>NW_004443947.1:4186644-4223850 GCF_000243295.1 Trichechus manatus latirostris | reverse complement strand
TTTGGTCTTGTTAACTCTTTCAATTGTTTTTCTATTCTCTATTTCATTTAATTCTGCTCTAATTCTTATTATTTCCTTTCTTTTGGCGCCTGAGGGCTTCTTTTGCTGCTCTCTTTCTACTTGTTCCAGTTATTGGGTTAATGTTTTGATTTTGGCCCTTTCTTCTTTTGGGATGTGTGCATTTATTGCTATAAACTGACCTCTGAGCACCGCTTTTGCTGTTTCCCAGAGATTCTGGTATGATGTGTTTTCATTCTCGTTTGATTCTATGAATTTCTTTATTCCATCCTTAATTTCTTCTATAACCCAGTAGTTTTTGAGCAAGATGTTGTTCAGTTTCCATGAGTTTGATTTTTTTTCCTTGCTTTTTCTGTTATTGATTTCTACTTTTATGGCTTTATGGTCAGAAAAGACGCTTTGTAATATTTCAATGCTTTGGATTCTGTTAAGGCTTGCTTTATGGCCTAGTATGTGGTCTATTCTGGCGAATGTTCCATGTGCATTGAAAAAGAAAGTATACTTAGCTGCTGTTGGGTGTAGTGTTCAATGTATGTCCATGAGATGAAGTTGGCTGATTGTAGCATTTAGATCTTCTGTGTCTTTATTGAGCTTCTTTCTGGATGTTCTGTCCTTCACCAATAGTGGAGTGTTGAAGTCTCCTACTATTATTGTGGCGCTGTCTATCTGTCTTTCCAATGCTGTTTGTTTTATGTATTTTGGAGCCCTGTCATTGACTTTTTTAAAAAGTGGTATCATGCAATATTTGTCCTTTTGTGATTGATTTACTTCACTCATCATAACATCCTCCAGATTTATCCATGTTGTGAGATGTTTTGTGGACTCATTATTATTCTTTATCATTGTGTAGTATCCCATTGTATATATGTACCACATTTTGTTTATCTGTTCATCCACTGATGAACACTTAGGTTGAGTCTGTCTTTTTGCTACTGTGAGTTATGCTGCAACAAACATGGATGTGCACATGACTTTTCATGTCACTGCTCTTATTTCTCTAGGATATATACCTAGGAGTGTGTCTCCTCTTGGTCTTGCTAGTTGCTTGGAGTGAATGTGCCTCTCATTGTTACTTTTAGTGGCCGAATTTTTTTAGGAATATAGATGTTGTTTTTAGGTGCCGTTGAGTCAGTCCCTGACTCATGGTGACCTCATGCACAATGGAAACAAACGCTGCTGGTCCTGTGCCATCCTCATGTTTGGCTGTGGATTGGACCATTATGATTCACAGGGTATTCACTGGCTGATTTTTGGAAGTGAATCTCCAGGCCTTTCTTCCTAGTTTGTCTTAGTCTGGAAGCTCTGCTGAAACCTGTTCAACATCATAGCAACATGTAGGCCTCCGCTGATGGACGAGTGGTGGCTGTGCATAGGTACATTGACCAGGACTCAAACCCCAGTTCCCTCATGGAAGGTGAGAATTCTACCACTGACCACCACTGCCCCCGTGGGAATATGGTTAAAGGTGTCAAATAACTTAAAAACAGAAACAAAAACAAAAGGCAAGGCAGGAGCTCTCTGACTGTCTTTTGCTGCCCAGGCTAATTCTACAGGCTTGCTTAGTGTGGCAAAGGTTTCTCAGTTACTTAACAGCTAAGCTCCTACAATGGGAGTTATCCCATTTACCAAATGATGGAGAGATCCAGGTTGGCCTTACGTGAAGTTTCAGTGGGTAATTGCTACTTGGGATGATTTAAGAGAACAGGGGCCTCTACCGACTCTCTTCACACCCTGGCTAACATAACCCCTGCAAAAAAGTTTTTTAAAATTAACTTAATCAATATGGTGGCAAGGAGCCCATGGGTTTCATTCTTTTAGTTAAAGAGACGTCCTCTTTAGGCATGAAGGGACCAAGGAGAGGGAACTGTGCTTCTATCATCCTCTTTCATTCTCTAGTTCTTTGCTACCCACCCTCAATGTCTTCCCACCTGTGGATTTGGATTTGGTTCCCTCCCCTGCTGGGTTTCAGTCCAGTATGCTCCAGGGGACAGCCCTTCAAGGCCCAAGCGGTCCTCCCTTCTTCCCTCAGCTCATCATCCAGGTCTCTCACAGTGACCCCCCACTTACCTGCTCTCCAGGACTGGGTTTCAGCTCTAGGTCTTGCCAAACTGCTGGAGTTGTGCAAATTGGTTCCCTTGCTTCCAGTGCGTGCTTTAGGGGATCTACCATGGGGGTCTTTCTCAGAGGCATAGCGAGGGTAACGAGTTCCCAGGAGCAATCTCTAAGTTTGCCCCCATCCTCCCCCTCATTAAAGGGGGTAAGATTGGGTAGGGAGGGGGGTGTCATTTGTTGGCTGGCCTCATCTGGCACCCCCTTGGACTTGTGCCCAGGGGCAAACGCCCACTCTAACCACCCTTGCTACGCCTCTGAACTTTCTACAAACATCACCACCTTAGTTATCTAGTGCTGCTACAACAGAAATACCACAAATGGAAGGCTTTAACAAACAGAAATTTATTTTTTCACAGTTTGGGAGGCTAGAAGTCTGAATTCAGGGTGCTAGCTCTGGGGAAGGCTTTCTTTCTCTGTTGGCTCTGGAGGAAGGTCCTTGTCTCTTTTCAGCATCTCTTCCTTGGCAATCTTCATGCAGCTTGGCATCTATCTTCCCCCATCTCTGCTTGCCTAATTTGCTCCTGTGACTCAGGACACACCCTACACTAATCCTGCCTCATTAATATAACAGAAGACTCATTCCCAAATGGGATTATAACCACAAGCATAGAGGTAAGAATTTACAGCACATATTTTTGGAGGATACAATTCAATCCATAACAATCATCGTCATTGTCACATTCACCATCATTCCCATCCTAATTGTTAACATTCACAGAGCAGTTATGTGCCAGCCACTCTAACACTTGTATTACATGGATAACTGCATTCAGTGCTTACAGCAATCCTGAAGGGGAGGTGCTCCAGGATCCACTCGTGTCTGGGCTTAACCTTGCAGTGGAAGGGATGCGCCACGACACATTTGGTTTTTCCAGCTGCCACCTCTTCCAAGGTTCTTTTGGGCAAATTCAAAATGACTGCAGACCACCTCCTTGCCCCAAGGGCCCAGCTCTGGTCCATGAGAAGCATCCATGCATCCTTGTCCCTGTGCAGGGAGGGCAGGGCTGAGTCCAGTGCAGCAGCCACTCTCCTTGACCTGCCGTTAGGGCATCTCATCCTTCCATCTCTTTTGCTCCTGGATTTCTTGGGCCTGAGTCAGACAACAGTCCACCGTGGCCCCTAAACTTCAGGGACCCTGCAGTCTCCAGGTGACCCTGTCGAGATCTCTCAAAAAGTTGAGGCAAGAGGCAGACATCTCCCTTCTCCCCCTAAAGGGGGCTAGGAGACTTATATTACTGCAACAGCTCTCTCCAGAGAAAACCTCTCAAAAAAACATCGTCTTGTCTACCTCATCCTCCAATATCTTTACCCTTTGTGTTCTCAAAGTGGATAAGGGGCTCAAGAATCATGAGACTGGTTTTGGATTATTTCTTTGGTGAATTGTGCATACAGAGTTCACGTTGGTATCTGATGACCATCGTATCCTAGGGCTTCAGTAGAGATGTCCAAGTTATCATCCCATTTATATTTTTAATACTAAAAGATTGGAGACAATCTCAATACCCATAAATTAGGGACTAGATAAATAAGCTATGATATATCCATGCAATCCAACCACCTAATTCTGATATATCCATGAAATATACAACAGTGAGAATGAACACAGCAACACATATTAAAATGGATAAGTCTCACAAACATCATGTTAGGGGAAAAAATGAAGATACTTACATATATTAGAATACTGTCTTAATACATTAAAAATAGACTTTAATTTTTAGAGCAGCTTTAGGTTTACAGAATAATTGAACAGAGTTTGCCCTCTTTTTTCCTATTATTCCCATCTTGCATTCCTGTGGTATATTTGTTATGATTTATGAACCAGTATTGATACATTGCTGTCTTAGTTATTTAGTGCTGCTATAACAGAAATACCGGAAGTGGAAAGCTTTAACAAACAAACTTATTCTCTCACAGTCTAGTAGGCTAGAAGTCCGAATTCAGGGTGTGAGATCCAGGGGAAGTTTCTCACTCTGTTGGCTCTGGGGGAAAGTCCTTGTCATCAATCTTCCCCTGGTCTAGGAGCTTCTCAGTGCAGGGACTTCGAGTCCAAAGACGAACTCTGCTCCAGGCATTACTTTCTTTGTGGTATGATGTCCACCTGTTTCTCTGCTCACTTCTCTCTTTTATATCTCAAAAGAGATTGACTTAAAAGACACGACTTAATCTTATAGATTGAGTCCTGCCTCATTAACATAACTACCTCTAATCCTGCCTCATTAACGTCATAGAGGTAGGATTTACAACACATAGGAAATTCACATCAGATCACAAAATGGTAGACAACTGCATAATACTGAGAATCATGGCCTAGCCAAGTCGACACACATTTTTGGGGGACACAATTCAATCCATGACAATTATTATTAACTAAAGTCAACAGTTCACATTAGGGTTCAGTCTTTGTGCTTTACAGACCTATGGGTTTTGACAAATGCATAATGTCAGATATCCACCATTATAGTATCCTACAGAATAGCTTTACTGCCCTACAAATGCCCTGTGCTCCACCTGTTCATCCTCCCCTCTTTCCCTTGAACACCTGGGAATCACTGATCTTTTCACTGTCTCTGTAATTCTGCTTTCCCCAGAATGTCATATAGTTGGAGTCATACACTATGTAGCTTTTTCATACAGGCTTCTTTCACTTAGTAGTGTACATTTAAAGGTTCCTCTGTGTCCTTCCATGACTTGATAGCTCATTTCTTTTTATTGCTGAATAATATAGCAGTCCCTGGGTTACAAACACTGATATATGTACAACCCATAGTTATAAACCAACCCCTGTAAAGCCTATTATATTAAAAATTCAAGGTACCTACAATGATTCCTTAGCAAACGGCACTTCTTTGTGATGTGCATCAAAACATTATTATTATTATTACTGTATTATTATGTTAAAGATGTTTTAGTGTATCTGGAAGTGTTTCTTTAATGTTTTTATGCGTAGAAAGGTACACTATATACTGTATACTAAGACAAACATTTAACTAACATTAGATATGAACTATACTTAACTGTGCCAACTTACCTACAAATTCAACTTAAAGATAGACTTAGGAATGGAACTTGTTTGTAATCTGGGACTGCCTCTACTCCACTGTATGGATGTACCACAGTTTGTTTATCCATTCAGCTATTGAAAGACATCTAGGTTGTTTCTAAATTTTGGTAATTTATGGATAAAGCTGTTATAAACATTCATGTGCAGGTTTTATGTGGACATAAGTGTTTGATTCTTTTAGGTAAATACTTAGGAATGTGATTGCTGAATCAAATGGTAAGCTTATGTTTAACTTTGTAAGAAACTCCCAGACTGTCTTTTCCAAAGTGGCTAGACCATTTTGCATTTCTATCAGCAATAAAGAGAGTTCCTGTTGCTCTACATCCTCATCAACAATTTGATGTTGTCAGTGTCTATCTACATTTTTGAATATGTGAAATAATATTGCTTAGGGATACATACAAATGTAACAAAGTACAAAGAAATTTGACGCATTGGTACTATGGACAATGACAAAAAAGATAGTTTTTACCATAGAAGGGGGGAGGGGATGTGAAATGGAAAGGATACTCAGAGGATTTCAACTGCAATGATAATGTTTTCTTAAGATGGAAGATACTCAGTTGTGTTATTCTTTATACATTGTTGTATGTATTGAATAGCTTGAATTATACAGAAAAGAAAATAATTTTTCTTTCAAAATTTCAAGGCTTCTATTTATTCATTTTCAGCTTCCAATGGTGCTAGTAAAGCGGCTAATGTCATTTTTTAGCTCTGCTTATTTTAATGTGATCTGTTGCCTTTTCCTTCCCTCTGGAAGTTATTAGAATTGCTGCTTTTCTAAAATCTCACAATTACGTGCCTTATGTATAGTTCTTTTTAATTTAATTTTTCTAGATTTTACTGGGCCCTTTCAATATAGAATACGGACCCTCATTTCCTTTAATTGTGGGAAATTTAAATGATCTTTTTGGTAAAGTAATTCTACATGGAGTAGTTCACCCCTGGCCCTTTTGGTCCTGGTTACAATGACAGTTTTCACAATCAATTACATTGCTTATCATTACATCTTTCATGATTACATCTTCTTAAATAAAGCAATCCTACCCTGCTCACTGCACCAATTGTGCAAATTAGTCTAAGGAGGCCAAGATCACCCATCTCTGATGCCAAATTGTGTGGTGGATAACATAGTCCATTTCACACCACACACTACTGTAGGCAGAATATAATGCTCATTCCCCAAGATGGCCATACCATAATCCCCAGAATCTATGAATACATTATTTTACATGGTAAAGGGACTTTGCAGATGTGATTGAGATTATAGACACTGACATGAGGGGATTATTCTGGATTATTCAGATGAGCTCAATCTAATTACATGACTCCTTAAAAGTGGAGGAACTTTCCCAGCTGGGGACAGTCAGAAAGAGATGTGACATTGTTGGTTCTGAAGATGAAGGAAGGGGCCGTGAGCCAAGGAATGTGGGCAACCTCTAGAAGCTGGGAAAGGCAAGAAAACGGATTCTCCCCTAGATCCTTTAGAAAGGAATGAAGTTGTGCTAACACGTTGATTTTAAACCAGTGAGCTCTGTATCAGACTTCTGACCTCCACAACTGTTAAGATAATAAATTTGTGTTGTTTTAAGCCACTAACCCTGTGATAATTTGTTATGGCAGCAACAGGAAACTCCCGTCCTTTGTTTTTTCTTTCTTTTTCAGTCAGATATTTGACTGAACTTAAATCAGAATTTACCTGAGTTTTAATGGGGGTGATTAGTGGTTTAAGTTTTCAGTCAGAATGAGAGTTGAAGAGAGAACTCTAGTTCTCTCAATTATAGAAAAGTAAAGAAAATTCTATTTTTTCTATCTGACTTTGTGGCCTAGAAAATATGCCCTCATCAAGTATGGTTCCAATTCTTAGTATGTTCACTGAAACTCTGTTCATCAAATGTGTTATTAAAAACGTGATGCCATACATCTATGACCAATTGATTTTTGACAAGTGTGCCAAGTCCATTAAATGGGTATAGTCTCTTCAATAAATGGCCCTGGGACAAATAGATTTCCACATCCAGGAGAATGAAGTTGGACCCCCTACCTGTTACCATATATGAAAATTAACTCAAAATGGATTAACAACCTAGGTGTAAGAGTTAAAACCATAAAACTCTTAGAAGAAAACACGGGGTAAAGCTTAAGGTACTTGTGTTTGGCAATAGATTCTTAGATTCTATAGTAAAAGCAACAAAAGAAAAAATAGATAAAATGAGCTTTATCAAATTGAAAAACTTTTGTGCATCAAAGGACATTATCAAGAAAGTAAAGATACAATCTACAAAATGGGAGAAAATATTTGGGAATTATATGTCAGATAAGGGTTTAATATCCAGAATATATAAAGAACTCCTACAACTCAACAACAAAAAGGCAAAAAACCTAATTAAAAAATGGGCAAAGAACTTGCATAGACATACAGGCAATAGGCAGCTTTTCCTACCATCTTAGGCCATACCAATAGCCAATAAGCACATGAAATGCTGTTTAACATCATTAGCCATTAGGAAAATGCAAACTAAAACCACAATAAAATACCACTTCACCTCCACTAGGATGGCTATTATCAAACAAACTCAGTGAAGATGCGGAGAAATTAGAACCCTCATTCATTGCTGATGGGGATGTAAAACCCTACAGCACTGTGGAAAACAGCTTGATGGTTCCTAAAAAACTTAAAGTTAGGACTGCAGAAACCCCAAGAGCATTGCCCCCGGACACCCTTTTAGCTCAGTAATGAAGTCACTCCCGAGGTTCACCCTTCAGCCAAAGATTAGATAGGCCCACAAAACAAAACAAGAGTAATGGGGCACAACAGTCCAGGGACAAGGACTAGAAGGCAGGAGGGAACAGGAAAGCTGGTAATAGGGAACGCAAGATTGAGAAGGGACAGTGTTGACATGTTGTAGGGTTGTTAACCATTGTCATAAAACAATATGTGTACTAACTGTTTAATGAGAAACTATTTGTTCTGTAAACCTTCATCTAAAGTACAATGAAAAAATTAAAAAAATAACTTACTATAAACAAAAGATTTACTTTTTTTTATTAAAAGGTGCATTTTTCTAATAAATATCTAATACTTGCTTAACTGAAGAAAAATTTGGAAAATACTTGAAAACACATAGAAAAATACAAAAACAGAAATTACTTTAAACCCATCCTCAAAGATAATCGCATCCCATCCTATGCGTGTTTGTATATGTGTGCATCTGTATGAGTCTATGTGTATTTTTATTTAAAAAAAAAACTCATGCTGTATGCAAAGAAAGAAAAAGTGCTCTTTATTTCTCTTAACAATATGTTATGAATATTTCTTCCATGTCAATAAATTTTCTTCCTCAACATGAAAAAAAAAAAAAAGCTTAAACTTAGAATTACGATATGACCCACTTAGTTATCTAGCGCTACTATAACAGAAATACCGCAAGTGGGTGACTTTAACACAGAGAAATTTATTCTCTCACAGTTTAGGAGGCTAGAAGTCCAAATTCAGGGTGGTAGCTCCAGGGGGAGGCTTTCTTTCTCTGTTGGCTCTGAGGGAAGGTCCTTGTCATCAATCTTCCCTGGCTGATGAGTTTCTCAGCACAGGGACCCCAGGTGCAAAGGATGCACTATTCTGCTGGCTCTTGTTTCTTGGTGGTATGAGGTCCCCATGTCTCTCTGCTCACTTCTCTCTTTTATAGCTCAAAAGAGATTGATTTAAGACACAACCTAATCTCGTAGATTGAGTCCTGCCGTATTAACATAACTGTCTCTAATCCTACCTCATTAACATTACAGAGGTAGGATTTACAACACATAGGGTAATCACATCAGATGACAAAATGGTGAACAATCACACAATAGTGGGAATCATGGCCTAGCCAAGTTGACACATATTTTGGGGGGACACAATTCAATCCATGACACCCACCAATTCCACTCCTGGTGTAAACCCAAAAGAATCAAAAGCGAAGATGTAAACAGACCCTTGTACGCCAATATTCATCGCACCTTTGTTCACAATAGCCAAAAAGTAGAAACAACCCAAGTGTCCATCAACAGATGAATGAATAAACAAAATGTGGTATATCCATACAATGGAACGTTACTCAGCCATAAAGAGAAATAAAGTCCTATATATGCTGCAACATCGATGAACCTTGAAAACATTATGCTAAGTGAAATAAGCCAGATAGAAAATGACAAATACTGTATGATCCCACTTATATGAAATATCTAGAATAGACAAATGCATAAAGACAAAAGTTTAGTGGTTACCATGGGCTAAAGAAAGGAAGGAATGGGGAATTATTGCTTAATGTGTACAGAGTTTCTGTTTGGAGTGATGAGAAACTTTTAGAAATAGACAGTGGTGACGGTGGCACAATATGGTGAATATAATTAATGCCACTGAATTATACACTTAAAAATGGTTTAAAAGGCATTTTTTGTTATAAATATTTTACCACAGAAATATTTTAAAATGATGAAAGTGCGTGAGTTGCAACACTTTTGAGACCCATGACTCCCACAATTGATACCTTGAACCTGATTAAAAAATTCAAATATGAGTTTGACAAGTATATAAACTGAGTCATCTTTTCCTGCCCTCTCAGATGTTTGCATTTCACTCTATCCATCTGATCCAGAGCTGCTGGAAACAGCTGCACTTACTCAGATCAGCACCCTCCTTGTCCTCTGACATGTCTTTGGCACCATCAACTCCCTCAGACATCCTTCAGCTCTTCCCTTACTCTTATGGATCCTGAGGCAGCAGGCACTTGTCCACCTTCTCTGCCCCATGCTCTCTGTTCCAGAAGAACAGAGAGATGGCATTTTATATTGCTACCAGCTGCATTTGCTCATTCTTTCATTCAACAAATATCCAATGAGCACCTGCTGTTTGCCAGGCATTTTTACAGGTGTGGGAGAGACGGGGATGAACAAAGCAAACAAATGCACAAGTGAAGCTATGGTATGTCAGATGAACATAGTACTATGGAGGGAAGAATAAAGTAGGGTAAGGAGAATATAGAGAGGTAGTAGGGAGTGGGGCTGCTGGTTTAGGTAGATGGTGAGGGGACCCCCTCACTGAGAAGGTGACATTTGAGCAGAGACCTCAAGGAGGTGAGGGAGTGAGCTGTGAGTATATCTGGGGGAAGAGCATTCTGGGAAGGGGGAACACAAGTGCAAAGATCATGGGGTGGGATCGTACTTGGCACATTCGAGGAACAGCAAGGAAGCCAGGGAGGCTGAAAAAAAATGATCGAAGGGAGGGTTGTTGTTGTTAGTTGGTATCAAGTTGGCTCTAACTCATGTCATGCCCGATTCTGTGCCATCTTCATGATTGTTGGTATGTTTGAGTCCTTTTTGCAACCATTGTGTCAATCCATCTCACTGAGGGTTTTCCTCACTTCTTTGGCCCTCCACTTTACCAAACATGATGTTCTCCTCCAGCAATTGATTACTCCAAAGTAATTGAGTCAAAGTCTTCGAAGTCTCTGACAATATTCTGCTATCCACCGGGTTTTCGTTGATTAATTTTTGGAAGTAGATGATCAGGCCTTTCTTCCTAGTCTGTCTTAGTCTGGAAGCTCTGCTGAAAGCTGTCCACTATAGGTGAACCTGCAGGTATTTGAAATACTGGTGGCATAGCTTCCAGCATCACAGCAACACTCAAGCCACTGCAATATGACATCCTGACAAACAAGCGGTGGGTACGGAGGGTAGGAAGAGGGCTAAAAGGTTATCTGATGGAGATGGACCTTGTGGGCCACAGCAAGGAATTGACTTTGGCTTTTCCTCTGAGTGAGATGGGAGCCCCTGGAGGGATTAGAGCAGAGGACAAACCTGGTGTGTGTTATATTTTAAAACGGTCACTCAAGTGCTGTGCTGAGACTAGATCTAAGGGGAAGGGTGGAAATAGGAGACATAAGTTAGGGAGGACTTGCAGAGAAGACAGTGGTCTGGATTAGGGGGGCAGTGATGCAAAGTACTAGGATACTGAAAATATATTTTAAAAATTATTATGGAAAATATCATATATGTAAAAGTAGAGAGAATAGTAAAATGAAACCCCATGAACCCATCATTCAGCTTCTACAATGATCAACCCATGGTCATCTTGTTTCATTTAATGCCCTTCCCCTCCCATATTATTTTAAGCACATCCAAGATGTCAGATTATCTCATCTGTAAATAGTTCACTACCTATCTCTAAAAGATAAGAACTCCAACAAAAAGAAGCAAGAATTCCTCACTATCTTCAAATATCCATTCAGTATTTGAAGGTAAAGCCAATGTAATCTTCCGATGGATGGATCTGGGAGGTGAGAGAAAGAGAGGAGTGAAGGGTGACCAAAATAATGGGCCTAACAACTGGAAGAAGTGTTTTAACATTTATTGAATGTTGGGGGGGAGGGGCGGAGGCTGTGGGAAGACCAAGTTTTAGGGTTGATGGTAAACAAGAAATTCAGCTGTAGACATTTTTCGATTTGCATTACAGTTCTGACTATGTAACAAGGGTCAAAATGACGTGGCTTAAACCAGAACTTTCTCTTATCCAACACTTGCAAGAACAAAGTCATTCAGAGATGATATGGTGACTTGTCTTGGGGACCCACACTCCTTTATTTTGTCTATCCTTTATTTTGTCTATCCTCAAAACAAAGCTTCTATCTTGTGGTCTAAGATGGAAGTTTCAGCTTCTACCATCACTTCTCTAGGGGGAAAGGCAGAAGGAGAAAGGGAGAGGATACTCCTTCCCTTAAAGCCAAGACCTGAACGTAACACATGTCACTTCCTCTTGCATCACATTGGCCAGAATTAGTCACATGGCCACACACAGGTGTTAGGGAACAAATAAGGTCTTTAGTTCAGCAGCTATATGCCTAGCTAAAACTCAACAAAAACTCTATATACTAATGGAAGAAGGGGAGAATGAATGTTGTGGTACAGCCACCAAATGTTAAGTGTGAGAGGCCCATTAAGCATTCATGGGAAGATATTGAGGAGCTGTTTGTATCATTAGTCTGGAGTTTATGGTCCAGGTGGAGATGTACATTTGGGAGTCATCAACATAGAGGTGGTATTTCAATCACATCCAAGTAGCTGTGTAAACAGAGAAGAGAAGAAGACCACGGCTGAGCCCTGGGACATGCTAGTATTTTAGGGTTGAGGACATGAAGATAGACCAGCAAAGGAGAGTGGAAAAGAGTGGCCACTGAGATAGAAAGAGAACCAAGAGAGAAGCCAAGTGCCAATTATGTATGACTTTCACGATACTTCTGTTTCAGCAGCCCAGGCAAGTGATTCTCTCTCCAGTTATGGCCTCAAAAACTGAATTTTTGGACTTGCTACATCTTGCTACATAGCGTGTACTTTAAATATACCCCTCAAATTTGAAGAATATTTGTTTTAGTCAGGGTATTCTAAAGAAACAGAACCAGTGATTTCATATATATATATATATATCTAGATATAATGACTGGTTCTGTTTCTCTAGAATATGCTGACTAAAATATTCTCTCTCTCTATATAGAGAGAGATATCCATCTATCTGTATGTGCATTTATCTGTCTGTCTATCTGTGTATCTCAAGGAGAGAGAAATAGAAGTCAAGATAGAAAGAGAGAGAGACAGAGAGAAATTTACTTCAAGGGATTGGCTAATCCAGTTGTGGGGGCTGGTGGGTCCAAAATCTATAGGACAGGCAACAGGCTGGAGATTCCTGCAGGCTTGCATCACTAGATCCATAGATCAGGCAACCTGATGAGTGCAGATTAAAGTTATGCCAAAATATCTATTTATATTCTGGAGGCAGAATACACCCTAGGGAAACTCCCTTTTCTTTCTTTTTTTTTTTAGAATTGTTAACATTTTTTTATTGTACTTTAGATAAATGTTTACAGAGCAAATTACTTTCTTATTAACAAACAATACACATGTTGCTTTGTGACATTGGTTGCCAGCTCCACGGTATGTCAACACTCTCTCCTTCTCAACCTTGGGTTCCCCATTACCAGCTTTCCTGTCCCCTCCTGCCTTCTCATCCTTGCCCCTGAGCTGGTGTGCCTACTGTTTTATGGGCCTGTCTAATCTTTGACTGAAGGGTGAACCTCAGGAGTGACTTCTGTACTGAGTTAAAGGGGCGTCTAAGGCCATGCTCTCGGGGTTTCTCCAGTCTCTGTCAGACCAGTAAGTCTGAACTTTTTTGTTTGTTTGTTTGTGAGTTAGAATTTTGTTCTACATTTTTCTCCAGCTCTCCCTGGGACCCTCTATTGTGATCCCTGTCAGAGCAGTCGTTGGTGGTAGCTGGGAACCATCTAGTCACACTGGATCAGTCTGGTGAAGGCTGTGGTAGTTGTGGTCCATTGGTCTTTTGTAGTAATCTTTCTCTTGTGTCTTTGGTTTTATTCATTCTCCCTTGCTCCTGTTGGGGTGAGACCAGTGGAGTATCTTATATGGCCGCTCACAAGCTTTTAATACCCCAGACACTACTCACCAAAGTAGGATGTAGAACATTTTCTTTATAAACTATGTTATGCCAATTGAGCTAGATGTCACCCAAGACCATAGTCCCCAGCCCTCAGCCCAGTAATTTGGTCCGTCAGGGAGTTTTGATATATCTATGAAGATTCCATGACCTTGCCTTGGTCAAGTTGTGCTGACTTCCCCAGTATTGTGTACTGTCTTACCCTTCACCAAAGTTGCCACTTATCTATTGTCTAGTTAGTGTTTTTCCCTTCCCACCTCTCTCCTCACTAGTAATCATCAAAGATTGTTTCTTTCTGTCCGTAAATCTTTTCATGAGTTTTTATAATAGTGTTCTCATACAGCATTTGTCCTTTTGTGATTGACTTATTTCACTCAGCATAGTGCCCTCCAGAGTCATTATGTTGTGAGATGCTTTGAAGATTCATCTTGTTCTTTATCATTGCTTAGTATTCCATTGTGTGTATGTACCATAGTTTGTTTATCTTTTCATCTGTTGATGGGCATCTAGGTTGTTTCCATCTGCCTGGAAAAGCCCCCAACGGGGTGTTCCGTGGAAACTCTGGTGGCCTAGTGGTTAAGAGATACAGCAGCTAACCAAAAGATCAGCAGTTCAAATCCACCAGACGCTACTTGGAAACCATATAGGGCAGTTCTACTCTGTCCTATAGGGTCACTATGAGCCGAATGGACCCGATGGCAATGGGTATGGGTGTTCCGTAGGCATCTTAACTATATGTTCAAAACTGATTTTTCATCTTTACCCCAAAGCCACTCCGTTCCTCATGTCCCCAGGCTCAGACACCCAGTTTCCCAATCTAAACTCTGTCCCATCCTTAATGGCTTCCTGTCCCTCACTCCACCCCCATATCTGATGAATCACAAAGTCCCACCACTTCTATGCCAACAATACCCTCAAATCAACTTCATTTTCTCCATCTCCATCTTGCTGTCTTTTCAAGGTCTTATTGCATTCACCTCTGACAGCTCCTCACTGGTCTCCCTGCCTCTAGTTTCTCCCCTGCAGACCCTACCAGAGCAATCTTTCAAAGCACAAGTACCATCATGGTGCACGCCTGCCTAACTGCAATGGGTTAATGGAGGGGCCCCAGATGATGACAGAGGTGAAGCATCCAGCTCCTTTGCACACAGAAGTCTGAGAAATGAATTCCCTGAGAATCAGGTGCTTCTGGGTGAAAAGTTTCTGTCTTCAGTTCTAAGATAAGCCACTCTTTGAGGGACACAGGATGAGCTGACATGTCAACCCTCCAAGGATATACTCTAGGAGACATGACAGGCAGAGTGAGGCAGTGGGCTGTGTCAGCCTTATGAATATCTGAGTTTTCATGGAAAAAGAAAGGCATGAGTTGGACTCCTCTGTATCAGACCAAGATGGGAAAGTGACATACCCAAGGACATGTGTTATTTTTGATTCAAGAGGAACTGGAAACTTTATTGTCCCCATCACCTAGACTAACACCATCCCACAGAAATAGAACATGAGCCACATATGTAATTTAAAAGTTTCTGGTAGACACACTAAAAAGAAACAGGTAAAATGAGTTTTTAATAATACTTAATTTAATCTAATATATCCAGAATATTATCATTTCAACATGTAATTAATATTGAAAAAACAAAAAAAAGTTGCCACTGAGTGGATTTCTACTCGTGGTGACCCCATGTGTGTCAGAGTAGAGTTGTGCTCCATAGGGTTTTCTTTTTTTTTAAATATTTTATTGAGTTTTTGCTGAAAGTTTACACAGAAAATTAGGTTCCCATTTAACGATTTCTACACATATACTGTTCAGTGACATTGGTTATATTTTCCACATTGTGTCCACAATCTCCATATTCCCATTCTGGTTGTTCCACTTCCATTAAACCAGCTTCCCTGCCCCTCCCCAACCCTTGACCTTCTCATCTATGCTTTAGAGTAAATGTTGACCGTTTGATCTCATGCAGATGATCTTTTTTTTTTTTAAGGAGCACAGTACTCACGGGTGATAGTGTTTATTTTATGAGCCAGTCTGTTATTTATCTGAAAGGTGACTTCTGGGAGTAGTTTCAGTTCAAAGTTTAAAGCGTATCTCAGAATGATAGTCTTAGGGGTTCCTCTAGTCTCTACTGGTCCAGTAAGTCTTTTTTTTTTTTAAGAATTAGAGTTTTTTTTTCCTACCATTATACCGGGGACACCTATTGTGTCTCTGGTCAGAATAGTTGGTATATTGGTAGCCGGGCACTATCGAGTTCTGGTCTCAGGATAGATGAGGCCATGGTTGGTATGGGCTATTGGTCCTGTAGGGTAGTTTCTTCTCTGAGTCTTGGGTTTCCTTCTTTCTCTTTTGCTCCAGACGAGTAGAGACCCATATTGTATCTTAGATGGCCTTCAAACCCAGTAAACCAATGCTTTGAAGTGTTTAGTTATGTCTAGGAGGTAACCGTGACTGTGTGCCTTATGTGCTTTACTATATATTTAACTATATGTGCAGCACAATCAAACACGTATATATTTATGCCTACAGATACACATATACATGCACAGGTATATACACACATATACGTTGCTATATTCATGTTGTTGTTGTTAGGTACCGTCAGGTTGGTTCCTACTTATAGTGACTTTATGCACCACAGAACAAAACACTGCCCGGTCCTGTGCCATGCTCACAATCATTGTTATGCTTGAGCCCATTGTTGCAGCCATTGTGTCATTCCATCTCGTTGAGGTTCTTCCTCTTTTTCACTGACCCTGTAGTTTACCAGGCATGATGTCCTTCTCCAGGGACTGATCCCTCCTGACAACATGCCCAAATTATGTAAGACATAGTCTTGCCATCCTTCCTTCTAAGGAGCATTCTGGTTGTACTTCTTCCAAGACATATTTGTTCATACTTTTGGCAGGCCATGGTATGTTCAATATTCTTTGCCAACATCACAATTCAAAGGCGTCAACTCTTGTTTGGTCTTTCTTATTCATTGTCCAGCTTTCATATGCATAACCTATGTAATCACTCACATGTTTTTTGGTTGTTATTACTGTTGTTGCAAAATTGTATATATTATAGCATTTTCTGATAAATTCCCTTAATCTCGTGTATTTCTTAGTGTCATCATTTATCTTGGTTAAGTTGTGCACACTTTACCCACATTCGGTATTACCTTTCTGTGATGGTTCAGATTGTGTGTCAACTTGGCTGGGCCATGATTCTCAGTGTTTTGGCAGTTGTATAATGTTGTGATCACTTCCCTGTTGAAATTTGATATGTGATCACCCCCATGATGGAATCTGCTGAGTGGTACTGGTAGGGGCGGGGCCTGTGGTGGCTCACTGCCCCCTCAACCTTCATCTCTCTGCCCTTCGCCGCCTACTTCCTTCCTGCTAGCCTTGCCAAGGTTTTTGGCTTGTTCTGGATCCTGCAGCTGCCTCTTGTTCATCTGACCTCTGATTCTTGGGACCTGAGCTAGCAGCTTACCTGCCGATCTTGGGATTTTTTGATCTTCACAGCCTGTGAGCAAGATTCCTGGTCTCCGGCCTGCCAGTCTTGGGTTTGCCAGCCCCTGTGGCTACATGAATCAGGAGAAACCTCTATCCTGATCCACGGACTTGGGATGTTCTAGCCTCTACAATCGCATGAGCTGTTTCCTTCATATAAATCTCTCTCTATATATATACTCATATGCTTCACCGGCTTTGCTTCTCTAGAGAACCCAGACTAAGACACTTTCCCATCACCAAAATTAACAAGTGTCTATTGTCTACAGAATGATTTCCCTCCCTCCTCTTCCCATCCCTGGTAACCACCAAAGAACACTGATTTCTGCATGTATACCTATTTCCATCTTTTTATAAGAGTGGTATCATACGATATTTGTCCTTTTGTGCTTGACTTACTTCACTCAGCATAATGTCCTCCAGATTCATCCATGTTATAAGATGTTTTGCAGACTTGTCATTATTCTTTATAGTTGGTAGTACATAGGGTTTTCAGTGGCTGATTTTTCAGAAGTAGATCACCAGGCCTTTCTTCCTAGGTGCCTCTGAGTAGACTCAAACCTCCAAGCTTTTAGTTAACAGTCAAGTGCATTTGCATTATCCAAGGAATCCAAATAGTACCATATACCCAGTTTTTAATCTGCAAGTTGGTTTTTTCCCCTCAACAATGTGACTTTGGAGGTCTTTCCATATAAGTACATGTAGATCTACCTCATTCTTTTTACCCAGTATATAGTAGTCAATAGTATGAATGTGCCATGGTATATTTGTCTGTTTCCCCATTGGGAAGCATTTAGATCATACCAATTTCCTCTATTACAAACAATTGTTGTTGTGGGCCATCAAGTCGATTATGACCCATAGCAACCCTATAGGACAGAGTAGAACTGCCCCATAGCGTTTCCTAGACTATAATCATTACAGGAGCAGATCACCAGATCTTTTCTTCCGTGGAAACAGCTTGTGGGTTTGAACCACTGATCTTTCAGTTAACAGCCAAGTGCTTAACTATTGCACCTCCAGGGCTCCTATCTTAGTTGTCTAGTTGCTATAACAGAAATACCACAAATGGATGGTTTTAACAAACAGAAGTTTATTCTCCCACAGTTTGGGAGGCTAGAAGTCCGAATTCAGGGCACCAGCTCCAGGGGAAGGCTTTCTCTCTCTGTTGGCTCTGGGGGAAGGTCCTTGTCATCAATATTCCCCGGCAGAGGAGCTTCTCAGTGCAGGGACCCCAGGTCAAAAGGATATGCTCTGCTCCTGGCTCTTCTTGCTTGGTGGTAATGAGGTCCCTCTCCTCTCTGCTGGCTTCTCTCATTTATATCTCAAAAGAGATTGACTCATGATACAGCTTAATCTTGTAGATTGTGTTCTGTCTCATTAACTTAACTGCCTCTAATCCTGCCTCATTAACATCATAGAGGTTAGGATTTGCAACACATAGGATAATTACATCAAATAACAAAATGGTGGACAACCACACAACACTGGGAATCATGGCTTAGCCAAGTTGATACACATTTTTGGGGGACACAATTCAATCCATAATAGCTCCTAAAAATCCTCAATTTTTTTTTTTTTTGTGCACACATAAGAGAGCTTCTTTAGGGAATGTCATGGATTGAATTGTGTCCCCTAAAAATATCTGTCAACTTGGCTAGGTCACGATTCCCAATATTGTATGATTGTCCACCATTTTGTCATCTGATGTGATTTCCCTATGTGTTGTAAACCCTATCACTATGCTGTAATGAGATGAATTAGTGGCAGTTATATTGATGAGATCTACAAGTTTAGACAGAGTCTTAAGCCAATCTCTTTTGAGATATAAAAGAGAGAAGTGAGCAGAGAGACGTGGGAACCTCATACCACCAAGAAAGCAGTGCCGGGAGCAGAGCATGTCCTTTGGACCTGAGGTTCCTGCGCAGAGAAGCTCTTAGACCAAGGGAAGACTGATGACAAGGACCTTCCTCCAGGGCCAACAGAAAGAGTCTTCCTCTGGATCAGGCGCCCTGAATATTGACTTGTAGCCTACTAGACTGTGAGAAAATAAACTTCTCTTTGTTAAAGCCATCCACTTGTGGTATTTCTGTTATAGCAGCACTAGATGACCAAGACAGGGAAGATACCGACGAGGACTGCTGATCACAGAGTGTGCACATTGTTAGCTTTACTAGACGCTGTCTAATTGCTCTCCAGAGGAGCTGTTTGAATTGACACTCCCACCTGTAGCTTCTAGGGCTACCCATTTCCCCACACCCTCACCAATGCTCAATGGCATCAAGCTTTTTAAAGGGCTCCCATCTATTGGGGCAAAATCATTGTCTTGATTTGTATTTCCCCAATTGCTTGTGAGGTTGAGCATCTTTGTATGATACTCATATATATCCCCCTGCATGTAAATTATTTGTTTGTATCCTTTGCCCACTTTTCTATCAGGCTATTTGACTTTTCTCCCAATCCTACTTAGAAAGAAATTAAAGTGCTTAAGCCCTGCTGAAATTTGAAATGAATCATAGCTCAGAAATCTCATGCTGCATGAAAGAATGATTTGAAATGTTATTTTTAAACGGTGGAGTGGTGAGGCTTGATAGGGAAATATGGATGACGGGCGGATCCCAAGTGAAAAGAGGCCTTATGGAAACTGAGTGTTAAGTAGGGATGGGTGTGGAGGTCTTGGGTAAAGCCTGTAGAGTCTTCACCTGATAAACAGATGCTGGTGCTGAGGCCACACAGAACCAGGCACTCTGGCATCACAGAGGTCCACAAAACCAATGGAAATTATTTCATTAATAATTTTTATATTAATTACAGGGAGTCCCTGGGTGATGCAAACGGTTAACAGGCTTAAGTGCTAACTGAAAGGTTCTAGGTTCAAGTCCACCCAGAGATGCCTAGGAAGAAAGGCCTGAAGATCTACTTCTGAAAAATCAGCCATTGAAAACCCTACTCGGTCACACATGGGGTCACTATGAGTCAAAGCTGACTCAATAGCTTATGGTATTATTTATGTAAACATATTACACTAAACAATATTATATGTATTTCTATGGATACTCACACATATGTTTGTAATGATTCAGAGAAATTTTTGGAAGGACATACACTGAATTGATGACAGCAGACACTTTTGAGGAGGCTGGGAGGGGAGGGGGTTTAAGTGTGGTGATCAGAGACGACATCTGCTTAATCTGTAGTTTGAAATTATTCTTATTTTTATTGTGGTAAATGTATACGTAACAAAACATTTGCCATTTCAACATATTTCAGATGTACTTCACATGTACAATTCAGTGACGTTAATTATCTTTCATTATGTTGTTCAACCATCACCCTTATTTGTTTCCAAGTTTTTCCATCACCCTTAAAAGAAACTGAGTACCCCCTAAGCAATGACTCCCCTTTCTCCTCCTCCCCCGCCAACCCTGGTAACCTCTAATAAACTTTGGTCTCTATATAATTGCCTATTCTAGATATTTCGTATCAGTGGGCTCATAGAGTATTTGCCCTTACATGACTGACTGACTTCACTCAGCATGTTTTCATGGTTCATCCATATTGTAGCATGTATCAGAACTTCATTTCTCTTTACGGCAGAGTAATATTCCTTTGTATGTATGTACCACCTTTTGTTTATCCATTCATCGGCTGATGGACTTTTAGGCTGTTTCCACCTTTTGCCTATTGTGAATAGCGTTGCTATGAACATTGGTGAATATGTGTCTGCTTTTCTTCCTGCTTTTAAGACAGGGCTAGAACCATACAGCCGTTTTTCTTAGCCTCAAGACAGCCCTTCACCCAGCCTGTTTCCTAGAGTTCTTTCTTTTCCTCCTCAAGAACCTCCTTAAAGAGAAACAGCCACCGGCTAGCTGGAATCAACTGAAACAGGTCCTGCCCTCCACGGTGGCATTCCAGATGACCTTAAGCTCATTTACTGCTTCATGCATGGTAAACTCTCCACCCCTGGGTGGAGAGCTGACATGCTAACGAGCAAAAAAAAAAAAATGACTAAGTTCCTCCTGCGCTGGGAATCGAACCGGGTGCTTAGAAAATGCTTACTCGTTCTAAAATGCTCCGCACCTACGCACGTCATTTTGTATTTTGAAACTGATCCTGCCTACATCAACCAGCTTTAACAAGCTGCTTGTGAGGCAGTCTTGGATGGTACACAGGCCTGTCTGTCTCCTTGCTTGGCCAACCAATAAATTGTCTTTCATTCTCCCTAACTTGATCTCTGTCTTTTTGGTCCTGGACGGAGTTGCACCGAGCAGAACCTGGAGCTCCCAGCAACACTTTAAATTCTTTTGGATATACATCTAGAAGTAGAATTGCTGGATCACATGGTAATTCCATGCTTAACTTTTTGAGGAACAGCCTAAAAATTATTTTTTTTTGGTAGCAGTATTTATGCATTACTTGTGGAATTTAAAATTAACTAAAACACAGACATGGGAGGACCTCCTTACCCTGTTCCACGATGACAAGAAGAGGCGATCTTCCTTCTTTCTAGACAAGCTAATCCAGTTCCATTTCACCCTGAGAATGGGATGACCTTGATTTCCAGCCCTAGTTCTACCCTAACTCATGGTATGACCTTGAATGCATTGCTTTTCCTTCCCGGAACTCAGTTTCACCTGCGAAATAAGACGTTTGTACCAAATGATCCCTTCTATTTTGCAACTGCAATGTATGGAGTCCAAATAACTAAATACATACTGCTGTTTCTGGAAGAAAGCTAATCTGATTGAGACTCCAAATCAGACATGATTCACGCGTTCCAGCGACCATTTCTTGCAAATGAGCTTGGGCAAAGTTTTTCCAGCTGTTGTTTCA
Organism: Trichechus manatus latirostris; assembly: GCF_000243295.1. Lineage (NCBI taxonomy): Eukaryota > Metazoa > Chordata > Mammalia > Sirenia > Trichechidae > Trichechus > Trichechus manatus. The sequence continues at coordinate 4,201,849 of NW_004443947.1, read as the reverse complement.
TCATTAAAGAGTGCCACAGATAATGACAATAAGATAAGAGTAAGAGGCTCAGTGCTTCATGAAAATGTTATCTGGTGTCAAAGGTCACATTACTGATTCATGACTAAACACGAGAGCTGACTTTCCCAAGAGAATTAGGATGCCTGCTTAAACAGTAGACCATGAATCTAAACAGGAACAGTTGGGGAAAGGCGAAATATAAGCTCATTTGTATCAATATAATATAAGTCAATGTTTTGGAACTTGCTAGAGTCAACCCAACTTTATTCACTCAGCGAATATTGAGTGGCTACAAGCCCTCATGGAGCTTAAAGTCCATTAGCAGAGACTTTCCAAAGAGCGATAACATAACTAACATCTGTTGAGCAATTGCCTGTAATTCTAAAGGCTGCCCCAAGTACTTCAATGGCTGATCTTCTTGGATCTTTTTAACAACCCAATGAGGTAGGTATAAATTTTACCCAAATTTGCAGATGAAGAAATTAATACCTAGAGAGGTCCATTAACTTCCCCAAGGTGATATACCTAATAGGAGTGGGAGTTTGGATTTGCCCAACACAGTTTGATACCAGAATCTGCACTCTCAAGTAAACAAACAAATGAGTATCTATTGGCAAATTCTGATACCTGTTATGGAGAAAAAGAACAGTCTGATGTGAGGAAAATAATTAGGGAGTGAAATTAAGACAAGGAGGTCAAGGGACGACCTCTCCAAGGAAGTGATGTTCAAACTGGATGTCTAATCTTGAAAGATTAAGAAGGAGCTGACGTGAAAAACGTGGGTAGAGTCTTTGGCAAGCAGACAGAAATATCCCCTGTGGTATTACTTTAAATGGATTCTATACTCCAGCTCAAGGACTCTCTTACAGGTTAAGCTCAAGGAGCCCTGTGGATTTGTAAGAACTTTCCTTCTCTTTGTAGTCCTCGTCCCCCTCCCACCTGTACAACGTGTAAGACACAGCTTACAGTGTTACTTCCCGGGGAGGGGAAAAAATTCTGAGTAAGAGCCGGCCACCCAACTTTCTGGTCACCTTCAACTTCTCCCCAACACCTAGAATAGTGCCTGGCATACAGCAGGGCTCCATAACAACTTATGATTTGAACGCACCAGATTTCAGACTCAGGCGACATAGTTTGAGTGCCTACTGTTTGTACATGTTGTACTAGCCACTACTGTATGTTAAATTACTGTGCACTCATCCTTAGAAGTTGGGCTCATTCTCCCCATTTCCTAAGTGAAGAAACTGATGTTCAGAGAGGAGAGAGCTTGTCTGAAGGCACGCTTAGTCCATGGGAAGGACTGAGAGCTTCTAAAAAGAAAGTATATGATAAAGAGACTTCTCTACGACTCTTTTCAAGTTTTTTTTTTTTTTTTTAAATAATATTTTATTGTGTTTTTGGTGAAAGTTTACACAGCAAATTAGGTTCCTATTTGACAATTTCTACTCAAATTGTTCAGTGACATAAGTTACATTTTTCACAATGTGTTCATATTCTCTTTAATTGCATTCTGGTTGTTCCATTTCCAGTACCCTAGTTTCCCTGCCCCCTTACCTTCTCATCTTTGCTTTAGAGTAATTGTTGACCTTTTGGTCTCATACAGATGGGTTTTTAATGGAGCACCATAATCATGGACAATATCCTTTATTTTTTGTGCCCCTCTGTTATTTTGCTAAAAGGTGACCTCAGGGGATAGTTTGAGTTCAAGGTTTAACGAGTATCTCAGGGCAAAATTCTCAGGGAGTCCTCTAGTCTCAACTGGTCCAGAAAGTCTGGACTTTTTAACAATTTCAGTTCTGTCCCGTGTTTTTCTCCCATTTTATCAGGGTCCATCTATTGTGGCTCTGATCAGACTCTTTTCAAGATCTGAAGGGACCCCAGAGGTTGGGAACTAAATTGTGCTGGCAAATTCGACATACGTGGAATCTCAGCAAGAGAACCCAGAACTACATCGGTATTCTCTTCTGAAATGAGAAAAAGAATTTAGAAGCAACTAGAGAGTATATGTAATTCTTGGACTAGAGTCAGGTGCAAATGTGCTGTGCTCTGGAGAACCTCCAGCTCCTGTCCCCTAGGACATGCTTCCTCATGCCGTTTCTAACCTGAGGTTCAGTATTATTTGGTATGCTCCAGGTAGCTTTGATGGACTTGAAGCTTAGCTAAACTTCTAGAAGGGGTTTTCTTAACTTGTGGGCCATGGATAAACTTTAGAATGATAATTATTTTTTTTTTTCATGAACTTAGACTCCATTTCCTGGAGGCTACTATATTTTATTATGTATGTGCGTTGACCCAACACAGTCATTCTAATTAAGTATCATTCCTTCACTTTTCTGGCTCTAGATTCATCCGATGATTCAAATCTCTTGGCTTCATTATTTCTTCCATCTTTTTTTTTTTTTTTAAAACACATAAACAAATAAAGAAAACTTCTCAATCTTAGTTACCTAGTGCTACTATAATACAAACACTACAAGTGAGTGGCTTTAAAGAACAGTTATTTTTTTCTCACAGTTCTAGAGGCGAAAAGTCCAAATTCAGTCTCGCCATGTTGATTCCTTCCTTGTAGGTGACCCTGGCTGTTCCTTGATTCCTTCGCTTGTAGACGATCGTCATATGGTGTCTACCTTCCCTCCCCTCCCTGTGCTCTTTTTATAACTAAGAAATGCTTAGATTTAGACCCACCCTACTTAGGTATGATCTAAGTAACACAACAAAGAAAACTCTATTTCCAAACAAGACTACATCCACAGGTATAAGGGTTAGAATTCCTATACATATTTTGGGGGTGGGGGGTGGGGACACAATTCAATCCATAACATTCTCTTACTCCACTTTCCTTGACAGCTACCACCCATTTCTTTACTCCTGTTTGTAGCAAAAACTCCTTGGAAGAGTTTTCTCTACTTGCAGTCTCTCATTTGTCTCCCATTCTCTCTAAAAACCCCTCCCACCAGACATCCTCTGGTCATGCATTGAAATTGCTCTTGCCAAGTTCTCCTGCATGTTGCTAAATCCAGTGGCCGATCCTTGGCCCTTATCTCCTCTGGCCTCTCAGCAGCACTTGACACACTTGATTACCTGAACCTGGATGCAGGTTCTTCGCCTGATTGCCCCAACATTCCACTCCCCTGGGTTTTCTTCGTCTCCCTTATCACGTCCAGTCTCATTTGTTGGTTCTTTCTTTTCTCCTTGACCACTGTTTTAGTTATCAAGTGCTGCTATAACAGAAATACCACAAGTGGATGGCTTTAACAAACAGAAATTTATTTTCTCACAGCTTAGTAGCCCAAAAGTCTGAATTCAGGGTGCCGGCTCTAGAGGAAGTCTTTTTCTCTCCGTCAGCTCTGGAGGAAGGTCCTTGTTCTTTGGTTCCGTGGCAATCTTTGTGTGGTATGGCATTTATCTTCCCCCATCTCTGCTCTCTTCCTCTGTCCTAATCCGCTCTTTTTATATCTCAAAAGAGATTGACTCAAGACACACCCTACACTAATACTGTCTCATTAGTATAACAAAGAAAACTCATTTTCAAATGGAATTACAACCATTATATGGGTTAGGATTTATGACACATTTCTGGGGGACACAATTCAATCCATAACAACCACTCAATGTTGAGTTGCTCTCAGCTCAGTCTTTGATTTTTTTCTTCTTTCCTGTCTATATTCATTTCCTTGGTTATCTCACCTTTCAATACCATCTGTATTCTGATGAGAAGAAAGGCCTGGCAATTTACTTCAAAAATCAGCCGATGGATCACAATGGTCCAGGTCGCCGTGAGTCTAGGGCATCTAAGAACAAAAACATATTCTGATGACTGTTACATTTGTATCTCCAGCCCAGGCCCAGACTTCTCTCCTGAACCCCAGCAAACTATGTCCAACTGCTTCCTTGACATCTGCTCTTGGATAATACTATGGGTTGAATTGTGTCCTCCCAAAAGTTATGCTGAAGTACTAACCCCTGGTACCTGTGAATGTGATGATATTGGAAATAGGGTCTTTGCAGATCTAATCAAGTAAAGATGAGATCATTAGGGTGGGCTCTAATTTAGTGACTGGTTTTCTTATAAGAAGAAAAGTAGAGACACAGATACCCAGGGAGAATACCACGTGTAAAGACAGAGGCAGAGACTGGAGTGATGCTGCCACAAGCCAAGGAATACCAAGGATTGCTAGCAGTCACCGGAAGCTAGGAGAGAGGCATGGAGCAGATTCTCCCTCAAAGCTCTCAGAAGGAATCAACTACCGACACCCTAATTTTGGACTTCTAGCCTCCAGGACCAAGAGAGAATAAATTTCTATTGTTTTAAGACACCAGATTTGTGGTGCTTTTTATAACAGCCCTAGGAAATTAATACAATGTTTGAGAGACATCTCAAATGCAACCCATCTAAGTTGCTAACCAAAAGGTTGGCAGTTTGAATCCACCAGGTGCTCTTTGGAAACCCTATGGGGCAGTTCTACTCTGTCATTTAGGGTTGCTATGTGTCAGAATAGACTCGATGGCAACGGGTACGGGTAAGCTGAACATTGCACCTTCTCCCCTCTACCTCCTGCCCCAAACTGTTCCCTCCACAAGCTTCCTCATCTCAGTCAATGGCAAATTCATCCTTCTAGTAGCTCAATCCCCAAATCTTGGAGTCACCCTTAACTCCTTTCTGTCACATGCCAGTCCAATCCATCAGCTGATCTTGTTGGTTCTATCATCAACATTTCCCAGAATCTGACCACTTCAACTGTTACCATCCTTGTCCAAGCTACCACCATCTCTCGCCTGGATGACATCATTAATTTCCTAACAGGTTTCATTGATTCTACTCTTGCCTCCATAACACTATTCTCAACATAGACGCCAGAGTGATCCTTTTACAATATAGATTATGTAACTCTCCTCCACTTGAAACTGTGCAATAGCTCCCCATCTCACTCAGAGGAAAAGTCAAAGTCTTTAACGTGTCTCCCCCTGCCACTAGAATATAAGCTCCATGAAACCAGAGATCATTGCCTGGCACATGGTAGATATTCAACAAATATGGCTGAATAAATTAATTAATGGACTAATTTCTATTATTCTGTTAGACCTTCCAGATAAAATGTGAAGGTGGGTGTCTTGTAGAGGGGAGTTTAAGAGCATGGGTTTTGGTTGCCTGGGTTAATTCCCAGCTCTCTCACTTCCTGGATGTATGATCTTGGGCAAAATTCATCACTATGAGACTCTGTTTCGTTATCTGTAAACTGGGGATGATAATACTTAGTGTATTCCTTATAGGTTTGTATCTAGGATGAAGTGAACACAAAAGCAGGACTCCTTGATGTTAGTGCTTACTCCTGGGAACCCTATAACTCTGAGGAATGGGGGGAAGGGGTATTATATTATGGGAGTCAGTGGTACTTTTCACTGCAGACCCTCAAATCTTTCCCCTGTTTTACAAGGCTGACTTGGCTCTTATCAGTACTGCTATTTGCCTGTCCCTACCAGCTGCTCCTTGGAAACCCTATGGGGCAGTTCTACTCTGTCCTATAGAGTTGCTATGAGTCGGAATCAACTCTAAGGCAACAAGTTGGTTTTTTTTTTTTTGGTACTGGGGAAGGACAGGTTTGATGTTCCCTCTTTCCATACTCCAGAGTTTATTTCTTCTTTGCATTTTCATCTTTCTCCATAAACCAAAAGCAAAGAAAACAGTTGCCATGGAGTTGATTTCAACTCATGGCGACTGCATGTGTGTTAGAGTAGTACTGTGCTCCATAGGGTTTTCAATGGCTGATTTGTTGAAAGCAGATCACCAGGCCTTTCTTCTTAGGCACCTCTGAATGGACTCAGACTTCCAGTCTTTCAGTTAGCAGCTGAGCACATTAACCGTTTGCACCACTCAGGGGCTCCATCTTCCTCCCTAAGGTACCTTAAATGCTAGTGTTCCCCAGGGCTCTTCATCAGGAGCGGTCTCTCCACATAATCTTACTCATCCCCAGGGCTCCAGTGCCCACCTCTGAGCTAACCACTCCCATATCTTTTTCTGCAGCCTGGACCCCTCATCTGTGACCCAGACTCCCATAAACAACTGACCACTGGGCCACTTCCTCCTGGTGGTCCACAGGCTCCTCATGGTCTGGGAGTCCCAAATGGAGCTCACACCCCACCTGTCACACCTGTTTCTTCTCCAGGGTTCTTCTCTTAGCAATGAAACCACCTTCCACCCAACTGTCCCCACTCGAAACCTGAGCATCATCCTTAACCCCATATGAGTTTCCTACGGCTGCTGTAACAACGCACCACAAACCAAGTGAGTTAAAACAGCACAAATTTATTATCTTACAATTGGAGAGGTCAAAGTCCTAAAATCAAGGTGTTGGCAGGGCTGTGTTCCTTCTGGAGGCTTTAGTGTAGGATCTGATTCCTTGCTTCTTCCAGTTTCTAGAGGCCACCTGCATTCCTTGGCTAGTGGTCCCTTTTTCCATTTTCAAAGTCAGCAGCGTGGTGTCTCTCTTTCTCTCTCTGACCTCTACACCCATCATCACATCTGTCATGGACTGAATTGTGTCCCCCAAAAATATCTGTCAACTTGGCTCGGTCATGATTCCCAGTATTGTATGATTGTCTACAATTTTGTAATCTGATGTGATTTCCTTATGTGTTGTAAACTCTATCACTATCATGTAATAAGATGGATTAGTGGCAGTTATACTGATGAGGTCTACAAGATTAGATAATGTCTTAAGCCAATCTCTTTGGAGATATAAAAGAGAAAAGTGAGCAGAGACACATGGGAACCTCATACCACCAAGAAAGCAGTACCAGGAGCAAAGCGTGCCCTTTAGACCTGAGGTTCCTGCGCTGAGATGCTTCCAGACCAAGGGAAGATTGAGAAGCTTCCTCCAGAGACAACAGAGAAAGCCTTTCCCTGGAGCTGACATCCTGAATATTGACTTGTAGCCTACTAGACTGTGAAAGAATAAATTTCTCTTTGTTAAAGCCATCCACTTGTGGTATTTCTGTTATAGCAGCACTGGATAACTAAGACAACGTCTCTTTCGCTAAGTCTCGCTCTCCTGCCTCTCTCATTATGATTATGTTGAGCCTCCAGTATAATGCAAAATCCCGGATAATCACCCTGTCTCAAGATCTTTAACTTCATCACATCTGCTACAAAGTCCCTATGCCATAGAAGGTAACATTCGCAATCCCAGGGATTAGGGCATGGACATCTTTTGGAGGGCCATTATTCCATCTACCGTTTTCCTCACAACCGCCAACACAGCCCCCTGTGACTTCAAGTTCTGTAGATTCTGTCTTCTAAGTATGTCTGCAGTACATGTCCTTTTCCTTTAACACTCAGTCCAGGTATAACCCATCCTTCCAGGAGGAACCCTTCTTACCTAAACCCCAGTGTAGAGAGAAGTGCATCCTCTGCATCCCAAAGCCTTCCACCCTCACTCAACAAAGCCTCCCATACTGTGTTATGACTTCCAGCCTTCTTGACCCTCTCTCCTATTTGGTAAATACCCTTTCAGCCCCTATGATAGTACCCAGTACATCCAACGCGCTTAACACATATATGTTACATGAATGTATGAGCAAATGAATGAATGAATGAGAACAAGATAAGACCAGACAAGAAGGTTGGGAGTCAAATTCCAGAGGCAATAGCCTTCAGACCAGACTTGCCAGGCACTGGGGAGTTACTGAAGGTTTTAGATCAGGGATGTAGCATGATTCAAGGCATGCTTCCCAAAGATCAGAGAAAAAAGGAGCACAAGGAAAGATTACAGACAGTTCCCATGCTCTTAGGAGCCTGGAGAGCACAAGAAATTGGCGACCAGCTGCTAACTTAAGGTTGGTAATTGAAACCCACTCAGCAGTATTGCAGAAGAAAGGCCTGGTGATCTGCTTCCATAAAGATTACAGTCAAGAACACCCTACAGAACTCAGTTATATTCTCTAACACATGCGGTCGCCATAAGTTGGAATTGACTCTATGGCAACATTCCCCCCTCCCCTTTCTTTCCATATCCTTTAAACACTCATTGGAGGGACTGCTGGTTATTTGAGAACAATTTTCTTCAGCTTATTCAAGAGCCCTATGGTCCCATTCCAGGGCAGGCACAAAATACATGGGCAGAACGCTGCACAGACTTGTCAGCTAATGGCAAGAAGTGATCAACCAGGATTATGATGGCAAATAAACCTCTCCCTGGAGCCTGGGGAGATGATGAGCTCAACAATGGCATGAGTGCCTTTTGGAAACCCCTCCAAAATAGTTGGGATAATTGGGGTTTAGCTTTCTCAACAGCAATGAAAAAAAGATGTCATAATCGCCCATTTTTAAAAGCTTCATCCTTCTTTCAGCGGGATAAAATGATCCTGGTAATTTGGAGTGCGGACAAGTAGGCCCATTATGTCTTGTTATCCCCCTAGCTTCTCAGCTCCGCACATGAAAGCTCAAGACTCACCTCCAGTTCTCAAGCCCTTCTCTCCCTGTTAAATCTTGTAGCAATTAGCAGGCATTTCACGGCCCATTTCTGTCCAATAATGTGACTTGGCAAAAAACGGATGCCCTCTTAACCGTCTGAGGACTGTAAATCATTTTCTGAGTTCCAGATGGAGAGAGATTTTGAAATTTGTGATGGGTGAGTTGCTGGGAATATAATTTCCCTGAGTGCTGACTTCCTCTCAACCTTCACCTCAGGGTCAGAGAGTAGCGCGGACACACTCTGTCTGTCCCCAGTGTCCTGTCCTCTCTGGGGTATTGGTTCTTCACTCTCTCCTTCTGGAAACTCTATTCTCGTGGCTCTGTAACACTCAACTCCTCCTTGGTGTTCCTTTGTCCACCTGCCATGCCCTTCTCTTCAGCTGGAGTCTTGATTCTCCTGGAGTTACCTTACCCACAAGCTTAGCTTGAATTTATATTCAGTCAACTACATCTTTATCACCAGACCCATCTCCTTCCTGCTCTCTGGACTCACACCATCAGTGGGCTGGCCTGCGCAGCCTCCCAACTTAAGTGTCTCATAGTGTTGTTTTTAGCTGGCATTGAGTTGGTCCCAACTCATGGTGACCCCATCCATACACAACGGAATGAAATGCTGTGTGGTCCTGTGCTATCCCTCGGTTGTGGCTCAGAATTTTGTGATCCATAGGGTTTTCATTGGCTGATATTAGAAGCAGATTTCCAGGCCTTTCTTCCTAGTCTGCTTAGTGTGGGAGCTCCACTGAAACCTACTTAGCATCATAGCAATATGCAGGTTCCACTGATGGATGGATGATGGCTGTGTGTGAGGTGCATTGACTGGGAATCGAACCTGGGTCTCCCACATGGAAAGTGAGAATTCTACCGCTGAACTAATCAGTGCTTCACGAGTGTCTCTTAGGTTTCTCCAACTCAACATGCTCCACTCTGGTCCCTTCACCTGCCCTTTGGACTGGATTATTGCAACCTGATTCCTATAGGTTTCCTTTCTTCCAGAATGTCTACAATCCATCTTCATAAAATCAAGACTGTATCATTCCTTCACTCCAAATTATTCAATGACCCTGCAAAAATACTCAGAAAAAGCTCAAAATCCTTATAAAAGTCAAGGCTTCCAAGACCACCTCCCTTTACCCTTCATCTCCAACTACCCTCCTTGGCTCCTGCCACAGCCCCTGAGGTAAAACTCTTGCTTCTGCAGCCAGCAAATCTTTGATTCAAATTTCTGTTCCACCACAACCAAGCTGTCTGCCCCATTTTTCAGTCTCCTCACCTATAAGATGGAGGATCATAATAGTTCCCTCCCAAAGGGTGGCAGTGAGGATTAATTAACCCAGTGCACGTGGCTCCCTGCCTGGCAAGCAGTCAGTCTCAATGAGTATTACTTCTTAGTACTGTGCTCAGTTTCCCAACTGCCTTAGGGTATTGCTTGTGTCAGTTCTCTCCTCTAGGCCCGCCGTTTCTGATTTAGAAGCCTCTCAGTTTCTGTGCAGTGAGTGAGGCCTCATCCAAGGCAGCACATCACATCTGTGTGTGTGAGCATATGACTCATCTCTTCTGCCCAGAAACTAGGTCTTAACCAAGACTTATTTTTACATAAAGTGCCTAAACCGGTTGTCATTGAGTCAATTCTGACTCATAGCAACCCTAAGGGACAGGGTAGAACTGCCCCACACGGTTTCCAGGGAGCGGCTGGTAGAATCAAACTGCCAACCGTTTGGTTAGCAGCCTAACGCTTAACCATTGCACAGCTAGGGCTCCTTACCCAGTGCACCTAGGGCCTAACAATCTTTAGAGCTTTGTGAATGTAAAATAAATATTAGTTAAATAGGTGAATGGATGGATGGATAAATGGAAGATAGATGATACTTACGTAAGTGGGTGGTTATGAAGAATTAATAAAAACAAGTATATGTAAGTGCCTAGAGGAGTCTCTGAGTGGTGTAAACTGTTAATGAGCTCTTACTGAATGGTTGGAGGTTTGAGTCCACCCAGAGATGCCTCTAAGAATGGTCTGGAAATCTCCTTCCCAAAAATCAGCCTTTGAAAATCTAACGGAGTACAGTTCTATTCTGACACACATGAGTTTGTCATGAGTCAGAGTTTACTTGACAACAACTGTCAAGTGCCTGGTGCCCAGCTGAGCTCAATATATGTTGTACTGTTTCCCGTTCCCTAACACATCATCCTGAAATGATTGGGAAGAAAGGTCTAGGAAGTGAGCTTGGGTTGAATCATTCTGACAGCATTTTTCCTCATTGTGTGACGTTGAGAGAGTCATTTAATCTCACTGAGCCTGTGTTTGTTCCTCTGTAAGCTGGGGATCTACCACCTGTCTGTCAATTTGTCACACTGTGGTGGCGTGCATATTGCTCTGATGCTGAAAGCTATCCCATGGGTATTTCAAATACCACCAGGGTCAGCCATGGTGGACAGGTTTCAGTGGGACTGCCAGACTAAGACAGACTAGGAAGAAAGGCCTGGCAATTTACTTCTGAAAATTAGCTAATGAAAACCTTATGGATCACTACAGAGTATTGTCTGACATAGTGCTGGAAGATGAGTCCCCTATGTTGGAACGCACTCAAGATACACAATGGCCACAACAATGACTCAAGTACAACAATGATCATGAAAATGGTGCAGGATTGGGTAATGTGTTGTTCTGTTATACACAAGATTGCTATGAGTTGGAGATAACTTGACAGAAGCTAATCGGGGGATGGCAATACCCTGATACTGTGATGATTCGACTGTGTATATAAACAGCTGGCACATGCCTGGCACATAGCAGCCCATCAGATAATGTTCATCCTCTTTCCTAAGGTTAATAGAGAAACCTGTGTCACTGGAGAGTGCTGGAGGGTCTTTGCTGCTGTGACCATTATCACTTGGAAGCAGGGAGCAACATGGAGCACTCAGGGGATGATAGTTTGGTGTACAATGCTGGCAGCATCCAAAGAGGATTCTGGGGATTTGGTTGAGGAATCATCAACCATCAAGGCAGTAAGATGGTATTATCACTTCATGCGACTCTCAGGGGCCAGCTGCGCAATAGAAAGGACTGAAGGACTTTGGTTCTCAAATCCTACCAAACGTGAATCTTCAGAAGAAAATAGATTGGTTCTGAGTATTGGCCACTAGAGGGCGCCTCCAGAGCTAAAATGTTGAAGAAAGAGCAGCAGCATACAAGAAATGAAGATCGCTTTGAGAAAGGAAGACGTGGTTTTGCCTGTGAATTCTCCTGCAGGAATTAACAGCCTATTTGACCATCTGTAAGCTCTGATAGAGCAGAGACAGAGTGCTCAGATCTGCTAGTGGAAATGTGTTGAATTGAATCAGAACAAAATTCGCACAAGTCATTCTGATAGCAGTCCTCTGCTATGTTCGAAATACTACACCAGATGCATTATATTCATTCTAAATATGGAACATTATACAAAAGTTTTGGCATATTTTATTGCCTACATATAACAAATAGATGTTTTTAACACACGTATATCTCTATCAAGGCGATATTATGTAAACTCCTGGGGAGATACTGTCAAAAGTCTAAATTTGAGGTCCTAGCTTGGGGCAAGTGGCACTTCTGCCTTCTTTCTTTATTTTTTTAAAAAATATTTTATTACGTTTTAGATGAAAGTTTACATAGCAAATTAGGTTCCCATTTAACAATTTTTATACAAATTATTCCACGACATTGGTTACAATTTTCACAATGTATCAGCATTCTTATTATTTCCATTCTGTTTGTTCTGTTTCCATCGATCTAGCTTCTCTTCCCCTCCTTGCCTTCTCATCTTTGCTTTTGGGTAAATGTTGACCGTTTGGTCTCATATAGTTGATTGTTTAAGGGAGTACATTACTCACAGATGTTAGTTTATTTTATAAGCCAATCAATTATTTGGCTAAAAGGTGACTTCCAGAAATAGCTTTAGTTCCAAGTTCAAAAGGTATCTTAGGGCGATAGTCTCGGCGGTTCCTCTAGTTTCTGTTGGTCCAGTAGATCTGTCCTTTTTTAGGAATTTGACTTTTGTTCTACATTTTTCTCCCATTCTATCGAGGACTTCCTACTGTGTCCCTGGTCAGAACAGTTGGTATGGTAGCCAGGCACCATCTATTTCTTCTGGTCTCACGTTAGAAGAGGCTGTGGTTTGTGTGGCCTTTTAGTCCTGTAGACTAGTTTCTTTGTTGAGTTTTTGGTTTCCTTCATTCTCTTTTGCTCTAGATGAATAAAAGCCAATAGTTGTATCTTAGATCATCGCTTGCAAATTTGTAAGACCCCACAGGCTACTTATCATACTAAGATGTAGAACATAAACTTTACAGACTATGTTGTGCCAATTAACCAAGTTGTCCCACGAGACTGTGGTCCTAAGCCTTCAAAACGAGTAAACCAATCCTGTGAGGTGTTTGGTTATGTCTAGGTGGTAACCGTGACTGTGCCCCCTATGTGCTTTACTATGTATATGATGTCTATGCCTACAGATACACCTGTATATGCACACATATATCTTGCTATACACATGTATCTACCTATGTAACAACTCACGTATTTTTTGGTTGTTATTACTGTTGTTGCAAAATCGTGCATGTTATAGTATTTATTGAACTTGTTCCTTTTTCTTGTGTGCTCCTTAGTGTCTTCATTTACCTTGGACAAGTTGTGCAGATTTCACCCATATTTGGTATTGCTTTTCCCATCACCAAAAATAACTCAAGTCTATCTAGGAAGTGATTCCTCCTCCCTCCGCCTCCAATCCCTGGTAACTATCAAAGCACGTTGCTTTTTGTGTATATCTATTCTTGACTTTTAATAATAATACAATATTTGTCCTTTTGTGTTTGACTTACTTCACTCAGTATAATGTAAGTTATGTTTCAGGGACTCCTCATTATTCTTTATAGTTGGATAGTATTCTGTTGTATGTACGTACCACAATTTGTTTATTCATTCATCTGTTCACGGACACTTGGGTTGTTTCCATCTTTTTGCTATTGTGAATAATGCTGCAATGAACATAGGTGTGCATATGTCTATTCATGTCACTGCTCTTACATCTCTTGGATATATACCTAGATGTGGGATTGCTATATAATAAGATGTTTCTATTTCTAGCTTTTTCAGGAAACATCATAATGTTTTCCTAGAGGTTGTGCCATTTTACAATCCGATCAGCAGTGTAAAAGAGTACCAATCTCCCCACAACCTCACCAGCATTTGTTGTTTTCTGTTTTTTTGATCATTGCCATTTTTGCAGGGGTGAGCTATATCTCATTATAGTTTTTTTTTTCTTTTTTGATTGTTGTAGTTTAGATGAAGTTTACATCTCAAGTAAGTCTCCCATAAAAAATGTATACATACATTGTTATGTGACCCTAATTGCTCTCCCCATACTGTGACAGCACACTCCTCCTTTCCACCTCTGATTCCCCATGTCCATTCAGCCAGCTCCTAACCCTCTCTGCCTTCCCATCTCACCTCTGGACAGAAGCTGCCTATTTAGTCTCTTGTGTCTACTTGAGCTAAGAGGCACACTCCTCACAAGTATCACTTTATGTTCCACAGTCCAGTCCAATCCCTGTCTTAAGAGTTGGCCTCAGAAATTGTTTTACTTCTGGGCTGATAGAGAATCCAGGGGTCATGCTTTCCGTGCTTCCTCCAGTCTCAGTTAGACCATTAAGTCTGGTCTTCTTACTAGAATTTGAGTTCTGCACCCCACCTTTCTCCTGCTCCATCAGGGACTCTCTGTTGTGTTCCCTGTGAGGGCGGTCATTTGTGGTAGCCAGACACCATCTAGTTCTTCTGGTCTCAGGCTGATGAAGTCCCTGGTTTATGTGGCCCTTTCTGTCTCTTGGGCTAATACTTTCCTTGTGTCTTTGGTGTTCTTCATTCTCCTTTACTCCATGTGGTTGGGACCAACTGATGCATCTTAGATGGCCACTTGCAAGCTTTCAAGACCCCAGACGCCCCTTACTGAAGTAGGATGCCGAACATTTTCTTAATAAGCTTTGTTATGCCAATTGACCTAGATATCCCCTGAACGCTTGGTCCCCAGATCCCTACCCCTGCTACTCTGTCCTTCAAAGTGTTTAATTGTATTCAGGAAACTTCTCAGGTTTGGTTTAGTCCAGTTGTGCTGACTTCCCCTGTAGTGTGTGCTGTCCTTCCCCTCACCTAAGATAAAACTTGTCTACTATCTAGTTAGGGAATAACCCTCACCCTCCCTCCCCACCCTCGTAATCATCAAAGAATGTTGTCTTCTGTGTTTAAACATTTTCTTGAGTTCTTATAATAGTCGTCTTATCCAATATTTGTCCTTTAGTGACTGAATAAATCACTCAGCATAATGCCTTCCAGATTCCTCCATGTTATGTTTCACGGATTCATCATTGTTCTTTATCGTTGCATAGTATTCCATTGTGTGGATATTCCATAATTTGTTTATCCATTCATCTGTTGACGGGCACCTAGGTTGTTTCCATCTTTTTGCTGTTGTGAACAATGCTGCAATGAACATGGGTGTGCATATATCTATTTGTGTGACGGCTCTTATTTCTCTAGGTTATATTCCAAAGAGCAGGATAGCTGGATTGTATGGTACTTCTATTTCTAGCTTTTTAAGGATGCCCCAAATCAATTTCCAAAGTGGTTGTACCATTTTACATTCCCACCAACAGTGTATAAGTGTTCCAGTCTCTCCACAACCTCTCCAGCATTTATTATTTTGTGTTTTT
>NW_004443947.1:4108735-4186456 GCF_000243295.1 Trichechus manatus latirostris | reverse complement strand
GCACCATTTGTTAAAGAGACTGTCTTTTCCCCAATTAATGGACTTTGGGCCTTTGTCAAATATCAGCTGCTCATAGGTGGATGAATTAATGTCTGGATTCTCAATTCTGTTCCACTGGTCTATGCATCTGTTGTCGTACCAGTACCGGGCTGTTTTGACTACCATGGTGGTATAATAGGTTCTAAAATCAGGTAGTGTGAGCCCTCCCACTTTGTTCTTCTTCTTGAGTAATGCATTACTTATTCAGGGCCTCTTCCCTTTCCATATGAAATCGGTGATTTGTTTCTCCATCTCATTAAAAAATGCTATTGGAATTTGGATTGGGATTACATTGTATCTGTAGATCACTTTGGGTAAAATTGACATTTTCACAATGTTGAGTCTTTGTATCCATGAGCAAGGTATGTTTTTCCACTTATGCAGGTCTCTTTTAGTTTTTTGCAGTAGTGTCTTGCAGTTTTCATTGTATAGGTCTTTTACGTCTCTGGTTAGATTTACTCCTAAGTATTTTATCTTTTTGAGAGCTATTGTAAATGGTATTGATTTGGTGATTTCCTCTTCGAGATTCTCTTTGTTGATGTAGAGGAATCCAACTGATTTTTGTATGTTTATTTTGTATCCTGAAACTTCGCTGAAATCTTCTATTAGTTCCAGTAGTTTTCTTATGGATTCTTCGGGGGTTTTCTGTGTATAAGATCAGATCATCTGCAAATAGAGATACTTTGACTTCTTCCCTACCAATTTGGATGCCCTTTATTTCTTTTTCTAGCCTAATTGCTCTGGCTAGGACCTCCAGCACAATGTTGAATTAGAGTGTGATAAAGGGCATCCTTGTCTGGTTCCCATTCTCAAGGGGAATGCTTTCAAAGTCTCTCCATTTAGGATGATGTTGGCTGTTGGCTTTGTACAAATGCCCTTAATTATATTGAGGTATTTCCCTTCTATTCCTTTTTTGTTGAGAGTTTTTATCATGAATGGGTGTTGGACTTTGTCAAAGGCCTTTTCTGCATCGATTGATAAGATCATGTGGTTCTTGTCTTTTGATTTATTTATGTGATGGATTACACTGATTGTTTTTCTAACGTTGACCCATCCCTGCATACCTGGTATAAATCCCACTTGATCATGATGAATTATTTTTTTGATGCGTTGCTGAATTCTATTGGCTAGAATTTTGTTGAGGATTTTTGAATCCATAATTTTGGTCCATAGTTTTCTTTTTTTGTGATGTCTTTACCTGGTTTTGGTATCACGGTTATGCTGGCTTCATAGAATGAGTTTGGGAGTATTCCATGCTTCTCTGTGCTCTGGAATACATTTAGTAGTAGTGGTGTTAACTCTTCTCTGAAAGTTTGGTAGAATTCTCCAGTGAAGTCATCCAGGCAAGGGCTGTTTTTTTGCCAGGGGTGGGAGGGAGTTTTTAAATTACTTTTTCAATCTCTTCTTTTGTTATGGATTTATTTAGTGTTCTACCTTTGTTTGTGTTAGTTTAGGTAGGTAGTGAGTTTCTAGAAGTTTGTCAATTTCCTCTAGGTTTTCAAATTTGTTAGAGTACAATTTTTCATAGTATTCTGTTATGATTCTTTTTATTTCAGTTGGGTCTTTTGTGATATCACCCATCTCATTTCTTACATGGGTTATTTTCTTCCTCTCTTGTTTTTTTTTTTGTCAGTTTGGCCAATGGTTTATCAATTTTGTTGATCTTTTAAAAGAACCAGCTTTTGGTCTTTTTAACTCTCAATTGTTTTTCTATTCTTTATTTAATTCTGCACTAATTCTTATTATTTCCTTTCTTTTGGCACCTGAGGGCTTCTTTTGCTGCTCATTTTCTACTTGTTCCAGTTGTAGGGTTAATGTTTTGATTATGGCCCTTTCTTCTTTTTGGATATGTACATTTATTGTTATAAACTGACCTCTGAGCACTGCTTTTGCTGTGTCCCAAAGGTTCTGGTAGGATGTGTTATCATTCTCATTGGATTCTATGAATTTCTTTATTCCATCCTTAATTTCTTCTATAACCCAGTAGTTTTTGAGCAAGATGTTGTTCAGTTTCCATGTGTTTGATTTTTTTTTTCCTTGCTTTCTCTGTTGTTGATTTCTACTTTTATGGATTGATGGTCAGAAAAGATGCTTTGTAATATTTTGGTGCTTTGGATTTTGTTAAGGCTTGCTTTATGGCCTAATATGTGGTCTATTCTGGAGAATGTTCCATGTGCATTGGAAAAGAAAAGTATACTTGGCTCCTGTTGGGTGTAGTGTTTGTTATATGTCCATGAGATCAAGTTGGTTGATTGTAGCATTTAGATCTTCCGAGTCTTTGTTGAGCTTCTTTCTGGATGTTCTGTCCTTCACTGAAAGTGGTGGGTTGAAGTCTCCTACTACTATTGTGGAGCTATTTATCTTTTCAGTGCTGTTAGAGTTTGTTTTATGTATTTTGAGCCTGTCATTGAGTGCGTAAATATTTATTATAGTTTTGTCTTCCTGACCCTATAATCATCATATAGTGTCCTTCCTCATCCTTTGTGGTCGATTTTACTTTCAAGTCTATTTTGTCAGAGACTAATATTACCACTCCTGCTCTTTTTTGAATGTTGTTTGCTTGATATATTTCTTTCCATCCTTTGAGTATTAGCTTGTTTGTGTCTTTAAGTCTAAGGTGTGTCTCTTGTAGACAGTAAATAGACGGATCATGCTTTTTTATCCAATCTGCCACTCTCTGTCTCTTTATTGGTGCATTTAGTTCATTTACATTCAGCATAATTATTGATAGGTATGAGTTTAGTGCTGTCATTTTTATGTCTTTTTTTGTGTGTTGTTTTCAGTTTATTTGTTCCCCTTAATTTTCTGTACCTAGCTGTTTTTCTTTATCTATTTTCTTTTTGTCTTTTTCATTGTTGTTGATTTTGTGTTTGCTAAATCTTTATATTTTTCTAGTTTTTTATTTTGACTGGTAGGATTGTTAGTTTCCTTTGTGGTTATGTTAATATTTATCCCTATTTTTCTAAGTTTATACCAGCCTTTTATTTCTTTATATCGCCTTGGCTTCCTCTCCATATGCAAAATTTATGTCTACATTTTTTATGTCCCTCTTTTTTTTGTTTTAATGTTGTCATCTTTTACATATTGACATCTCTTTTTCTCTATTTTCAGTGTTTTAGCTTTGATTTATTTTTGTGACTTCCCTATCTGGGTTGATACCTGGTTGCTCTGTCCTGTGTTCTAGTGTTGTGTTGTTATCTGACGTTACTGATTTTCTAACTGGAGGACTCCCTTTAATATTTCTTGTAATTTTGGTTTGGTTTTTGCAAATTCCCTAAACTGCTTTTTATCTGGAAATGCCCTAATTTCACCATAATATTCGAGAGACAGTTTTACTGGATATATAATTTTTGGCTGGCAGTTTTTTTCCTTCAAGGCTTTATATATGTCATCTCATTGCCTTCTTGCCTGTATTGTTTCTACTGTGTAGTCTGAGCTTAGTCTTACTGACTCTCTTTTGTTGAGGACTTTTTGCTTATTCCTTGTTGCCCTTAAAATTTTCTCTTTATCTTTGGTTTTGACAAGTTTGATTATAAAATGTATGGGTGACTTTCTTTTGGGATCTACCTTCAGTGGGGTTCGATGAGAATCTTGGATAGATATCATGCCATCTTTCATGATATCAGGGAAGTTTTCTGCCAATAAATCTTCAACAATTCTCTCTGTATTTTCTGTTATCCCCCCCGTTTTGGTACTCCAGTCACTCGTAGGTTATTCCTCTTGATAGAACCCCACATAATTCTTAGGGTTTCTTCATTTTTTAAAAACCATTTTATCTGATTTTTCCTCAAATAAGTTGGTGTCAAGTGCTTTATCTTCAATCTCACTAATTCTGACTTCCATTGCTTCAATTCTGCTCCTATGACTTTCTATTGAGTTGTCTAATTCTGACATTTTATTGTTAATCTTCTGGGTTTCTAATTGCTGTCCCTCTATGGATTCTTGCAGCCTGTTAAATTTGTCATTATGCTCTTCTCTAATCTTTTTAATTTCCTCTATTGCATGTTCTGTGTTTTGCTTAATTTCCTTTCTAATTTCTTGAGAAGTTCTGTATATTAATCTTTTGTATTCTGCCTCTGGTAATTCCAAAAAATTTTCCTCCTCTGGAAAATTTCTAGATTCTTCATTTTGGGAGCTTGCTGAAGTCATCATGGATTGCCTCTTTATGTGATTTGATATTGACTGTTTTCTCCAAGCCATCAATAAATTGTTATATTTATTTTATGTGTGCTTACGGTGTCCTAGCTTCTTGTTTTGTTTAGATATGCCCAAATAGGCTGCTCATATGAGCTAGTTTGATTATTGGCAACTTTGAAGCTCTAATGTCCTGTCACCAAGTAGTTAGATCTGTTACTAGTTATGTGAGCTCAGGAGTCTGCCCACTCCTCCTGTATGGATTCAGCTCAGGTGCCCAGATAGATAGCCACCAAGTGTGTGGAGCAGGCTCTCATCTACAGTCCTAGACAGGCATGGGTGATTGGTATAGGCACAGGCATCTGGCTGCAGTAGGAGGACACACTCTGAGCAATGTAGGAGGCTGACTGCCACCCCTGAGTGTCCAGGTGGAAGGTGTGTCCCTGTTCCCTACAGCGCGTAGGTAGGTGGGTTTGTAGCTGGACTATCAGCACCTAATGCTGTTGGCCATAAGGACTAGGGGGCACCTCTTATTCTTGGGCCCCTACTGCAGGTAGCTAGGTGGTGTGAGTGGAGCCACCAGTCCTCAGGCCCCTGATGTGGGTAGGTGAATACCCTGCTTAATGGACAGAGCAGTGTCAAATGTCACGAGCCTGCCACTTCACAGCTGAAACAGTTGAAGTTAGACTTCAGCTATATACCCTGTTGTACTGCAGTAATGAGGGCCTACGCTGTTGAAATGGGCCCACAAAAGTCTCTGCTAGGGGGAAAGGCAGTCAAAGTCTGTGGATCCCTTTTGCCTGTGCTTAGGCAAAGAAGCTGTGCCTAACCTGGATTCCTGGCTTAGGGGAGCTGGTAGTTTATTTTTCCCCCCTGTTTGTTAACTTGTTCACTCTCCAAGGCCAGGAGAATGGCTCAGGGCATGTGACAGATCCTTCTTCTGGCCCAGGGGACTCAGCAATTGCTGAAGCTGGTCTGGGACCCATTGCAGAGCAGGGAGCGGGGAGGTAAATGGGAAAGAGGTTTTTCCCTAAGGGCTGTGTTTTTGATCTGCGTGGTAGGCCGTACACAAGTACTTATCTTTTGCCAATCCAGGGCTATTTCTCACTGGTTCTGGGTGGCTGAGTAGACTCTCTGGTGCTGGGTCTCTCCCGGTGTGGAAAACACACCTCCCAAGCACCACTGCTTGCCTGCCTCACCGCTCACCCATGAGCTGCTCAGGCCTGAAGGGCTCAGGCTCTCCCCAGGTCAGGTCTGGCAACTCATCTCTTCTTCTGAACCATTTCTCCCTTCCCCTACCACTGAGTCTGGTTCCTCAACTTTGCCTTAGATGTTCTGGGCTCCTAGACTGTCATATATAATTGATTCACTTGTTTTTTTTGGTCTTTGTTGTAAGAGGGTCCACAGGAAGCATCTGACTACTCTGCCATCTTGGCCCCGCCCCCAAAGAGTGTGCTTCTTAGCTCAAGTAGATACATGAGACTAAATTACAGCTTCTTTCCAGAGTTGAGATGAGAAGGCAGAGAGGGTTAGGGACTGGTTGAATGGACATGAGAAATCAGAGGTGGAAAGGAAGAATGTGCTGTCACAGTATAGGGAGAGTAGTTGGGATCACATAACAGTGTATTTATAAATTTTTGTATAAGAGACTAACTTGAAATGTAAACTTTCACTTAAACTACAACAATAAACAAAAGAAAAATAAAAGACTTTTGGGATGATGTGATGGGGCAAATGTGTTTTGCATGTGGCAAGGACATGAATTTTTGGGAGCCAAAATGTGAAATGTTATGGACTGAATTATGTCCTCCCAAAATTTGTGTTGTAAATCTTAACCTCTATGCTTGCGGTTATAATCCCATGGGAATGGGTTGTCTTTGTTATGTTAACGCGACAGGATTTGTGTAAGGTGTTCCTTGAGTAAATCTCTTTTGAGATATAAAAGAGATTAAACAACAGAGGGCACAGACATGATTTATTCCCATTTTACCATAATATAGCAACCTGGCTATTTGTGGAGAATGGCCTGAAGGGAAGCAGGGGGAAGACAAGGGAGGAGGCCACTGCAATCACCCAGGTGAGAAAAAATAATGGCTCGGACCAGGATCGTGGTTGTAGAGATGGAAAGAAGCTGACAGATTTGAAGGCTGTTTCTGATTGAGCCAATGGGACCTGCTGATGCATTGCGTGAAGTGAAGACAAGAAAGGACTCCCAGGTTGCCTGAAGAAATGAACGTTCAGAAATAGAAATTTTGAATATTTGCTAGTTCTGTCTAGTTTGCCATCCACCTGTGGTTGATGAATCTGAAGTGAAGCCTTCGCTTGCTGTTCAATGTGATTTCTCCTGTTAGAGCCCTTGGAGCCATATTGGGTTGGGATCTCTGTGGAGGCCGAGGGAGTACTAATGGGGATGAAGGAAGTGGAGGGCGTTCCTGAAATGTCCTCCTGAGGAAGCACCGTGTTGAAAGCCCATTACCAGTACCAGTTGCTGTCATGCCAACTCTGACTCATGGTGACTCAATGTGTGTCAGACTAGAACTGTGCCCCATAGGAGTTTTGAGCATATTTTTCTGAAGCAGATCACCAGGACTTTCTTCCGAGATGCCTCTGGGTGGACCTCCAACTGCCAACCTTTTGGTTAGCAGCTGAGCTCTATAACCATTTATACCACCCAGGGACTTTTTGAAAGCCCATTATATTTCAGTATCTCAGAAGTTGGGAATATCCTGCTAGGGGTGGGAAAAAGGGGAGGGCCTCCATCCTCCCCAGACACCAGGTGAAGGGTGAAGAAAAAAGCCCAAGAAAGAGAAATAAAATATTCTCCTCTGAGTGCTATCTTCAAGCAGCACATGGCCTAACAGGAAATGCCAGCCCTGAGTGGACAGAGTTCCAGTGAGTAGGGCTATTGTGTGGCTCTAAGAAGCTGGGTTTCAAACACTGTTTCCATTAACGCTTTTCGCCATGAATATGGTTTCTTGCATTGGTGGGTCTGGCTTTCCTGCCCAAGTGCATCTGAAGATTCACTGGGCTGGGGCCAGGTCAGAGAGGGAGCCTTGCATCTCCCGCCTCTGCTGGGATAAGCAAACATGAAGGCAAGGACAAGAGGCCAAGGGCATTAAATCTGTATTATCTGCTCATCCTAAATACTTCCTGTGAGAACAATTTGTCATTGACACACTTAATTAGACTCTTGACCAATATTTTCCAGATGTGGCGATTTTTGCTAAAAAGCCCAAGCACAGATGTTTTCCATATTTAATAAGACAGCTGAGGCAGCCCCTTGGGGAAAAAGGAATTGAGGAGACACAGGCTGTGAAATCATAGCTTAGTGGGTCAAGAAAGGGAGTCCACTGGCCTTGTGGTCTTTAAAAAGGAACCGACATCTGTGCAAAGACAAAGAGTCACTGATGGGTGTCCGGTGTGGCTGAGGCTGGGCTTCCCACCTCCTTTGTGTGATTATGGAACAGCCCGGAGGACCAGAGACTCTGGTCTAGTTTGCATACGTGGGAAACTGAGGAGGGGGACAGTGTGTGACACCCTTGTGTATTAAAATTAGGATTTGAATTCACGTCCTGCTTTCACCCGTAAGTCCTTGAATGAGAAAAAAAAAAAAAGAAAAAATCAGTAATAACGAGTATGATATCCTATAAGTTTCTTACATTTGGAAAGTATGACTTCACCTGTTAGAGGCCCTACCCTCATGGTTTGCACTCAAACCAAAAGGTTGGTGATTCGAATCCAACCAGTGTCACCATGGAAGAAAGGCCTGGTGATCTACTTCCAGAAGCTAAACCAAAACAAAAAACAAAATCAAAAAAACCATCGCCATCAAGTTCATTGTTACTAATGGCAACTGCACATGTTAGAGGGTAGAACTGCTCCATAGGGTTTTCTTGGCTGTAATCTCTACATTTGCAGCATGTAGGGATCTATTTCATAAGATTACAGTCATTGAAGTCCCTGAGTGATGCAAACAGGTAAGCCTTCAACTACTAGCTGAAAGGTTGGCAGTTCGAACCCACCCAGAGGCACCTCAGAAGACAGGCCTGATGATCGGCTTCTGAAAGGTCACAGCCTTGAAAACCCTATGGAGCAGTTCTACTCTGCACACATGGGGTCGCCATGAGTTGGAATCGACTCAACAGCAGCTAACAACAACAACAATAACAACAGTGATTGTACCGTGCAGTTCTACTCTCTAACACATGGGGTTGCCATGAGTCAGTCAACACATGACAAGGAGCTTATTTTTTTTTTTTTTTAGGTACCCGTAGTTATCTAGGATGGGGCCCTGGTGATGCAGTGGTTAAGTCTTTGGCTGCTAACCAAAATGTCAGGAGTTCAAACCCACCAGCCACTCCTTGGAAACCCTATGGAGCAGTTCTACTCTGTCCTATAGGATCACTGTGAGTTGGGATCGACTTGATGGCTATGGATTTATTTATCTAGATGGAGCCTTGCTGGTGCAGTGGTTAAAGCTTTCAACTGCTGACCAAAAGTCCGCAGTTTGAACCTACTAACTGCTCCACTGGAGAAAGAGGTGGCAGTCTGCTTCTGTAAAGATTTACACTCTCGGAAACCCTATGGAGCAGTTCTACTCTGTCCCATAGGGTTGCTATGAGTCAGAGTCGACTTGACGGTAGCGGGTTTGGTTTTTTGGACTTATACTCCTAACTTGAAGAGTTGTAGAACGTCTTCTCATTTCTCCTCTCCTCTTCCTGAATTCTCTCTCTCTCTTCTACTACAAAGTTGGGCAACTACATATGACACAGAAAACCAAGGTGCATGGATTGAATTGGGTCCCCAAAGAGATATGTTCAAGTCCTAAGACCCCCCTCCCCTGCCTGGTACCTGTGAACATGACCTTATCTGGAAATATGATCTGTGAAGATGTGATCAATTAACATGACGTCATCCTGGAGTAGAATGGGTCCTAATCCTATCTAAACGGTGTTCTTCTAAAAGAGAAGAGACACACAGAGGGAAGATAGCCATGTGAAGACAGAGGCAGAAATTGTAATGATGCAGCTACAAGCCAAGGAGCACCAAGGATCACTGGCTGTCACCAGAAGCTGGAAGAGAGGCATGGAACAGATTCTCTCTCAGATCCCTCAGAAGGAATCCACATGAACGACACCCTAGTTTTGTACTCTCAGCCTCCACAAGTGTGAGACAGTAAATTTATGTTCTTATAAGCCACCCAAATTCTGATACTTTGTTATGGCAACTCTATGAAGCTAAGACACCAATGTACATGGAAAACAAAAACAACAAACAAACAAAACGGTAGCTTCTCAAGGTTATGACCATGAACCTCAGAACGACAGTCCAGGCTCTGATGAGTGACTTTGTAGCTCTGACAAGTGACTCTGTTGAGTTAGGATTTAAAATTTTTTTTGGCAGAAGTTCATCAATATCACTCTGAAAACAAGATAGATATGGGTATGCCATACTGTCCCAGAATAAAGCATCATTTCATTGAATCACAGAAAACTAGGACCAGCAGGAATTTACAGTCAACCAGCGCAGCCTCTTTTATTAGCACTGAGGGTCAAAGAGATTGTGTTGACTAAGGTCACACAGCTACATGTGACCAGGACTGGAGCCAGAACCAAGTTTTTCTCCCTAGTCCCAAACTCTTTATCCTTCATGTAGTGACACTTTCTGTCTGGTCCTGTCTACCCCTCTGCTACCCTGTCCCAGTTGCTGTTCAGCCGACTCCGAAGCATGGCTACCACATGTAAGTCAGAATAGAACTGTGCTCCATACGGTTTTCAATGACGGATTTTTCAGAAGTAGATCACTAGACCTTTCCTCCAAGGTGTCTCTGGGTGGACTCCAACCTTCAACCTTTCGGTTAGTAGCTGAGTGCCTAACTGTTTGCACCACCCAGGGACTCGACCCCTCTGCTAAAAAATCAAACCAAACCGTTGCTGTCAAGTTGATTTCTACTCATAGTGACCCTATAGGATTGGGTAGAACCACCCCACAGGGTTTCCAAGGCTGCAATCTTTATGGTAGTAGACTGCCACATCTTTCTCCTGAGGAGTGACTTGTGGGTTCAAATTGCCGACCTTTCAGTCAGCAGTCAAGCACTTAACCACTTCGCCACCAGGGCTCCACCCCTCTGCTAACCAGTTGCTGTCGAGTTGATTCTGACTCATAACAACTCCATAGGACAGAGCAGAACTGCCCCATAGGGTTTCCAAGGAGCGGCTGGTGGATTCGAATAGCCGACCTTTTGGTTAGCAACTGAGCTCTAAACCACTGCGCCATCAGGTCTCCACCAGGTCCCCACCCCTCTGCTAGACTTAGAAAAAAGCAAAATAACATTAAAAAAAAAGTTACCATTGAGTCAATTCTGACTCATGGCAACCCCATGTGTGTCAGAGTAGAGCTGTGCTTCATAAGATTTTCAATGGCTGATTTGTTGGAAGTAGATAATCAGGGCTTTCTTCTGAGGCGCCTCTAAGTGGAATCGACCCTCCAACCTTTTGGTTAGTTTGCACCAGCCGGGACTGCATTAGATGCCTCTGATGTAGTGAGAGAGACAAGGGATAGGTCTAGAAGTTAAATCATCATAACAGCTGAGCTTACTATGAATAGTGGGTGCCATGGTGCTCCATCCAAACCCTTCTGAAGGTCTCTGCATCTGCTGATGGGTCACAGCCCATTTGTCACTGGGAATGGTCCTTGGCTGCAGGGTATTCCCCCTGCCAGGGGATATCTGAGGACAATGACTAGCTGATGTAAGAATAGAAAGGCCTGCTCTTCTTGTTTCAATTTGGAATGACCCTTAAGGACCATTGCAGGTCCAGATCTCCTCTAGTGGCAACAACACTGCAGGTCACCTTCTCCCTGGGTCATATCCAGACACAAATCTTCCTCTTTCTCCTGACCGCCAGGATCTTCCTTAGGTTTTGTGTGCTTTGCTAGAGATATTCTATATATACACAAAACTACACGTGTATATTCTTATATATGGATCCATAAACTCACATTGTTTTATGCCTGTTATTTAATTTTATGTTGCTATTGTATTTCCTAAAAATCTCCAAGAAACAGTCATGGTGATAGTAGGCCTAAACCTGGGAAAAAAGAGAATCATCATTAAAAAAAAAAAAAAAAAGCATTCCAGTACTTCATCTCTTCTTTCCAGTGTTTATACGAATCATTTCATTTTCTTACCTTCTTATGTTGGTTTGAATCTCTAAGAAGATGTTGAATTACAAGGGTAATAATAGGTATTCTTGTCTGGTTATTGATTTTAATTGAAATACTTTTGGTGTCGTGATGTTTAGGAGAATTTAGACTACACTTGCTCCTCATTTATTGACAATCTTGTTATCTGACATTTTGCATTTATGACAATGGTAAAAAAAATCTACTATCCAACTATTTTACGCATTAACGACGTATGTCTGGCAGTAACAAATGCTGTGGTGTGAAGTGAGAGTAATGCTGGTTGCGAGGGTTAAGGTTATGTGTCAGCTTGTCTGGGCCATGATTCTCCGTGGTTTGGCAGTTATGTAATGATGTAATTTGGCAATTATGTAATAATGTATCTGGCAGTTATGTAATGATGTAATCATCCTCCATTTTGTGATCTGATACAATCATCCTCCATTTTCGCATAACACCAATTTTCACATAACGACCCGGTCTTCAGAACCTAACCATGTCAATAAGTGAGGAGTGAATCTACTGTTTTTTTCTTTTTTTTAACACTAATTACGTTTATCATGTTGTTCAACCATCACTATTATTCATTTCCAAATTTTTCTATTTTAAAAGTATAAATTACAGGATACAATATAGTGTAGTATACTTTTTTGTTTCATTTTAAGAAAAGTTTTTTGTATAACAATATACTTTGGAGATCATTCCATTTCATACATATAGGTTTGCCTTGTTTTTAAGTGTATGTTGTTGCATGCTGTTGAGTCTATTCCAACTCATAGCAACCCTACAGGACAGTAGAACTGTCCCCACAGGGTTTTATAGACTGTACTGTTTACCAGAGCAGATTGCCACGTCTTTTCTCCTGCGGAGAGACTGGTGGGTTCTAACTGCCTATCTTTTGGTTATCAGCTGAGTGCCTAGTATTCCAAAGGGTGAATGAATTGATTTCATATAACCAGTCCCTACTGCTGAACATTTAGACCTAGACTTCTGAGATTTCAGTCAATGCTACCATAAATATTTGTGTACCTAGGTGTCTGTTTACATGTGTGAGTATGCATCTAGGATAAATTTCTAAAAGTGGAATTGCTGGATTCAAAAGGTATGTGCATGTTAAATTTTATTATAGTTTGGTGAATTACCTGTCCAAGAAATTATGCTGATTTATACTCTTACCAAAAAAAGTGCCCATTTCCCCATAGAATCTATACCAGGCAAGTGAGGGCGATTTCCATGGGAGTGCAAACATTCACTCAGTTTGAAGTCAACATGACACTCAGTGAAGGGTGGATCCAGCCTGCCTCCCTACTCAACAGCAGGAAGGGAAACCGAGGAAAATATGCAAATGGGGGCCTTTGGTCCTTTCATCTTTGGAAAGTCTATATCTCTTTAGGTGTTATTGCTCATCCTGTCAAAACAAGCTCTGGTAGAGCTGAGTTTCTGTATAGAAAGAGTAAACGGGTCCCCATGGAAACCCCAGACCTGCTGCCCCAGAGGAAAATGCTATTACCCACAGCGCTAAAGCTAGATGACTGCAGAATCACTCTGTAATGAAAGGCAAGGTAATTGTAGGTCCTTGGGGCTTAGACTTTTTTTTTTCCTGCTTTACTCCCATGATTTGCAACTTTTCATCTTTTGAATGGGGCTTTCAAAGGAGATGCTGATCGCTGCTGCATAAGAGAATCCCATTGTACTTTCTGGTATCATAGGTTCACACTGCTAAGATGATCACCTCTCCCCAACCAAAAAGTTCTGGATGAAAACTTGTCTCAAATCCTCATGGGAGTGAACCAGAGCCTTCTCGCTCAGGACCTGATCGATTATGTGACAATCAAACAAAATTGCCTTTAAAAGCATTGACTTACAGTTCCGGTCTCATCAAGCCCTACCCAATGCCAAAATACCTGATGGAAAGTATGAGACTCAATCAGAAATATTGAGAGGCCTCTAAAATGTCACCTCATCATAAATATTAGAAAACCTCTAGGTAATTGAACGATTTTAGACATATTTAGTCCACAGAGATCTTTAACATACAGATATTTGATTTATTAAGACAGAGATATTTGACATTCTCAATTCTTGCTCTTTCCCCAGATATAAACTGTCCCAGGGGCGTATGGATTTTTTTTTAGAAAAAATAAAATTAAAAAATAACTTGATCTTACTTAGCCAGTGTTATAATAGCTATTGTTAGGGACTTATCATGGGATTTCCTTATAATGTGTGCTTATTTCTGAAATTTACATTCAGCCTTGTCTTTCAGAAGACCGAGTAATTCTCTGGTGAGTCTGGTCAAAACTGAAGGTCAGAGGGGTGGGAGAGGCAGTGTAATTTAGTTCCATTACGGTTTGGTGGGTCAGATAACACCCAGTTTATGAGGGGCAACTCAGCTCACACGGTAACTACGTGGCCTGTGTCAAGTGTTAAGTCTCTGCTAAAGCCCAGTAGCAAGACAAAAGCTGTTTCTCAAAAGGAGAGTAGTCATTCATAGAGGATGGCACGGTTTTGCCCTGAAGTCCTAAGGATCTGCACTGTGATTAACTTATAGCAGTCCCAAAGACTCCAAACAACATCTCTATCTGCCAATGTCACTTTAAGCACCAGTAGATATGTTGGGTGATATAAGCCAAGTGACAGAGCAGCTTGTATGGCAGCCTGAACCTGTTGCAGAGGGTTGGGGCTAGGAGTTGGTGGCCTGGGCTCAAATCTTAATAGCTTTGTGACTTTGGGTGAGCTACGCAACCTTAGTTTCCTAATTCCTCTGGATCCCCCAAACCAAAGAGATTCCATAAACAATGACTCTGGAGAGGTAATCTACTGCAACATAATAAATGTAGTGGCTTGAAACAGCAATCATTTAGAACCTCTTGTGCTTGTTTTTTCAATCAGAAATTTAGGAGCAGCACTGTTGGGTGGTTCTGTTCTGTTTTCCTGGTGAACTCTGACTGATATAGTGGACTACACTAAATGAACTTGAAATGGTAGAACTTCACTGGTATACTGTAGAGGAAGATATTCAAAAACTTAGGGAGATTGGAATGCTACACTGAACTTATCACGTAAGGCTTGCTCATCCCCCAGGAAGATCCAAGGACACACTCCTCACCACGGTTGTGAGAAATACATTCATTACAGGGACCCCAACATCCTGGAAGCTATCTGTGTTGGTTCTTTTCTATAGGTTGGAAATCACAGTGGGAACTGCTATCATCTGAGTGGGATCCCTATATGCAGTAGGAATAATGGGATCCTGGGGTGCTATAGGGCCAAGAGATGGCATTTAATCAGCAAACACAAGGTGGGCATGGTTAGTGTAATGGGCAAAGGAACCAAGGCAGTCTGGATCACAGAGATTTTTGGCACCACCTGCTGGTCATGGTGTCCCTAAGAATAAAATAGATGGGCAGCCTACTAAAATCCTACTTGATATGCATAGCAGAAAAGCTCTAAATTTAATAATCAAAAGTCTGACTTGAATGATCCAAACAGAGAGTCAAGGCCCCTAAGTCAATTCCCAGACTTGAGCCAATTTATAGACCCAGAACCCTTTGAATGAAGGGGGGGCTGGGTCCCTTGAAGAAGTACCCTGCTACACTGCCAGAAATATATCCCCCTCACAGCCATCCCCAAAAGAACGCATGGCCATTTACCAAGGTGACTGTGTATTGGGAAAGGAGAAATAATCAGACTCTTAGGGGATTACTGATGACTGGCTATGAAGTGACACTAATTCCTGGAGACTCCAATGTCACTATAGTTCTCTAGTCAGGGTAGGGGCTTATGGAAGTCAGTTCATGAATGGAGCTTTGGCTCAAGCCTATCTCACAATGTGCCCAGGGGGTCTCAGGATTTACCCTGTGGTTATCTGCTTTCATCGTTTCTTCCATTAGCTTTAGCTATCTACATTCAAGAGCAAGTTTCAGAGTCTCTTCTTACATCCATTTTGGTCTTTTTTCTTCCTTATTTTTTTTTTAATGACGTTTTATTTTTTCATGTATGATGTCTTTTATGTCATCCCCCAACTAATTATTCCCAAAGGGAAGAACACACTCAGCAATTGTCAAGCTGAAAGAACTGAAGAGAAAATTCAAGTCTCGAGTTGCATATTGAAGAATTCTGTGGGCATCAAAAGAAGATGGAAGTAATATGAAGAGTCACTGTACCAAAAAGAATTGGTACAGGAGGTAGCATATGATCAAGAACTGATGATACTGAAGGAAGAAATCCAAGCTGCACTCAAGGCATTGGAGAAAAACAAGGCTCCAGGAATTGACCAAATACCAATTGAGATGCTTCAACAAATGGATGCAACACTGTAAACACTCGCTTATCTATGCCAAGAAATTTGGAAGACAGCTACCTGGTCAAATGACTGGAAGAGATCCATATATGTGCCCATTCCAAAGAAATGTGATTCAATGGAATACAAAAATTATCAAACAATATCACTAATATCACATGCAAGTAAAATTTTGCTGAAGATAAATTCAGAAATGATTTGCAGCAGTACATCAACAGGGAACTGCCAGAAATTCAAGGTGGCTTCTGAAGAGAATGTGGAACAATGATGTCAGATAGATCTTGGCTGAAAGCTGAGATTACCAGAAAGACGTTTACTTGTGTTTTATTGACTGTGCAAAGGCATTCAACTGTGTGGATCATAACAAATTATGGATAACATTGTGAAAAATGGGACTTCCAGAACACTTAACTGTGGTCATGTGGAACCTGTACATAGATCAAGCACGGTTGGGAAGAGATTGCCCTGATGGAAGAACTGTATGCTGAGAGTTCCTGAGCCTGAATTGTAACTGTTACTTCCCTAATAAGCCCCATAATTGTGAATACTCTCTGTGAGTTCTGTGTGGTCATTGCAATGAATTATCAAACCCAGAAGTAGAGAATGCTGTTCAAGGGACGGTTGGTGTCAGAATTAGTAAAGATGGCAGACAGACAAGTGTGTTTGATCTCCAGCTCAGAAGAATCAGCCTCGGGCTGTTGATCTTGGTTCTCCTTCCCCCTTGTGGGGTTGGAGGAGGTCAGACATCTCCCCCATGCCATTTTTACAGTGGGAAATAAATCCCACAAAACTTCACAGGCCTGCCACCTTAGTGAAATTTCTAGGGGTCCAGTCGTCTGAAACATGTCAAGATATCTCTTCCAAGGTAAAGGACAAGCTGCTGAATCTGATCCCATCTACCACTAAGAAAGAGATACAAAGCCTAATGGGCCTGTCTGGATTTTGGAGGCCCATTGACAGAGTGATTTGAAAATCTGCCAGCTTTGAATGGAGCCCAGAACAAGAGAAGGCTCTGCAACAGGTCCAGGCTGCCATACAAGCTGCTCTGTCACTTGGCCCATATGACCTAGCATATCTGATGATGCTTAAAGTGTCAGTGGCAGACAGTGATGCTATTTGGACTCTTTAGGACTCCTATAAGTTAATCAGAGTGCAGCCTCTTAGGATTTTGGAACAAAACAATATCATCCGCTGTGATAACTACTCTCCTTTGGAGAAACAGCTTTTGGCTAGCTACTGGGCTTTAGCCGAGACTGAATGCTTGACACAGGCCACATAGTTACCATGTGATCTGAGCTCTGCATCATAAACTGGGTGTTATCTAACCCACAAAACCATAAAGTTTAGGGTGCACAGCATCCCTCTAACATCAAATGGAAGTGGAATATATGAGATCAGGCTTGAGCAGGCCCTGAAGGCACAAAAAAGTTGCTTGAAGAAGTGGTCCAAGTGTGCATGGTCCCTGCTCCTGCTACATTGCCTTCTCCCTCTCAATATGCACCTCAGGGCACATTTTCTGTGACCAGCTGACAGAGAAAGAAAAAACTCAGGCTTGGCTACAGATAACTTACATGATACACCGGCACGCTCCGAAAGCGGAGAGCTGCAATTCCTTTGTGGGATATCCCTAGAGGACAATGGTGAAGGGAAATCCTCCCAGTGGATAGAACTTTGAACAGGGCACTTGATTATTCATTTTGCCTGGAAGGAGATATAGCCAGAAGTGTGGGTCTACATTGACTTATGGGCTGTGTCTAAAAGTTTGATTGGATGGTCAGTGACTTAGAAGGAACATGATTGAAACATTGGTGACAAGGAGATTTGGGGAAGAAATATGTGAATAGACATCTAATGAGCACAGAATATAAAGACATTTGTATAATACGTGAATGCTTACCAAAAAATGACCCCAGCAGAGGAGGATTTTAATAATCAAGTGGATAGGATGACCTGTTCTGTGGACATCATCAGCCTCCTTTCCAAGCCACTCCTGCCTGTCCTTGCCCAATGGGCTCATGAACAAAGTGGCAGTGGTGGCAGGTATGGAAGATACGTATGAGCTCAGCAACATGGACTTCCAGTCACCAAGACATACCTCACCGCAGCAACTGCTGTGTGTCAAATCTGCCTACAGCAGATATAAACCCTGATCCCTTGGTATGGTACCATTCCTTGGGGGATCAGCATGCTACCTGGTGGAAGACTGATTACATAAGACTGCTTCCATCATGAAGGGGAAATGCTATGTTATTATTGGAATAGTCACTTACTCTGTATATAGATTTGCCTTCCCTGCCTGAAAAGCTTCTGTGTCTTTCAGTATTTAAAATTTTTTCTCGTATAAGTTTTGTACATTTCTCGTTAAATATATTCCTTAGTGTTTAATCTTGGTTGCTATTATAAATGAGGCTTTCTCTATCATTATGTTCTCTGTTTATTGTTGGACACTTATGCTGGTTATTTGATAAATATTTGTTGATAAAAATTAAAATAGCTAACCCTGACTCACTTTAAGTATTCTTTTGCTGGGAGTGAAAAGAGGAATAGAAAATGGAAAGAGAAATGGCTGAAAAGTGGTTGTTCTGCTGCAAGAGTCTGAACCCAGTCTGGGTGTGAAGAAGAGTCAGAATACAGAGGTGTTATGGATTGAACTGTGTCCACCCAAAATATGTGTCAATTCGTCTAGGCCATGATTCCCAGTATTGTGTGATTGTCCACCATTTTGCAATCTAGTGTGATTATCCTATGTGTTGTAAATGCTAACCTCTATGACGTTAATGAGGCAGGATTAGAGGAAGTTATGTTAATGAGGCAGGATATAATCTGCAGGATTAAATTGTATCTTGAGTCACTCTCTTTTGAGATATGAAAGAGAGAAGGGAGCAGACAGGAGAAGGATCTCACACAATCAAGAAAGAAGCACTGGGAGCGGAGTGTGTCCTTTGGACCTGAATCCCTGCACAGAGAAGCTCCTAGAACAGGGGAAGATTGACGAAAAGGACTTCCCTCAGAACTGACAGAGAGAAAGCCTTTCCTGGGAGCTAGTGCCCTGAATTCGGACTTCTAGCCTCCTAGACCGTGAGAGAATAAATTTCTCTTTGTTAAAGCTATCCACTTGTAGTATTTCTGTTACAGACAAGAGGCTTTGCATGGATGCTAACCTTTTACCCAGTAACCCTGCCCACTAGCAGTCCCCATGAGTATTTTGACAAATCACATTAGCAATTCCTCTTCCCTGGCAAAGAGTGAAGCTGCAAAAGGAAGGAGCAGAG
The DNA here is from genome assembly GCF_000243295.1 of Trichechus manatus latirostris. Taxonomy (NCBI): domain Eukaryota; kingdom Metazoa; phylum Chordata; class Mammalia; order Sirenia; family Trichechidae; genus Trichechus; species Trichechus manatus. The sequence goes on along the minus strand of NW_004443947.1, from coordinate 4,167,526 downwards.
GCAGCCCTGAAGTTGGAAGCTGGGTTGAAATCCCTCTTCTCATTACAAACACAATTAAGTGCAGTTGCAGAAGCACATAAGAAGAGGACAGCGTTTGAAATTTTCTAGTGCTGGATCCTCACCACTACCTAAGGGTCAGAAAGGAGTTGGGCTGTTTAGGTTTTATTTACATCTTGTTGTTAGGTGCCGGCAGTCAGTTCCAACTCATAGCGATCCTACATACAACAGAACAAAACACTGCCCTGTCCTGCCCCATCCTCAAATTGTTGCTAAGTTTGAGCCCATTGTTCCAGCCACTATGTCAGCCCATCTAACTGAGGGTTTTCCTCTTTTTCACTGACCCTCTACTTTATTAAGCATGATGCCCTTCTCCAGGGACTGAGCCCTCCAGATGACATGTCCAAAGTTCATGAGATGAAGTCTTACCATCCTCACTTCTAAGGAGCATTCTGGCTGTACTTCTTCCAAGACAGATTTGTTCATTTTTTTGGCAGTCCATGGTGTATTCAATATTCTTTGCCAACACCATAATTCAAATGCATCAATTCTTCTGTCTTCCTTATTCACCATCCAGCTTTCCTATGCATATGAGGCAATTGAAAATACCATGGCTTGGGTGAGGTGCACCTTATTCCTCAAAGTGACATCTTTGCTTTTTAACACTTTAAAGAAGTTTTTTGCAGCAGATTTGCCCAATGCAATACATCATTTGATTTCATGACTACTGCTTCTGTGAGTGTTGATTGTGGATCCAAGTGAAATGAAATCCGTTATAACTTCAATATTTTTCCATTTATCATGATGTTGCTTATTGGTCCCGTTGTGAGGATTTTTTTCTTTATGTTGAGGTGTAATCCATACTGAAGGCTACCGTCTTTGATCTTCATCAGTAAGTGCTTCAAGTCCTCCTCACTTTCAGCAAGCTAGGGTGTGTCATCTGCATACCGAAGGCTGTTAATGAGTCTCCTCCAATTCTGGTGCTGTGTTCTTCTGCATATAGTCCTGCTTCTTAGATTCTTTGCTCAGCATGTAGATTAAGTATGGATACAAGTAAGGATACAACCCTGATGCACACCTTTTCTGATTTTAAACCATGCCGTATACCCTTGTTCTGTTCAAATGACTGCCTCTTGATCTATGTGCAGGTTCTACATGACCACAGTTAAGTGTTCTGGAAGTCTCATTCTTTACAATGTTATCCATAATTTGTTATGATTCACACAGTCGAATGCCTTTCAACAGTCAATAAAACACAAGTAAATATCTTTCTGGTAATCTCAGCTTTCAGCCAAGATCTATCTGACATCATCATTCCACATTCTCTTTTGAAGCCAGCTTGAATTTCTGGCAGTTCTCTGTTGACGTACTGCTGCAAACCATTTTTGAATTTATCTTCAGCAAAATTTTACTTGCATGTGATATTAATGATATTGTTTGATAATTTTCGTATTCCGTTGAATCACATTTCTTTGGAATGGGCACAAATATGGATCTCTTCCAGTCGCTAGGCCAGGTAGCTGTCTTTCAAATTTCTTGGCATAGATGAGTGAGTGCTTCCAGCGTTGCATTCATTTATTGAAACATTTCAATTGGTATTCGGTCAATTCCTGGAGCCTTGTTTTTCTCCAATTCCTTGAGTGCAGCTTGGATTTCTTCCTTCAGTATCATCAGTTCTTGATCATATACTACTTCCTAAAATGGCTGAATGTCAATCAATTCTTTTTGGTACAGTGACTCTTCATATTACTTCCATCTTCTTTTGATGCTTCCTGTGTCATTTAACTTTTTGCCCACAGTTCTTCCAGCTTGACAGTTGCTGAGTGTGTTCTTCTTCCCTTTGGGAAGAATTAGCTGGGGATGATATAAAAGACATTATATATGAAGAAAGCAAAAGGTCATTAAAAAAATAGAAAAGAAAAAAGAAAAAGACCAAAATGGATGTCAGAACAGACTCTGAAACTTGCTCTTGAAAGCAGAATAACTACTGTGAAAGGAAGAAACAATGAAGTAAAAGATCTGAAGAGAAGATTTCAAAAGGCAGCTTGAGAAGACAAAGTAAAGTATTATTGTAATGTTATTTACACCAGCTAAAATATATATCCCCAGTGGTGCAGTGGTTAAAGCGCTCGGCTGCTAACTGAAAGTTTGGTGGTTCGAATCCACCAGCCACTCCGAGGGAGAAAGATGTGGCAGCCTGCTTTGGTAAAGATTACAGCCTTGGAAACCCTATGGGGCAGTTCTACCCTGTCCTATAGGGTCGCTATGAGTTGGAATCGACTCGACAACAACGGGCTATATTCCAGACAGGAAGGGGAGAAGAATATTCAATGGGACTATGTCTACAACTTGCCAATCATATGTTCAAAAAGTAAAAAAATTCAGTTATTTTTTTGTAGTTGCCCCACCATGTGCTCATGAAATCATTTGGTGGATTGCCAGAATTTTTCACTTTGTGTCCCAAATATTTAGAGAAATATCAACATTCAATCATTCGTTCAGTAAATATTTGAGTTTGAGTAATGGAGACATCGACAAGTAAACAATTGCCATACAATGAGAGACATACAAAGTAAGTAGCTCCTAATTTTAATTCTGCCAGGGGGCCAAATGAGCCTTAACACAAAAAGTTGTTTTGTCCATTAAAGAAGAACAGAAAAAAACTTTCTAGGTGAGGGAATAGCTGGGACAAAGGAACAGAGTCTTAGAATGGAGTGTCAATTTTAGGAAACTACAGGTAAGTCCTTCTGAGAGACTGGAGCTTAAACTTGGCCTCCTGTTGGATTTCAGCCTTGACACATTCATGCTGACTTCATCTGATGGTGTCACAATGTACCATTGGCCTTTCCTGTCAATTTCATTCAATGTCACTCTTGGGTTAAATGGCAATGGCCATTCTTTGCTAAGAAAAGATCTTAAGAAACTTTGTTTGACTCCTTATGTTCACTTCAAAAACTCCAAATCTCTTCAGCTTTCTTTCTCTTGTGCCCTGAGCTTATTTTTTGAAACAATTTCCTTGTCCTCTTGTTTCTCAGCCCAAGGCATCTGGGCAGTCTCCTCTTGATAAAACGGAAGTTAACAAACTCTTCTGTTGCACCCTGACCATTTATTATCTGAGAAATAGGAGCGAAACCTGCTTTTTCAGACAGAATCATCCTTTTCCAGACAGAATCATCCTTTTCCAGAGACTCAAAGTAAGGGTGGCTAGAAGGGTTGTCAAGAAAATCTTCTTGTATCATTTTTCAACAAAGTATGATGGTTATCTTTTTTTTTTTCTGTATTTGACCCAGTTTGAAAACTTTTGGTTTTTAAATCTATAACTTTTCTCTCAGTTACAGTTTTCTTTGGAACCATAATTAAGTAGACTCTGCATATATCTTATAGTCCAAGACTTTTGAGTTGGGTTAGTTTTTCAGCTATTAGACCCAAACCTCTAAAGCCATCAATTCATACACTGTGATTGTTATTTCAACACTCTGAATGTCTGAATTACATTAATATAACACTTCCCTTCATCTGCCCGGGCTGGAGGTCTCTCAAGCCTTTTTGGTTTCTTCTTCCTTAGTCTCCAAATTCTGTTTGTTATCAAATTCTGGTAGTTCTATCTGGAAACATCTCCCCTTCCTTTTTCTTTCTGTCTTGCGTCAACAAGCATTTCCTGAGTGCCTCCTATGGGGCAAAACGTTTCCCACTTGTGCTTTCTAACCCATTCCACTTGTGGTTTTTATTTGCTGTCACAGCAGCTCTGACTCATGACAACTCCATGTACAACAGAACAAAATGTTGCCCAGTCCTTCACCAACTTCACAATGGTTGGTATGCTAGAATCCATTGTTGTGGCCACTGTGTATTCTGAGTGCTTCAAAAACTAGGGACTTCATCTTCCATCACTGTATTGGACAATGTTCTATTGTGACCCATAAGGTTTTCACTGGCTAATTTTCGAAAGTAGATCATCAGGCCTTTCTTCCTAGTCTATCTTAGTCTGGAAGCTCCACTGAAACCTATCTACCATGGGTCACCCTGCTGGTATTTGAAATACTGGTGACATAGCTTCCAGTGTCCTAGCAACACAAAAGCCACCACAGTATGACAAACTGACAGATGAGTGGTGCAACCTATCCCATGGCTAGGTCTAAAGCTTAAGTGCATACAAGGGCCAGACAAGTGATGTGGTGAGTGGAATGGGACATGGGTTGTGACATGCTTCAGCTAGTTTGCCATGCAGGCTGTTGGCTCATATTGCCAGATATACTTCTTCAAGAGAACCCAGAACACTATCACCCATCACATTGTACTTTGTTATTTATTTATTTGTCTGTTTGGCTTTCCCATGAGATTGTGACCTGCTCCTAAACAGATCTGACATGGTACTTGATACATAATAAGATCTGCAATAATTGATTTATCACTTAGACAAATTAGTACACTAGCCCCTTAGTTACTTACCTGCTCGTTTCTCCTGGTTTTGTCCTCTGTGCCACCTCAGTGCTCCACTCCCATGGTCACGCTCTGTTGTCATTACCGATAACTACTCCCCTCCCTAAGTTCACTTTCTACATCTTATCTCTGATTGCTACTTCCTGTCTCTCTAGATTTAGTACCTTGAGTTCAACACTTGGACTCCACCAGGACCTTCAGTCTAATGACTCTACCATCTTTTCACTGACAATCACCCTCCTCATGTCCCTCACTTGTCTCACTACCCACTTTATATTCCATGGTTCAACATTCTAATCGCTGCCTTACATATACCAGTGTTCCATTATAACTTCTATGTCTGGCAAAATCCCAAAGCTGGTTATGTCCAAGTCTCCAGCTACCCCAGGTGTGCACACAAACTGGTGAATGTGACTGGAGATAAAACCTCTGACCATGCTCACTCTCTCGTTTCACATTTACGACCACAAACTTCAAGCAACCGTGTGGTATGCCAGAAATCTTTCTATAGTTCCCAGGTCTATTCATGTACTTACTCTCCTAAATCCCCATTTCACCTTCTCCTCTCTTCTCAAATTTCTTACACCACTCCTCAAAAGACCTTGATTCTCATTTTGTTGAGAAAATTGAGGCAATATGAAGATAGCTTCTACCAGTATCCACCACTACATCTACCTGTCTAAATCTGTGCCCATCTCATTGCATCACATCACATTGCGTCCCATCACTCTCACCTTACCTCACATCTATTTATCCATCCAGCCATCCAATTATCATCTCTCTTCCTGTTACAATAGGTGAATTGCCCCCTTCTCTTATCCAAGGCATTCTTTCCACATTCAAACTCTATCTCCTCCCCTCTCTCCTACTCAAGGACTGCTCTTCAGCATTTGCCTCTACCACTCCCTATTCTGCACTGCATTATCAACCTTGCTCTCTCACTGTATCAATCCCATCAACATATTTCTCCCATGCTAAAAGTAAACTCTCAGCCCTCATCAATCATCACAATATTCTCTGCCCCCTCCCACAGCAAAGCTCTTTAGAAGAGTTGTTTATACTCACAGTCTTCATTTCTTCTTCTCTCATTCTTCTGTCAACCTATTCCAATCAGATTTTCTTCCCAACATTCCAGTTAAACTACAGGTGTCACTGTTACCTTTTATTTATTATTTTTTAAGTTCTTCTCAAACACTGTTATCTTTTTTTCTTACCCTGTTTGTTATTTTTTTTATTAAGGTAAAATTTATATTATATAAAATTAACCATTTTAAAGCGATTTTTAATGCAATGGCATTTAACACATTCACAATATTGTGTAACAATCACCTCTATCAAATTCCAAAACATTTTCATCATCCTCGAAAGAGATCCCAAACCCATTAAAAAGTCACTCCCATTCTCTCTTAGGCAACCACTAATCTGTTTTCTGTCACTATGGATTTATCTATTCTGGATGTTTCATGTAAATCAAATCATACAATGTGTGATCTTTTGTGTCTGGCTTCTTATGCTTAGCATAATATGTTTTCAGTTCATCCATGTTGTAACATGTATCAGTGCTTTTATTCCTTCTTATGGCTGAATAACATTCCATTTTATGGATATAGTACATTTAGTTTATCCATTAATCCATTGATTACATTTCTACATTTTGGCTAGTGTGACTAGTGCTGCTGTGAACATTTGTGTACAAGATTTGTTTGAGTATCTAATTCAATTCTTTAGGGTCTAGACTGTGGAGTGGAATTGCTGGGTCTTATGTTAATTCTATGTTTAACTTTTTGAGTAACCCACAGCTGTTGTTGGTAAATTCAATCATTTTCCTTGACCTGTCAGTAGGGTGACCATATAATTTATCTTCCAAACACTTCTGAAAGCGCATAAGGGTACTATTAATAATTTCTTTGGAATAACAGGTATAGTCTGGGACCACTGCAGGAAAACCCTAATATCTATTTATTTGTTTATTGTTAAATTTGCCATCCTTCCCCAACCTGAGAGTAAGTTACTTAGGGTCAGAGATTTTGTCTGACTTTTCACTTGGTAACCCCAGAGCCTAGAATGGTGGGTAGTACATCTTAGTTGTCGAGTATTAGGTACCTGGCTGTTCTGGAGCACATAGTAAGCATTTAGCAGCAGTTGGATGCATCAGATTAGTGGTTGAATAACTAACAATCTACTTCTCAGATGGTTTTAAGCACTAGAGATCTGGCTGGTGTGGATTCACTGTGTACTTATGACCCACTGTTCCCAGCAGGGGCCCAGACACTCCCAAGTCTGGTTCTTGAAACACCCAGGAGATTTCTGCAGTTATCTAACATCTTTTACCCACTGCCGTCTAGTTGTGATCTTTATGGAAGCAGACTACTACATCTTTCTCCCAAAGGACAGCTGGTGGGTTTGAACTGCCCATCTTTTGGTTAACAGTTGAGCACTTTAACCACTGCACAATCAGGGCCCCTCCAGCAAGGCCAGAGGCCCCAAAATACAATCTCTTCGGGCTCCACAACCATGGCTTCCCTTCCACCTCTTTATCTCATTGCAGCCCTTTATCCAGTTCCTTGAACAAGTTTTAGGGCATCTCCAGATTGATAGCGACTTATTTGCTCCCCTCCACCCAGGATTAGAAGCATAATTTCAGAGGTCACCCAAAGAGAGGAACACTTCCCCATCAGGCCAGCGAACTCTCCAGCATTACTGATGACTCAGAAATGTCACTGTGCCCTTGAGATTATCTCACTGGGTTCAGGGAAAAGGCAAGAGATCGGGCACAATTACTCTTCTTAGAAGAAAGGATGACAGGCACGCTAGGTGCTGGGGCTCGCTCCGTGTTCTTTTTAAGCTTATTTTTAATTCTGGGTAGATCTACTTATCCCTTCTTATGTGAGATGCAATCATAACAACTTAGTGTCATTCAGCCAGAAGCATTTTTCCATTTCAGTAAAAACTCCACCTTTATCATCATATTTTTATTCTGGTATATATGTATATATATATAATTATATATATATTTTTCAATTCACTCATGATGTACTAAGAGTACTTTTTTTTCTCTCTTGGAACTAAGATCAATTTGTCACAACTTTGCTAATTTAGTGATTATCAAGGAGCAAGTACAAGACAAGGATCCTTAAGGAACCATTTGAAAAACACATAGGAGGCCTGAAAATTAAGCAGTGATTTCTTAAGGATTGTATAATAACAATATAATTATTATTATTTATAGCTGCTGCCCCCTGACCCTCATACCTTCTGCAGTAGCTCTTGTTTGTTAATGGATGTGGGTTAGCAAGTTGAGAGGGGTTACGTTAGTTTGGGGACAAGTGGGTAGGGGCAGAGGAGGCCTGAATCTGCAGGGCTGGTGTCAAAGGGTTAAGGATGAGCCCCTTGGGGTGGTATGGGGAGGAGGTGTCCAGAGTGGGGATTTTATGAAGTCATCTTCTGCGACTTATGTGATGCTTTCTATCTTTACTACAAAGTCTTCAATGATGCTTTGAGGTAAGTGGATTCCCTCTGGAGAAGATGAAGGTCTGTTGTTGTTGTGGTTAATTGCTGTCCAGTCGGCTTTGACTCATGGTGACCCCGTGTGTATCAGAGTAGAACTGTGCTCCATAGGGTTTTCAAGGATGTGACCTTTTGGAAGCAGATTGCCAGGTCTGTCTTCTGAGATGCCATTGAGTGCGTTTGAACAATCAACCTTTCGGCTAGTAGTCAAGTGCTTAACTGTTTGCACCACCCAGGGACTCCAGAAGGTCTAGCCCTTGAAATTCTGTATAGGGAACAACAGACATCTGGGCTTGGGGAGATTCAGATTTGTCTTTCCTCTCCCTGTTCAAATGGCTAACTTCTCCTCCGTGGCTATGGTGTTATGGACAGGTATTAAGGGAGACAAGCAAGAGGGATATGGAGATTGTATCTCTGAAGTTTTTGTTGCAAACGGGAAAAGAGATGGGAACAAGGGCAGGTATATGTGAAACGTTCTTGGAAAAGACTGAATGCATTTTCTGGTCTTTGCTCTTGGATCTACAGGCAATGTTAGCTATTTGTCTTGAGTCTCCTCAGGTCCAGAAGATTGTACACAGTTTCTGAGCAGGAATTCCTTTTAATTTAGTTCAGTCCAGTCTTTAAAGCCATCTACATACCAGGCAGCAGCCAGGAGCTGGAGACATCAATATGGCTATCCACTTGAGGAGTGTTCCACTTCTCTATTCATCGATGTCACTTAGAGTTGTTAAGCGGTCAGTAGGCGTTTAGTCCATCCTTTGCCCCCATTTTCAAATAATTGAAGTGGGCCTTTGGGAGGTTAAGTCCTTGGTTCAAGGTCACACAGCTGGAATCGTCATCACGGCCACCATTCTCATTATCATCATCATAATCGCTATTTATGGAGCCCCCGAGGGGCACAAATAGTTAAGCACTCAACTGCTAACTGAAAGGCTAGCAGTTTGAATCCACCCAGAGGCACCTGAAAAGAAAGGCCTGTCAATCTACTTCTGAAAAACCAGTCACTGAAAACCCTACGGAGCATAGCTCTGCTCTGACACACATGGAGTCACCGTAAGTCGCAGGTGACTCAACGGCAACTAGTTTTTTGTTTTTTTTTTTAACTCTGTGCTTTTGAATCCCTCTTGTGAACAGGGAAACTGAGGTTCAGAGAGAGTGAATAACATGCCAAAGGTCATTCTGCTGGTAACTGCTGGTAAACCAGACCCAAGACTCAAACTCAGCTCTTCTCACTCCATAGAGCGTGTCCCTTCCTTGGCATCACTTAAAGGATTGTAGTAGCGGTGGTAGTAGTGGCTGCTATGTACTGAGAGACCCTAAGTAAGAACAGATTTAGGAGCATTATCCCCTTTAATCCTCACAACAGCCCTATGAGATTGGTATTTTTATAATCTCCACTTTACTCTTTGAATGCCTGGAACTCTCTTCCCCAGGCTATTCTAAGACTGGATTCTTCTCACTCTTTATGTCTTAACTTAAAAGCCACCGCCTCTGAGAGAACTTTCCTGAACACCCTATCTGAAGAAGGAGCTCCGTACTAATTTCTACACAGCTTCTTTATTTCCTCTGTAGAACACACTGCAAGTAGTAACTATTTGATTTTTGTACTTGCTTTCTTGTTTAGTGTCTGTCTCCCCAAGCAGATTATAAGTACTTAGAGGGCAGGGACCTCTCTGTCTTTTCACCATCGTATCCCCAATACCTGTCATAGTACATGGCACGTGAGAGAAACTTCATGAATGAGTAGAGCGGTGAGCTCCAGTGTGGTTCAGTAATTTACTAAAGCCAAACCCAAGTTTCATGGACTCCAGACCCTGGGTGTTTATTCCCTGCGCTAAATGGTTTAGCACAGCTGGCAGTGCCCTATAAGAACATAATCCTTACTGAACTCATTTATTTTATTTCTTAAAGCCCATCTCCCCTGCTCCCAGCCTAGCAAGGATCAGAAAGCAGGGATTAGGCTTACAACACTCTCTTTAGAAAAACCACTTTGATTTAGGGTAATGATGAGTCATTATGCCGCTGAGTTTTGCTAAATTAAATGGTACAAGCCCTGTCTCCCATGGTGTTGTTTTGAAAGGTGGGAGCTTTCATCCCAGGACATTTAGGTAGAAAAAGGAACCATAGGGGCTGAAGAGCTTAACTACTCACAGAGAGAGTGGAAGATTGATTATTTTAGCCACAAAAGATATACCTTACCAGGAGCAAAAATTTAGCCACAAAAGATATACCTTACCAGGAGCAAAAAAAAAAGAAAGAAAGAAAACCATCTCAGCAATAATATGCACAAGTGCAACAATTTATTTTATTTTTATTGTAAACAGTACAAACATATGATGCAGGACTGGGAAACATTTTGTTCTGTTGTATATAAGGCTGCCATGAGTTGGAGTCAACTCAAAGGCAGCTATCTCTATGTAAACATATTAAAGCTGATTTTTAATAGACTTTATTTTTTTAGGGCAGTTTAGGTTGTGTATTAGGCAAATCTGCTGCAAAATACTTCCTTAAAGTGTTGAAAAGCAAAGATATTACTTTGAGGACTAAGACGTTCCTGACCCAAGCCATAGTATTTTCAATTGCCTCCTACACCTGCAAAAGCTGGACAACAAATAAGGAAGACTGAAGAAGAATTGCTGCCTTTGAATTACAGTGTTAGCAAAGAATGTTGACTCTACCGTGGACTGCCAGAAGAACGAACAAATTTGTCTTAGAAGAAGTACAGCCAGAATGATTCTTGGAGGTGAGAATGGTGAGACTTCAGCTCATGTATTTTGGACATTTTATTGGGAGGGACCAGTCTCTGGAGAAGGACATCACACTTGGTAAAGTAAAGGGTCAGCAAGGAAGAGGAAGACCCTCAACAAGACGGATTGACACAGTGGCTACAACAAAGGGCTCAAGCATAGCAACGATTGTGAGGATGGCACAGGATGGGGAAGTGTTTCGTCCTGTTGTACATAGGGTTGCTGAATCTGAATTGACTGGATGGCACCTAGCAACAACAAAGTTTTAGGTTTGAAGAAAAATTGTGCAGAAATTGCAGAGAGTTTCAATATACCCCCCATCCCCTGCACATTGTACCTCCTATTATTAACATCTTATATTCCTGTGGTATATTTGTGACAGTTAAACCAATATTGATACATTGTTATTAACTAAATCCAAAGTATACATTAGGGTTCTCTTGTTACGTCGTAAAGTACTATGGGGTTTGACAAATGCGTAAGGTAATGTGTCCACCATTACAGCATCATACAAATAGTTTCACTGCTCTAAAAATGTCAAATACTCCACCTGTTTAACCCTTTTCCCTCTCCCTGATCACCTGGCAACCACTAATTTTTTTACCTTCTCTATAGTTTTGCCTTTTCCAAATGTCATGCAGTTGGAATCATACAGCATGTAGCTTTTTCCGCTGTCTTCTTTCACTTGTCGCTGTTGTGTGCCATTGAGTTCATTCTGACTCATAGCAACCCGATATGTCAGAGTAGAACTGCTCCATAGGGTTTCCTAGGCTGTAATCTTTAAGGGAGCAGATTGCCAGGTCTTTTCTCCCTTGGAGCCACTGGTGTGTTCCAACCATCAATCTTTCAGTTAACAGCTGAGTGCTTAACCATCGAGCCACAAGGGTACCATTTCACTTTCCCACAAGCAGTGCACAAGGCTTCCAATTTTTCCACATCTTCATCAATACTTATTTTCTGAACTTTTGGTAATAGCCATCCTAGTGGGTGTGAAGTGGTATTTCACTGTGGTTTGGGTTTGCATTTCCCTAGTGCTAGTGATGTTGCGCATCTTTTCAAGTGTTTATTGGCCATTTGTATCTTCTTTGGAGAAATGTATTCAAGTCCTTCACCCATTTTTCATTGTGTTTTTGTTGTTGATTTGTAAAGTTCTTTATATCTTCTGGATACTAGACCCTTATCAGATATATAATTTGCAAACATTCCCTCCCACTATGTAGGTTGTCTTTTCACTTTCTTGGAAATGTCCTCTAATGCACAAAACTTCTAAAATTTTGATGAAATTCAATTTATCTATTTTTCTTATGCTGCTTGTGCTTTTGGTGTCATGTCTAAGAATCTATTGTGAAATCCAAGGTCATGAAGGTTTATTCCTATGTTTTCTTCAAGTGTTTTATGGTTTTAGCTCTAATATTTAGGTCATTGATACATTTTGAGTTAATTTTTGTATGTAGTGTGAAGTAGGGTCCAACTTCATTCTTTTTCATGTGGAAATCCAGTTATCCCACCTCATCATTCATTATTAATGGAAATAAAAAGGAAAAGAATGATGATTAAAAAAAAGTAATTTGGGACAGTACTGTGGAATACCTTATGTTGGCTGAAGGCTTTGGTCTTAATTGTCCAAGCAGTGAATAGAAAAAGAAAAGTGGTGGGCAAAGGGATGGTAGAGTGAAAACCAAAAGCATTCTCAGAAGATGACATTTGTTGAGATGTGTCATGTTGCATGGACACACTAGGACAAGCAGAAATGTCACTGCTTATGGGCCCTGAGCACCTTCTTTGTAGTGTATGTCATTGCAAATCCTTACAATAGCCTTGCAAAGTGGAGATGATCATCCCCATTCTATAGGTGAGGGATCTAAAGCCCACGAAATTAAACCTTCCCCCAAGGCTCATAAGTAAAGGAGAGCCTAAGTTCAAAGCCATGTTGTCCTGAATCCATGCTCCTTCTTTTTCCTCTTACAGCAGAAGAGCAAAGAGCCCAGGGGTAGGAGGCAGCAGTTAGAGAGGTTCCTGCAGTGGTTCAGGTTCCACACTTGGTGTGGGAAAGACCCAATCTCTTCCCTTCTTTGCTGCCATCTAGCTGCCCTGGGCTTCTTCCTGATCCTCATGACCTTTGCACTGGCTGTTTCTTCTGCCTGGAATTCTCTCCGTTCTGTTACCTCCTTCCCATCACTCACATCTGAGCACAATATCTCCTTCCCAGAGAGCCTTCTCCACCTGCTCTCCTTCCCCAATGACTTCCATCACGCAACCCTGTTTTAGTTCCTTCATTTTCCCAGTTACCACCTGAAATCACCTTGTTTACCTATTAATTTTCTTATCTCTGTTTTGTTCTCCACTGTTATCCCAATTATTATATGCTCTAGGTTCTCAAGGAAGACCAGTTAATATGACTATTATCCAAATTTACATGCCAACCACTAGGCCAAAGATGAAGAAATTAAAGATTTTTACCAACTTCTGTAGTCTGAAATTGATTAAACATACAATCAGAATGCATTGATAATTACTGGTGATTGGAATGTGAAAGTTGGAAACAAAGAAGAAGGATCAGTAGTTGGAAAATATGGTCTTGGTGACACAAATGATGCCAAAGATTGAATGATAGATTTTTGCAAGACCAGTGACGTCCTCATTGCAAATACCTTTCTTCAACAACATAAATGGCTACTATACACGTGGACCTCGCCAGATGGAATACACAGGAATCAAGTTGACTACATCCATGGAAAGAGACGATGGAAAAGCTCAATATCATCAGTCAGAACAAGGCTCAAGGGCCAACTGCAGATCAGACCATCAATTTCTCATATGCACGTTAAAGTAGAAGCTGAAGAAAATTAGAATAAGTCCATGAGAGCCAAAGTATGACCTTGAGTATATACCATCTGAATTAGAGACCATCTCAAGGATAGATTTGACGCATTGAACGCTAGTGATCTAAGACCAGATGAGTTGTGGAATGACATCAAAGACATCATACTTGAAGAAAGCAAGAGATCATTAAGAAGACAGGAAAGAAAGACAAGACCAAAATGAATGTCAGAAGAGACTCCGAAACTTGCTCTTGAACATAGTGTAGCTAAAGCAAACGGAAGAAATGATGAAGTCAAAGAGCTGAACAGAAGATTTCAAAGGGTGGCTCAAGAAGACAAAGTAAAGCATTATAATGACGTGTGCAAAGACCTGGAGATAGAAAACCAAAAGGGAAGAACACGTTCAGCATTTCTCAAGCTGAAAGAACTGAAAAAAAAAATCAAGCCTCGAGTTAAAATACTGAAGGACTCTACGGTGAAAATATTAAATGACGCAGGAAGCATCAAAAGAAGATGGAAGGAATACAATACACAGAGTCACTATACCAAAAAGAATTGGTTGCCGTTCAACCATTTCAGGAGGTAGCATATGATCAGGAACCGATGGTACTGAAGATAGAGGTCCAAGCTGCACTGAAGGCACTGGTGAAAAACAAGCCTCCAGGAATTGACAGAATACCAATTGAGATGTTTCAATAAACGAATGCAGTGCTGGAAGTGCTCACTTGTCTATGCCAAGAAATCTGGAAGACAGCTACCTGGTCAACTGACCGGAGAGATCCATATTTATGCCTATTCCAAAGAAAGGTGATCCTACTGAATGCGGAAATTATCAAACAATATCATTAATATCACACACACACACACACAAAATCCCATTACTGTTGAGTCTATTCTGACTCATAGCAAACTTATAGGACAGAGTAGAAAGTCCCCACAGGGTTTCCAAGGAGCACCTGGTGGATTCAAACTGCTAACCTTTTGGTTAGCAGCCATAGCTCTTAACCACTACACCACCAGGGTTTCCATTAATATCACACACAAGTAAAATTTTGTTGAAGATCCTTCAAAAGCTGCTGCAGCAGTATATTGACAGGGAACTGCCAGAAATTCAAGTTGGATTCAAAAGAGGACATGGAACAAGGATTATCATTGCTGATGTCAGATGGATCCTGGCTGAAAGTAGAGAATACCAGAAAGATGTTTGTTTACCTGTGTTTTATTGACTACCCTAAGGCATTCCACTGTGTGAATCATAACAAATCATGGATAACATTGGGAAGAATGGGAATGCCAGAACACTTAATTGTGCTCATGAGGAACCTGTACATGGATCAAGAGGCAGTCGTTTGAGCAGAACAAGGGGATGCTGCATGGTTTAAAGTCAGGAAAGTTGTGCATCAGGGTTGTATCCTTTCACCATACTTATTCAATCTGTATGCTGAGCAAATAATCTAAGAAGCTGGACTATATGAAGAAGAACGGGACATCAGCATTGAGGAGACTCATTAACAACCTGCGGTATGCAGACAACACAACTTTGCTTGCTGAAGTGAAGAGGACTTGAAGAACTTACTGATGAAGATCAAAGACTGCAGCCTTCACTATGGATTACACCTCAATATAAAGAAAACAAAAATCCTCACAAGTGGACCAATAAGCAACATCACGATAAATGGAGAAAAGATTAAAGCTGTCAAGGATTTCATTTTGCTTGGATCCACAATCAACACCCATGGAAGCAGCAGTCAAAAAATCAATTGCATTGAGCAAGTCTGCTGCAAAAGACTGCTTAAAAGTGTTAAAAAGCAAAGACGTCACCTTGAAGACCAAAGGTGCTCCTGACCCAAGCCATGGTGCTTTCATTCACCTCATATGCATGCAAAAGCTGGGCAATGAATAAGGAGGACCAAAGAAGAATTGATGCCTTTGAATTATGGTGTTGGTGAAGAATACTGACTATACCATGGACTGCCAAAAGAACAAACAAATCTATCTTGGAAGAAATACAACGAGAATGCTCCTCGGAAGCAAGGATGATGAGACTACGTCTTACATACTCTGGACAACTTATCAGGAGGGACCAGTCCCTGGAGAAGGACATCGTACTTGGTAAAGTAGAGGTCCATAGAAAAAGAGGAAGACCCTTAACAAGATGGATTGACACAGTGGCTGCAACAATGGGCTCAAGCATAATAACGATTGTGAGGATGGCACAGGACCAGGTAGTGTTTCCTTCTGTTGTACATAGGGTAGCTATGAGCCAGAACTGATTTGATGGCACCTAACAACAACAACAGATTCTCAATAAATATTTGCTAAATGCACTAATTTAGAAGAATTTCAAAGGAAGAAAAAATCTCTCGCTTCCTGGCTGACAGCCTAACCAGAGTTTTAGCAGCAGGAATAAAAGAAAATGTAGACATAAGAACTCTAAATCAAAGACTTTTCTTGCATTACTGCTCATTTTCTAAGATTTATTCCAGAACTCCATGTGCTTGAGGCCATTGGTGCTTCTTCTGGCACTGTATGAGAGTTCCATTTACTCTTTTCTGCACCAATGCAAGGTATTGTCAGTCTTTTTTATTTCTAGCCATTCTAGTGAGTGTGTAGAATTGTCTCATTATGGTTTTAATTTGCATTACCCAAATGACTAATGATACTGAGCACTTTTCATGAGCTTATTTGCTATTTGTGCATATTTTTGGTTGAACTATCCAAAAATTTTGACTATTTAATCAGTTTGTTTGTCTTCCTATTACTGAGTTGTAAGGGTTATTTATGTATTCTAGACATGATTCCTTTATCAGATATGTTCTGCAAATATTTTCTGCCAATTTGTCTTTTCATTTTTTTAACACTGCCTTTTGACAAGCAAAAATTTTTTAACTTTGACATGTCTAATTCATTAATTTTTTCTTTTATGCTTCATGCTTTTTGGGATATATCAAAGGCTTTTTTTTTTTTGCCTAATTTAAGGTCACAAAATTTATCTTATTTTTTATGCTTCTAGCTCTTACATTTTGGTCTATGATTCATTTTGAGTTAATTTTTCTATATGGTGTGATTCATACACACACATATATAATATATTTGCATATGGATATCCAATTGTTCAAGTCCCAATTGTTGAATTCTTTCCCCATTGAATTATCTTGACAACTTAGTTGAAAACCAGCTGACCATGTATGCGTGAGTCTGTTTCTGTACTCTTAATTTTGTTCTATTGGAGTTGTCTTTGTGGGAAGGTTTTAAAATTTCTATATTAGATACAGGGTTCATCAGGAAATTTTTGAGGGAATCATGGTATTTTTGTACTTTAAGGAAATATCTATTTAATCAGTTGTCAAATTCATTGGCAAAAAGTTTTTCATAAATGATTATTATCATTTTAATATTTGTAGAATCTGTAGTGATGCCTCCCTTTTCATTCTTGATATGGTAATCTGTGTTTCCTCTCTTTTTTCTGGTTCCATCTGTATAAAGTTTTATCAGTTTTACTAATTTTCTCAAAAAACAAGCTTTCGTTTCGTTTTTTCCCCTTTTTAATTTCATTGCTAGCTGTTCTTATTTGTATTATTTTCTTTTCTTTGCTTACTTTTTAGTTTAATACCCCCCACACCCCCCTCCCATTTCTTAAAATGGAAACTTGGATCATTGTTTTAAGACCTTTCTTATTTTCTAATATACACATTTAGTCCTATGAATTTTCCTGTAAGCACCACTTTAGCTTCATGACACAAATTTTGATATGTTGCATTTTCATTTTCGTGCAGTTCAGGGTATTTTCAAATTTCCCTTGTGATTTATTTTTTAGTCCATGGCTTATTTAGCAATCTGTTGTTTATTTACCAAATATTTTAGGTTTTCCAGATATCTTTTTAAAATCGATTCATAGTTTAATTCTATGTGGCCAGAGAGCATACTCTGTGTGATTTTAACCTCTTAGAATTTGTTGAGATTTGTTTTAAGGTCCAGAATATAATTTATTTTGGTGAATGTCCCATGTACACTTGAAAATAATGTGCATTTCACTTTAGTTGCATGGAGAATTCCAAAAATGTCCATTAGATTAAGTTGTTTGATAGAGTAATTTAATTTGAATATGATGTGTCTAGGTAGCTTTTTTGGGGGTGGGGTGTTATTTATCCTCATAGGGGTTCTTTGAGACTCTTGGATACGTGGTTTGATGTCTTTTGTTATTTTGGAAAATTCTCAGTGATTTTCTTTTCCAAGTATTTATTCTGCTCCATTTTCTCTCCTTTCTCCTTCTGGGATTCCAATTACATATAGGCTTATCCAGGCATAGATGGTTACCTTGGAAAGAGCTCCATGAGAGGAGCCTCACTCTTAAAACATTCTACCATATTTATAGAGAAAGAGGAGCAGAGAACATCTAGGTGATCATATAACAATGTGACTGTAATTATTTATCACCAAAGAAATAACCTCATTAGAAAGAGGGAGCTTCCTTGGCTCAGTGGCCAGAATCAGCCTGTTCTTCCATTGAGTAAACTCAGACCTACCGGGTTAGTATTTTTACTAAGTTATTAAAAGGAGGAAGGGAATAAATGCTCCAAATTATCTGAGTTTGTCTCTTATTCTATCATACTATTCCCACAATTTAGCCATATATCTTGGAGAATATTCCAATTATTTCATATAGGATCACCTCATTTGTTTTCAAGGCTGCATTGTGGGCTATTGCATACATGTAACCTAATTTAATTAATCTTTACTCTATTGAAAGATATTTAGAATGTTTCAAATTTATTACACCAAATGCTTCAGTTAACACTGTTGAGCCCGTGTTTTTGTATCCTTAGGAAAGAAGAGGTGTGGGGGGGTTGTTATTGTTGTTTTAATTTTCTTTTTTTCAGCTGTAGTTGTTCAGGCTCCGTAATTCATAGCACAGCATAATTCTTGTCCATGTGGGACTTCTCTTTCATTTTTATGTTATTATTTTTTTCACTTATTCTCCCTCCTCAATGTCATTCGTCTCACCAGAGACCTCCATTCTCCTGTATATAATGTATGCCCTTCCTATACACCTTTCATTGTTCATTCCACTACATGTATGTGCCAAAACATGTAATGTTGTTTAGAGTATTTTTATATTTATATTATATTACAGTGAAACCTGTGACAGCTGAAACTTGACAGGACTGCCTTTTTTACTGGGTCTCTCAAGTTTCCTGCCTTTGACAGGATGCAGTCTTACCAATTTTCTATTGCTTCTTTTAGTGGAAAATATTTGATTTTTCCTTCTCTGACAGGTTTTTGCTTTACACAGGTTCTGGCTTTTGCATATTCTACTGTATATTTTAATTTCTATATTTATTTATATATAATTAATACATAGAATGGAAGAGATTCCTATTCGTATCCATTCCACAGAAAGGAAATCAAATAAGATGTGTAAATTATTAAGTAATATCATTCATTACATGCTAGCAAAATTTTGCTGAAGATAATTCAGAAATGACTGAAACCATACATTAACAGGGAAATGCCAGAAGTTCAAGCTGGATTCAGAAGAGGATGTGGAATGAGGAATACCAGTGCTGATGTCAGATGAATCTTGACTGAAAGCAGAGAATACCAGAAAGATGTTTACCTGTGTTTTATCAATTATGCGAAGTCATTTGACTTCATAACACATTATGGATAACATTACGAAGAATGGGAGTTCCAGAACACTTAATTGTGCTCATGCAGAACCTGTATATGAATCAAGAGGCAGTAGTTCAAACAGAACAAGGGGATGCTGAATGGTTTAAAGTTGGAAAAGGTGTGCAGCAGGGTTGTATCATTTTATTTTACTTATTCAATCTTTATACTGAGCAAATAATCCAAGAAATAGGACTATATAAAGAAGAACATAGTATCAGGATTGGAGGGAGACTCATTAACAACTTGGAATATGCAGATGACATAACCTTGCTTGCTGAAAAGGAAGACGACTTTGATGAAAGTTGAAGACTATAGCCTTCAGTATGGATCATGGCTGAATATGAAGAAAATGAAAATTCTCACAACTGGACCAATAAACATCATCATGATAAATGGAGAAGAAATTGAATTGTAAATTGTGTCATTTAAATTGGATCAACAATCAATGTCCATGGAAGCAGCAGTCAAGAAATCAAATGATGTATTTATTTCATTGGACAAATCCGCTGCAAAAGACCTCTTTATAGTTTTAAAAAGAAAAGATGTCACTTTGATGACTAGATGTTTCTGATCTAACCAATGGTCTTTTCAGTTACCTCATATGCATCTCATATTTCAATCATCTTATATTTTCAAAATGTTTGTACTAATTTACACTCACAACAACAGTGTAAGAGGATTCCTGTTTCCCTATACCCTTGCCAACACTGGGCATTATCAAATATTTTCACATTTGCTAATTTGCTGAATGAAATGATATTTTGTTGTCTTTTCAACTTGAAATCACTTGACTATCAAAAGTTGTAGAGAATTTTTTGCTATGTTTACCAGCTACTTGCGTTTCTTTTTTTCTGTGAATTTCTTGTTCCGGCACACAACCTTCCAACGTCCTCAGCTTGGCAGTATTTTTAGAATTTCAAACTTGAAACTTGGGTGATGAAGAAATTTGAGGTCATCCGTGGGCATTAGAGATTTATTTTAGAAAGGCTGCAATATTGAACAAATTAAAAGCTTATGTGTCTCATGGTTCCTGGGACCCATAAAACAATTGTTTGAATGTCTGTGTTGAAAAACTGTAGACTACGGGCATGAAACTAAGTTAACCAACATGTTTGACCAAAGGCAGTTAGGAATCATTTCAATTTAATAGTGATGCAGCCTGGCAGCTCCTCCTCTGTTCAAAACGCACAGCCATGCCCACTTCCTACTCATCAGGCACATTCAATTTGTCTTGGAGCTTTGTGGGGAAGCAGATACATGACATGTCAGGACACATCTGGTATACAAGAAGGATTTCTCTTCGCTTCTCCACTCCCCTCTCCTCCAGACTTCACTGCCCTCGTTGGAGACAGAACATCTCTCCGTACAGAACAAGCCTCAGGCCTCCCTCCCTTTTGTCAGTTTGTGTTGATGGGTCCTAAGACTTGCTCCATTAGGGCTCTGTCTCCCCTGCTGACAACTTGGCATTTGCCTGTGTGACATCTTCCAGCATCCTTAAGACAGGCAAGGGAGGTGAAAAAGAGGACAGTGTGGAGGAAGGAGTGAGGGAGGCCAGATCCATCAGCCCACACTCATCTGTCATGGCAAGATTGAATTAGACCCTAGTCCTTGTATGCCTCTTGGCAGAGCTGCACTCAACCTCACCCTCCTGCTAACACCCTGGATCCCTGGACCCAGCACTATGCCTGCTCAACACCCGGTAGCCATTGTTAGCAATGGCTAACACATGGAGCAAGCTATCCTCCTATGACCAAAAAAAATCCCCAACAAATGAGTTGGTATAAGTCAATTCTGACTCATGACGATCCCCCATGTCTCAGAGTAGAGTTGTGCTTTGTAGGGGTTTTAATGGCTGATTTTTCAAAGGTAGACGGCCAGGCCTTTCTTCCAAAGCACCTCTGTGTGGACTTGAACTGCTGACTTTTTGGTTAGCAGTGAGAGTATTAACTGTTTGCACCACTCAGGGACTATAGCTATGACACTGACTATTACAATGGAGGACCCTTTGCTTTGCAATATACCTTGATGGGTTTGAGTGTGCAAGCTTGGGGTGGAGCTGGGAATGCTGGAGAAAGAGAGAAGGCCAGTGAGTCTACGTCCTGTTCAGCGGTAGGCGAAGGGATAATACTCTGTGGAGGGCATAACTGGAAAGAGGCTTTGTAGAAGAGTGCATGTAATAGGAATTTGGAGTTGGCAGACAAAGTAAATCCTTTCTTTGCTGTCTCTATTAAATCCTCAGTAAAGTCACAATGTTCACAAATACTTATGCATGCATGGAGGCTGTGGGAGGAGCAATGATGACCATCATAACCTTTTTTTGGTGCATTTAGTATGTGCCAGGGACTGTGTTTTGTTTGGATAATATCACTTAATCTATACAACATCCCCATAAGGTATTTTAATCCTCAATGTGCTTCATGATCATGTTTTTATATTATAATATGATATCATATTATATTATTATTATTGCTCTGGTCCAAATAAATTCGTAACTGTTTTCATCAAAAATTATTTGTTTTGTAAAGAGCAGTTGTTGTTGCTGTTGTTAGTTGTCTTCAGATCGGCTCTGACTCATGGCGACCTAGTGTACAACTGAACGAAATGTTGCTTGGTCCTTCACCATCTTCATGATTGTTGGTATACTTGAGTCTATCCTGTGGCCACTATGTATTTTGAATGCTTTCCAGCCTAGGGTTCTTATCTTCCTGGATATATCAATGTTCTGTTGTGATCCACAGGGTTTTCACTGGTTAATTTTTGGACGTAGATTGCCAGGCCTTTTGTTCTAGTCTGTCTTAGTCTGAAAGCTCTCCTGAAACTTGTCCACCATGGTGATCCTGCTGGTATTTGAAATACTTGTGGCATATCTTCCAGCATCACAGCAACATACAAGCCACCACAATACAGTAAACTACTCAATTAACTAAGGAAAGGCAGGGGAGTGATTTGGGTCTCCTGGGAAGTGGAAAGTCATTGGGCCACACCCTTCTCTCTATCCTTGGGTGATATGGCCTCTCTGCTAATCTGTTCTCTTCTCCTGCCTTTCTCTGAAGATGGATGTCCACTGCCAAATTCTTAGTTTGCACATTGCTAAAATCAGACCCCAAATCCCCAGCCATCAGGGGCAGAGCTTACCAGTTGCTCACTGGAGATTATGTGTCTCTTAGCTCCAATGCTAGTACGAGAGACTCTGATTGGCTTGTCAGAGGTCAGGTGGCTGCATCTTATCCAATCATCTGTGGCCAGGAAGGGGAACCCTTGGGGTAACATAGCTGCAGCAGAAGCTGAGGGTGTGCCACCTTAATGTGCCTGCCACATCCCCATTTGACAGATGAGGAGACGGAGGTTCAGCGAGGGAAATACTTTGATCCCAAACAGTGAGTAATGGAGTAACTAACCAAGGACTCTGACAGTGGGGACCAGTGGTAAAGATTTGGTGGGGGGGATGCTTTATGGAACTGTATTATCTGATTGCCCCCAACTATACTTTTGGGGTACTGGCCTTGGATGGTGTGGTGAATGTGATTTCCTTACATATAAGGAACTCTAGAGTCTTCTATTTGGAAGGGTTATTTCTCAGTGTTCCATGGGTTACAAATGACTGAATCCAGCTCAAAATTGCTTCAGCCTAAAGATTCATGTAATTATAAGGCCCAGGGGTTCTTCTGGAGCAGTCCAGTTCAGGGGCTGAAACCAAACCTGATTTGTCCAAGCTTCTTGTTGTTGTTAGGTGCCATCGAGTCTGTTCCAACTTATAGCAACCCTATGTACTACAGAACGAAACACTGCCCAGTTCTGTGCCATCCTCACAATCTTTACTGTGTTTGAGCCCATTGTTGCAGCCACAGTGTCAGTTCATCTCATTGAGGGTCTTCCTCTTTTTCGCTGACCTGCTATCTTACCAAACATGATGTCCTTCTCCAGGAACCGGTCCCTCCTGATAACCTGTCCAAAGTCCATGAGACGAAGTCTTGTCATTCTCGCTTTCAAGGAGCACTCTGTGCTTCTTCCAAGACAGACTTGTTCATTGTTTTGGCAGTCCATGGTATACTGAATATTCTTCACCAACACCATAATTCAAAGGCATCAGTTCTTCTTTGGTCTTCCTTATTCATTGTCCAGCTTTCGCATGCATATGAGGCGACTGAAAACACTGTGGCTTCGATCAGGCACACCTTAGTCCTCAAAGTGATAGCTTTGCTTTTCAACACTTTAAAGAGGTCTTTTGATTTCTTGACTGCTGCTTCATGGGCATTGATTGTGGATCCAAGTAAAATGAAATCCTTGACAACTTCAATATTTTCTCTGTTTATCATGATGGCCCAGTTGTGAGGATTTTTATTTTATATTGAGGTGCAATCCATACTGAAGGCTGTAGTCTTTGATCTTCATCAGTAAGTGCTTCAAGTCCTCTTCACTTTCAGTAAGCAAGGTTGTGTCTTCTGCATATCTCAGATTATCAATGAGTCTTCCACCAATCCTGATGCTGCATTCTTCTTCATATAGTCCAGGTTCTAGGATTATTTGCTCAGCATACATACAAACTTAGTGTTACAGAAAGGAGTCCTGGTGGCACAGTGGTTAAAGTGCACGGCTGCTAACCAAAAGGGCAGCAGTTTGAACCTACCAGCTGCTCCATGGGAGAAAGACGCAGCAATCTGCTTCCATAAGGATTTACAGCCTTGGAATCCCTATGGGGAAGTTCCATTCTGTCCTTACAGGGTCACTATGAGTCAAAATCAACTTGATGGCAATGTCTTAGTTTTACAGATTGAACTGTGTCCCCCCAAAATATGTATTGTAAATTGTAACCCCTGTACCTGTGCATGTAATCCCATTTGGGAATAGAGTTTTCTTTGTTATATTAATGAGGACTTATCAAGGTAGATCTTGAAATGTTCCATTCCTCTTCAAGTTGTCATTCCTGGCATAGTAGACCATGTGATTGTCTGATTCAAAATGACCAATACCAGTCCATTTCAGATCACTAATGCCTAGGATATCGATGTTTATGCGTTCCATTTCATTTTTGACGATTTCCAATTTTCTTAGATTCATACTTCATATATTCCAGATTCTGATTATTAATGGATATTTGCAGCTGTTTCTTCTCATTTTGAGTCATGCCACATCAGCAAATGAAGGTCCCAGTGGACTCCATCCACGTCATTAAGGTCGGCTCTCCTTTGAGGAGGCAGCTCTTCCCCAGTCGTATTTTGAGTGCCTTCCAACCTGAGGGGCTCGTCTTCCTGCACTATATCAGACAGTGTTCCACTGCTATTCATAAGGTTTTCACTGGTTAATTCTTTTCAGAAGTAAACCGCCAGGTCTTTCTTCCTAGTGTATCTTAGCCTGGAAGCTCAGCTGAAACCTGTTTGCCATGGGTGACCCTGTTGGTATTTGAATACCGGTGGCATAGCTTCCAGCATCAGAGCAACACACAAGCCCCCCAGTAAGACAAACTGACAGACATTTCAAGATCTATCCTGAAGTACAACACTGTCAGTGATAGGATAATATCCATACGCCTACAAGGAAGCCCAGTTAATGTGACTGTTATTCAAATTTACACACCAACCACTAAGGCCAAAGATGAAGAAATTGAAGATTTTTACCAACTTCTGCAGTCTGAAATTGATAGAACATGCAATCAGGATGCATTGGTAATTACTGGTGATTGCAATGTGGAAGTTGGAAACAAAGAAGGATCAGTAGTTGGAAAATATGGCTTTGGTGATAGTCATGTTGTCAGAGATCACATGATAAAATTTTGCAAGACCAGTGCCTTCTTCATTGCAAATACCTTTTTTCACCAAGATAAAATGGCAACTATAAACATGGACCTCGCAAGATGAAATACACAGGAATCAAATCGACTGCATCTGTGGAGAGAGACAATGGAAAAGCGCAATATCATCAATCAGAACAAGGCCAGAGTCTGACTGAGGATCAGACCATCAATTACTTATATGCAAATTCAAGTTGAAACTGAAGAAAATTAGAACAAGTCTACGAGAGCCAAAGTATGACCTGCGTATATCCCACCTGAATTTAGAGACCATCTCAAGAATACATTTAACGCGTTGAACACTAATGACTGAAGAACAGACAAGTTGTGGAATGACGTCAAGGACATCATACACGAAGAAAAGAAGCGGTCATTAAAAAGACAGGAAAGAAAGAAAAGACTTAAATGGATGTCAGAAGAGACTCTAAAACTTGCTCTTGAACATTGAGTAGCTAAAGCCAAAGGGAAAAACGATGAAGTAAAAGAACTGAACAGAAGATTTCAAAGGGTGGCTCAAGAAGACAAAGTAAAGTATTATGATGACATGTGCAAAGACCTGGAGATAGAAAACCAAAAGAACACACTGAGCATTTCTCAAGTTGAAAGAACTGAAGAAAAAATTCAAACCTCGAGTTGCAATACTGAAGGATTCTATAGGGAAAATATTAAATGACGCAGGAAGCATCAAAAGAAGATGGAAGGAATACAGAGTCATTATATCAAAAAGTATTGGTTGACATTCAACCACTTCAGGAGGTTGCATATGATCAGGAACTGATGATATTGAAGGAAGAAGTCCAAGCTGCACTGAAGGCATTGGCAAAAAACAAGGCTCCAGGAATTGACAGAATACCAATTGAGATGTTTTCAATAAATGGATGCAGCACTGGAAGTGCTCACTCGTCTATACCAAGAAATTTGGAAGACAGTTACCTGGCCAACTGACTGGAAAAGATCCATATTTATGCCTATTCCCAGAAAGTTGATCCAACCGAAAGAGGAAGTTATTGAACAATATCATTAATATCACCTGCAAGCACAATTTTGCTGAAGATCATTCAAAAGCAGCTGCAGCAGTACATTGACAGGGAACTGACAGAAATTCAAGTTGGATTTAGAAGAGGACGTGGAACCAGGGATATCGTTGCTGATGTCAGATGGATCCTGGCTGAAAGCAGAGAAAACCATAAAGATGTTTACCTGTGTTTCATTGACTATGCTAAGGCATTCGACTGTGTGAATCATAACAAATCATGGATAACATTGTGAAGAATGGGAATGCCAGAACACTTAATTGTGCTCATGCGGAACTTGTACATGGATCAAGAGTCAGTCATTTGAACAGAACAAGGGGATGTTGCATGGTTTAAAGTCAGGAAAGGTGTGCATCAGGGTTGTATCCTTTCACCATACTTATTCAATCTGTATGTTGAGCAAATAATCTGAGAAGCTGAACTATATGAAGGAGAATGGAACATCTGGATTGGAGGAAGACTCATTAACAACCTGTGTTATGCAGATGACACAACCTTGCTTGCTGAAAGTGAAGAGGACTTGAAGCACTTACTGATGAAGATCAAAAACCATAGCCTTCAGTATGGATTACACCTCAACATAAAGAAAACAAAAATCTCACAACTGGACCAATAAGCAACATCATGATAAATGAAGAAAAGATTGAAGCTGTCAAGGATTTCATTTTACTTGGATCCACAATCAACATCCAAGGAAGCAGCCGTCAAGAAATCAAAAGACTCATTGCATTGGGCAAATCTGCGGCAAAAGACCTCTTTAAAGTGTTGAAAAGCAAAGGTGTCACCTTGAGGAATAAGGTGAGCCTGACCCAAGCCTTGGTGTTTTCAACTGCCTCACATGCATGGGAAAGCTGGACCATGAATAAGGAAGTCTGAAGAAGAATTGACGCCTTTAAATTGTGGTGTTGGTGAAGAATACTGAACATACCATGGACTACCAAAAGAATGAACAAATCTTCTTGGAAGAAGTACAACCAGAATGCTCCTTAGAAGCAAGGATGTGAGACTATGTCTCACATACTTTGTACATGTTATCAGAAGGGATCAGTCCCCGGAGAAGGACATCATGCTTGGTAAAGTGGAGGGTCAGCGAAAAAGAGGAAGACCTTCAACGAGATGGATTGACACAGTGGCTGCAACAATGGGCTCAAGCATAGCAACAATTGTGAGGATGGCTCAGGACCAGTTAGTGTTTCGTTTTCTTGCGCATAGGGTCACTATGAGTCGTAACTAACTTGACGGCACATAACAACAACAACATCGGTGTAGGGTGTGTCTTAAGCCTGAAGACTTCTGAGATTAAAAGAAGAGCAGATCAGGCACCGAAGCAGGCACAAATGTAGGAAAGACAGATGCCACATGGAGATCATCAGGGAATGCTGGAGATCATCAGGGAATGCTGGAGTTACAGAAACTGAGACAGAGATCTTCCCCCAGAGCAGGCAGAGAGAGTCTTCCACTAGAGCTGTTGCCCTCAATTTGGACTTTGAGCCTCCTAAACTCTGAGAAAATAAATTTCTGTTCATTAAAGCCACCCACTTCTGATACTTCTGTTACAGCAATGCTAGGATACTAAGACACTTAGTCTCATTCATTTGGAGGCTGTTTCCCTTTTTGCATTCTGTACACACTGTGTTTTCTGATGACCTTCTACCCTCTGCCTGTAGGACCCTGGCTGGTGCAAATGGTTTGTGCTCGGCTACTAGGGGAAAGATTGGCGGTTTGAACCCACCAAACGTCTCTGTGGAAGAAAAGCCTGGCAGTCTGCGTCTGTAAAGACCATAGACAAGAAAACCCTATGGGTCTCAGTTCTACTCTCTAACGCATGGGGTTGCCATGAGTTGGAATCGACTTGATGGCAGTTGATTTGGTTTGGTTTGTCCTCTACCTAGACTTACCTTCCCCTTCTGGCTGGCAAACTCCTGCTCTTCCTTCAAAGCACAGGTCAAATGTTGTCATCACTTTGTGTATTTTGCTGACTGGCCGTCTGGCTCCATGAAAAATCAATTGCTTATTTTTCAGGGTCCCCAAAGCCATTTGTTCATATTCTGGTACAATGCTTACTGCACTGTGTTAAGAGTATTTTCAATAACATGTGTGGAGAGAGTGGCAGGGCTGTCCACTATCTGCATTTCTCCTCTTCATCCTGGGCACAGGGCTCAATCACAATTGCCAGCCCCCATCTAGTTAGGTCAGGCCATGTAACGGAGTTGTGATCCCACCAAATTGCAGATGATTTTCAGACCCAGCCCCCGAAACCTCCTGCACATTCGTCAAAACCCTCCCTCTCTCCTTATCTGTGGCCAAGTGTAGGGGATTTGAATGAGCACTCAGAGGCTCTAGAAGATAGTGGAGCCACTAGATGGAAGAATACTGAATCCCTGAATGACTGCACAGAACAGAGCATCTCTACCTCTCAACCTGCATTGAAGTATATTGAGTGAGAAATAAACCTTTATTAGGTTAAGACACTCTTTTGATAATTTATTGTTGCATAACAGCCAGTTGCCATTGGGTCGACTCTGGCTCATGGCCACCCCATGTGTACAGCAGAACTGTGCACTGGAGGGTTTTCAAGGCTGTGACCTTTTGGAAGCTGATTGCCAGGCCTTTCTTCCATGGAGCTGCTGGGTGAGTTCAAACTGCCAACCTTTTGGTTAGCAGTTGAGCACTTAATTGTGCCATCCAGGGACACTGCATAACAAGTTACCTCAAAAGTTAGAGGCTTAAAAAAACCATTTCAATTGCACTCTGCTTTGTGGGCTTGGTTTAGCTGGGCAGTTCCTCTGCTGGTCTTGCTGGGGGTTACTCATGTGGCTGTGTTCAGTTGGTAGGTTGGCGGGGAGCTGTGTTCAGCTGGGACACCAGTATGACTGGGCTTCTCTCTCTCTCTCTCCATATTGTCTTAGGATCTCTCCCCCTGCACATGGCTTCTCCATGTGGTCCTTCATTGGTCTCTCCAGCAGAGTAACTAGGCTTCTTCTATGGAGGTGTAGGCTTCCCAAGAGTGCAAAAGTGAAACCTGCCAAACTTTCTTAAGGCTTAGGCTTGGAATTGACAGAGCATCACTTCCACTGCATTCTATAGATTAACACAAGTCACAGGGCCAGCCTCAATCAAGGGGCTACACAAAAGTGTGAGTACTGGGAAATGTGGTTTATCGCTTGACTGCTAACCTAAAGGTTGGTGGTTCGAACCCATCCAGTGGTACCACGAAAAATAGGTCTGGTGATATGCTTCCGTAAGATTATAGCCAAGAAAACCCTATGGAGCAGTTTTACTCTGTAACACATGGGGTTGCCATGAGTCAGAATCGACTCAACAGCAACTAACAACAACAACATTATTATTAATAATAACACTGAAAGGTTGGCAGTTCGAACCCACCTGAAGGTACCTCAGAAGACAGGCTTGGTGATTTGCTTCTGAAAGGTCACAGTCTTGAAAACCCTACGGAGCAGTTGCCATGAGTTGGTATCAACTCGATGGCAACTAACAATAACCACCACCAGTCACAACAGCCACTGAGACCAGGGGCCTGTTTGTCACAGCAACTGCCTGTGCTGACCAACCAACACATTGGTCTCTTCCAAAAGGTCTTCCAGACTGCAGCAGTCTCTGACTACCTCACAATTCTTGCCCTTTCTGTGTACCATCTTTAATATTATTTACTTAATATGCTTCATTAAATTACTTAAAATACAGGTAAATTTATTGAAAAGGAAAACTTTGTATTACTGTCATAAATCAAGGGTTGAAAGTGCAATTATATTTTTCTTCAGTTCTCGTTAAAGTACACAATCTAATAATCATCATGAATGGGCTCCAGCATCAGGTTAGGCAGTTACAGAGACGCTCAATGAATTTGGTTGAATTGAACTTTATGGAATTCGAATTTGCTTATCCATAAATTATACCCACTAGACTCTACCTGGGAGACCCTAGGTAGCGCAAATGGTTAACGCACTCAGCTGCTAAGGTGCTCCAACTGAAAGGTTGGAGGTTTGAGTCCACAGAGACACTTCAGAAGAAAGACCTGGAGATTTACTTAAAAAAATTCAGCCATTGAAAACCCTATGGAGCACAATTCTATTCTGACGCACATAGAGTCACAATGAATTGGAGTTGACTCCACAGCAACTGGTTAGACTCCACCTAAACGCAATCTGATTCCTCATCTCTCTGGCTGCCCTTTGATATTTGAAGAGTTTTCAAGGGTATTTTCTTGAACATTCCCAGTTCCTTCAGCATATCCTGTTTCCTCAAATCAGTCTAGCACTGAGCAAAAACTGACCTAGTAAAATGCATGAACAAACTCAAAATACAAGATAAATTTTTTTTTACATATTTGCTTTTTGGGTTGGTTCCAAATGTAGGGGCCAGGTGGCAGATGAGCAGAGATGGATCTTTTCTCAGTGGTGATGGTAAGCAGCATGTTCCTCTCAAGACTAACCCTGTTGCTATAACAACCACCAGTTGTGATCTTACCTCTCCTTGTCCCATGTGCCCATATGTCACGAGAGCCTGGAGACATAGCTCCTCAGTTTACAGCAATATCCCTACAGAGTGCTGACGCCGTGGAGAAGCTCAAACAACACCTTCGTGCATCACAGGTCTCCATTTCTTCCCTCATTCTCTCTCTCTTCTCTCATTCTTTTTCATCACCGAGACACTACGTTTCCTTAGCTCTTCTGAGTGTTCAGAGTAAGTCAGTATCTACTTACCTATGGTTTCCTGTGAATGAAGTGGTCCATGCCTCTAGTCTCTTAGCCCTGCAGGAATGGGACTGGATCAGTTGGAATGGTCTGGAAAGGAGACCAATAAATAGCCAGGAAGGAGTCCTTGTGGTGCAACGCTTAAGCACTCAGCTGCTAACCGAAAGGTCAGTGGTTTGAATCCACCAAGTGGCTCTGTGGGAGAAAGACGTGGCGATCTGCTTCTGTAAAGATTACAGTCTAGGAAACCCTATGGGGTAGTTATACTCTGTCACATGTGGTCGCTATGAGTTGAAATCAACTTGACGATACCATTTGTTGTTGTTGCATGATATCCTTCTACAGGGATTGGTCTCTCCTGATAACGTGTCCAAAGTAATCAAGATGAAGTCTCACCATTCTCACTTCAAAGGAGCATTCTGGCAGTACTTTTTCCAAGACAGATTTGTTCATTCTTTTGGCAGTCCGTGGTATATTCAATATTCTTTGCCAACACCACAATTCAAATGTGTCAATTCTTCTTTGGTCTTCCTTTTTCATTGTCTAGTTTTTGCATGCATATAAGGCAATTGAAAATACCATGACTTGGGTAAGGCCCACCGTAGTCATCAAAATGACATCTTTGTTTTTTAACACTTTAAAGAGGTCTTTTGCAGTAAATTTGCCCAATGCATATTTGCATTGCAGTGCCCTTTCATGGGCATTGATTGTTGATCCAAGAAGAATGAAATCCTGGACAACTATGATTTCTTCACCATTTATCATGATGTTGCTTATTGGTCCGGTTATAAGGATGAGCTGAATCGACTCGACGGCGCACAACAGTACCAACAGCCATGTGCTTAGAGTGCGAAAGTACAGCAGTTCACAAAGCTTATTTGGCTTCAGAATCTGCTACTTGTTATAAATGCAGATTTCTGGGCCTCACTACCATTTTTATTCACTGGTGCCAGGATATGGCCTGAGCATCTGCACGTTAACAATTACTTTAGGTGGTACTGAGGAAGTTGGTCTCAGACCAGGTTTGGAGAAATTCAAGTCTAATGTGTGGCTCGTTGGTGGAGGCTGGAAACTTCCACTAAGGAGGCATTTTGTTCGCCTGTATCTTACTCACTCTTACTCACACCTGCTGTGTGATGGGCTATGAACTAGCAACTGGAATAAAGAAATGAAGGCAGGGAAAATCCAAACAGTCAACTGGCAGAGCAGTCTGAGTAGAAAAGGAGCCTTTTCCTTCTACAGTCTTGGACGAATGGTGGGGTGGGTCTGTGTGGTGATGGCGCCCTCTAATGGTTACACGAGGAAACCATCAGCACAACCTTCTAGGAACACCGAAATTTTAGTTCACTTGATGTATCACTATCGACCACTAGGGTCACTTTCATCTGGTATGAAGTGGATTTTGATCAGTGCAACCTCTTGATGTAGGTAGTTGGGCAGGATGGAAAGCCCAGGAACTCTGGTGTCGAAATGAGCTGGTATCTTAGTGACCTAGTGCTGCTCTAACAGGAATACCACAAGTGGGTGGCTTTGAAGAACAGAAATTTATTTTCTCATTAGTCAGGAAGCTAGAAGTCTGAATTTAGGGCATGACTCTAGGGGTAGGTCCTTGTCTATTTCAGCTTTGAGTAGCTGGCAATCCTTGGAGTTCCTGGGTTTGTAGATGCACCTGCCTCCCTCGTTGTTAGATAGCGTCTGTCTTCCCCTGTGTATATGTACGTTTGTGTCTATTCTGCTCTTTTTATAACTCTGAAGTGATTAGATTTAGAACCTACCCTACTAGGGCATGATCTTATTAACATAACAAACAAAGTCATATTTCTATACAGGGTTACGTTCACAGGTGCAGGGATTAGGATTACAACACATATTTTGGGGAACTCAATTTAACCCGTAATACTTGGATTCTAAACCTTCTCTCATTACTAGCTGTCTAGCCTCATAGGAGTCAAAATGAGACCTTTCTGAGTCTCATTTTCCTGGTCTGCAAAATGAGTATGATGAAGGGTGGAGTATTCCAACACGGAGAGAACTTCGACTCATTCTGTGCCATTTCATCTTGGTCCTATTTTTTGCTGTGTTTAGGGCCCATCCTTTGTCCTGGGGCGTTAGAGAATGGTCCTCCCCAGATAGGGCTGAAAAAAGGTTCTTGGTGAAAGCAATGTACCTGCTCCAGCCTCTGCGAGGTTCCCTAATCTTGTCTCAAAAGGAGCAGAAGACCCCGTCTCTGCAGCTAACTCAGCCACTATCTTCCTGCTCCCCCTTTCTCCACCAGCCCATGGAGTCTCTACTCTAGTCCCAGGAGCTGGAAAATTTGATTTCCAAGTGTGCATCTGAATTATTCTGCTTTATAATATTCCTGCCACTGGCTTTTGAACTTAAAAGGCACAAGGGTATGAGTTGATTCTCTGATTCCCCAGTGACCTCCACTGCCCAAGGCAGTGTGTGACTCATGCAGAGCTGTCAGGCTGAGGGTGGGGAGCACAACCCTCAGGGTAGGAGCAAGGCGTTTCACTGAGTGCAGAGATAAGTAACAGCCCATCAGTTACTGCTTTGAAACACCATCACACACATGCTGGTAAAAGTGCCTGCCTTGCAGAGCATTCTAAGGGTGAGACTTTATAAGTAGAATGTCTGGCATAGGATGGGCATTCAACAGATGGTCATCCTTTTCCTTAAAAAATACTTCATAGAATAAGTTAGAAAATGTTCCCTTCTCTTCTATTTTTTCGGAAAAGTTTAAGAAGGCTTGGTAGAATTTGGTAGAATTCCCCAACGAAGCCATCTGGTCCAGGACTTTTCTTTGTTGGGAGGGTTTTGATTACTGATTCAATCTCTTGTATGGGTCTGTTGAGATCTTCTATTTCTTCTTGAGCCAGTGCAGGAAGTTTATGTGTTTCTAGGAATTTGTTGATTTCATCTAGATTATCTAATTTGTTGGCACACAATTGTTCATAGTGTTCTTTTATGATCCTTTTTACTTCTGTAGACACCACTCAGGTGGGATTAAGGCCCACCCTACTCCAGTGTTATGGATTGAATTGTGTTTCCCAAAAATGTGTGTCAACTTGGCTAGGCCATGATTCCCAGTATTGTGTGCTTGTCCTCCATTCTGTCATCTGACATAATTTTTCTGTGTCTTGTAAATCCTAATCCGTATGATGTTAATGAGGCAGGATTAAAAGCAATTATGTTAATGAAGCAGGACTCAATGTACAGGATTAGGTTGTATCTTGAGTCAATCTCTTTGGAGATATAAAAGAGAGAATCGAGCAGATAGGAGAGGGACCTCATGCCACCAAGGCAGAAGCGCCGGGAGTGGAGCACATCCTTCTGACCCAGGGTCTCTGTGCTGAGAAGCTCCTAGACCACGGGAAGATTGATGACAAGGACCTTTCCCCGGGCTGACAGAAGGTGAGAAACTTCCCCTAGAGCTGGCCCCCTGAATCTGGACTTGTAGCTTCCTAAACTTTGAAAGAATAAATTTCTCTTTGTTGAAGTCATCTATTCATGGTATTTATGCTATAACAGCACTAGATAACTAAAACATGCAGTATGACCTCATGTTAACCTAAATGATATCATCTCAAAGACTTTTCCCAAACTAGGTTACCTTCACACGTACAGTGGTTAGGACTTCATCATATCTTTTTTTGAGGGACTCAGTTCAACCCATGGAAACCTTCTCGTGCACATAGCTTTAGCTTAAGGTAATGATTGAAAAGGTAAGTCATGGGGAATGAATATCTAGTCTGGCAAAGGCTTTGAGCACTTTTAGGTTTCTCTCTTGCATTTATCTTCAGAAGTCTTGAATTCTCTCTCTCTCTTTCCCAGATGACATTCTTAACCAGCAGAGTTACTGTGCAGCTCAGGAGCTGATTTTCATGTACCTCAAGCCTGGCTCGCAGGATGGCAAGAAGGAATACTCTGTGGAAAAATTCCTGGATCAGACTCAAAGTCCTGGTGATCACTAAGTAGTATGATCTTGGGCATTCATGTATTCATCAAGCTGTCCTTGAGTGCCAGCTAGGTGCTGGATCCTGAGCTATGCAATTAGAAATTGAAGCTGAATAACATATGGACCAACCCTCAAAGAGCCCATGGCAGAACAAATTATAACAAATAGTATGAAAGTTCTATAGTAAAAGTATGTACAATTCCAATGGGTGCATAAAAGAGGCATTGGTGGAATTTTCTTGGGAGTGAGTTGTGGGTGCTTCTGAGATTAACCAGAAAAGAGATGCCTGAGCTGGGTCTTGCAGGATGAGCAGAAGTTTATCAGCTGAGCAATAGCTGGTTCTGTTCAAGTGTGCAGAGGCTTCACACACCAAGGAAGGCTCTGGGAGCTGCCAGTCATTGCCCATTGTTGGACCACTACCACCACCAAAAAGATATGATGAAGTCCTAACCACTGTACCTGTGAAGGTAAGCTCGTTTGGAAATAGAGTCTTTGAGATGTTATCACCCATAAGTTGGTGGTCCTTAGAAGGTGACGCTGGAGGAGCAGACAGGGTTCAGATCATGGAGAATGTCGGATTCTACAGAGTTTGACCATTGCTTTAAGAGACATACATGGTGAGCCATTGCAGGAGTTAAAGGAGAGGAGTGACCACTTATGTTTAAACCACTTTTAGAATGGTGTGGAGAGGGAAACAAGGAGGTTTTTTGTAATAAGCAGATGAGGTAGGAAGACAGACTAGACCAAGGCATTTATAGGAGAAAGGAGTAAAAGATAAAAGTACTGAACAGGGGGAATTAGTAAGGTGGCTATACAGAGTCCATGAGTGAGAGGGTCCCAGGTAGACTGTAGGGATCTAGCTTGGGGGACAATAGAGTCATTCACCAAGATGGGTACCTGGGAGAAGGAGCTAGTTTTGAGGACAGATCCTTGTATTTAGAAAGAAATGTCCAAAAGGCAGTCCAAGGTGTGTGTCTGGAGCTCAGAAAGGAGATCTGGGTTAGGAATGGGTAGATTTGGGAGTCATTAGCTTAGAGAGGATTTGGGGAGTGTCTTAGTTATCTAGTGCTGCTATTACAGAAATACCACAAGTGGAAGGCTTTAACAAAGAGAAGTGTATTCTCTCACAGTCTAGGAGGCTAGAAGTCCAAATTCAGGATGCCAGCTTTAGGGGAAGACTTTCTCTCTCGTCAGCTCTGAGGGAAGGTCTTTGTCATCAATCTTCCCAAGTCGAGGAGCTTCTCAGGGCAGGGACTCTGGGTCCAAAGGATGTGAAATTCTCCTGGCTCTTGTTTCTTGGTGATACGAGGTCCCCATGTTTCTCTACTTGCTTCTCTCTTTTATATCTCAAAAGAGATTGGTTTAAAACACAACCTAATCTTGTAGATTGAGTCCTGACTCATTAACATAACTGCGTCTAATCCATTCTCATCAACATCATAGAGACAGGATTTACAACACCCAGGAAAATCACATCAGATGGCAAAATGGTGGACAATCACA
This sequence comes from Trichechus manatus latirostris, assembly GCF_000243295.1. Lineage (NCBI taxonomy): Eukaryota > Metazoa > Chordata > Mammalia > Sirenia > Trichechidae > Trichechus > Trichechus manatus. Next base: position 4,131,342 of record NW_004443947.1, on the reverse strand, counting down.
CAATATTGGGAATCATGGCCTAGCCAAGTTGATAGACATTTTGGAGGGTTACAATTCAATCCATGACCTGGAGCTACAGAAATCTACAGGGGATAGTCTACGGATTGGGGATAATGTGAGCATCTGAGAGGAAAAAAAGCCTTGGTTTATAGGATCTGCCAATTTCTGTGGTGTAAACACTCCCTTCATGACTGATTTCAAGCTACCAATGGGAAGTTATTGAACACAGAGTCAGAAAACGATGCATGCAATGGGCTCTCGTGAGCTAGTCTGACCTAGGTGGACACACAGTGCTGGACGCACCTCCAAAAGTGGTGGCAATCTTTCCTCAGATGGCAGTCTACCTCCTGGAAGTTCACTCCGAAGCTCTTCAGATGAATTTTGCATCATGTCTCACACATGTATTAAGTATTTCCACTTGACACATTGTCAGCAGACAGATGGGGGCTTCATTTTGTTGTATAAGTGCAGAGAGTTTGCAGACCCCTTACCCTTGCTGCCTACTTCCAGGCCCCCAGGTAGGTCCTGCTAGACCAGGGACAAGAATCACCATGACAGATCCCAGAGGAGGCCTCTGTTCTGAGCCTTGCCTGCAGGCTCAATCTTCTGTAGTTTCCAGGAGGTGCCGACCCAATTTCAAATTCTCCCACATCTTCCCTGGCACAATGAAAAGTACTTTTTATTTTCATGTTGCCAAGGAAAAGTTTAAAGCTATTAACACAATTTTAAATTCGCTGCGGCACAGCGTTTCTATCGCTTGAATTTTTATCTCTTTTGATCAAATCATGTCAACTTCAGGGGCCCTTTTTCTGGGTTTTTCATTATCACTTTATCAAACTTCCCTGTCTCATTTGCTATTCTCTTGTGAGTTACAGTGTCTAAAACTCCCACTCAGCTGCCTTCTACTGTCATTGGGGTGCAAGGCATTTGGGGACTTCATTAAAGGGGAGCTAATGGGGATGGGGAGCAAGCTGGGGTGGTGGGGTGTGACAAGATGAGAGGAAGGACTCAGGACAGGGGTTAAATCAGGGGAGAGCGGGAAGGTCACTGGAGAAAAGGCTGAAGCAAGCAGCTACCTCAGTTCTTTGACTATTAAAGGCCATGAAGTAAAGTGGAAAGAACATGAACTTGGAAATGAGAATGATCTGGGTCAATCACTTCTTCCTTCTGTGGACTTGGACAAGTTGCTTCATTCCTCTGAGCCTCGGTTTCACCATTTGTAAAATGGAACAAATACTTCATAGAGGGGTTATGAGGATGAGAAGAAAGGGTCACAGTGCCTTGGGCACAGTGTCTGGCATATGGTGTGTTCTTCCCCAGTTATACTAAATAATTACAAGAGGAGTCGTATAAGCAGATGGTAGCAGGGCATTCAGTCAGGTGGTCAGCACTGAAAAGGGGAGCTGAGAGATACTAGAACTCCAGGGAGTCAGGGAGTCAGAGTTGTGGCTCCAGAGGATACTTCCGGCTGCAGCAGGACTCAAATTATCAGGCTATGGATATGAAAAATGTTAGTTACCTACCGCTGCTGTAACAAATACCAAAGTGGTGGTTATAAAGAACAGAAATTTATTTTCTCAGAGTTCAGGAGACTAGGAGTCCAAATTCAGGGTGTGGACCTAGGCGGAGGTCCTTCTTTGTCTATTTCAGCTTCTAGTAGCTGCCAGCAATCCTTGAAGTTCCTAGGCTTGTAGATGCATCTGTTGTATGTGTCAAAATTCATATGTCATCTTCCCTTTGCGTGTGTCTACGTGTCTATTCTGATCTTTCTATAACTCAGAAGTGATTAGGTTTAGGACCCACTCTACTCAGGCATGACCTGAGTATCACAGCAAAAGAAACCTCCCTCTTTCCAAAGAGGGGCATATTTACAGGTACAGGAGTTAAGATTTCAACACCTATTTTGGGGGGACATAATTCAATCCATAATAGGGAGGGAATGGGATCCAGGCCCCCGGTGAGCCTACTCCCACGGACTTGACTGTGGAAACACCAAAGGCAACCCCTGGTACATAGTAAGGGCTCAAAATGGTAACTACTAATTGTTTAAAAAATACCATGTTTTTGTGTTCTCCTAATTATAAAACTTAAATATGCTCAGGTGTAGAAATGATGCAAAATACTACAAAAAAAAAAAAGAAAAGAAAAAATATTTTCAATCACAAAGACAAAGAAAACAAACAAACCATTTAGGCTTTTTATTCAATGCATGTATATATTTAAAAAAATATGTATTTTGTTACATGTTACACATAGAGCTTTGGTTCCTGGTGTTTTTAACTTAACATTATATCAGGAACACTTGCCTGTGTCATTACAAAGTTGTTTTTTAAAAATGTCTTAATGATCTCTCACTCTACGGTTTTACTCCTAATTTTGGTTGTTTCCATTTTATGCCACATTTTAAAATAATGTTTTGGGCAACATTCTTATATCTTAGACTTTGTCTTTAGCTGAGATTATTTCCTTAGGATATATTTTCAGAAAAGATTGATTTCCATTTAGCCAGCATAACTTGTACAAGACAAGGTCATGGAAGCTCCATAGACACATCCAACCTCCCTGATGGACTGAATTGGTGGGTGGAGGGCTGTGGGGACCATGGTCTCGGGGAACATCTAGTTCAATTGGCATAACACAGTTTATAAAGAAAATGTCCTACATTCTACCTTGGTGAGTAGCGTCTGGGGTCTTAAAAGCCTGTGAGCAGCCATCTAAGATACCCCACTGGTCTCACCCCTTCAGGAGCAAGGGAAAATGAAGAAAACTAAAGACACAAGGGAACGATTAGTCCAAAGGACTAATGGACCACAACTACCACGGCCTCCAGCAGACTGAGGCCAGTACAACTGGATGGTGCCCAGCTACCACCACTGACTGCTCTGAAAAGGATCACAATAGAGGGTCTTGGACAGAGTTGGAGAAAAATGTAGAACAAAATTTTAACTTACAGAAAAAGACCAGACTTACTGGCCTGACAGAGACTGGAGAAACCCCAAGAGTCTGGCCCCCAGACACCCTTTTAGCTCAGTAATGAAGTCACTCTCGGGGTTCACCCTTTAGCGAAAGATTAGACAGCCCTGTAAAATGAGACTAATGAGGCACAACAGCCCAGGGACAAGGACTAGAAGGCAGAAAGGGACAGGAAAGCTGGTAATAGGGAACCCAAGGTTGAGAAGGGAGAGTACTGACATGTAGTGGGGTTGTTAACCATTGTCATAAAACAGTATGTGTACTAACTGTTTAATGAGAAACTATTTGTTCTGTAAACCTTCATCTAAAGTACAATAAAAAAAAAAGATTTGCAAAAAAAAAAGATGAAGTTCCATTTAAAACGAGCCTACAAGCCATAAATCTGAAACTCATGAAGAAGGCCAGTGATAAGAAAGACAACCACCAGAACCAACACTTGGAGCATGAATTACTCTGGAAATTACTGTGGGGATATATGCCATTTAAACATGGCTGCACTATTGACAACTGCAGCCCCCACAGGCCTCTATGCTGCACAGCATGTTGAGACTTGTCCGGATGTGTTTTCCCAAACCTATTGTCCCTTTACTGATTGACTTGTTTACCTGAATTCCTTCTTCCTTGCCCACACCCAAAGCCCATTGTTTTGTTAATTGCCTTATTGATTGCTGTATTGACTATAAAATAAACTCCTGGGACTGAAGCGGGCGTCGACTCCTCGGAGTGACCCTCCTGGCCCCACTTCTCTGTAAGAGTTGTGCAGTTGGTTACTGTCTTCGCCATCCAGATTACCGTCGCCACTGCGACAAATTACTATTACATAAAAGTCTGAAAATAACTTTAAAATTAAAATGTTTAGCATATTCAGAGAGATAGAAATACAAGAAGTTATGAAATAACAAATAGATGAATATAAAAAAGAAGCCATTTTAGATCTTGGGAATAAAAAAATAAGTCAAGAGACAAATGAAGAGAGCGTTTTGAATTGAGAATCAGTAGTGAGGAATACAACAAGAACACAGCCCAGAGAGCACCAAACCAAACACAAACCTGTTGCCATCAACAAGTCAGTTCTGACTCATAGCTACCAGAGAGCACAGAGTTCAAAAAATATATAAAAACAAGCAATAAGGAGACATGGAGGGTAGGTGAAGGTACTCCAACATTTGTCTTATAAGTGTTCCAGAAGTGAAGGGAATGGAAGGGAAGCAATAGTTGAAGAAATAATTATTGGGAATGTTCTAGACAAGAAGTAAAACCTGAATCCTTAGCTCAAAAGAACGCTCAGAATCCTGAGAAGGAGAACCAAAAATAAATTTTACCCAGCCACATTGTAATGAAACTGTTGAACAGCAAGACTAAAAACCAAAATGTAGAGCCACCAGAGATAAAAGATTACATATATATATATATATATATATAAAATATAACAACATTTTTCCCTGCGGGCAGACTTCTCGTTGGCAGTAGTACTTTAAAAGATAAACACAATATCATTAAAGTGACAAGGGATAATGTCTTAGTCATCTAATGCTGCTATAACAGAAATACCACAAGTGGATGGCTTTAACAAAGAGAAGTTTATTCTCTCACAGTCTAGTAGGTTACAAGTCCAAATTCAGGGCGTCAGCTCCAGGGGAACGCTTTCCCTGTCAGCTCTGGAGGAAGGTCCGTGTCATCAATCTTCCCTTGGTCTGGGAGCTTCTCTGCACAGGAACCTCAGGTCCAAAGGATGCACTGTGCTCCCGGCACTGCTTTCTTGGTGGTATGAGGTTCCCATGTCTCTCTGCTTGCTTCTCTCTTTCATATCTCAAAAGAGATTGGCTTAAGACACTACCTAATCTTGTAGACCTCATAAATATAAGTGTCGCTAATCCATCTTACTACATCAGAGTGATAGAGTTTACGACACATAAGGAAATCACATCAGATTACAAAATGGTACACAATCATATGACACTGGGAATCATGACCCAGGCAAGTTGGAAGATATTTTTGGGGGGCACAATTCAATCCCTGACAGATAATAACCCAATGTATATTTTTATATTAAGCTGAATTAAGATTCATGAATCAGGGAAGACACTTTCTGACATACATAAAATAAGTGAATTTACCACCTGAAGACCTATAATAAAAGAATTACTAAAGGATGCACTTCAGCAAGAAGAGAAGTGAACTCAGAGAGAAGGCTTGGAACGAACAATGTTGACCAGAGATATTGACAACATATATTGGTGAATTGAATTAACTATTGATGTAAAAAAAATTTTAATGATTTTTAAAAAGGATAAAACTAAAACTCTAAATAGAAACAAAGTGCTTGTGTAGGAGAGAAAAAGAGAAAGACAGAGAGAGAGAGAAAGAAAAATCAAGTAAAGCCTGCTAAGGTGTTGTGCCAGTTTTCAATCCATTGCCTTTTAGGTCCAAATACACCTTTACAGCCCCATCCCGCTGGTGATACTGGAGTATTTCTCCCTTGCCAGATGGCGCCATGTTAAGTTTTATTGGTAGAGGGCACTGGAGGGACACTGGAGAGACAAGGGGCTCTTTTCTGGGAAGTGCTTTCAGGGGCACCTTCCTGTGGCAGCTGTCAAGCAAGTGACACCTGTTACCACCCCTAGGGGAGAAGTCCCACCACATGGAGAAAAGTAACCACTCCGTAGTTGCAGGTGTCGGTGTCACCAAGAAAGACACAGTCTTTACTCACATAGAGGAGAGACAGAGCAAGGTCAGCTTCAGTAGTGGGTGTCAGTCCTCCATGGCCAGTGGGTCTCACTCTGCAGCTGATGCAAGGAGATGGTCAGCAGGTACCCTTCTTGTGCTGCAGAAGGACTCTGTTCCCTTTCTGGAACAGATATAGAAATGGGGTTAGCCAATTGCTATATAACACACGTGTTTAACTAAGCAGTTCCTGGGAATATTGATATGTGCTCAGGGCAAGAGGGGAGGGACGTGCTGATCGGCCACCATCTGCTATGGGTTGTGTTTTGGGTCAAGATGCCCCAGAAAAGGAGTCAACCCACATTCACATCCCATCCAAGAAGTCAGGCCTACACAGCTGGTCCTCAGCACAAGGCTCATTTGTGGGTCACAGGGAAAGGCTATGCTCCGACTGCCCCCTTCCACTCCAGCTTTCCTGCCCACCACTCCACTGGCGGATTCCCAGTGGTTCTTCAGGTGGCACCTCAGTGAACTTTTTCACCATCCAGTGAGGCATGGGAGCCCTGGCTGCACAGTGGTTAAGAGCTCGGCTGCTAACCAAAAGATTGGCAGATCGAATCTACCAGCTGCTCTTTGGAAACCCTATGGGGCGCTTCTTCTCTGTCCTCCAGGTTGCTATCGGCCGGCCGGAATCTACTCGATGGCAAGGGATTTGGTTTTTGTTATTTTAAGTGAGCCATGGCTGCTCCCTCTTGAATGAGGTATGGATCCTCTTCCAGATGTGTTCCTTCCCTGGGTGCTTAGCCTCAGCCCCAGGGGTAGTGGCTGCTCCTTATATCTGTAATTCAAATATTTTTTAGGGTTCTCTTTACCTCCTTATAGCCAATCTCTTCTTCCTCTAATCCTTAGTTATAGTTACTATAGTGCTCTTTTCATTACATTTTCCCTTTTCAAACTACCGTGTGTTTTTAGTCTTCTAGTAATACATGAGGCTATGTCATGGCCAGAAGGAAGACAGAACTATTAATTAACTGTTGACGTTGTTAGAAAAACAAGTTAATTGTGCAATTAAAGATGTGAGAGCAACCACTAAAAGGATAGAGATAAAATTTCTAGCCTTTCAATTAGCAGAGGGGGAAAAAAAGTATATAGAAACTCTATGAAAACAACAGAAGGCAGAGAAAATGTTGATTTTTTAAATAAGTTAAAATTTTTTTTAATAAATTAAAAAAATTTAAGAGTCACACTTAAAGTGATACTGTTTATTTTATCATTTCCAATATGCAAAGCAGCACTACATATTGTTTATTGACGCATGAATTAGTAAAAGTATAAAAAAGAAACAAAAACTTGTTGCCATTGAGTTGATTCCAACTCATGGTGACCCCATGTGCTACAAAGTAGAACTGCTCCATAGGATTTTCTTGGCTATAATCTTTATGGAAGCAGATCACCAGGCCTTTCTTCTTCGATGACTCTGGGTGGGTTTGAACCGCCAGCGTTTAGTAGTTGATCGCAAACCGTTTGCACTACGCAGGGGCCTAGAAGTATACATCCCACTCATTGCTGTCAAGTCGATTGCGACTCATAGCAACCTTATAAACTGATAAACATCAAATTCTTGGCAGTGACTGACTCTAGAGAAGGGAGGACATAATGCACACAGGACTGAACCAAATGTATAATGTCTTACTTCTTAAAAAAAAAATTCTGCAGCAAATACATCATCATGTTAGGATCTGATAAAACTGAGTATTAGGTGTGAGTATATTACATTATATCTTATTGTTGCTACATATGAAATATTACATCATTAAAATATATGATACAGAAAGTCTAAGGGTTAATGACACTTATGTATCAAGAAGAAGACCCTGCATGATGCAAACAGTTAAGTGCTCGACCACTAGCCAAAATGTTGGCTGTTCAGTCCCACCCAGAGGTGCCTAAGAAGAGAGGCCTCGTGATGTGCTTCCGAAAGGTTACAGCCTTGAAAACCATATGGAGCACAGTTCTACTCTGACATACACGGGGTCACCATGAGTTGGGGTCGACTCGAAGGCAACTAACAACACTAACAGCAATATATGAAGGAGAAAGATGAAAGCAAGACATAAATGGGAAACTTGATAAATATTTCCTGATATGAATTGAAGTGAACTTGTAATTTAATTATACTGAGGCTCTTTTTCTCCTTTGATGGGAAAAAAAATCTTCATTAGAATTCCCATTAGAGTTTTGGGGCTGGGTATGGGTGGGAAGGAGAGACCCCAAATACTTTGTATTCCTTAGTCTATAATGTAGCCTCCTTTGTATGATACTCAAGGCTCTTTCACCTGATTCTAATCTTTCCCCCAGTCTCGTCTTCTGCCATTTGTCCCACGCACTCCCACTGCAGTAATAATAAGCATCTTCCTACTCCTTTCAGGATTCTGTGCCTTTGCCCATGCTGTCCCCTCTACTGTCAATGCCATTCCCCCTTCCCCTCCTGGCAAGCTTGTCCTACAGATGATATCTCCTACCTCTGAATCCTTGCCCAGTACCTGGGTGGGATTCATTACCCTCTGCTCCATATCTTCATAGGACTTTGCACTGAAACCAGCTGCTGTCAAGTTAACTCCAACTCTCCAACTCATGGTGACCCCATGTATGTCAGAGGAGAACTTGCTCCACAGGGTTTTCAATGGCTGATTTTGCAGAAGTAGACTACCAGGCCTTTCTTCCAAGGTGCCTCTGAGTGGACGCAAACTTCCAACCTTTGGGTTATTGGCTGAGTGTGTTAACTGTTTGCTCCACCCAGGGACTCCAGTACATAGCCCCACTATAGAAACATATAAATGCATATATAGTATATGTCTGTGATCCCCACTAGATCTGAGTTCTTTGAGAATAGAGAATGTGCCTTACACTGCCAATGTATGATACCTACTGTTCACTCAGCACCAGGCACAGATAATATTTAAACACTTCAGCACAGATGAGGACATAGGGCCTCAGGGAGGTTAAAGCAACTTGCCAGGGTTACACAGCCGGAAAATAGGAAAGCTGAGATGAAAATTCCATGTCTGTCTGAATTCCAAACTCATGCTGTGCTGCTTTTAGGTCTTACTCATTTCTGTGTCCCCAGGGTCTGGTACACAGGCACATGTATAGTAAAAAAATCAAACCAATTGTTTTCCAGTCGATTCTAACTCATAGAGACCCTACAGGACAGAGTAGAACTGCCCCACGGGGTTTTGTAAAAATGGCGCGGAAGCGGCATCTGACCTCCTCTAACTTCACACGGGGGAAGGAGAATCAAGATCAACAGCCCAAGGCTGATTCCTACGAGGTGGAGGTCAGACATGCCTCCTGTCTCTGCCAGTTTTAGCAATTCTGACATCATCTATCCCTCCCATGGCAGTCTCTACTTCTCTGCTGGGTTTGATAATCCATTGCAATGGCCACCCAGAACTCACAGATAATACTCATGATTATGAGGCTTATTAGGGAAGTAACAAGTTACAGTTCAGGTTCAGGAATGCTCAGGATGCAGTTCTTCCATCAGAACAGCCTCTTCCAGCCGTGCTTGCAGGCACACCTCTCCCTGGCCCTCTGCGTCTGCCCAAAGGCACTCAGCTTTCTCCCTCCATGGGCTGGGAAGCCTACCTCTCAGTCTCTCCTGCTGGTCTCTCCCGCCACTGCTTCTCTGCCACCACTTCTCACCATCTTCAAGGTTACAGCTTGCCCTGTCTCCTGGTTCCAGGAGCTTCTCAGCACAGGGATCTCAGGTCCAAAGGATGTGCTCTCTGTTCCTGGTTGTTCTTCCTTGGTGGTGGCGGGTTCCTCTCTTTCCTGCCTCTGGGGTGACTCATTTCAAGCCCAGTGTGATGGCAAAACTGACCAATCCCTTTGGTGGGCCACACTTACCCTATGACACAGTCCTGCCCAATCACTTGGTTGGAAGTTACAAGACCATGGCTAGAAAGGTCACACAGAAGTGATCCATCACACCACAGGTTTTCAAGGCTGTAATCTTTACAGAAGCAGACTACCACATCTTTCTCCTGTGGAGCTGCTGGTGGGTTTGAACCACTAACCTTTTGATTAGCAGCCAAGCACCACCAGGCCTCCCTAAGTGTGTAGTAGGCCCTATTAAATATTTGGTGAATGAATGAAAGAATAAAGGAATACAAGAGTGAGTGAGCAAGCCCACTGGTAGTGGTGGAGGGCATTTCATCTGGAATGTGTACCAGAAAGAGCACGTTTATAATTCGTGTATGGAAAGCAAGTCGTATTAATCTGCACATTATTTCTACTTTGCATTCTAATAGGTTTACAAAAAAAGGGCATCTGGGCTGGAAAACAATACACCCCCGCATTTCATTGTCGATTAAAATGATTTAAAATGTACTACGAATGACTTCAAATAAACAGAGCAAGTGCAAGAAACAGCAGAAAGTGGAAGTAGAAATGGAGGTAAGATAAATAGGATTTGAAATATTTGGGTCTTCTGAATGAGAAATCAAAGAACAGGACTGTTTGCCTTAGCTTTGCCTGGCAAGTAGATGAAACAGGCCAAGAACTCAGTGTTCGTGTGTGCATTCTTAACAAGGGATATGTGGTGTTTCTAGAGGTTCTTTCATCCAGAGATTTCAAAGTATTTAGGAGTTTTTTTTTTTTTTTTTTTTTTTTGTCTAATTGGAAGCGGGAGGGATTTTTTCACTTCTTGCTGAACTGATGCCAATGAAAGCAAAGCAACCTTGAGCCTTCAGGTCAGCATTGGAGGTGGAGGGGATGAGGAACTGCAGATACCAGTGATGGGGCTGAGGCTGACATTTAGACAGGCAAGAAAGTGCATGGTGTCTCCAAAATGCATGACTTTTTGATACATGAACTTTTTGTTTAATGTGATCATGCATCTATTCAGCATTAAAAACTGTTGCCACTGAGTTGATTCTGACTCACAGTGATCTGATAGGACAGAGTAGAACTACCCCATAAGGTTTCCAATGCTGTGATCTTTACAGAAGCAGATTGTCACATCTTTCTTCCGTGGAGCAGCTGGGAGGTTTGAACTGCCAACCTTTTGGTTAGCAGCATAGTGCTTAACCACTGCACTTTATAGATAACTTGTCATTAACTCCTTATCAGTAACTTAGATGATAATTTTCTACACTCGGCTTGCTTTTCTAAAGGGACTTATTTGCATTTTAATTAGCACTTTCAGCAAGATGTGATCACTGTGAGGATTAAAACTTTTGGTGCAGACTAGTCGGGGGAGATTTCGAGCAACGGGAAGGGCTCTCTTAAGGCGGGGTACCCTTGTTCCAGGGACACAGCTCTGGCTTGGTGGCTGGCGTCTCTTCCCTTGTAAAATACAGTGTGGCCACTAGGTGGGGAAGTTGTAAAGCCAAAGAACCGGTGCAGACAGACTGAAGGGAGAGCAGACCCCTTCGTTAGAACAAGAGTGATCTCAGCCAAGCTCACCTGCGGACGTCTTTGAAGTTTGAAGGCAAAAGAGGCCTCTCCCCTCTCTAAAACCATGACCCCTGTCTCACCCAGGGGCTCATTCTTCAATACAAGTCTGTCATTTCCTTCTGTTGAGTAAATACCTGTCATGGATTGAATTATGTCCCCTCCCAAAAATGTGTGTATCAGTTTGGCTGGCCTATGATTCCCAGTGTTGTCTGGTTGTCTTTCATTTTGTGATTATAATTTTATGTTAAAGAGGATTAGGGTGGGATTGTAACACCCTTACTAAGGTCATATCCCTGATACAATGTTAAGGGAGTTACCCTGGGATGTGGCCCGTACCACCTTTTATCTTACAAGAGATAAAAGGAGAGAGAAGCAAGCTGAGAATTGGGGACCTCATACCACCAAGAAAGCAGTGCCAGGAGCAGAGCGTGTCCTTTGGACCCGGGGTCCCTACGTGGAGAAGCTCCTAGTGCCAGGGGGGAGGTTGATAAGAAGGCCAACAGAGAGAGAGAGAGAAAGGTTTCCCCTGGAGCTGACGCCTTGAATTTGGACTTTTAGCTTACTTTCTGTGAAGAAATAAATTTCTCTTTGTTAAAGCCATCCACTTGTGGTATTTCTGTTACAGAGCACTAGATGACTAAGACAATACCTTTGTTCATCATCCACCCACCCACCTACCCACTCACCCATCCATCCATCCATCCATCCATCTGTCCTTCCATCCATTCACCAAATATTTATTAGCACCTACTAGGTTCCAGCCATCACCTGTCAGCTTGGTGTACTGTGGCAGCTTGCGTGTTACTATGATGCTGGAAACTATGCCATCAGTATTACAAATACCAGCAGGGTGACCCATGGTGGACAGGTTCCAGACTAAGACAGACTAGGAAGAAAGGCCTGGTGACCTACTTCCAAAAATTAGCCAATGAAACCTCTGTGGATCATGACTGAATATTGTCCAATACAGTGGTGGAAGATAACCCCCCTTGGCTGGACCAGTGCGTGTTGCTGCTGAGTTTATTCCGACTCATGGTGACCCAGTGTATGTGGAGTAGAACTGCCCTCCATTGGGTTTTCAGGGATGTGACCTTTTGGAAGCTGATTTCTAGGCCTTTCTTCTGAGGCATCTCTGAGGGGGTTCGAATCCCCAAACTTTCACTTAATAGTAGAGTGCTTAACTGCTTGCACAACCTAGGGACTCCTCCTATGTTGGAAGGAGCTCAAAATACACAGTGGTCACAACAATGGACTCAAGCGCACCAATGATCATGAAAATGGTGCAGGACCTGGCAACGTTTTATTCTGTTATGCATAAGGTTGCCCTGAATTGGAGTTGACGCAATGACAACTGACAACAACAACAACAGCAACAGTTCTGCTGTTAATCAAAAGTAATGGAATACCAAAACCCATTGCTGTCGACTTGGTTCTGACTCACAGCAACGCTATAGGACAAAATAGAACTACCCTTAAGAGTTTCCAAGGTTGTAATCTTTACGGAAGCAGACAGCCACATCTTTCTTCCAAGGAGCAGCTGGTGTGTTTGAACACAGACTTTTCGGGTAGTAGCCCATCACTTTAACCACTGCGCCTCTAAATAAATGGTATTGCGCTGTTCGCATTTTTGAGCCATTTAAAATAATCCAACCAGAGCTACATAAAACGTAAAAAGCAAATGGCCCAAGGATGCGTACAGCATGATATCATTTATTTAAAGTTTATTTGAAGCATAAAAACACACAAAAAGAATACAGTGTGTAGTTTATAGCTACATGTAGCTATAGTAAAAGTACAAAATCATGCCTGGCAATGATATGCAACAATTTTCTGGATGGTGCTTCTCTCTGGGGCAGGAGAGATGGCTTGAGATCTTGAGGGATATACAAGATAGTTCAGTTTTATTTGTAAAATTTTCTTTTTTCAGAGAAAAAATAAAAAGATCTGAAGCAAATGTGTTATTCAGATTTGTTAAAGCCAGGTAGTGAGAACATGAACGTGCAATATAGTGTCTTCCATATCTTTCTCTGTGTTAAAACATTTCATAGTAAGAATATTTTCAAAAAAAGAATCATAAATACAATATTGTTCCCTCTCAAATAACTGTCCTCCATTGAGTGTACTTATTTTAATGCTCATATGTTTCCCAGTGCATGCATTTAATAGAGACTCCATATCCAAAAATGTTCTCCAGAAAGAACTGTGGAATAATTAATTTCATGAGTTTTAGAAGTAGTTTAAGGACATTCAAGATAAAAGTTTCTCCCAAGCTTTGAAATTTTCTCCCCCTTCCTTTTTCCTTTTGTTAGTAATACCATCATGTTAACGGTCATTGTCCCTAAAGCTCAGAGTAGCACTTTGTGATTTGAGTGTGGAACTGAAACGGTCTTCTGTCAAAGATGGATGGAAAAGAAGAATATTTCATAGAAATAAAAGCCTCTCTGCAAGCTAAGAAAATAACTAGTTATGATAGCTTCCACCTACCAAGTGCTCACCATGAGTCAGCACATATGATATCTTATTAAATCTTCCAAACAAACACACGAGAGGAGTAGATGCTTGTTATGGATTGAACTGTGTCTTGGTTATCTAGTGCTGTTATAACAGAAATACCACAAATGGATGCCTTTAACAAACAGAAATTTGTTCTCTCACAGTCTAGGAGGCTAGAAGTCCGAATTCAGGAAGCCAGCTCCAGGGGAAGACTTTCTTCCTCTGTCAGCTCAGGGAAAGGTCCTTGTCATCAATCTTTTCCTGGTTGAGGAGCTTCTCAGCACAGGAACCCCAGGTCCAAAGGACATGCTCTGCTTCTGGCTCTTACTTCTTGGTAGTAATGAGATCCCTGTCCTCTCTGCTTGATTCTCTGTTTTATATCTCAAAAGGGATTGACTCAAGATACAACCTAATCCTATAGATTGAGTCCTGCCTCATTAAAATAACTGCCTCTAATCCTGCCTTATTAACATTGTAGAGTTAGGATTTACAACACATAGGATTATCACATCAGATGACAAAATGGTGGATAACCACACAATACTGAGAATCATGGCATTACCAAATTGATGTACATTTTTGGGGAACCCAATTCAATCTATAACAAACAGTGTCTCCCAAAGATATGTGTTGGAATCCTAACCCCTATACCTGTGGATGTAATTCCATTTGGGAATAAGGTTTTCTTTGTTATGTTAATCAGAACCATACTCCAGTCGGGTGAGTTCTAAATCTAATCACTTCTGAGTTTTAAAAAGAGCAGATTAGACACAGAGACACACAAATACAGTGAAGACAGATACCATAAGAAGATTGTCAAAAAACCAAGTGTTATGAATTGAATTGTGTCCTCCAAAAATATGTGTTGTAAATGTTAACCCCTATACCTATGGTGGTAATGCCATTTGGGAATGGGTTTTCTTTGTTATGTTAATGAGACAGTATTGGTATAGGGTGTGTCTTGAGTCAATCTCTTTTGAGATATGAAAGGAGCAGATTAACCAAGCAGGCAAGAGGGCAGAGATGGGGGAAGATAGATGCCATACCACAAGAAGATCACCAAGGAGCCAAAGAATAGAAGCTGAAGAAACCTTCAGAGCCCAGAGAGAAAGAGAAACCTTCCCTTAGAGCCAGTGCCCTGACTTCAGACTTCTAGCCTCCTAACTGTGACAAAATAAACTTCTGTATGTCAAAGCTACCCACTTATGGTATTTCTGTTATAATAGCACTGTAAGACTAAGACACCAAGGAACACGCAGGATTACCAATAAGGAACAGAGCAGCCTGGCCAAGACCCTTATTTAGACTTCTATTTGTGTTATAGCAACACTAGAAAACTAAGACAATACTGCTGTTCCCATTTTACAGTGTTCACAGAGGCTAAGGGATTTGCCCAAATTCACACTGAAAGTAAGTGACAGAGTCAAGACCTGAGTCTGCTCCATCTGACTCCAAAGTGGTGACATCCCACTGCCTCCTTGCAGGACCTTTCTCATTCTGTTAGAATAAGTCCCTATGAGTGATGTGATGGTCCCAATGTCTAAGAAATTCTGCCACTTCTGACAGTGTGATGGGTGCCCTAAGAGCCAAGATAGATTAAATATTTCATCTTTGCTTACAAGAATGCTTTGGATGAACTGATCCAAACATCTGAAACAGGGACGGTAAATGGATTTGGTTTTGATTTTTGCAGAGAAGTAAGAGATTCATATTCTTCGGGAAAACTCCCAATATTTAAATTTGGCAACAAATTCTGACTTTTTTCAAAATACTTTGCAAATCAAATTAAACATGTCTGGAAGCGTTGTCAGCTGCCCATTCACAACCCTAGATATTGGTAACGAATAGCATCCGAAGAATTTTAAGCAGGGAAACAGATCTGTTGACTCTCAACCTCCCAGAAGACCACTGGAAAAAAATCTGCTGATCAAGCAAAGCTAAGTTGACTAGACCTACTGCAGTACAGGAGAATACTATCTTGACAAAGTCCTGGTGACGTCTCAAAATGGGAAAAGTAGAGGAAGATATGTAGAGAGTTTTAGGACCTGGGCTAAAGTGGGTGATTTTAAGGTGGGTCTTGCAAAGCAGGGACTTGGTTGAAGTTGGATAGAGTTGATGACCTAATAGCTTTAGATCCATGGGCATAGGGAGTGTCATGAAGTGAGTCTTAATAAGGAAGATGTTAGTCTTGATAAGAAAGCTACTGTAGTTGGTTCCCAGTCTTATCTTCCAGGGGCAGCTATTTCTTGAAGCAAGTAGCTAAGTTATTTTCTCTTGTTCTCAGAATTGTTTAACATGGAGTCAAGAAAATATGTCCAGTCCCAGAATTGTTTACCACAGCGACAGAGAATTATGTTCAATTTTGTTTCAGTTGTCAGATCAGACTGTGTTTTAGGAAGATTGCTCTGGCTGCAGTGTGTGGATACTGGTCTCTGGCTTAGTTCTCCCACAGCACATCATTTTTATTTATTTATTTTTCTGTATTTTATTTTATTATTGTGTTTTAGATGAAGATTTACAGAGCAAATTAGCTTCTCATTAAACATATTGTTTTGTGACATTGGTTGCCAATCCCATGACATGTTAACACTCTCCCCTTCTCAACCTTTGGGTTCCTTATTACCAGCTTTCCTGTCCCCTCCTATCTTCTTGTCCTTGCCCCAGGGCTGGTGTGCCCATTTAGTCTTGTTTTGTTTTATGGGCCTGTCTAATCTTTGGCTGAAGGGTCAACCTCAGGAGTGACTTCAGTACTGAGCCAAAAGTGTGTCCGGGGGCCATACTCTCAGGGTTTCTTCAGTCTCTATCAGGCCAGTAAGTCTGATCCATTTTTGTGAGTTAGAATTTTGTTCTACATTTTTCTCCAGCTCTGTCTGGGACCTTCTATTGTGATCCCTGTCAGTACAGTCAGTGGTGGTAGGTGGGCACCATCTAGTTGTGCTGACTCAGTCTAGTGGAGGCTGTGGTAGTTGTGGTCCATTAGTTGCAAACTATTTTTAAAAGTGAGGGCTGATCCAGCCTTTTTCCTTCCTTCCACAATTCAAGAAAAACTATGCCACCTCTAATTACCTAAACACCACCAAAGAGCCATAGTGGGAGTTGAGTATGACTCACTTTGTTGGAAGTCCTGAGAGCAGGTGCCAGATCATGAGGACTTTTGGAAGAAAGTCTCTCGACATTTCTCCAAGGCCCTGGCAGAAACCGACAGCCCCAAATGGGTGACTTACAATGGTCAAAGCTGCCAAACGGAGGCTCTTTTCAATGATTCCTGCTGGAAACTCAAACTTTCTCGGCCTACAGCCCTTTCCACTCATTTGAAGTCATTCCGATTTCTCTGGAACCCATCCGTGTCCTGGAGGCGGAAAATTGTTGGGTAAGAAGCATCTTTAAATTTTAATGTCTAATTGAACTCATCTCTGAAATGAATGGGTTTAACCTTTCTCTTTTCCAAGATCCATACATGGATCAGTAGCCACACCTTCTTCTCTGTCTGGAAGCACCTACTGAATTTCTATCACAACAAATATTTTGCTCACTATTACTGTCTGCAAATCACTAGGGCTTACAGAAGATAGGAAGACAAGTCTGCCTATGGATAGCCTACAGTTTAGCTGGGCAGACAGGACAAGGACTCTTGCAATAAAACACAGAATGCAATACAGGTCATAAGCCATTTTCCTTTATGTGAATAAGCTCCACCAAAACCAATCTCTTTCCCCAAGGAACTCGCATAATGGTTACCTCTAGATCAGTGTTTTTATTAAGGGGGGACATTTAGTAACGTCTGGAGCCACTTTTGATTGTCACAACGAGAGTGGGGTGCTGATACTGGAGTCTGGTGGGTAGAGGCCAGAGATGTTACTAAACATCCTACAATGCACGAGACAGCCCCCACCACAAAGAATTATCCAGCGGAGAATATCAATAGTACTGAGCTTAAGAAACCCTGCTCTAGCTTTTTTTCCTGGTGATTTACTTCCAAAAAATCTGTCAGTGAAAACCCTATGGATCCCAACAGTTTGGTCCTATTGTGCATGGGATCACCATGAGTCAGGGGCCAACTCGAGGGCAGTCAACCAACAACAACGAGAACAGCCCTTTTCCTATATGTCTTTATATCCAGATGTAACAAAAGTTGCTAACATCTGCTAAGAACTTTCTATATTCCAGGCACTGAAATCATATATAACCCTCACTTCAACTCTCTAAGTACCATTATCAACCCCAACTTACAGATAAAGAAACTGAAACTTTAAATAAATTGCCCAAAGTCACACAACTAGAAAGTGGTGGAGCTGGGGTTTGCACAGAGAACCCAGGCCATCTAGGTTCAACTTAGTTGTGGGGAAGATAAGATTGTGGGCCACCTATGCCAGCATGATTGGGTGTTTGTTCCAGAAAACTTTTTCTTGGAAAGGATAAGACTATCAACCAGTGAATAACTGCTTTATTTGCTTCCAGAAATCCGTGCAGATCGATTTATTGAAGGCTGCGCTCTGTTCACCTGAGTAGGAAGTTGGCTTATCATATAGCAGTCTACTTATTAAGACTTGCTTTACCACTCTCACCGTGCTGTGCCCACAAATCCTAAACTATTGTATCATGAACTTTGTATAATCCAAATTTATTTGCAGCCTTTGAAAAAATGTCTTTGACCACTTGACCAATTATACACCAAGGACTTATAATTATCCTACTTCTGACTTCCCCCTTCTGAGACATGGTTAAGACTGCTCAGGTGGTGTTCCCGTCTAGTGAAGTGATTCTAATAAATTTGTGGTTGTTGTTGTCTGTTGCCATCAAGTCAGCTTTGATTCATGGTGACCCCGTGCACAATAGAACACAAAGCTGCCTGGTCCTGTGCCATCTTTATGCTCATAGCACTATATCAGACGATATTCTGTTGTGACCCATAGGGTTTCCATTGGCTGATTTTCAGAAATAGATTTCCAGGCCTTCCTTCCTAGTCATATCTTAGTCTGGAAGCTCCAAGGAAACCTGTCCACCATGAATGACCCTGCTGGTATTTGAAATACCGACAGCATAGCTTCCAGCATCATAGCAGCACGCAAACCACCACAGTACAGCAAACTGACAGATGAGTGGTGGCTAAAAAATTTAGCTTTGCCTTAGTAACAAGTTGTCCAGTGATATTTTGGGAAGTTCAACAGCATCCAAAGTGTCTAAGCCCAAAGCCCTCTACTTGTTGCCATTTACTATACTATCTGCTAGTACAGTTTTATTTTAGTCTAGCTTGGATAATACTATACATATTGTCCTGTGATTGGATTTCTTAAAAATTTAATGTATTTTAGGCATCCTTCATTGCCAGTTAATATAGAACCACCTCACTTTTCCCAATGGCTATATAATATTTTATAGTCCTGATTTATGCATTTTAATCTACTTAGCCAGTTCCTTATACATAGAAATTTAGATTGCTTTCTTTTTTTTTTTAATTACAAATACTATATAGTGAACATCCATGCACCCCAACTTTGTGTTCATGTTTGAGTATTTCTGTAAGTTTGATTTCTACCCAAAGCACAACTTTTCTGGTCGATGCCATGTGAATTTTAAATCTGAATAAATATTTTCAAATTGTCCTCCCAATTGTCTGTACCAACTCAGTGTTGGGGATGAGAATTTTTCCCTACATTTTTCCCAATACTTGACAAACTGGAGGGGCAGCCCCAGCTCAGCTCCAGCTGATTGTTACCATGTGGGAATTTATACCTGGTGGTAAAATAGCTTCTGATTTTTCCAGAGAAGCTGAAAATTCACGCACTTTAAATAAAATCTTCTGGTTTTCAAATGTTGCCAGCTAGTTCCATTTTTTTTTATTTATTTATTTTTATTGTGTTTTAGGTGAAAGTTTACAGCACAAATTATTTTCTCATTCGAACATTTATACACAAATTGTTTCGTGACATTGTTGCAATCCCCACAATGTGTCAGCACTCTCCCCCTTTCCCTTTTCACCTTGGGTTCTCCGTGTCCACTCGTCCAGCTTTCCTGTCACTTCCTGCCTTCTTGTCTTTGCTTTTGGGCAGGTGTTGTCCATTTGGTCGCTTATATTCAACTGAACTAAGAAGCACATTCTTTACATGTGTTATTTTTTGTTTTATAGACCTATCTAATATTTGGCTGAAAGGTGAACTTCGGGAGTGGCTTCACTTCTGATTTAGCAGGGTGTCTCGGGGGCCATAGTCTTGATGATTCCTCCGATCTCTGTCAGACCAGTAAGTCTGGTCCTGTTTTGTGAATTTTAATTTTGTTCTACGTTTTTCTCCAGCTCTGTCCAGAAGCCTCTATTGTGATCCCTGTCAAAGCAGTTGGTGGTGGCAGCCGGGCACCATCTAGTTTTGGGCTTAGGCTGGTGGAGACTGTGGTTCATGTGGTCCATTAGTCCTTTGGACTAATATTTTCGTTGTCTTTGGTTTTCTTCATCCTCCTTTGCTCTGAACATGGTGAGACCAATAGATGTATTTTAGATGACTGCTTGCAAGTTTTAGGTCCTTAGACGCTACTCACCAAAGCAGGATGTAGAACATTTTCTTTATGAGCTGTGTTATGCCAATTGACCTAGATGTCCACCATGACCATGGTCCCCAACCCTCAGCCACAGTAACTTGGTCCCTCAAGGTGTTTGGATGTGTCTAGGAGGCTTTAATGGGTTTGCATTGGTCAAGTTGTGCAAACTTCCCCTATATTGTGCGCTGTCTTTCCCTTCACCAAAGTTAACACTTATCTACTATCTAGTTAGTGATTTCCCCACCACATCCCTCCTCTCCCTCATAACCATCAAAGATTGTTTTTTTTTTCTGTGTGTAAACCTTTTCTTGTTTTTTTATAATAGTGGTCTCATGCAATATTTGTCCTTTTATGATTGACTTATTTCACTCAGCATAATGCCCTCCAGATTTATCCATGTTGGGAGATGTTTCACAGATTCATCATTGTTCTTCGTCATTGCATAGTATTCCATTGTGCGTATGTACCATAATTTGTTTATCTGTTCATCTGTTGATGGGCACTTAGGTTGTTTCCATCTTTTTGCTAATGTGAATAATGTTGCATTATTAATATGGGTGTGCCATGTGTCTATCCGGTGATGGCTTTTATTTCTCTCGGATATATTTCTAGGACTGGGATTGCTAGATTGTATGATATTTCTACTTCTAGCTTTTTAAGGAGGTGCTGAATCGTTTTTTTATAGTGGTTGTATCATTTTACATTCCCACCAGCACTGCATGAGAGTTCTAATTTCCCTGCAACCTCTCCAACATTTGTTATTTTCTGTTTTTTTAAATTCTGCCAGTAATGTCAGGGTGAGATGATATCTCATTGTAGTTTTGATTTGCATTTCTCTAATCGCTAACAATAATGAGCATTTTCTTATGTCTGTTAGCTGCCTGAACGTCTTCTTTGGTAAAGTGTCTGTTCATATCTTTTGCCCTTTTTTTAAAATTGGATTGTTTGTCTTTTTGTTATTGAAGTGTTTAAGTATCCTATAGATTTTAGAGATTAGACCCTTGTCGCATATGTTCATTCCATTTTTAAATACACAGTCCCTGGAGGCCAGTTTCAGCATGCAGGCCACCAGTTTGCAGGCTCCGTGAAAGTTGGTCTTGAAGTTCCTTTTCTTCTCTGACAGTCTAGTGGTAGCGGCTGAGCCACAATACAGTGAATTAGACACCCAAGTATACAGGTCGGACCATCTGTCTTCCTGTGTTGTGGATTGAATTTGTCCCTACAAAATACGTGTTGGAATCCTAGCCCCTATATCTGTGGATGTCATTCCATTTGGGAATAGGGTTTTCTTTGTTACGTTAATGAGGTCATAGTGTAGGGTTTGTCCTAAACCTAGTCACTTCTAAAGGAGCCCTGGTGATACAGTGGTTAAAACGATCGACTGCTAACTGAAAAGTCCGCAGTTTGAAACCAGCAGCCGCTCTGAGGGAGAAAGATGTGGCAGTCTGCTTCTGTAGAGATTTACAGCCTTGGAAATCACATGGAATTGCTGTGAGTTGGAATCCACTTGATGGCAGTGGGTTAATCACTTCTGAGTTATATAAAGGACAGATTAGACACAGAGAAAACACAAACAGGCAGAAGACAGATGCCACGTGGGGATTGCCAAGGAACCAAGAAATGCTGGGGCTACAGAAGCTGAAAGAGACACAGTTAATACCCCAGAGCCAACAGAGAGAGAGACAGCCTTCCCCGATAACCAGTTCTCTGAATTCAGAGTTTTAGCCTCTTTTTTTTTTTTAATGAAATATAATTTTTATTTATTTAATTTCTTTAAATTGTACTTTAGGTGAAGCTTTACAGAATAAATAGTTTCTCATTAAACAGTCAGTACACATATCGTTTTCTGATATTAGTTAACAACTTACGACATGTCAACACTCTCCCTTCTCGACCTTGGAGGACCTTTATTTTTTTGGTGAAAATATACGTAGCCAAAGATACACCATTTCAAAAATTTCTACCTGTACAATTCAGTGACATCGTTTACATTCTTCCAGTTGTGCTGCTATTCTCACTATCCTTTTCCAAATTATTCCATCACCATTGTCTTCAACTCACTGTCCCCTAGGCTTCCCATCAAACCATTTGAGTTGGTGTTGTCAATTTGTTCTCACGTAGATAATTCTTTTTTTATTGTACTTTAGATGAAGGATTACAGAACAAAATAGTTTCTCATTAAACAGGTAGTACACATATTGCCCTATAACAATGGTTAAAAACCCTAGGACATGTCAGCACTGTCCTTTCTCAACCTTGGGTTCCCTATCACCAGCTTTCTTGTCCCCTCCTGCCTTCTAGTCCTTGTCCCTGGACTGCTGTGCCTCATTAATCCCGTTTTGTTTTATGGGGCTGTCCAATCCCTGGTTGAATGGTGAACATCGGGAGTGGCTTCACCACTGAGCTAAAAGAGTGTCCAGGGGCCATACTCTTGGGATTTCTCCAGCCTCTGTCAGGCCAGTAAATCTGGTCTTTTTTTTTGTGTT
>NW_004443947.1:4095208-4104447 GCF_000243295.1 Trichechus manatus latirostris | reverse complement strand
TCTAGAAATTTATCCATTTCCTCTAGGTTTTCAAATTTGTTGGAGTATAGTTTTTCATAATATTCTGTTATGATCTTTTTTATTTCAGTTGGGTCTGTTGTAATGTCCCCTATTTCATTTCTTATTTGGGTTATTTGAGTCCTGTCCTGTTTTGCTTTTGTCAATTTGGCTAGTGGTTTGTTGATTTTGTTGATTTTTTCAAAGAACCACCTTTTGGTTTTGTTGATTCTTTCTATTGTTTTTCTATTCTCTATTTCATTTATTTCTGCTCTCATCTTTATTCTTTCCTTTCTTCTGGTGGCTGTGGGCTTTTTTTCTACTGTTCCCTTTCTATTTGTTTGAGTTGTGTAGTAAATGTTTTGATTTTGTCCCTTTCTTCTTTTTTGATGTATGCATCTATTGCTATAAATTGTCCTCTGAGGACTGCCTTTGCTGTTTCCCAGTGGTTTTGGTATGATGTATTTTCATTCTTATTTGATTCTAGGAATTTTTTGATTCCATCTCTGATTTCTTCTATTATCCAGTGGTTTGTAAGCAGGGTGTTATTCAGTTTCTATGTAATTGATTTTTTTCCTTGCTCTTTCTCTTGTTAATTTCTACCTTGATGGTGTTGCGGTCAGAGAAGATACTTTGTGCTATCTCAGATTTTTGTATCTTGTTGAAGGTTGCTCTGTGGCCTAAGATTTGGTCTACTCTGGAGTGTGTTCCATGTACATTGGAAAAGAATGTGTACTTTGCCACTGTAAGGTGAAGTGTTCTATATATGTCCATGAGGTCAAGTTGGCTGATTGTGCCCTTTAGGTCTTCTGTATCTTTGTTGAGTTTCTTTGTAGATGTTCTGTCCTTTACTGAGATTGGTGTGTTGAAGTCTCCTACTATTATTGTGGAACCATCAATTTCTGTTTTCAGTGCTATTACAGTTTGTTTTATGGATTTTAGAGCCCTGTCATTTGGTGTGTAGATGTTTATTATAGTTATGTTTTCATGATGGATTACCCCCTTAGTGTCTTTCTTTGTCTTTTGCGGTAGATTTTGTTTTAAAGTCTATTTTGTCTGAGATTAGTATTGTCATTCCTGTTCTTTTTTGGTATTTGTTTGCTTGATATACTTTTTTCCATCCTTTAATTTTTAATAAATTTATGTCTTTGTTTCAAAGGTGTGTCTCTTGTAGACAGCATATTGATAGATCCTGTTTTTTATCCATTCTGTCACTCTCCGTCCCTTTATGGTTGCATTTAGGCCATTTACATTCAGTGTAATTATTGATAGGTGTGAGTTTACTGCTGTCATTTTGTAGTGCTTCTTTTTTTTGTGGTGCTGATGTTTTCTTTGTTCCTCTTACTCTCCTGTACTGAATTCCTTTTATTTGTGGATTTTTTTCCATTTCTTTTGTTTTTGTAGGTTTTGTTTTTACTGAGACTTTATGTTTTCCCTTTTTATTTTGATGAGTAGGTTTGTTAACTTTCTTTGTGGTTACCTTGAAATTTACCCTTAAATTCCTAATTTTGAAGCAGTCTATTATTACTTGGTATCATCTCACCTTCTTCTCCATTAGAAGGTTCTTTACCTACACCATTTATTCCCTCTTTTATTGTTCTGATGTTGTTGTCATTTACCAATTAACTGCTTTGATTCCCTGTTGTATTTATCTTGGTTTTGGATAGTCCTTGAGAGTTCATTTCCTAGACTGGTATCTGCCTGGTATGATCCTGCGTCCTAGATTCAGCCTGTGAGCTGATGTTGTTTGTTCTCAGATTGAAAGACTCCCTTTAATAATTCTTGTAAGTTTGGTTTTGTTTTTACATATTCACTTGATTTCTGTTTATCTGGAAATGTCCTAATTTCACCATTATATTTGAATAAGACTTTTGCAGGATATATTATTCTTGGCTGGTATTCCTTTTTCTTTCAGGGTTTTAGATATGTTGTCCCAATGTCTTCTTACTTGCATGGAGTCTGCCAAATAATCTGAGCGTAGACTTATTGTTTCTAGTCTGTATGTGAGTTTTTGTTTTTCTCGAGCTGCTCTCAGGATTCTTTGTCTTTGGTTTTGGAGAGTGTGATTATGATATGCCTTGGTGATTTTCTTTTGGGGTCTATCCTATATGGGGTTCATTGAACTTCTTGGATGGTCAGGTTTTCATCTTTTATGATATCGGGGAAGTTTTCTGTCAGCAGTTCTTCAATGATCCTCTCTCTGTTTTCTGTTTTCTTCCCTGTTCTTGAACTCAGATGTCTCACAAATTTTTGCTTTTGATTGTATCCCACATAATTCTCAGGATCACTTCATTTTTCTTTGTTCTTTTTTCTGAATGTTCCTCGAACAGAGTTGTATGCAAGTGTTTGTCTTCAATTTCGGTGATCCTGTCTTCCACCGTTTCAAACCTGCTGCTCAGCCCTTCTATGACACTGTCCATTTCTGAAATCTTGTTGTTTTTCTTTTGGATTTCTAATCGTTGTTTTTGTATGACTTCTAGTTGTGAATTTATTTTGACATTTTGATCCTGCATTGTTTTTCTGAATTCTTCCATTTTTTTGTCTGTATTTTCCAAGAGTTTGTCTATTTTTTCCTCATTTTTGTCTGTTTTTTTGCTTCAACTCTGAGATAGCTCTGAATATTGAGATTTGATTTCCCTATCAGGTAGTTCTAATGCCTTTTCTTCTACTGGAAAGTCATCTGGTGTTTTATTTTGAATGCCTACTGGAACCATCCTGTCCTGTTTTTGTAAATCTTTTGATATTGTTTGCTGTCTTTGGGGCATTTGGTGGTTATTTTCCTTCTTTATTGATTGTAGATTTCTTTGTTTTGTCATGCTTTTTTGTTTGATTTGGCTATGTCCGAGCAGGCGGGCTGTGTGTTCTTTGTTGTTCACTTGTCTGTGGGCATACTTTTCACCTCCTTCTCCTATTGGCAGGGTCAGTTGCTCAGATATGGTATAGCAGGGCAGGTCTAGCTGAAGAGGAGTTGTTGGGATGGGTTGTTTGTGGCACTTACTATGGCCACCACGGTGGCCCAGTAGTCAGTGCAGGGCAGGTTCCAATAGGCTGCGCCTGGGCTGCTTGGTGGTGTGATGTTTAGTGCACAGTGCTGGTAGGCAGGATGGAGGGGGGAGATTGTGATGTGTGGAGCTAAGATGGGTATGGGAGAGAGGAGAGAGAGGAGAGAGGAATAGGAGCCAAAACATACAAACAAACAAAAAAGAGTGCTGGGGAGATTGCCGTTGGAGTGGAGAGATGAGAGACTATGAAATGGAGAAAAACAAAAAGGAGAGAAAAAGAAAAAAGAAAAAAATGATTAAGTACAAATTAGAAAGAAAAAAGAAAAGCTCCCAGGGATCCCAATGGTGTTGCTGCGAAGTCTGGGGAAGTTGCTCCCAGGCCATGAAGTACAGACTGGCTATAAGGGGTAGAGATGTCACTCAGTGCCAGGTATTCATGGGACAGGAAGAGAAGCAAAGTATAGAGAGATGAGAAAATGAGTAATGAAGAAAGACAAAAAGGGAAAAAGAGGGAGAAGGAAAAAAATAACAAATAAAAAAAGAAAAAAAGAAAAACCCCAAAGAACAACAGAAAAAAAGAAAAAAAAAATACAAGAAAAAAGAAATGCCTCAGGGATCCCTCTGCACGTCTGTGCAAACTGAGGTGGTAGGTCCCAACCGTGCAGTACTGCCTGGCTAGAATGGGCTCCCAATTTGAGAATAGGGAAAGAAATCAAACAAACAATACAAAACAAACAAACAAAAAGCCCCAGAATCCCACCAGTGTGGCAGCATGGACCAGGAAGCAGTTTCACACTTGAGCGGCATTTCACCGTCTTTTAGGAAGAAGCAAAGATGGCTCAGGGAGCCAGGTATTTGAGAGAAAGGAGGGGGAGGTGGTAAGGGGTAAGGAAGAAATCTAAAGAAGTGGAAAAAAGCAACACCAGCAGCCAACAAATGGCACATAGGAGGCTGGCCAGTGTGGACAGATGGGATCCAAGTGACACCGGAGTGAAGCCAGTGCTTCCCGGCCAAGAGACTGTGGCCACAGGGAGAAGAGGCGGCCAAGTGGGGATGAAGAAGGGTGGGGGGTGGGAAAGAATGTGTCACTGGTTACCAGTTGTTCTGTCTCCTGCTGGAAGCTCCATGAAGCTGCTTTCCCATACCCCCTGTTCGCTGATCTCTGATAGCAGTCCAAAATGGCAGATCCGTGCTGCGTTAGCTGATAGGGGACCTCTGCATGTATCTCTCCTCGCTCTCTGTTCTCTGTCAGTTTCTTATTCCATTCGGTGCTTGGCTGAGTTATTTATCTCCTCATTTGATGCTTAGAGTTTCAGGATTGCCATTCTCTCTGTTTGGCTTAGTTTTTTGGATCTTTGTTGTGGAGACACAGCATGGTGTTTCTGCCTATAGAGCCAAGTTGCCCAGAAGTCTGCAGACTTTTAGCCTCTTGTAAGGTGAGAAAATAAACATTTTTGTTCTTTAAAGCCACCTACTCATGGTATTTCTGTTACAGCAGCAGTAGAAAACCAGGACACTGCTGGAAGACATATTTACAGCCACTGTAGAGTAGAATCCATGTTTCTCAGGTTGGGCTGAGTGTCTCAGGTGAGCTTAGAAGTCATAACATGTCATATTTCCAGAGTATTCATTCATATCCTGGGCTGCAATTGCTAGAGCAGCTGGGAGTAGCTCCAGAAGCAGCGCAGGTGGAAGGAGGACCACCACCTGAAGCCACTGACTCTCCTTCGATAGCAGTTAAGACCCTGTTGAAGACTAGGATAAGATGGAAACCAGCAGCAGGTTGTTTGTTCAGGGACCCAGGGCTCCCCATTGGTCTCCCCAACCTCCAAATGTCTTATGAGCACCTGCAAATGTCAACACATCATGAACTGGACTCATTGCAATTTCTGCTGCATTTCTTATCTTAGTGAATGTCACCATCATTCAACCAGAATGAAAAGACTGCACAAAGGAGTTTCATGCCTTCATGTCATCCCTATACGTACAACAAACTCTGGACTCCACGTGACTGGAGAATCCTGCTTGTCCTTCAAGGCTTGGTCAAAATGTTATCTCCTCCTTGGTACCTTCCCAAACTGTACTTGTGGTGGTACTTTCTCCACCATCTGTTTTCCACACAGTATTTTTGCCAGCTCTGTTAACATACTTATCCCACTGTATTGCTGTATTCTGTTTGCCTCTTTGTCTTCCTATGTAGATAGTAAGTTACTCAAGGACAGGGTTTAGGTCTGACTTACCTGTGTATATTTAGCATGATACCTGATCCATTGTAGGTCCACAACAAATGTTTGTTGAAGAATGAACCTGTTGTGGCAGTTTAAAAATTCATTGGTACTGTCTTCATCAGAGATGGGGCCTATATCTCATTTCTCTGAAACTTGGTAGTCTTTTGGTACTCTTTCAATCAATACAGTATGGTGGAAGTAAGATTACATGACTTCTGAGGCTAAATAATGTAAGGCAATGCAGTTTCCACCTTGCTCACTAGAATATTTGCTCTTGAAGCTTTCGGCTGCCTTGTAAGCAGTCCAGCTGCCCTGAGGCCACCGTGATATAAGGAAGCCTAAAGTAGCACATTCAGAGAGAACTTGTAGAGAGATTCCTCAACTAATGGGGAGATAAATAGTTAGATGATAGATAGATATGTAGGTAAATAGATAGACAGACAGACAGGTAGGTAGGCAGGTAGATAGATAGATAGATAGATAGATAGATAAACAAACAGATAGATAGATAGTTGCTGGGTAGGCAGATGGGTAGGTAGATAGACTCAACCAGCCCTGTCTCCTCCCATAGCTGTTCCAACTCCAGCCACCATCTGACTATAACTGCATGAGAGACCCTGAGCCTTACGGCCCAGCTGAGTTCTTTCTGAATTTCTGATACAGAGGATCCATCTATGACAGATATTAAAAGTATTGTTGTTTCTTTAAGCCACCAATTTTGGGTGTGATTTATTATACATCAAGACATAACAGGAACAGAATTTTTTTTTTTTTTTTTTTTTTTTTACCTAGAAGTTGGGTGTGCATTGACACTGGTTTTGGGACCGAGTAAACCAAAAAACCCATTGCTGTTGAGTCCATTCCAACTCATAACAACCGTATAAGATACAGTAGAACTGCCCCATAGGGTTTCCAAGGAGCAGCTGGTGGATTTGAACTGCTGACCTTTTGGTTAGCAGCTGTAGCTCTTAACCATTGCACCACCGGGGCTCCTTGGGACTGAGTGGTGTGTGGAAATTAGAAGGGTCTTCAGGAGACTCTTAGCAGAAGCCTGATGAACCTTGAGAAGGTTGTCAGTGAGGGCTTAAGTGAAAGTGCGGAGAATGATGTTAGAAACTGGAGGAAAGGAGACTCTTGTTATGTGGTGACAGAGTTTAGCAACACTGTTACCTGAGGTAACGTAGAAAATA
Source organism: Trichechus manatus latirostris (assembly GCF_000243295.1). Lineage (NCBI taxonomy): Eukaryota > Metazoa > Chordata > Mammalia > Sirenia > Trichechidae > Trichechus > Trichechus manatus. The sequence continues at coordinate 4,098,030 of NW_004443947.1, read as the reverse complement.
GGCAAGGTGCCTAACGAACTATATCATTTACCTAAGAAGATTTCTGGACAGAGTGTCAAAGGTGCCACCTGAATTTTCTCACTGCCTATAATAAAATGTGGAGAAGAAGAGACGAAGTGAAGAGCAAACTATTCATTTTTTGAGGAGATGTGGAGGGACCAGTACAGTCTTTTGAGCCAGAAAAAGATTCTCTGTAACAAAAGGCCTCAGGAAAAAGATCAAATCCAGGGTGCTGTCAAGAAAATGTAGCTTCAGATAGACCTCTTAGACAAATACCACTCTAAGGATATTATGGGCAGGCTTTTCTTTGTTAAATAATAGGCCTTCTAAGAATTTTAAAGCATTATCCCACAATACCCTTACAAGAAGTACAAATTAGGGAAAGTCTTGTCTGAAAGAGACTTGTGAGTGTGGCTTTTTATCTAATGGAGTGGATTATAAACTGATACTCAGGAAGTCCACAAAGTTCTTAAAGGAATTATAATCTCTTGGAGTGAAAGGGACAGAGATAGTACGAAAAGAAAAGAGGCCTTTGTATCCTTAACATTTCCTGTGTAGGAAGCAGGCTGAAAACATGAAAAAAGAAAGATGACTCAGACAGCAGAACCAACAGCCCAGGGGGCAGAGCCCTGAACCATGAAGAACAACTTCCAGAATTAAGATCAAGCGTTAGTCAAGGAGTTGGAAACTGTATGCCTCTTATTTGTCCCGTTTTTGAACAGGAGTATTTCCTGCAGTTATCCCATGCCTGTCCCACCATTGTATGTGGGTGGCAGGTAATTTGTCTTTGTAGATCACAGATCTTTAGTTTCAGAGAAACATACCTGCAAATCCTCATCTGCACCTGGACCTGGTATAGATGATGAGGTTCTGGATCTCAAGCCTGAGCTGGTTGCTATAATGGGATGAAACTTATGAGGGGTAGGGTGAATGCATGTAAGAGGAATGTACATAATTTGTGGCCAGAGAGCAGACTGTGGTGGTTTTAAAAAATGTCCTCAAATTCTTTTATACTTATCCCACTGAGAAGTAGGGTCTGTGATCCCTTCCCTTAAAATTGGACAGCTTCCACAACTATTTCAACCGAATGAGTATGGTGGAAGTGACAGTAGGTGATTTCTAAGGCTAAGTCCTAAAAGATGATGCAACTTTCACCTTGGTTGATGCAACACTAGCTCTTGAAGCTTTCAACTACCGTAAAAGCTGTCCAACTGCCCTAAAACCTCTGTGCTGTGAGAAAATCCAAACTAGCCCACACAGACAGACCACACAGAGAGGCTCTGAGAATACATGAAGAGGGAGAGATGCCTGGTCAACCCCATCTACCTCAGACCCCCACTGCTCCAGCTCATGTATTTAACTGCAACCCTATGAAAGCGCCCAAGGCAGAACTGTTCAGGTAAACTCTTATTGAATTCCTGACCTACAGAAAGTGTGAGAGATAATAATATGATTGTTCTTGTTTTAAGCCATTAAGTTTTGGGATAACTGGTTGTTGTTGTTGTTAAATGTCATGGAGTCAGCCCCCCAGTTCATGGTGACTCCATGTACAATGGAACCAAACACAGCCTGGTCCTGCGCCATCCCCATGATTGGTTGAGGATCTGTCCACTGTGATCCACAGGGTTTTTATTGACTGATTTTTTGAAACAGATCATCACACCTTTCTTCCTAGTACATCTTAATCCGGAAGAACCACTGAAACCTGCTCAGCATCATAGCAACATGTAAGCCTCCACTGACAGATGGGTGGTGGCTGTGCATGAGTTGCATATTGGCTGGGAATTGAATCCACTGACCCACCAATGCCCCAGGTAACAGCAACACCTGCTTTATAAGGTATGGCATCACTGAGAGAAATTCCTTTCAGTAGTTAAGAGAATGACATTATGCTTGCAGAATGAAATCAGGATAGCCATGATATTTACAGCTTTTACTCAACAGCAAAGAGAAATATTTCCTTTTGCTATAAGCAAGATGCTGTCAAGCTTAGTTTTGCAGAATTGCATGGGAGTTGGGCAGAAGGTCTGGCCTGTGTTTCCATATGGTACATTCAAGATGATTTTCTGTTATCTGATGGCTTGAGGCCATACCTCAACATTTGGACTTTCTTTATCTAACTCACCTTTGACTCAAATATTTCTTCTTCCTGCCTAAACCACGAGAGTCAGAGCTATGCAAACCTAAGATAAGTGCTACTAGAGCAAAAGAAAAACTAATAATAGAAGGGAAGAGGATAATTCTACTTTCAGAAGTGGGAGAGTTTAAATAATAGTTAATACTGAATATTTCTACTGTAGGTTTAGAAATTTTGGCAGGAGATATTACAAAGAATGCAATCCTGATCATGGGTTTGTTTGTTTTTTTTTTTTCAGAAAACTTATTTAGGTACCATATTCATTTTTTTATGTGATATTAGGATTTAGAAAAACTATGTCAGTGGTTATTTCTGGCAATGGGATTATGAGTAATTTTTCTTTTTATCTTTTATCTCTATGTTTTTATATTTTTCACAATTAAGCCCATATAAATTATTAGAAAAAACACATTATAACTGTAAGTAAAGACGGTATTGCTAAATAACAGCACTAAAAACACAGCCTGTAAAGAATAAGATTGATAAACTCTACTGTATTGAAATCAAAATTTTCTATTGATCAAAAACTTCCATAAATAACTACCATAGCCTCCACCAGACAGCCTAGCACAACTAGATGGTGTCTGGCTACCACCACTGACTGCTCTGACAGGGATCACAATAGAGGGTCCTGGACAGAGCTGGAGAAAAATGTAGAACAAAATTCTAACTCACAAAAAGACCA
>NW_004443947.1:4054116-4095108 GCF_000243295.1 Trichechus manatus latirostris | reverse complement strand
ACAGGGATCACAATAGAGGGTCCTGGACAGAGCTGGAGAAAAATGTAGAACAAAATTCTAACTCACAAAAAGACCAGACTTACTGGTCTGACAGAGACTGAAGAAACCCGGAGAGTATGGCCCCCGGACATCGTTTCAACTCAGTACTGAAGTCACTCCTGTGGTTCACCCTTCAGCCAAAGATTAGACAGGCCTGTAAAACAAAATAAGACTAAATGGGCACACCAGCCCGGGGGCAAAGCCGAGAAGGCAGGAGGGGACAGGAAAGCTGGTAACGGGGAACTCAAGGTCAAGAAGGGGAGAGTATTGACATACTGTGGGGTTGGCAACCAATGTCACAAAACAATATGTGTACTGATTGTTTAATGAGAGGTTAGTTTGCTCTGCAAAACTTCCTCTAAAGTATAATTAAAAAAAAAAATTCTGCACCAAAGAACATTATGAAGTAAGTGGTAAGAATCTACAACATGGGAGAAAATATTTTCAAATCATGTATCTAATAAAGGTTTAATTTTCAGAAATATAAAGAACATCTACAATTCAATAACAAAAAGACAAATGATCCAATTGAAAACTGGGTAAAGGAGCCTGGTAGGACAATGGTTAAGCACCTGGCTGCTAACCAAAAGGTTGGTGGTTAGAACCCATCCAGCAGCTCTGTGGGAGAAAGAGAATCTCCCTGTAATCTGCTCCCATAAGATTGTAGCCTAGAAAGCCCTAAGAGACAGTTCTATTCTGTTACATGGGGTCACTATGAGTCATAATCAACTCGACGGCACCTAACAACAACAACAACCAAGGCTGTGAATAGACATTTCTCCAAAGGAGATATAAAAATGGCAATAAGCACATGAAAATATGCGCAACATCATTAGTCATTAGGAAAATGCACTTCACAATCACAGAGATACAATTTCACACCCACTAATATGACTATCATTTAAAAAAAATTAAGGAAAAATAACAAGTGTTGGCGAGGATGTGGAGAAATTGGGACCCTCGTACATGGTTGGTGGGAATACAAAATGGTTCAGCTGCTATGGAAACCAGTCTGACAGCTCTTCAAAAATTAAATATAGAATAACCCTATGACCCAGCAATTCCACTCCTCAGTATAAAGTCAGAATAATTGAAAACAGGGATTAAAACCGATACTTTTACACCAATGTTTATTGTAGCATTAATCTCAGTAGCCAAAAGATAGAAAAATCCCAAGTGTCTATCAACAAATAAATGTATAAACAAGAAGTGGTATGTATGTACAATCAGTCATAAAGAGGAATGAAGTTCTGATAAACGTTACAACATGAATGGACCATGAAAACATTATGTTAAGTGAAATAAGCCAGACAAAAAGGAGAATTTTTGTATGATTCCACTTATATGAAATATCTAGAATAAGCAAATTAATAGAGACAGAAAGTAGATTAGAGTTTACCAGGAGGCTGGGAGGAGAGCAGGATGGGAAATTATTGCTTAGTGGATGCAGAGTTTCTGTTTGTGGTGGTAAAAAAATGTTTGGAAACAGATAATGATAAAAGTTGCACAATGTTCTGAATGTAATTAATGCCACAGAATCGCACACAAAAAATGGTTAAAAAGGCACATTTTGTTATATATATTTTATCACAATAAAAAATGTTATATAAAAAAATCTGAAAAAAAAATTCCATAAAGTGGAAAGGAAAGCCACAAATGAAGAGGAGATGTTCGTAAAACATAAATGAGAAAAGATTGATATACACAATCATGGAATGTCCACAAATCAGCAATTAAAGTATAAAAAAATCCAATTGAAAAGCAGGCAACTGACGTTAACAGATAACTTCACTAAAGAAGATCAAATGGCCGATAGATATATGAAAGGGTATTCACAATCATCGTTATTTAGAGACAGGCAAGTTGAAAATGCAATAATATGCTGCTCTGCATTCACCAGATTGGAAAAGTGCTGATAACAATATGTAGCAACAGGTGCACTTATACATGATAATGGGCATCCAATTGGTTCAACCGCTTTAGAAAACAATTTGACGCTGGTTGGTGATGAACATGTTTTCTATGCTAGATATTTTCCATTTGCCTTTGCAGACCCATTCTCCACTCTCCTCTGCACTGTTCTGTGTCGGGAAGCCTGACCCATATGAATGCGTCAAGGACTACCTTGCTTCTAGTTGAGTTTGAGAAAGGGCGACTCCAGCAGGAGGTCTGAAGGCAGAAAGAGAATGTGGGCAGGGTACTCTTTTCCCTCCTCTACCATCTTCCCATTGGTGTAGGATCGGGCAGCATTTCAAGCTTAAATTGAGCATACGTCTTTAATGTTAAACAAATAAACAAAGAATAAATAAGTAAATAAAGAGGCACCATGGAGTCAATTACAACTCACGGCAACCCCATGTGTTCCATAATATAACTGCGCTTCATAGGGTTTTCAAGGCTGTGGCCTTTCAGAAGCAGATCTCCCAGCCTTTCTTCCAAAGCACTTTTGAGTGGATTTGAACCACCAACCCTTCCGTTAGTAGCTGAGTGCTTACTATTTGCTCCACCCAACATGTAGCAACCTCCATTTTGCTCATGCTTAATGAAATGAGCCACTCCATTCTAGGCAGGCAACAGCCTCGACAATTTCCCTCTCTAGAAACCCAAAGGATCCACTAGGAGTAACGAAATGTGGAAATCAAGGAAGAACACCAACAAAAAAGAACCATTTTTAAAGAGAGAAAATACATCTTTCTGAGCTACGTTAGGGTTAAGATTATAACCACAGGAGATGATAATTGAGTAGATATTAATGTGGAAAGTGCTGGCTAAATAATTACAGCTGGCAAAGTCATTTAATTATAATTTTTGAAGAAGAAAACATTTAAAGAGATGGTCAGGTTAATAGGGTGCTAATCCAGAAGGCAAGCTTTTAGAGTGTTGATGGGAAAGTTGCCACATTAAAGGCTAATTTCTTTTAGGAAAAAATCCACAGACAATTTGCAGGTTAAAGTGAAAGTGTTTTGCAAACTGTAAAGAACAGTGCTCTTGTAAAGCTGGTTTTATTATCAGATGAGAAGTGGCAAGTTTTGGGAAGAGAAAGTCTACTTTTTCTCCCCATATGTTCCCCTTCAGTGGTAGGATTCTCGACTTCTATGAGGGAAATTACAGGTTTTATTTCTAATCGATGCACCTCATGCAGCCACCACCTGTCTATCAGTGGAGGCTTTTGTGTTACTATTGATGCTGAGCAGGTTTTAGCAGAGCTTCCAGACTAAGATGGACTAGGAAGAAAGGCCTGGCTATCTACTTCTGAAAATCAGCCAATGAAAATCCTGTGAAAACATAACCAATCCAATCTGCAACCCATCATGGATAAGGCATAGGATTAGGCAGCATTCGTTCTGTTGTGCCTGGGATGGCCATGAGTTGGGGCAGACTCTATGGTAGCTAACAACAACAACATAATTACCCTTCTTATCCTGGTTTTTCCAAGGAAGGAAAAATAACCAGTTTGGTTGGTCAGAGACATTGGTAGGGTTGCCCTTGGCCAGTGGAGGGATCAGGGCCACCAAGTGTCAAAAAGACTGTTTTACTTCCTGCTCCCCCTATCAAGGTCACCAGCGTGGGGCATGCCTCTTGGGGCCAATCAGCTGACGTCTCTCCAGTGAGGAGCAGGTTAAGTAAGTGGACTCTACCCTTTGGGTCCCAGCTGTTCCTTTTCCCCATGCCCCTGTTCCTACTTATCCCCTACTTGTAGGCATGGTTTATTGTAAGGGTCTCAAGATTTATGAACAGGAAAGAAGCAGATGACCTCAATCCTAAACTTCATTTTCCAGTTCAGTTTTTTACCAGGGAGCCCTTCAGTTTTTTGTTTTTTTTTTGTGATGGAAAATGGGAAAAGGGGCGGATGGGGGAAAATGAGATGCCTGCTCAGCTTTCAATAGAGCAATATTTTGTTTACTATTTTACTATTGTTCTTTATATGTGTTACTCTCTTTTATTAACAACAACAAAAAACAAAAGCAAATGCAAAACAACAAAACAAACAAACCCTACAGACAATAAGGCAAGTGGTAGGCATCAGACAACAAAACCCACTTTGAACTCATAACCATCACCTTGCTCCCTGAACACCCTGCCTTGTTTCCCAACCGCAAGCTGGTTATCAATCTATGTTGAATTACCGGTTAAAATATAAGACACCCAGTTAAATTTGAAGTTAAAATAAACATATTTTTTTTTTTTTTTAGTATAAGTAAGTCCCAAATATTGCATGGGATGTACTTATACTAAAAAATTTATTTGTTATTTATCTGAACTTCAAACTTAACTGGGCTTCCTGTATTTTTATTTACTAAATATGACAATCCTATATACTTGGTTTGCCTCTCTAAAAGCAGTTAATGTAATATCGAAGAACAAGGGTTAGGGGGCCAGCCAGATACAAGTTTGAATCATTGCTCTGCCACTTATTAGCAGTGAGATGTTGGGTAATATAAAACCAGTTTTCGTCAAGTCGACTCCAACTCATGGGAAACCCATGTGTGTCAGAGTAGAACTGTGCTCCATAGGGTTTTCAGTGGCTGATTTCGTGGAAGTAGATCACCAGGCCTTTCTTCCGAGCCACTTCTTGGTAGACTTGAATCTCCAACCTCCTTTCAGTTAGCAGCTGAGCACGTTAAGTGTTCGCACCACCTCGGGACTCCATAATACATTACCTAAATCAGTTTGGTTTCCTCACTTGAAAAGCAAGAATATCAATGGTGCTGTTGTAAAGTGGCTGTTGTAAAGCCTAAGTAAGTTGATGCATGTAAAGCACTTAAACAGTGCCTCCTATGTAGTAAGTGTTCAATAAACATTTGTATTAAAACACATGTGTGGCATGGCAGGGAAGATATTGCTTCATTCAGTGACAATTATTTGGTGCATGACCTATGCTTCAAATTGCAAGTATAGTAGATCAATATATGTAAAACCAGAGGCTTCTTCCCATGGAATCAGATGCATGCTGAGGTACTTAGACCTTTTCCATGGGAACCCATCAACCAACGAATCTCTTAATGCTTCTTTAGTAAGGGAGGGACATCAAAATGCTCTGGGAACAACAGTCTTAAATTCTCTCATAAATATGGATAAAAGTCAGCAGGAAAATTAATATCTAGAAATATGTTAGGCCCTTTTGCCTTTTGCTAGAAAAATAAATAACTGACTAGAATTGTGGTGAAATAGCTGGAGGGATGTAAAACTGGAAATTATACGACTGTGATGGTTAAGGTTATGTGCCAACTTGGCTGGGCCATGATTCTTGGTGGCTTGGCAGTCGTATGATATGATCACTTCCATGTTGGGATCTGCTGTGAGTAACCAGTCAGTTGAAAGGGAGTTTCCTTGGGCATACGGCCTGCATTGAGTATAAGTGGACATTCTGGCAGGGCTCGTGGGCTTTTGCTTGCTCTGGATCCTGCAGCTGGCTCCTGTTCATCTGACCTCCAGTTCTTGGGACTTGAGCTAACAGTTTATCTGCCGTCTTGCCTGCCAATCTTAGGATTTGTTGATCTCCGCAGCCTGTGAGCAAGAGGCCTTCTGTCCGACCTGCTGATCTTGGGTTTGCCAGCCCCTGAGGCTACCTGAATCAGGAGATGCCTTGGACCCATGGACTTGGGAAGTACTATCCTCTACAACCATGTAAGCCATTTCCTTGATATAAATCTCTCTCTGCATATATTTATGTGCTTTACTGGTTTTGCTTCTTTAGAGAACCCAGCCTAAGACAATGACCTAGTTAGTTGTTGCAGTGTATAAGTAAAAGAACACAAGAAAAATAATTTTACTATTTCGTTAACTTTTTTTTAATTATAGAAGTTATTAAAGTGTCCGGAAGGACTCACACAAAACTAGGAGGTTTGGTTACACCTCTGATAGAACAATGATAGACAAATTCACGTTTGCAGTGTTCTTTGATTTTTTTTAATAAAAATATTCTTATATACTATGTGTATTAATAGAATATTTAAAAATAAAAAGAAAACAAGTAATATCTGATCATGAGACTTCACCTCAAAGAACATGGAGGATATACTCACCCCCATCCCTAGTATCACTCCTCAGTGGAGCCACTGTTAACAGATTTTTATGTCTGTAAACATATATATAACATATTGTTGTTAGTTGCCGTTGAGGCTACTCCTACTCATTGTAACCCCATGGACAACAGAAGAAAATGTTGCCTGGTCCTGTATTTTCTTCACAACTGCTGGCATGTTTGAGTCCATTGTTGCTGCTGTTGTACCCATCCAGTTCACTGAGGGTCTCCCTTGCCCTTGCTGGCCCTCTGATTGACCAAACATGATGCTCTCCTCCAGTAGTTGATCCTTCATGATGACATGTCTAAAACAAGAGAGTTGGACGATGTTTTGTTGTGATCCATAGGGTTCTCATTGGCTAGTTTTTCAGAAGCAGATAGCCAGGCTTTTCTTCCTAGTCTTTCTCAGTCTGGAAACTCCACTGAAACCTGTCCACTATGGGTGACCCTGCTGGTATTTGAAATACTAGTGACATAGCTTTCAGAATCATAGCAACACGCAAGCCACCATAGTGCAACTAACTGACAGGCAAGTGGTGGATCTATAACATAGCCTTTTAAAAACCATAGTGAAGAACTACTCTACATAATTGTTGAACAATTTGCTTTTGTCATTTTTCTAATCATGGAGACTGTTCCATATCAATACATAGAAATCTCCTTCATTTTTAAAACCATGGCATTGTCTTCTATAGTGCGAATGTATCAAACTTTATTGAACCAGTATGCAAAAAATGGTTATACAAATACCAGCTTAGGAAAAGTTAGGATCTTTGGAGTATGCAGTCATTTATCTAAGCTTGTGAGTAATTTTAGTGGTTTAAATTTCCCCTCACAGGTGAATGAAAATAAAAACACAACATATGAGAACTTATGGGATGCAAAGAAATCAATATTCAGAGGGAAATTTATAGCTATAGAGGCCTACATTAAAAAAGAAGATCGTAGTTCTGAGAAGTTGGCAGCATAAACAGATTATCATTCTGACCCTCCCGCACAAATACAACAAGAAATACAACAAGGAAACAGTGTTCGGCTTTGAGAGATTCTCAATTGGGAGCAGAGAAAAGCAGTGGGGAATTGCAGACAGGCAAGAATCAACAACGAGTTGCATATGGCAGGAAAATCACTTCTGTCACCATTCCTGCTCCTCCATCCAGCCACACGGGTCAATGGCTGCTGTGAATGGCGGAAGTGGCCCCAGAAAAGGAGCCTGCTTCCCTAACCACCACAGTCCCTGCCTGTACAAAGAGATAGGACTCCAAGTTTCTGCTCTAAAATCAACAAGGCAAACCTCCCTTGGGGTCTGTTGAGGTATGCCAGCACCTCCCCCACCCAGACACTGTCAGTTGCAAGCCTACTGTGAATTATTACAGAAGGCCCATGCAGTGGAGTCTGCTCTCACAGTCAACATTCTATCTGCCTCTCTGCACACGCCACAGGTCAGGCCTCTGAATCCAACAGGATAGACCTCCTGGGAGTCAGTTTAGGTCTGTTTGCCCCTCCCTTCCAGTTGGTGCTAAAGACTGCTGACAGAGGCTGCTGTGTGCTAGGAAGCAGGAGTCTTGAGCGGAGGCTAACTCACAGCTGACAATCTACTGGGGGACTCTGATAGCAATAAGGCAGACCTCCATGGGTCTGCCACAGAAGGCTCTGGCTGTGGAATCTGATCCCATAATGAGCACTCTACCTGCCTCCCTGTCCACCCCATAGCTCAGGCCTCTGAAACCAACAGGACAGACCTCCCTGCAGATCAGCTTAGGTCTGTCTACTCCCCCTTCCAGTCAGTAATGAGTACAGCTGACTGAGGCTGCTGTATGCTAAGAAGCAGACATCTTGAGTGAAACCGACATATTATGGAGTGGGCTCTGATAACAACAACAAGACATATCTGGGGGTCCATTTGGAGTGTGACAACCCCTCCCCCAACAGGTAACTGTCAGCTACTGGACTGATAAGAACTCCTACAGAAGGTGCCCTACAGTGGAGTCAGGAGGTGGGTCACCTATGTGGAGACTGCTCCCCAACAACTGGGGCTCTGAAACCAACAAGACTGATCTCTCCAAGGCCCTTCTGGGGAGTGCCAGCCACTCTTCCTCCTGAAATGGAGGGAAGTCTGCCTGTGCTTCGCCTGGATGCCGGCTCAGATATCAGCAGCCCCCACAGAGCATGGAAGGAAGCCTAGGGCAAAATCGAAGGATGATACCTAACCCAAAAGTGGGCTTGCTGGATGCTGGTTTTCTGACAAAAAATATAGTTGCAGAAACAGACAAGGGAAGGGAGTAATAACCAGAGAGAGAGGTCTGCACCCCTGGTGGACAGATTGATTAGTACACAATATCTCACCTGAGTAATGGTGCCTGTTGGTGGACAGATTGACCACAGTGCTTTCTCTGGTGTGTTTGGGAGAGATTGAAAGTTGAAAATTGAGACCTGAAACTTCCAAATCCTAATTAAACCAGAGAGGGATAAGGAGCTATCACAGAGAAGGAAAGGAAATGATAAGCAAAGGCCAAAGGCTCTCCTAGCCTAAGAATTTTTGCAGAAATTAATGCAGGCAAGAACACCAAATGTTGGAGAAAACTGAGAAAATTAACACTCTTGAAAATTCCACTGCCCCAACAAAAAAATCACAAGACATACAAAGAACAAAGAAACAATTGCCCATCCAAATAAAGATGGCAAAGAGAGTGAAAGTGAATCTAGGGGTGACCAAGTACTTAAAAAAATGGAAAAATATCACATTAAACATAATTGAAGAACTAAGGGAAGACATAGACAAAGAGCTAAAATAAACAAGGAAAACAGTGCAAGAACAAAATGAGGATCTAAAAAAAGAGGTATTGCAACTGAAAAGGACAACAACTGAAAGGAGAAACACAGTAGAAGGACTTACCAAGAGATTTAGTCAGGCAGAAGACAGAATCAACGATTTAGAGGAAAAGATAGTTAAAATTACAGACACTGAAGAGCAACAAGAATGGAGACTCAAGAAGGCTGAGCATAGTTTAATGGAATTATGGGACAACAACAAGAGACTGAATATATGCATCATTGGAATTCCAGAAGGAGGAGTGAGAGAAAAAGGAACAGAAAGAATATTTGAAGAAACAATGACAGAAAATTTCCCCAATCTAACGAATCTATAAATTCAAGAAGCTCAAAGAACACCAAGCAGGATAAACTCAAAGAGATCTATACCTAGACACATCATAGTTAGGCTCTCAAAAAGTAAAGAGAGAATCCTGAAAGCAGTGAGAGAGAAGCAAACAGTCACATACAAAGAATCCCCAATAAGATTAAGTGCCAATTTCTACTCTGAAACATTAGAGGCCAGAAGGCAATGGAATGATATATTTAAAGTGTGGGAAAACAAACAAACAAACAAAAAAAACCCTGTCAATCAAGAACACTATACTCAGTGAAACTACTCTTAAGAATGAGGGTGAAATTCAAACATTCCCAGACAAGCAGAAGCTGAGAGAGTTCATATCCAACAGACTGGCCCTAGAAAAAATACTAATGGGAGTTCTGTAGATGGAAGAGAAAAGACACTAGAAAGAAATTCAAAGCTGTACATAAAAAGAAAAGATCTCTAATAAAGCAAAATGCATGCAGAAGTGTAAGGGCTAGTAATAAGGTATTCATGCTGGATAATTCTAAATGTTCTGTCCTTCATGTTTTTTTAATAACAAATACATAAAAATCAAGGATAAAATTATGTTAAAAGGCACATGAAATATAAAGAAGTAATTAGTGATAACAACAATAAAGGGAGGGGGTGAGATGAATGGTATAGATATAAAGTTTTTTGTTTGGTACTGAAGTTGGTATGAACATATCCTAGAATTTAATAAATACAAGCTGTTTAATGTAATATTTATGGTAACCACTAAGGAAATATATAAGAAAATACACAAAAGGAAAGGAGAAGGGAACAAGAAAGGCTCACTACAATAAACCAACAAAACACAAAAGCAAGCAGTAGCAAAGAACAAGAACAGAGAAAACTTAAAACACAAAAAATGAATATCAAAATTGCAGAAGTAAGTCCTTCTTATCAGTAATTACAGTGGATGTAAATGGACTAAATACTCCAGTCAAAAGACAGAGAGGGGCAGAATGGATAAAAATATATGACCCAACTATATGTTGTTTACAAAAGACACACTTAAACCCAAGGACACAAATAGGTTGAAAGTAAAAGGATGAAAAAACATATTCCATGCAAATAATAATCAAAAGAGAGCTGGAGTGGCAGTCTCAATGTCAGACAAAGTAGACTTTAAGATAAAATCTGTTAGAAGAGATAAAGATGGACACTATATATTGATAAAGGGTCAGTTAATCAAGATGTAACAATCATAAATATGTATGTACCGAATATCAGGGCACCTAAATATACAAAGCAAACACAGATGGACTTGGAGGGAAAATAGATAGTACTACAATAATAGTTGGAGACTTCAATACACCACTTTCAATATTGGACAGAACATCTAGAAAGATCAACAAAGAAAAAGAGGACTTGAATGACACTATAAACCAACTAGACTTAACAGACACATATAGAACACTCCACTCAATAACAGCACAATATACATTGTACTCTAGTGCACATGGATCATTCTCCAGGGTAGACCACATGTGAAGTCACAAAGTAAGTCTTGGTAAATTTAAAGAGATCAAAATCATACAAAGTATTTTCTCTGACCACAATGGAGTAAAGCTAGAAATAAGTAACCGAAAAAAACCTGGAAAATACGCAAATATATGGAAATTAAACAACACACTATTAACTACCAACGAGTAAGGAAGAAATCAAAAGAGAAATCACAATTTTTCTAGAGTCAAATGAAAATGAAAACACAACATACCAAAACTTATGGAATACAGCAAAGGCAGTACTAAGAGGGACACTTACAGAAATAAATACCTACATGAAGAAAGAAGAAAGATCTCAAATCAACAGCCTAACTCGACAACTCCAGGAACTAGAAAGAGAAAACTAAACCTAAACCTACCAGAAGAAAGGAAATAACAAAGATCAGAGGAGAAAGAAATAAAATTGAAAACAGAAAAACAGTTGAGAGAATCAATAAGACCAGGAGTTGGTTCTTTGAAAAGATAAACAAAATGGACAAACCTTTAGCTAGACTGACAAAGAAGATGTAAATAACCAAAATAAAAAATGAAAGAGGGAACATTACAACTGACTCAACAGAAATAAAGAGAATTATGGTAGAACATTATAAACAACTGTATGGCAAAAAACTGGATAACCTAGATGAAATGGACAAATTCTTAGAAGCATACAACCTACCTGAACTGACTCAAGAGAAATTAGAAAGTCTCAGCAGACCAATAACAAGTGAAGAGATGGAATCAATGATCAAAAACTTCCCAACAACAACAAAGTCCTGGACAAAATAGCTTCACTGGAGAATTCTACCAAACACTTAGAAAATAATTGACACCAATACTGTTTAAACTCTTCCAAAAGATAAGAAGGAAAGAATACTCCTTAATTTATTCTATGAAGCAAACATAACACTAATACCTAAACCAGACAAAGATACCATGAGAAAAGAAAACAACAGGCCAATATCTCTTATGAATATAGATGCAAATATCCTGAACAAAATACTAGTGAACAGAATCTAACAACATTTTAAAAGAGTCACATACCATGACCAAGTGGGATTTATTCCAGGAATGCAGGAATGGTTCAACATTAGAAAATCAATCAACATAATACACCACACCAACAGAACAAAGAAAAAGAACACATGATCATCTCTATGGATGCAGAAAAATCACTTGGCAAAACCCCAAAGAAGATTGAAATAGAAGGGAAATTCCTCAGTATGATTCAGGGCATATATGAAAAGCCAACAGCCAACATTACACTTAATGGAGAAATATGAGGGCTTTCCCCCTGAAATCGGGAACAAGGCAAGAGTATCTGCTCTCACCACTTCTATTCAATATTGTACTAGAAATCCTAGCCAGAGCAATAAGAAAAAGAAATAAAAGGTACCCAGATTGGAAGAGAAGAGGTAAAATTATCTCCATTCGCAGATGATATGATCTTATATATAGAAAAATCCCAAAAAGTTTCAAAGAAAACTTCTAGAGCTAATAGAGGAATTTAACAAAGTTGCAGGGTACTAGGTCAACAAACAAAAATCAGCTGAGTTTTTATACACTAGTAATGAGAAGGAAAGCCTGGTGGCATAGTGGTTAAGTGCTATGGCTGTAACCAAAACCGGTTAGTAGTTTGAATCCACCAGGCACTCCTTAGAAACTATATAGGGCAGTTCTACTCTATCCTATAGGGTCACTATGAGTCGGACTTGACGCAACAGAAAAGGGTTTAGTTTTTTTTAGTAATGAGAAACCTGAAAGACAAATTAGGGAAATAATTATTTACAGTAGCATTTAAGAGAATAAAATACCTAGGAATAAATCTAACCAGGGATGTGAAGGACTTATACAATGAAAACTATACAACACTACTGAAAGAGATTAAAGAAGACTTAAATAGATAGAAAGATATTCCATGTTCATGGATTGGAAGACTTAATATTGTTAAGATGTCAATACTATCCAAAGTGATCTATAGATAATCCCAATCAAAATTCCAACAGCCTTCTTAGAGAAATAGAAAAACCAGTCCTCAACTTTATATGGAATGGCAAGAGGCCTTGAGTAGCTTAAGTAATGTTGGAAAAGAAGAATGAAATAGGAAGACTCACATTTCCTGATTTTAAAACACACTATATAGCCACAGTAATCAATACAGCCTGGTACTAGCATAACAAAAAACACATAGACCAATGGAATAGAACTCAGATTTCAGAAATAAACCCACACATCTATGGTCAACTGATTTTTGGCAAGGATGATAAATCCGTTCCACAGGGAAAGAAGAGTCTCTTCAATAAATGGTGCTGGAAGAATTGGATTTCCACATGCAGAAAAATGAAA
Source organism: Trichechus manatus latirostris (assembly GCF_000243295.1). Lineage (NCBI taxonomy): Eukaryota > Metazoa > Chordata > Mammalia > Sirenia > Trichechidae > Trichechus > Trichechus manatus. The sequence continues at coordinate 4,082,054 of NW_004443947.1, read as the reverse complement.
TAGGATCCATGCCTCACACCATACACAAAAACAAACTCAAAGTGGATTAGAACCTAAATGTGCAAACTGAAACTATAAAAATCTTAGAATAAATAGCAGGGGTAATGCTGTTAGACCTAGCTTTTAACAATGGATTATCTAACATTATAATAAAAGCACAAACAGCAAAAGACAAAATATATAAATTGGATCTCATAAAAATTAAAAACTTTTGGTAAAAGACTTTACCAAAAAACTGAAAAGACAAGGTACTTACTATGTCAGAAGCCATATATCTGACAAGAATCTAATAACAAATATATATAAACCTTTGACAACTTAAAAACAAAAAGACAATTAACCTAATCATAAAATGGGCAAAGGACTTGAATAGACATTTCACCAAGAGGATATTCAAATGGCTATTGAACACATGAAAAGACGCTCAGCGTTATTAGCCATCAGGTAGATGCAAATCAAAACCACAATGAGATACCATTTCACTCCCACTAGGATGACTAAGACAAAAACACCAGAAAATAAGAAGTGTTGGCAAGGATGTAGGGTAATTGGAACCCTTACCCATCGCTCGTGGGAATGCAAAATGGTGGCGCCATTGTGGAAAACAGTGTGGCAGTTCCTCAAAAAACTAAAAATAGAACTACTGTATGCCCCAAGGATTTCATTTTACTTGGATTCACAATCAATGCCTGTGGAAGCAGCAGTGAAGAAATCAAACGAGATATTGCATTGGGTAAATCTGCTGCAAAAGAACTTTTTAAAGTGTTAAAAAGCAAAGATGTCACTTTGAAGACTAAGCTGCACCTGACCTATGCCATGATATTTTCAACAACCTCATATGCATGCAAAAGTTAGATAATGAATAAGGAAGACTGAAGAAGAACTGATGCCTTTGAATTGTGGTATTGGCAAAGAATACTGAATATACCATGGACTGCCAGAAGAATGAACAAATCTGTCTTAGAAGAAGTACAACAAGAATGCTCCTTAGAAGAGAGGATGGCAAGACTTAATCTCACATAGGTTGGACATGTTATCAGGAGGGATCAGTCTCTGGAGAAGGACATCATTCTTGGTAAAGTAGGGGGTCATTGAAAAAGAGGAAGACCCTCAATGTGATGGATTGACACAGTGGCTGCAACAATGGACTCAAGCATAGCAACGATTATGAGGATGGTGCAGGACTGGGCAGTGTTTCATTCTATTGTACATAGGGTTGCTATGAGTTGAAACTGATTCGATGGCACCTAATAACAGCAACAACAACATATGACTCAGCAATTCCACTCCTAGGTATATACCCAAAAGACTTGAAAGCAGAGACTCAAACAGAGACTTTTACACCAATGGTCATTGCAGCACTATTCACAATAGCCCAAAGGTGGAAACAATCTAAATGCCCATCAACAGATGAATGGATAAACAAAATATGGTACATACATACAATGCAATACTACTGAGCCAGTAGGAGAAATGAAGTCTTGGTACATGCTACAGTATGGATGTAGCAAGAAGACATTATGCTGAGTGAAAAAGGTCAATTCAAAAGAACAAATAATCATCTCACTTACATAAAAAGACAATACAAGGCAAATGCATAAAGAACAAAGTTTATTAGTGGTTATCAGGGGTGGGAGGGAAGGGGAAAGTGGGGGCTTAACAGTGATGAAAGTATCATCTAGATCATGGGTAGGGTTGCACAGCTAATTATTTTAATTTCTGTCAATAAGTTGCACTCCTGTTAAAAGTTGAATTGACAAAAGTTGTGTGACAGATATATTTACAACAAGATCAAAATAAAAAGCTTCCATGGCTGCTTATGTACAACCAAAAACCTCACAGGATTTGGTTTCTTGATTTGGAGATTTAGGGTCATGTTATCATGGGACATCCCAGTTAATTGGCCTAATAACATGTTTAGTGGTACCTCCTAGTTTTTTTGTGTAGTGCCTGAGGTCTTAAAAGCTTGTAAACGGCCATCCAAGGCACAATTGGCCTCTAGTCACCTGGAGCAACATAGGAAGAAAGAGTCAGGAATAGAAGGAGGTTATGGAATGTGTGGCTAATTGTTTCTAGGAACAACTGTCTCCTTTGCCAAGAGACCAGAAGAACTGGATGGTGCCTGGCTACCATTACTGAACATTTTGGTCAAAGATTCTATGGAAGAACCCTGATCAAAAGGAGGAAAATGCAGAAAAGGATTTCAAGATCTCATGGACTCCAGACTTCCTGGAGCCATAAAGGTTGGTTGAACCCCTAAAACTATTGCCCTGAGATAATCTTTAAACCTTAAATCTAAAACACCCCCTGAAATCTTCTTAAAACCAAACAATAATTTAGCTTAACTAGTAAAAAATGTCTGCCTTGAGCATTATGCTCTTTTAGAACTATCTACATGGGATCAAAGTAACAACAGCAACTTGAAAGATTAGATTGGAACCTTAGAGGGCAGTGAGTTTATGTTACTGGGGGAGGAACAACTCAGAAAAGGAGAGTGAGAGTGGTTGCACAACTTGAAGAATGTAATCAATGTCACTAAAGGTACATGTAGAAACTGCTGAATTGGCATATGTTTTGCTATATATATTCTCAACAACAACAAAATAAAATAAAGGAGTCAGATTTTAAATCAGTAACCTAAGTTAAGCAAGTTGAAAAAAAAAAAGCAAACTAAACCAGAAGGAAAGAAATAATAAGGAGTAGAGGGGAAATAAACGAAACAGACTAGAAAAACAACAAAAAATTTAAGTTGGTTCTTTGAAAAGATCAACAAAATTGACAAGCTTTTAGCTAAACTGACTAAGAAAAAAAAAAAGAAGATACAAATAACTAAAATCAGAAATGAAAATGAGGATATTACTACTGATTACAGAAATAAAAAAGATTATATAGAGTTACTATGAAACCGAACCGACTCCACAGCACCTAACAATAACATAAAGGAATACAATGAACAATTGTATGCCAAAAGATTAGATAAACTAGAAAAAAAAATGCAATTTTCTAGAGACACGTAAACTACCAAGACTGATTCAGCAAAAAATATAAAATCTTACTAGAACTATAACAAGAGATTGAGTTAGTAATTAAAAAAAAAAATCTCAGGAAGAAAGATCCAGGACCAGATGGCTTCCCAAGTGAATTCTACTCAACATTTAAAGAAAAATTAACACCAACTGTTCTCAAACTCTTCAAAATAGGTAAGAGAAGGGAACACTCCCTAACTCATTCTATGAGGACAGTATTACCCAGATACCCAGACAAAGACTTCACAAGAAAGCCACAGACCAATATCCCTTATGAATATTGATGCAAAAGTCCTCAATGATATATTAACAAACTGAAACCAGCAGCATATATATATGTATGTATATGTCTTAGTTATCTATCATTGCTATAGCAGAAATACCACAAATGGATGGTTTTAACAAACAGAAATTTATTTTCTTACAGTTTAGGAGGCTAAAAGTCTGAATTCAGAGTGCTGGTTCCAGGGGAAAGATTTCTCTGTTAGCTCTAGAGGAAGGTTCTTGTCTCTTCAGCTTCTTTGTAGTTCTTCATGTGTCTTGGTTTCTTAGGCTGGGTTCTTAGAGAAGCAAAACCAGTAAAGAATACAAATACATATATATATATATAGAGAGAGATTTATATCAAGGAAACAGCTCACGCGACTGTAGAGGCTGGAACATCCCAAGTCCATGGGTTAGAGGTTTCTCCTGATTCGCATAACTGCAGGGGCTAGTGAACCCAAGATTGGTGGGTCTGAGAGCAGGAATCTTACTCATAGGCTACGAAGATAGATGAATCCCAAGATCAGCAGGTAAGCTGCTATCTCAAGTCCCAAGAACTGGAGGTCAGACGAACAAGAGGCAGATGCAGGATCCAGAACAAGACAAAAACCTTGGCAAGGCAAGCAGGAAGGAAGTAGGCAGCGAAGGGTACAGAGATGAAGTCTGAGGGGGCAGTGAGCCACCACAGGTCCCTCTCCTGCCAGTACCATTCAGCAGATTCCATCATGGGGGTGATCACATATCAAATTTCAACAGGGAAGTGATCACAACATTATACATATACTGCCAAAACACTGAGAATCATGGCCCAGCCAAGTTGACACACAGTCTGAACCATCACACTTGGTATCTCTCTTGCCTCGTCTTTCCTTTGCTCACTTGTTTAATGTCTTTTATATCTCAAAAGGGTTGACTCAAAATACAGCCTACGTGAATCCTGCCTCATTCACATAACAAAGACAACTCATTCCCAAATGGGATTATAACCTCAGGCATAGAGGTTAGGATTTACAACATATTTTATTGGGGGACATAATTCAACCCATAATATATACACGGAGCCCTGGTGGCATGGTGGTTAAGAGCTTGGCTGCTAGTCAAAAGGTCAGCAGTTCAAATCCACCAGTTGCTCCTTGGAAACCCTATGGGACAGTTCTACTCTGTTTTATAAGGTTGCTATGAGTCGGAATTGACTCTACGGCAATGGTTTTTTTTTTTTTTTTGTATATACATACATATATACATATATACACACACACATATATATATACACATACACTGTTGGTTTCAGTTTGCTAATATATTGTTGAGGACTTTTGCATCAATATTCATAAGGGATGTGTGAATTACACACCATGAGCAAGTGGGATTTATCCCAGGAATGAAAGATTGGTTCAACATAAGAAAATCAATCAGTGTAAGACACCATATTAATAAAGGACAAAAACCACAAGATCATCTCAATGGATGCAAGAAAAGCATTTGATGATATTCTATATCCTTTCATGATAAAAATACTCAACTAACTAGAAATAAGAGGAAACTTCTTCAATGTGATAAAGGGGATGTAAGAAAACCCCACAGCTAGCATCATACTTAAAGGTGAAAAACTTAAATTCCTCTCACTCTCCAGTCAGGAACAAAACAAGGTTGTCCTCTCTTACCACTTCTATTTGAGTTGAACTAGAGGTTCTAGCCTGGGCATTTAGGCAAGAAAAAGAAATAAAAGGCATACAAATTGAAAAGGAAGAAGTAAAACTATCTCTATTTGCAAATGGCATGATCTTATGGATAGAAAACCCTAAAGAATCCACAAAACACTATTAGAGCTAATAACCAAGTTCAGCAAGGTTGCAGGATAGAAGATCAATATTCAAAAATCAGCTGTATTTCTACACATTAGCAATGAGCAGTCCAAAAAAGGAAATTAAGAAAACAATCCCATTTATATTAGCATAAAACAATAAAATACTTGGGAATAAACTTAACAAAAGAAGTGGGAAAATTTGTACCCTGAATATTGCAAAGCATCATGGGAAGAAATTAAAGAAGATCTAAATAAATGGAAAGACATCATTGTTTCCCTCATTAAAGGACAGCAAGGTCATTAGGAAAGGTTACTCTTAGAAAGTCAAAGTCAAGGATTGTCAGGATGTGTCCTTTGCGTGATTCTGATCAAAATACAGATTCCAGGAAGAGAAACCACCTAGTTGGCCTTTATTGGGTCCTGGCCATGACCAGCAAGAGAGTACATGTTTGATAACATCCCATTAAGACCCAAGATGTTATCCAGTTGTGAATACTGGGTACTCCAAAGAAAAACGTAGGGTCAGTTGCAAAAGAGACAGGCATGGCTGCTGGGCAGACGGAAACTACAGTGTCCCTTATAACCCCTACACTCCCTGTAAGCCCTGACCTCACAGAGTTTCATCGTCAAAGTCCTTTCTTTCCATCCTAGGACAACATGGTTACCAACTCCATAGACCAGCATCCAAACCAGCATCCGCCCCAGCAACCCTCGCTGATTAAATCGGATAATGGATGTGAAAGCCCTTTGCAAATTGCCAAGTAGTTTCCAAATGTGAACTATTATTATCACCAAGAATGAGGCTCTGCTGCCTACAGAGAACAGGGTTGAGCTGAGGAGAAAGGCCTAGGGACTTGGGGAAGCTTCCTTTTGGCAGGCTTATTGGACTTGGATAGGAAAGGAACTTTTTTTTTTGAGTTGTTAACTTGTAAATAGCTGGCCTCCCTGCTGATTAAATAAACAACTTCCTAAACGGCTTTTCAGCTCCAGTGGAGAATTACACTGTGTTCCAAGCCTCCAAAGGAATGAAAATGAAGTAGGGAGGGCCAGGGCACCTCACTGGCCAGGGGGAGGTAGAGGCAAGGATTCTGCTTATTGCCTCTGCCCTTAACCACTAACCCACTGTTTACTGGACTAAGGCCATCTTACTCTCCTCTCTCTCTAGTACATTGGAGCACAGTGGTGATGGGCAAGTGGTCTGCCTCTGGGACCCCTCACTTTCTTTCCTCCCCTGGACCAGGTTGGGAGGCAGGGATGATAGAACAGGGAAAGCAGAACTCATATTCGGGAACTTTCCACCTGTCTACAATTAGGAAAGGAACCCTGGTAGTGTAACGATTTAGTGCTTGGCTGTTAATCGAAAGCTTGGCAGTTCAAAGCCACCCAGTGGCTCTGTGGGAGAAACACCTGATGATCTGCTCCCATAAAAGACTACAGCCTAGAAAACCCTATGGGGCACTTCGGCTCTGTCACATGAGGTTGCTATGGTCAGAATCGACTTGATGGCAACTGGTTTTTGGTGTACGTGCTGAGCATGGTTTTCTTGGCAGGGTTTCATGTACCTTGGGTCCTTCCATCTTTGATGAGTTATGGAGTTAAAAGCAAATAGTTAAAGTACCAGAAGAGAATTTAGAACACTATTTCTGTAGTCATGAGTTAGGTAAGGACTTTCAAACATTACATCAAAATCAGAAATCATAAAGAAAAAGATAAATGGATTTGGTTATATAAAAGTTAAAAATTGTAGTTTCTTCAACAATACCATGAGCAAAATTAACACATGAGCAAATAAACAGAGGGGAGTAGGGAGGATTCAATATGTACAATAATAAATCAATGCCCTTAGTATACAAAACCGGCTTACCAATCAATAGGAAATCGATAAGCGGTCTCATCAGGTTTGATTAGAAAAGCAGGCAAGTCACAAAAAATGAAAAACCAACAGTTTTTCATAAATAAGAAATACATTCAGCTTCACTGGTACACTCCCCAATTAAATACTATTTCACACTCATTGAAGTGTGAGGTAGAAATTTTACATTGTTTTTCTCCAGATGGTTGGCCAGCTGCCCCAACACTATTTATTGAATAATTTATTTCCTCACTTAGTTGAAATGGCCCCTTTGTCCTGTGGTATTTTATTTTATCTTTTTTCGCAAGATCTTTGCCAGGGGTAGGAGAGGGAGAAGTAGGTTCTAGGTGATGGAATCAGTATTTGCAAATGCCCATGCTTTGTTGGAAAAAAGAGTGACATCTGGGAACACCTGGAACTTCCATGTTAATGGAGATGGCGTGGTGATGGGAATGAGGCAAACTGGCAGGAGTTAGGTCTGGAAAAGTGATATGGAGTCACCCTCACTGGATTCTTGAATGCTGTTTTGGTCTCCCAGGGCTGCCATAACCAACTATACCACGAGTGGGTGGCTTTAAAGAACTGAAATGTATTTGCGTACAGGTCAGGAGGATAGAAATCCAAATTCAAGGTATGGCCCAAGGGGAAGGTCCTTCCTTGCCTATTTCAACATCTAGTAGATGCTGGCGCAATCCTTGGCGTTCCTGGGCTTGAAGACACATTTGCTCTGTGTGTCTGTCTTCCTGTGGAGTCTTCCCTGTACGTGTGTCCTTGTGTCTATTTTGCTCTTTTTATAAGACATCCCTTAGAATGGATTAGGTACCCACCCTACTCTGGTATGACCGTATTAATACAACAAAAGAAAACCCCTATTTCCAAACAAGGTCATATTTATAGGTACAAAAACAAAACAAAACCCACTGCTGTCAAATTGGTTCCAACTCGTGGTGACCCCATATGTTACAGAATAGAACTTCTCCAAGGGTTTTCTTGGCTGTGATCTTTACAGAAGCAGATCATCAGGCCCATCTTCCATGGCACCACTAAACCACTGCCGAGCCGAGTGCTTTAACCACTGCACCATCAGGGCTCCATATAGTGCCACTAGGTGGGTTCAAACCACCAACCTTTAGGTTAGCAGCTGATTGCAAACTGCTTGTGCCACCCAGGGTCTTTATTTACAGGTACAGGGGTTAGGATTTCAACATATATTTACTGGGGATAAAATTCAATCCACAACAAAGGCCATGCAAGGCTTTTGGGGTTTAACCTATAGGAAATGGAGGATTATAAAGGTCTTTAGATACTGGGGAGCAACCTATCGCTAACAATGGGGGTGAGTGGGCCGCTAAAGAATTGACAAAAGTGCCACATAAGACAAAGAATCAGTTTGAAACACCAACCAACTCATAACTTTACTAGTCAAGTGAAACTTTTCTTGCTCCCTTCCTCCCCTCTCCTACAGCTCCAACCCTAGATGGGCAGAAACCTAGACTGACAAGACTGGGGAAGAAGGATGGAAGCATATGGCAGCTATTCCCACTGCAGGTGGCTAGCCTGCCAGAGGAGGGGGTGGGAGTTATGCTTGGTACATGGGCCTGGGTGGTACAAACAATTTGCAATTGGCTACTAACCTAAAAGGAGCCCTGGTGGTGCAGTGGTTAAGCACTCAGCTGCTAACCGAAAGGTTGGTGGTTCCAACCCACCAGCACCTCTGTGTGAAAAAGATTTGGCAGTTTGCTTCCATAAAAGATTTCAGCCTTGGAAACCCTGTGGAGCAGTTCTACTCTGTCCTATAAGTTCACTATGAGTCAGAATTGACTCTATAGCAATGGGTTTCAATGGCTGCTAACCTAAAGCTTGGTGGTTCTAATCCACCTGTCAGCACTGCTGAAGAAAGGCCTGGCAATCTGCTTGTGTAAAGATTATCAGCCAAGAAAACTCTATGAAGCAATTCTACTCTGTAGCATACGGGGTCACCATGAGTCAGAATCAACTAGATAGCAACGGGTTTGGTTTGGTTTACATGGAACTGTTGCTATTGTTAGGTATCATTAAGTCACTTCTGATGCATGGTGAACTCGCGTGCTACGGAGTAGAACTGTCCCACAGAGTTTTCTTGGCTGTAATCTTTGCATCCGTAGATCTCCACATCTTTCTCCTGCAGAGCATCTGGGTGACTTCAAACAGCCAACCTTTCTGTTAGCAGCTGAGGGCGTAACCCTTTGTACCACCAAGGCTCCTTTACATGAGACTAGACATTTTAATTATCATAATAAGATTATTTAGGGAATCAGATTGATTGAAGGGATTTTTATCACCTAAGAATGACCAGAAAAATCTTGTGGCCTGTCCTAAATTTCCTCCAGGGTCAGGGGAAGAACTCACCTTAAAGAATGAATTTTAAGGGGCACCATAGAAAAAATAAATTTGCATTCTGTGGACATCTGAGTCTTGTTTGTTTAATAAATCGGTAGCTTGCTACAGTGTGTCTGCTAGGGTGAGATACCCAGCAGGTGATTTACATTTGTTATCTCGTTTACCCTCAGCCTGCCCTGTGAAATGTGCATTGCTAGTCTCACTTTGCAGGTAAGCATTCAGAGGTTCAGAGAATTTAAGTATCATGCCCAGCTGCCATTTGACAGATTTGGGATTTATATTCAGCTCTTAGAGACTATGTATTTGACATCATCCTTTTATCAAATCAGCCCTGCCCCACCACAAAGCTTGGCAGGCACACATTGCCAATAATGAGACAAAAATGATTAACACACAGATGCTCTCTGTGTTTCCTCTTTGCCCTGCCGCTACAGAGGGTAGTAGGTTCCTCCTCACTTCCACCTTTGCTGGTGGTGTGCTCAACTTCTGTAACACAGAGGAGTAAGAGCAGCGAAAGGAAGACAGACTGTGGACGTGGGAGGAAAGGGGATGGGGAGACGGAGAAGGATAAAGGGGAAAAGGGATGGAGAAGGCAATTTTTGGAGAACCTGGGAGCTTCACTGTGCTTGAGAAATATAAGTAAAAAACTTGGTTTATAAGGAAAATAATTTTCGGTCACTAGACTGTGTCTCTTTGACAGAGACTCTACTCTAAGACCACTATATATAGATTAAATTGTGTCCCCCCTAAAATAAATGTTGGAATTCTAACCCCTATATGTGGGATGTGATCCTGTTTGGAAATAGGGTTTTTCTTCTGTAGTGTTAGTGAGGCCATATCAGTGTAGGGTGGGTTCTAAATCTAATCACTTCTGAGTTATAAAAACAGCAGATTAGACACAGCGGCATGCACACTGGGGAAGAGAGACGCCTCGTGAGGATCTACAAGTCAAGGAATGGCAAGAACCAAGAATACCCAGGGCCACTGATAATACCCAGGGCCACTGATAAGGGAGGAATTGACATGGCAAGACCTTGATTTATGCTAGTATCCTTCAGAGCTGTGAGAAAATAAATTTCTATTCTTAAAGTCACCAATTGTGGTATTTGTGTCACAGCAGCACTAGGAAACAAAGACAGCACACTTGGGTTCCAGCTTCTTAAGCAAGAAGTAGGCCCAAATAATCATATCCTGTCGCAGCTGAGCAGAACTTTACACATCGCAAAGAACTTGAACACATATGATTCCCTTTATTCCTCACTCAAACCTTTAAGATAAATAATGGTCTCCTCATTTTTTTCAGTGATACTGCATTCATTATAAAGAAATTACGTAGAAAATTAGGTAGCACATGAGAGTAAGAGAAGTTTCTGCCCTGAGGGAGGAGGGAACAAAACCATTTGTGGCTTTTCCTGCAATGTTGAAGGGGGATGTTTTTCTGCAGTATAATGCTAATAATAACTGCTGTGACTTGCTGAGCTCTTTTGAATGTGGGAGGTTCTCTGCTAGGTGTGTCATACTTGTTATCTCATTCAACAGACCCAGAAACTTTCTCTAAAAGAGATTACTCCTTTTTCCACTTCATGGATGAGAAAACTGAGACTCTGAGATGGTAAACATTATGGGTTGAATTGTGTCCCCCCAAATATGTGTCAACCTGGCTAGGTCATGATTCCCAGTATTGTGTGATTGTCTACTATTTCGTCATCTAATATGATTTTCCTATGTGTTGCAAATCCTGTCTTGATGATGTTAATGAGGTGGGATTAGCAGCAGTTATGTTAATGAGGCAGAACTCAATCTACAAGCTTGGTTGTGTTTTAAGGTGATCTCTTTTGAGATACAAAAGAGAGAAGCGAGCACAGAGACAGGGGGATCTCATACCACCAAGAAAGCAGTGCCAGGAGCAGAGTGTGTCCTTTGGACCTTAGGTCCCTGCGCTGAGAAGCTCCTAGACCAGAGGAAGATTGATGACAAGGACCTTCTGCCAGAACCAACAGAGAAAGAAAGGCTTCCCCTGGAGCTAGCACCCTGAATTTGGACTTCTAGCCTCCTAACCTGAGAGAATAGATTTCTCTTTGTTAAAGCCATCCACTTGTGGTATTTCTGTTATAGCAGCAGTAGATGACTAAGACAGTAAGTAACCAGTTCAAGGCATCAAGACAATATATTATAGTAGAAATGAACAGCATTGGGTTCAAATATTAGCTGTGTGACTTAAAAAAGAAATTTTTTTTAAACAATTGCCATTTTAACAATTTTTAAGTGTACAATTCAGCGGTGTTAATTACATTCACAAGGTTGTACAACCGTCACCACCTTTTATTTCCAAATCTTTTTTATTACCCCAAACAGAGTCTCTGTACACATTAAGCCATAACTCCCCATTCTCCTCCTCCTCCTAGCCTGTGATAACCACTAACCCACTTTCTGTCTATGAATTTGCCTATTCTAGATATTTCATTTAATGGGATCATACAATATTTGTCCTTTGGTGTCTGACTAATTTCACTTAGCATAATGTTTTCTGAGTGAAAACATTATGTTGTAGCTTGTATTAGGGCTTCATTTCTCTTTATGGTTGAATAATATTAGCCATGTGATTTTTTGCAAGAAACTTCATCCATCTGTGCCTCAGTTCCCCTATACATTAAATAGGAATATTAATACTTACTTAAGTGCTTGGCTGCTAACTGAAAAGTCATTGATTCAAACTCACCAGCTGCTCATGGGAGAAAGAGTGGCAGTCTGCTTCCATAAAGATTACAACCTTGGAAACCCTGTGGGGCAGTTCTACTCTGTCCTGTAGGGTTGCCCTGAGTCAGAATTGACTCAGTGGTGATGGGTCTGGTTTTTTTTTTTTTTTTTGTCAGAATCAAGTAAGATCAATACTGTAAAGTACCTGGTACAAAGTTAGTGCCTAGTACTTTCCTCTGTAGCCTCTATTCTTTAGCTTGGAAATCTTTGGGCTGTGGCCTGCCTCAGCCTCTCTCCTTCCAGAAGGAGGCAAGAGAAGAATCAGCTAGCCAGCTCTGAGAGAAACCACTCATTTCATAGAGACTCAACCCCAGCGACTGATTCTCCTGTAATGTCTGATTCCTTCGCAAAGCTGCTTAATTTTCCAAGGGGCTGAAATTGCAAAGCTAGTTTCCATATTGACTGATGAAATGAAATGAGAACTTGGGAGAGAAGGTGAAAGAGGCAACTTAATAATAACCACCAAGTCTATGAGAGGTAATTTTACCCAGGCTGGAAGCCAAGTCTTTTCCATTTTTACTGGGGATAGGATAAAGGAAATGGACTCATATTTTTGCAGGAGGAATTTAAATCAGACAGTCCCTGTTCATAGGGCTGACAGTAGGGTTGGCCTCGGGCGACCCTTGAAATGAAATGAAATTGGTTATTCATGTCGTTTTACCTCTCCCTTCAGCTGTTGCCAAGAACCCACTATCCTCAGGGCTCCCTGCTAGCATTGCCAACTTTGAGCAGAACGAGTCAGACGATCTCTTCCAATTAGCATTCATTCAACTGTTCATTCACAAACATTTACTGACCACTCACTGTATCAGGGTAGGTTAGCTGCTGTAACAAACAGTTCACAAGCTCAATGGCCTAAGACAATAAGAAATGCAGAAGGAGATTAAAAATGCCTCCTACATAAAAGGCTCTCAAAAAATCATTTGTTAAATGGTTGAACGAATTTGTTGAATAAATTGATGTGAAAATTTTGACTGAAAAATTGGAAATGTGAGGCTGGAGCTTTGAAGAGAGGTGCCAGCTAATGGATGTGTTGTCACCTACGTGAAAATGAAAACTGAAATAGGGGCAGTGATGGGGGTCCCTGTAAAGGAGAGAGACTAGAAAAGGGAGGAGTGGTAAGGAAACCAGTTGCCATTGAGGCGACTCTGACTTATGGTAACCCCTTGTGCGTCACAGTAAAACTGTGCTCCATAGGGTCTTCAATGGCTGATTTTTGAAAGTAGATCACTAGACCTCTTAAAAAAAAAAAAAAAAAAGCCCAAACCCATTGTCATCGAGTTGATTCCGACTCCTAGCAACCCTGTAGGACAGAGTACAACTGTCTCATAGGGTTTCCAAGAAGCAGCTGGTGGGTTTGAACTGTCAGCCTTTTGGTTAGCAGCCAAGCTCTTAACCACTATGCTACCTGGGCTCCAAGGTGGCTCTGGGTGTACTCAAACCTCCAAGCTTTTGGGTAGCAGCCAAGCATCTTAACGGTTTACACCACCTAAGGACTGTGTTAAGGATGGATCTCAGGAAATGCCTTTGGTGGGGTATTAGGTGGTGGAGAGAAGAAACAGCAGGAGGAGGAAGAGTAAGCCAAGAAGAAAATGAATGGTCAGAGAGGAGGGAGGTGACCCAGGTTCCTGCAGAGTCAAGTTGTGGAGAAACACTCAGGTTCAGGATCATCATCAGTTCTTACTTTTTTGGCTTCTCTTTTACTAATGAATAACTTTTGCTTACGCCATCCCTTTTAAATTAGATACTCTATGAAGAATTTTTAGCTTTGTTCTTTTTAATGAAGAAATCTCCAGAAATACTTATTTGATACACATCTTGTTAAAAAAATTAGATTAAACTCCATAAAAATTATCTCCCATCTGGAAACATCATAAAACTAGAATTTTGACTGGTATCCACACCTCTTCTCAACAGCATAGATGAGCACTCAACATGTGTGCTGCCTGCCTGCCTGTGAATTTCCACTTGGCTATTATGCAATCTTTTTTTATTTTTTCTTTTCTAAAAATGAGCCTATGTTTCTGAAAAGAGCTACAATCATCATCTTTGGCAATTATAAAAATTTCCCTGGATTAAGACATTCGTTTCCACATCTGGCAAGGAGAGAACAGCAGGAAACCACACGTGCCCTGAATCCTTATTACAACCAATGCCATCACTGTGTTTTCTGAGGGAAATTCCAATGGTCTGCTGGTGGGGACAGAGCAGTCTTTTGGTGTAACCATAGGTTTTGGACTTTTTTTTTGGACTTAGTGGCATGTGATCTGTATGGTATTTGAATAACTAGACAGGGTACTGAGCCACGCAGCTTCTGAAATCCTGGGTACTAGACAAGGGCATTGCTCTTTGACTTCAAAATACATTGCATAATACCTCAGAATATTATTTGCATATAATTTTAAAACTTCTGAGCTGGAAAAAAAATTCTTAATATTCACCAGCCCCTTCATCTGGTTGAATTGATTTATTTTTAGAGCTAGTTGAGCAAGATGGTTAAAAGCATTGGATGGAGACTGAGGCATACCTGGGCTCTAATTAGTGCTCTGCTGCTAGCTAGTTTGCATTGGACAAGCTATGCAAACTCTCTTAGTTTTCTGATCTATAAAATGAAAGCAGCTATGTCAGGGTTATTACGAGGACTCAGCATGATAATGTGTGTAGCAGAGTGTCCAGGACCCAGCGTGCATTTGGAAAAGCCTAACCATTATAGCAACTATTAGAAACAATCTATGGGACAGTCAGCTCTTGCTGCAAAATATAGTAAAGGTCATCTTGTTCTAGTGACAAGGATGCTTACTGATCACTTCCAGTGCTGGCAAACATAAAACGGGATGTCAACCTACTGGCTCAGAAATGGGGATAATGTCTTTTGAAATAAGATTATTTGCATGGCCAAAAGTATGAATACAGGTTTTCACTCTCCACCATGCTGAGTTCATATCAGAAAGGTAGAGGCTATGGATTTTGTCTATGTAAACAAACATTCTAAATTAGATCATGAAGAGGAACCTACTTCAGTCTTCCTCTGAGATTCTTCCCTAGGCACCGTCTGTGTTGATTCTAGAGAATATGAACTCCTGATACAGCCACAACAGCTGGCAGAGATCTATTTCCGACCCATCCAGAATCAATTTGTAATGTATTACCAGGAGTCTAGAACAAAATAATTCCTCAATAGCTAGTTGGGTGTGTGAGGAGAATGGGGATGACTTAGAGGGTCTTCTTTTTAGCTAATGGTTTTGCCCACCATTGTAATGAAAATCTCCCTGACAGGGTTAGTACTTTGAAGCTGTTGGCAGTTATTTACAATCCAGTGAGTTCAAGTCTGGTTTTGATATTGACCTCTGTCAAGTGTATATAGTCTAGAAGCATAGTCTCCAAACTTATTTTTCTTGGGCACTTTAAAAAATTTTGAACATGCATCTTCAATAAATTCATTGATCTATTATTTGTAAATTATATTCTTATACTTCCATACTTTTATAAAACATGTACAAGAATTAATTAAAGAATGCTAGTAAAAATAAAGTTGTAACATTTTCTTCTTACACGTCATTTATCTTGAACACAGCTAAGGGTGTTTGTATGTATGCCCCCACCTCTGGAGATCATTGGTCTGTAAGAGGAGACAGGAGTGGAGCAAAAATAACTGTAAGTGCTATACAGAGGAGCAGCGAAGAGAGACCAATAGTTCTTCCCTGGGAGATGAGCAGAAACAACAAACAAGAGATGACTATTGAGTTGGATCTTGAAAAAAATAAAGTTTTCCAGATTTCCCATAAAGGGCAGAGAACATGCTAGGAAGAAGAATGTTGTTGATAGGTGCCATTGAGTTGGTTCTGACTCACAACAACCCTGTGTACAACTGCCTGGTCCTGCGCCACCCTTACAATTTTGAGCTCATCATTGCAACCACTGTGTCAATTCATCTCGATGAGGGTCTTCCCCTCTTTTCTGACCCTCTACAGCAGAAGAACAGAGGAAATAAAAGTATGCAAGGGTACAGAGGTATGCCAAAGTGAAGGTAGCTGGAAGAAGATGAGTGGCTCAATTACGTCTGGGTCACGGGATATACGGCAAAGAGTGTGGAGCATGGGCCCAGAAAGGAAACACGGCTCTATTCTAAGAAAGGCCTTGAATGCCAACCCATGGAGTAGACACTTTATCCTGAGGGAGAGAAAAGATTAAAGGCTCCCTTGGGGACAATGTGGAAGGTGGGCTGGAGGAGGATACAGTGAAGGGATATGAGTTAGGACACTTACAATAGTCCAGAGAGGAGATTATAAGAATAGAAACTAAGCAGAATGGTATCAGTGAAGAGGAGAGGAAATGGTTTTGAAAGCTTAAAATGGAAGAGTTGAGGGGATTCTGTGGTGGTATGAGTTTGCACTGGGGAGTAAGGAGATTAGGATAATAAATAAATTGAGGCTGTGCTAAGAGTAGATTTTTTCACCTCAGTGGTGCTGTGGAGACTTTCCTTGAATGACCATGTCAATCATCTGCTTAAAAGCTTTCATTAACTTCCCATTTATGATATATTATATTAATTACTCTGATTCTTCACCTTTCCAGTACTCACACTTTTTGCCAAGTGACTTACCAGTTCTTTCCACTAAAGAGGGAGTCAGTTTTCCTACCCCTTGTATCTGAGTTTGACTATTTTACTATCTTTGACCAACAAAATGAGATGGAAGTGCCAATGCGGCCCAAGAAGTTTCTGCCTGCGGTCTCGTGCTTCTGCCGTCATCATGAAGTGGACTTGCCTAGGTTAGTACACTGCTCCTGGGATGATGAGACTTGTGGAGCAGAGTTTCCTCAGCCACAATGCTCCAGCCAAGCTCACCCTAGAGCAGAGCCCCCAACTGACCTGCAGGCACATGAGAGAGCACAGCCAAGATCAACCAGGCACAGCCAAATCAACCAGCACAGCCAAGATCAACCAGGTACAGCTTAGATCAGTCATTCTCATCTAATCCACAAACATAGAATTTATAATTGATTGTTGTTTTTAATCCACTGAAACAACAAAGGGATTACGTTCTAGTCCCTTTGAATAAAAGGTTCTCCATGTCCTATCTTCCTAACTTGGCATATATAGTTAATTTCTATTTATCTTTCAAAACTTAGTTCAAAAATTGTTTTCCCAGGGAAGCCATCTCTGATACTTCAGCTGAAGTTAGCTTTTCCTATTATATTTTTCCTCACCACTCTATACTCTTTATTCACAGCTTTTTTCATAAGTTTAATGATTGCTTGTGATGCTTAATTTTGTCAGTTCAGCTACGCTATGGTTTCCAGCCATTTGGCCAAACACTAGACTAGTTGCTGTTCTGTAATGTAATGTAATATAAAGTAATATACTGCAATGTAATGTAATGTAATGCAATGCAATGCAATGTAGTCACATCCCATAATGTGATCAATCAACCAGTTAAAAAATAGCTTGCTTAGGGCTTGTTCCGCCTCCAGACTGTAAACAGACATTTTGGCAAAACTCACTTTCTCTTTCCACTCTGCACTCTTTTTGTTGCCTGACCTACGAATCTTGGGACACAATCCTGCGTGAATCTTCAGCTCACTGCCTGACCTATGGATTTTGAACTTGCCAGCCCCCACAATTGTGTGAGCCAATCCCTTGAGGTAAATGAATGAATCAATCAATTGATCGATTGATCAGTCAATCTGTCTGTCTATTATCTTTCTATCTCTCTATCTCACTGGTTCTGTTTCTCTAGAGTATTATAATGTAATTATAATTATAATGTCTGTATAATTAGTTGTAAGCTTTGTGAGGGCAAGGACTGTGTCCACCTTCTCTTTCTAACACAGTGCTTGGCATGTGACCAGTAAAACCAGTTGCCATTGAATTCATTCTTACTCATGTGTGCCAGAGTAGAACTGCATCCGTAGGATTTGCAATGGTTAATTTTTTGGAAGTAGATTACCAGGTGCTACTTTGGAAGTAGATTAGTTTATTCTGAGGTATCTCTGGGTATCCTGGAACCTCCAACCTTTGGGTAGCAGCCAAATGAATTAACCAATTGCACCACTTAGGAATTCTTACTTAGTATGCAGCAGGTGCTAAAAATTTTTTTAAAAAGATGAATGAGTTAATGGTCTAATGGATGATGGGGATGGGAAGGATCTTGAAGTTCTGGTCTCTGATCCATCAAGTAGAGAGTCTGTCTGTGAAATTACAAACTCAGGGATGCATCCAGCTAAGTCTTCTAGCATCTGCTGAGGAGGAAAGGAGACAGGAAATCCGCCTGAGAGGATATACTAGCCAAAAAAACTTCACAGTTGTCACAGTGTTTCTGCCATTAAAGCAGGGATTAAAGAAGCCACAAGGGAAGAGAGCCAGTGCCAACTTCTGAGGGGAACTTGAAGGACGAAATTTGGCGAAAGAGTCTTGCAAGCTTCTCTCCCTGCACCTGCAGTTGCTTGTAGGTACAAGATGTTTTGCTCATATTATTCCACCAACAATTAACCAAATGAGTGCTCTGGGGTGCTGTGCTGTATTTAACTCAAAATCTATCAAATCCTGTCTTTCTACATCTTTCCTTTCTCTCAGAATTATTATTGCTGTCAGGATATCAATTTGCATTAAGAGACTTTTGCAATTTCAGCGAGCCTGAAGGTGTCTTTTAATAGTTGAACAACTATTTTATCAACTTCTTTAGTGCCAATAGCAAGGGTTTCAGAGGGAGCATTGGACTTGCGCCTCAGTTTATTCTTTCCTTCATTTATTCCTTCATGCTTTCCTTGATAAACATCGACTGAGTACCTAATCTGTGCCAGGAACCACACAAAATGGGACTAAAAATACTAAACTATCAGGATTCTGTGAAAACTAACATGACATTAGAAATTTGAAAGCTCCTCTTACATATTAAACCAGTTTCTGTGGAAATGATTCTGACTCCTGGCAACCCCATGTGTGTCAGGGTAGAACTGTGCTCCACATGGTTTTTGGTGGCTGATTTTTTTGGAAGTAGATCGTCAGGCCTTTCTTTCAAGGTGATTCTAGGTGGGTTTGAGCTGCTAACCTTTTGGTAAGTAGCCAGGTGCTTAACCATTTTGGCCACCCAGGAATCTCAACAAATGTCTGCTGAATGAATTTTATTCCCAAAAGATCAATGGGCCATCTTGTTGATGCTTCTGTATTGTATCCTAAAGAGATGCATAGAAAACCAGCAAGGTGAGCCTGATTTAGATGGAAATTGGGTTGAGTGGTGGTAATTCAGTTGCCTCTAAGGGCGAAAACTAAGTTGAAATGAGTTGTGATAGTCAAAAGTACAGAATGATTGTATGTCCCATAAATAACCTTTCAACAAGGTCCATCTCTTTAGTAATAAAAGATACAAACTTTATAATGATAATTGTGGCCAATTAGGTAGGCAAATACACACGGATATTTTCAGTTATCCAAACCCACCCATACCTATTGGTGAGAGTGAATTGATTCAGAATTTCTAGAGAATCATTTTAGGATAAATATGAAAAATTTTGAGGGTAGTGGTTCAGTGGTAGAATTCTCGCCTTCCATGTGGGAGGCCTGGGTTCAATTCCTGGCCAGTGTACCTCCTGAGCAGCCACCGCCCATCTGTCAGTGGAGGCTTGTTTGTTGCTATGATGTTGAACAGGTTCCAGACTAAGACAGACTAGGAAGAAAGGCCTGGTGATCTACTTCCAAAAATCAGCCAATGAAAACCTTATGGATAACAACAGTTAGATCCTATACTATTGTGTGGTGGCATTATGAGTAACTGTTTTGCTGTTGTTTCCTTGTGTTTGGCAAATTTTTACTTTATGCATATGTTGCATTTTAAACTGGAAAACATTGCACTAAGTGCTACAAAATCTATAGAGTACAACTACTCCTCACTTATCGACTGTCTTGTTATCTGACATTTTGCGTTTATGACAGTAGTAAAAAATCTACTATCCAACTATTTTGCACATTAACCATGTATGTCTGGCAGTAACAAACACTGAGGTGTGAAGCGAAGGTAATGCTGGCTGTGATGGTTAAGGTTATGTGTCAGCTTGGCTAAGTCATGATTCTCAATGGTTTGGCAGTTAGATAATTATGCAGTTTGGTAGTTGTGTATTGATGTAGTCATTCTCCATTTTGTGATCTGATGTAGTTATTTTCCATTTTCTCATAATGCCAATTTTCACATAATGGCTTGGTCTTTGGAACCTAATCCTGCTGATAAATGAGGAGTGGGTGTATCTAAAATGACTTCAGAGTTTTGTCTATTCAATAAGCCAGTTGGTCAAACCACCTTAGATTTTTGGTGCTGTAAAGACCAAAGTGTAGTTTGGGTAAACCAGTCAGTTTCCAGCCCTTTTGGTTGGTTGTGGTGAGCAGACTGGAGGGAAACACTAGAATGAACTGATGATTTCTGATCTCTCCATCACCATGGACCCATTTTAATATAATTTACATGCTAAGTGTTTACTTCTCCCCCAGTCTGCCAGGGCCTGTGTTGGGCACTGGGGACACTGATATAGGCAGTCAGAGTGCAGGTCTTCCTGAAACTTATGGTCTTGTGGAATATTCTGACAATAAGGATTTTGTAACAGGGCCATGTGCCAACTGCTAGGACAGGGTAAGTAGGCAGAACTGTGGGGATACAGAGGAGAGATGCTTACTCTAGCCTGGAGGACAGGGAGGGCTTCTGAATGAGGTAACCTATGGAATGGGGCCAGAAAGAGAAATAGGAATTAGTGGAGAGTGAGGGTGCTGAGTGAGTTTTCCAGGTAGAAAAATGGCACAGAAAAAGAAAACCTCAGAGGCAAGATAAGCTTGGCTTATTCAAGGAATTGAAAATAGTGCTGTCAGAACTAGAGTATGAGCTGGGAGTGGCCTGAATCAGGCTGAAAAAGTATCTTGGGGTCAGAAAATGCAGGTCTTAGACAAGGAGTTTGAACTTTCTTCTAAGAGCAACAAGAAATCATGAAAGAAAGTCTTTGCACAGGGACTGATATGATGAGACTCATACTAAAAAAAAAATCCCTTAAGCCATAACAAGGAGGGAGACCAGGAGTCTATGAGAAAGCTATTAACTACACAAGGAAAGAACAGTGTGGTTGAAAAGAGGTGGATGGATTTACAAAATATGTGATGCAGAGATTAGATTCAATGGGAGACGGGAATATAGATGAAGGGAAGAAGATAATTGAAGGAGACACCAGGTGTCCTGCTTGGGCACCTAGGGATTGGTGAGATAGGAACTCCTGGAGAGTCTCAATTTTGGGATGAGTTGATCTGCTTGTGGGACATCCAGAGTGAGATGCTCATTAA
This sequence comes from Trichechus manatus latirostris, assembly GCF_000243295.1. NCBI lineage: Eukaryota > Metazoa > Chordata > Mammalia > Sirenia > Trichechidae > Trichechus > Trichechus manatus. The sequence goes on along the minus strand of NW_004443947.1, from coordinate 4,060,656 downwards.
GTGTTTGAAAAGCCAGCCTGAAACTCAGGAGAGAGCTAGGCTGGAGATGTCGATTGTGGAGTAATCAGGATAGAGAAAAATGACTGAAGCTATGGGAGTATACAAAACAGGGCAGAGAAACATTGAGTCCGCCCTGGAGAATAGCCAAAACAGAATCCCAAGGAGACTCAGCGTTTAAGGGAAGAAGAATGGGATGCAATGGCCAGAGAGGCAGAAGGAATACTGTGTGTGTGTGTGTGTGTGTGTGTGTGTGTGTTGCCATGGAAATCAATAAGGTGTGGATTTTAAGTGCTAACTGTCAACAGTAGAAACCAAGTATGGGGAGCACAGAGGAGCATCCACAGGGTTTAACTGTTGCTAAGGACATTGTTGGTCACTATGGTGAGATCAGCCTGTGCAGGGTGGCAGAAGCAGATGTTGTGCTCCAATGGATTCAAGAATGTGAGCGAGATGAGAGAATGAGGATGAGAGGGTAAGCACCTCTTTCAAGGACTTTGCTCCTAAGGGGAGCTAGGCTGCAGCTGGTGGTCATTTGGAGAGTTGAGGGGGATTTTTTTTTTTTTTAACCAGAGAGATTTGAAAGTTTAAGCCAGATACTAAAGAATCAATAAGAAAGGAAAAGTTAGAAGTTACAAGAGAGAGTGAAGATAATCAGGTGAAGTCCTGAGGCAGGCAGGAGGGGAGAAAATCCAGAGCATGGGTAGGGGAGAAGGTTTCTCCCTCCACTGACACAGGGGGAAGGAAGGTTAGTTACAGATGGAACTAACTTTGTAGGTCTGGTATAAGAAATTTGCAGGAGTTCCTGTCTAACGTCTTCTATTTTTTTCTGTGCAGTAGGAGGTGAGGTTATCTGCCTAGAGTGAGTGGGAGGTGGTGGGGTAGGAGATTTGAGAAGTGTGGAGAAATTTGAAATAGCTACTCTAGAGAGTGGGAGAGAGCTTACTCAGGAAACTGTGTAAGTCATTTCTGGAAGCACTGAGGCCCAAGTAAGGATGGAGATCTTGACTTTTTAGTGGCCACCAATCTGCAAGGTGGTGAGATTTCTTCAATCAAGGCATAGGCATGGAGAAGCCAGACATCAGGGCTGAATGACGACTGGAAACTTGTCTGGCAAGTGTGACAGACGTACAACACGTTCACTGAATTGAAGCTATTGGCAAGAGGGACGTGAAAGTTATGAATTTTAAAGACCAGGTTGATGGGGATAGAAGTGGAGGTAGAAGAGAGGGATGATGTGGAGGAAGCCAGGAAGTTGAGGGACTTGGGTCTGTTTGATCCTGAGGTCAGATATGTTGAAAGAAACCAGCTGAGAATCTTGGAAGGATAAGAGGTCGTATTTAGAAAGTAGCAGGCCTGGTTTAAGATTTCCTCAGTGGAAGAGCTCTAGGTTAGGCAAAGCCCACAGTCACCATGGGAGTGAGTGGCTGAAGAGGAGCGAAGGTAAATGTCATGGGCAAAGGGGACATCAAAGAAGAAACCAGGTGTTGGATGAAGGGTAGGGCTTAGGAGGAGGGAAAGGGAGCATGAACTTGAGTCTTGAGTGAGTGAGGGGAATGATGGGTAGGTTGGTGGAGCACTAGTGGTGAAGAGGGTGAAGGGCCACAGATCTCAACTGTATGAGGTAAAAGAAGCAGGCTGTCTTAGGCTCAGTTCTCTAGAGAAGCAAAACCAGTAAAGCATATAAATATATATACAGAGAGAGATTTATATCAACGAAACGGCTCACGTGATTGATTCATGTAGCAGCAGGGGCTGGCAAACCCAAGATCAGCAGGTTGGAGAGTAGGGCTCTTGCTCACAGGCTGTGAAGATTGACAAGTCCCAAGATTGGCAGGCAAGACTGCAAGGCTTCTACTGATTCACATAGCTGCAAGGGCTGGTGAACCCAAGATTGGCAGGTTGGAGAGCAGGGCTCTCACTCACATGCAGTGAAGATTGACGGATCCCAAGATCGGCAGATAAGCTCATAGCCCAAGTCCCAAGAACCAGAGGTCAGATGAACAGAAGGCAGCCGCAGGATCCAGAGTGAGCAAAAAAGCCAGAACTTCTGCTTATATTCAGATGCAGGCAACACCACCAAGGAAAATCCCTGTAAACTGATTGGCTACTCACAACAGATTCCATCATGGGAGTGATCACACATAGACACTGAGAATCATCACCCAGCCAAGCTGACACACAATCTTAACCACCACACAGGCTTTCATGCTAGGTTGCAGAGTGATGATCTGAAAGTGTGAGGGGAAGAGGAGAAAAATATCCATCCCTTCCCCCTCCTGTGGAATGGGTGTGTGGGAGAGTGAACATCTCCATTCAGAGAGATGCAGGAAAGTGGTGGCTCCAGGAGAGAGTCACATTTCCATTAAGGAGGAAGGGGGAGCAAAGATTCAGTAAAGAGAGTGAGGATGTATTAGAAATTATTTCCTCTGAAAGGAGAATATCAGAGACATCACAGAAGGACTTGGGAAAGAAGGCAGCCATAGGAGTTATGTTCAGGAGAGTAAAAGCACAGCACAGAATGGGATGATGACAAGAACAACAATAATGAAACAATGACAACATTAATATTCCTTTATCAACATTCACTCAACAGGTATTTATTGAGCACCTGTGCCCTAGGTACTGAGTTTACAGGGGTGCACAATGCAGACAATATGCTGTCCCCGTTGGAGCTTTCCTTCCATTCTAGTAAGCAGGAAGACAATAAGCAGATACACAATGCCTTTGTATCTCTCTGTGTGTATATGTTTGTGTGTACTTTCAGTAGAGATAAGTGCCATGAACAGAAGTAAAAATAAAGCAAGGAAAATAATGATAGAAAGCACAGGATGCTGGTGCTTCACATATGAGTGGATCTTTAGGGAAGGACTCTCTGGGGAGGTGGCATTTGAGCACAGATTTGAATGAAGGGAGAGCTGAGAAAGGCAAATATCGAGGGGAAGAACATCCTAGGCAGAGGAAGCAGTCAGCACGAAACCTTCAAGATGAGAAATGCTTACCATGTTCAGGGAAGAGCAAGGATGCTGGTGTGACTGGAGAGTATTGAATAAAGGGTATGGAAGAGAAAGGAGACAGAAGGAAATTCTATTAGTAAGATACTGAGGAGAGAGAGGAAGAATGCTGGCTCTCTGAAAATATCAAATTGACCTGTCGATAAGACAAAGCTGAGTTTATTCTTATCCCCCAAAAGGAACTGCACCACCTAATAGAGTCCTAGCAGTATCTCAGAGGGAATATTTATGAGACTTTTGAGTCAGGTTTAAGGTGAGTCTTTCAAAGAAGGAACTAGATTAAGACTGGGGAAGGATCATGATGGAGCATTTGTGATTCAGTGTTAGAATTCTCACCTTCCATGCAGGACTCTGAGGTTCGATTCCCAGCCAATCCACCTCATGTGCAGCCACCACCTACCTTTCAGTAGAGCCTTGTATGTTGCTACAGTTCTGAATAGGTCTCAGCAGAGGTCCAGACTAAGATGGACTAGGAAGAAAGGTCTGGGGATCTACTTCCGAAAATCAGTCAGTGCAATGGTCTGATCTGCAATTAATTAATCATGAGAATGGTGCAGCACCAGGCAGCATTTCGTTTTGTTGTGTATGAGGTGATCACCAGTCAGGGGCCAGCCAACTCGAGGACAGCTAACAACAACAAGAACAACAAGGATCATGATATAATAGTTAAAGATTTGTGGATACTGCAAGCTGAGGATTTTGAGAGGAGAGCTTCAAAGAGACTTGGAGTATAAACTGTTGTTTGATGATTTCTATTGATGAGTTAATGGATCTTTTGTGAAATGGACAATAAAATTATTTGGCAATGTTTATCTTCCTGGGCAAGAGTTTCCTAAAATAGTAACATTATGTTGATGAAGACAGTGAAAAGCAAAGTTATGTTAACGTAGACAGTAAGCTGTGGGTGCATAAATGGTTTCAGTTCTCAGAGATTATGTAGGGCTTTGCAGGTCATGGGCTTTGTTCTGGGAATGATGGTGTATCAATTAGTTTTTATTGTGTAAGACATCACCCCAAAACTTCATGACTTAAGCTAACAACCTTTGATTTAACTGACTTTGCAGACTGGTGATATAGCTGGGCTCAGCTGGGAGATTCTTCTGTTAGTTTTGGTTGGACTAACTGATGAATCCGCAGTCAGCTAGACAGCACTGCTTCTGGGGTTTGCTCATCAGCATCTTGTATCCCCAGAATGAGTGGTATGTTGGCTCATTGGCAGGGATGGCTGGAAGGCTGTGCTCAGCTGGGCATCTCTTTTGCACCATATCAAGATCTCTTCCTCTCTACCTGGTCTCAATACATTGTTTCTCCAAAGGGTCACTCTAGCAGCCTAGCTATACGGTGGTGCAAGGCTACAGAATGCTAAGCAATTTCTAGCACCTTCCTTCTGGAATACTTGACTCTCAGTAGTTCCAATCACCTTTCCATGTGATTATCCACTTGTCAAAACTGGAGAACGGCACTATTTTCCTCTTTGCACGCTCAGCATGTAATTGAGGCACTGGGATGCAAGAAGCCTCCATACCACCACTACTCTGAATGGCAGCTGACTCAGATGAGCACTTAGTGTGTGGCATGCACTAAGCCCTCCAAGCTCATGTGTTAGTTAGGGTAACGCTAGCTGCTATAGCCAGTCAACCCCTCATCTCTGTGGCTTGACACAATAGTTTATTTCTTGTTCAAACGAAGTCCAAACAATGTATCTGGTGGGCAAGAAGCTCAGGGACTCAGGCTCCTTCCATCTTATCACTCTACCATCTCCCAGGATTTTGGAGTTCTCTGGCCAGGACTGGAAGTGGCATACTTCACTTTTACTCACATTTGATTGGCCTGATCTCAGTCTCATGGCCACACCTAACTGCAAGGAGGGGAGACAATATAGTCTAGCTGAGGGGAGAAAGGGACAAGTTTTATGAACAGTTAATTGCTCACAAACTGCTACAAATTGATTAATGCCTTATATCATTTACACCCTCTAACTACCCCTTGAGGTAGATCCTATTAACCAAAAAAACCAAACCCGTTGCCATCGAGTCAATTCCGACTCATAACGACCCTATAGGACAGAGTAGAACTGCCCCATAGAGTTTCCAAGAAGCACCTGGTGGATTTAAACTGCCAACTCAACCTTTTGGTTAGCAACCATAGCACTTAACCACTACGCCACCAGGGTTTCTAGATACTGTTAGTATCCGTATTGTATATCTAGGAAAAACAGAGGCCCAGAGGGGTTAAGCAATTTTCCCAAAGACACACAGTTTATAAGAATAGCATGGATTTAACTTCAGGTGGCCTGGCCATAGGCCCTTAATTTTTTTTTTTCATAGGCCCTTTCTTTTAATCAAGGAGCCCCAGTGGCACAGTGGTTAAGAGCTCCACTGCTAACTGGAAGATCAGCAGTTCAACACCCCCAGCCGCTCCACAAGAGAAAGATGTAGCAGTCTGCCTCTGGAAGGATTTACAGCCTTGGAAGCCCTATGGGGCAGTTTTACTCTGTCCTATGGGGCAGTTTTACTCTGTCCTATAGGGCTACTATAAGTTGGAATTGACTTGATGGCAACGGGTTTCTCTTTTAATCATTACATTAAACCAAATACCATTTGCCATCAAGTTGATTCCGACTCACAGTGACTTCATGTGTGCAGCTTCATAATAGGGTTTCAAGGTAGTGACCTTCTGGAAGCAGATTGCCAGGCTTTTCTTCCAAGGTACTTCTGAGTGTCTTTGAACTGTCAATCTTTTGGTTAGTAGCTGATATACTGCTGAAAATCATTGACTAAGTTGAAATTTGATTCTCCTTGGTGAGAATCAAGCAGTGGTGCCAAACTCACAGATATAAATTCTACTGTGCCTTCTAAACAGGTCCGTGATATCTCCCAATTCCTTGGGGCGGGGTGGGGGGGCATTCACATCATAGTCTATATGAATGTTACTTCCTACAATTGCGCAGTGCACAACCTGTACAACTTTCCATAGCAGCCCTGCTTCTAAGTGCCAGATGAATTCAACACGCATTTCCTCTACACCTGCAGTTGCCAAGTATCAAGCCATTCATTTTCATGCAATTTATTTCATAGCAGGGACTCCCTAAAGATGTATCTGATTAACTAGCTATGAATTAAGCAGAACTCGTTGTCATGGAATTTTCTGGTCAGCCACATTCTGCCCTAGTGGAAAATGATTTACTCTTTGGAAAACTTGCCATTTCTTGGGAACTCACCGAATTCCCCTTGGTGGCCGCATCTGTACTCGTGCCTCTACAGCACACTGGAACAAAGACAAATTCCCTCCACATCTCAGCCTCACTGAGAGCGCTCTGCACAAAGCAGGTTGACAATGCCATTTTGCCACTTTTCTCTCTTCTTGTTGGATAATTGCATTGTCAAGAATTACTTATCACAGTGGTGAAGTTACCTCTGAGGTTCACTGTTCAGCCTGGGAGTAGACAGCCCAGTAAAACCAAATGAGACTAATGAGGTACAGGAGTCCAGTGACAAGGGCCAGAAAACAGAAGAGGACAAGGAAGCTG
>NW_004443947.1:4052181-4053168 GCF_000243295.1 Trichechus manatus latirostris | reverse complement strand
GGGAAAGAGATGTATGGCAATTCTGTACTTTCTGCTCAATTTTTCTGTAAACCTAAAACTGCTCTAAAAAATAAAGACTATTAATTTAAAAAATAAAAAAAAAGAATCACTTATCATACATTTAACACTGAATACCTATTTATTATGAGTTCATGTAACTGCTATTTAAAGAATAATCCATGCTAACTCCCTTCTACCCTATTTGATGCCACTCTGATTCTGTAATTGCTGGTTTCTGCGATATTATGCCACAAAACCTGAAAGCATAATTGGTTGTTTCATTCCAGACAATACGTTTTCAAGATACTTAAAGCTTCACTGGCAGATTTGAAGCAGAGCAGAGGCAGTCAGGTGAGCACAGAATGTCAAGACGGCTGCACAGAGTTAATTTAGGCAGGAACCAAACAGGACGACAGAGGTTAAAATGGTTTCGGTAAAAATAAAAGGGAGGGGAAACAAGATTCTTTTGTGCAGACCCTTTGTTTTAAGTTTTCACCTGCTGGCAGAGCTTTTTGCTGGAGCAAATCAGCCCCAAATATAAGAAGTATGAAAAACAAGCTGGAAAAGGAGGCCCAGGGCTGAGCAACGGATGAGGTTCTGGAGCAGAGGCGTAACTGTGGCACTTGGCCCAGTCCAGTGGGAAATGGTGGAGCCACAGGTTGGTCCTTGCAAGGCCTCGCTTCTCTATCCTGGCCCTCAACACTCTTAAGTCTCCTCCTTTCCCAGAGGTCCCTTAGGCTCATTTGCCCCAGGATGCTTGTTTCTCATTTCAATCAAGTAATGATTTACTTATTTAAACCAAGGTGATAGAGACTGATATGTGTGCTGTGGCCTACCTATTTTCCTCCTTCCTTCTCTCCCTTCTTCTCTTCCTTCCTTCTTCCCTTCTTTCCTTTTTTCCTCTCTCCCTTCTCCTCCCTTCTGCTTTTCTCCCTCCCTCACTCCCTCCGTCTCTCCCTCTGTTCTTCCTTCCTCCCTTCGTTCCTT
>NW_004443947.1:4040381-4052070 GCF_000243295.1 Trichechus manatus latirostris | reverse complement strand
TGCCTCCCTCCATCCCTCCTTTCCTCCCTCTCTTCCTTCCTTCCTTCCTTCCTCTCAATGGCTTTTACTCTGTGACAGTCCACCAAGGCACTCATGGTCTCCTCAAGGAAATAGAGAGACAAAAAGAAAACTACAAGAGAATGTGATAAGACCCATGTAGAGGAAGGCTGGGTCCCAGCAAGACTCTGGTCCTCTGTCCCCACCCAGGGAGATTTGCAGCCCAGTTTGGAGATGCAGCTGTGCACTGCTGACCCCAGTCCAAGTACCTTTGGACCAATGCCGTGAAAAGACATCAGTCCTGCTGACAAGGTGGCTCTGCGCTGGATCAAACTCACCCAGGGTTCAGAGCTCCATGGCCTCATTCACTTTCCTGGGGAGGGGTTATGATTTGTTTTGGGGGATGAGAGTTTTATTCTGTTGATCAGTAAATTGATAAATCAGAAATTATACACTGAACCTCTGTGCCAAGCCCTTGGTGGATGCTGAGAGGTGTTCAAAAAATCAAATAGGGTCCTACTTTCTTAAAGCCCATGTCATGCATGCAGATAAAAAATGTATACACCCTAGTTTTCTCAGCTACACAATGGAGAATAAAAGGCCTTCTCCCTCATGCCGAAAAAAAACAAACCCATTGCGGTTGAGTTGATTATGACTCACAGAGGCCCTACAGGACAGAGTAGAACCACCCCAGAGTTTCCAAGGAGCAGCTGGTGGATTTGAACTGCCAACCTTTTGGTTAGTAACCCAGTGCTTAACCACTATGCCTCCAGGGCTGCATTCCATAGATGGATTAACTAAGATAAGGAATACAGAGTGCAAAGTACAACACTTTACACATAGTGGGGGCTCAATAAATATTGGAGTCCCCAGTAGTACAAACGGTTAGTGTGCTCAGCTGCTAACTGAAAGGTTGGAGGGTAGAGTCCACCTACAGGTGCCTTGGAATAAAGGTCTGGCAATCTACTTCTGAAAAATTAGCCACTGAAAACCCTACAGAGCATGGGATCACCATGGGATCACCAGGAGTCAGAGTTGACTCAAAGGCAGCTAGTAAGAAGTATTAGTTTTTCTTATTATTACTCAGCTGAAAATGCAGTTAACTAAACAAAGTTGAGAAAGACATAGAATTGCTAGAGGGTCACAGAGGGAGAGCAACCCCTGCCCTTATATTTGTCTGAGTCTCGCTCCAGAGACCAGATCATGACCAAGTGAGGGCTGCCCTCAAGAGTGCTCAGGGTGAGAGTTCTTCATGAGGCAGGAAGTCATTATGCGGAAGCTAGCTGAGGAAGGGACAGGAGACAAGTATTCAGGCCTGGAGCTGGACTGAGTGGTCAATGGGTTTCCTGGAGCTACAGAAGCTGGGAAAGAGCTGAAACTAGCCCACCAGAACACAAGGAATTTGGGAGAATGAGGCTCAAGTAGGGAGGGTGAGGCAGTTTGGAGGTCACACCTGTAAATATTAAGCGTAAACTAGCATTTCCTTTTCTCTTTCCCCTAGAGAAGTTTTAGAAATTGGGAATAACATTTTAAAAGGGCTTGGCCAAACCAGAGGATTTTCTTTCTTTCTTTTTTCTTTAGATCCTGCCAGCTTAGAATAAATGAAGCAGATACACCCAGACAAAAATTCTAAGTTAAAAGCTAAAAGAGCCAAGAAATAAAGGGGAGGGAAAAGATTGCATCTGAAAACCCAGAGCTAAGCACAGCTTAAAGTTCCCTGGCAGCCAAGGAGATGAGGGTAACATAGTGAGTTACACAGTTCTCATTGTCTAGTAGTAGAAAGGGTCCAGCTGGGCACTTTGGGGCAATGGGGGAAGGGGACAGAGTTGAGGACATTAGTCTAAGACTTTATGGATTTTTTCATGGGAGTAGACCACAGACATTGGAACAGGGAAATGAATAAGATGATAAAAAGAGAGAGTTTGGGCTAAGGAACCCTGTGCCAGTTGGGCAGAGAGAGGGGTGAACCAGTCAGCAAATCAAGTAGAGAGCAGATGTTGAAAAGACCAAGGATGTGGGATGCCACTCTGCAGGACTGGGCCTCACCAGAGCCCTGGACATGGACAACTGTGGAGTTCACGTGGCATTAGCAGAGATGAGGAAAGTGAGAGTGAATGTGAGGGCTAAGTCTGGTGAACGCCCAGCTCAGGTCACCATACCCCCTTTCTGCATGGTTTGACAAGTCCTCTGGGTCCTGCTAGTGGTAGGCTGGTCCTTAAAGAGGCAGGATGCCAGTGAAAAGGAAACTTCCAGAAACAAGGCTTCCTGGCACTGAGCTCTGAGAGGAATTTTTCAGGAGGGCCTTTATGTAAGGAGCACTATGTGACAAAATGGATGATATGCTCGCTCACTCACTCATTCATTTGTTCAATCACTCATTCTTTCAAAGACCTTTTATGACACACAGGTTTCTGATAGGAAACTAGAAGAACAAACCCCTGACCTCACAGAGCTCAGTCTAGCCATGGCAGATTTTCCAGAAAATATTGATGGTGTCACCAGATAGCTGCTGTGTTGACATTTCCCTGTGCAGACAATGCCTTGGGGTGACAGTACCACACTGGAGCACCTCATTTTTTCTTTCCACCACCCCTATCTGCCCTGTGTTTCACTGTTGGGAGATCTGATAGAATTATACTCTCTGCTTTCAAGATAAACAATTTGATTCAGTCAATATCCACTGAGCATCTATGGGGTGCCAAGCCGCTAAATTCAGATGACTGAGATGAATCTCTGCCTTTAAAGAGGTTCTAGAATAGTCGAGGGAGTCCCTGGGAGGCATGAATGGTTAAGCACTCAGCTACTAACCTATTAACCGAAATGTTGGCGGTTTGAACACACCCAGAGGTGTCTCAGAAGAAAAGCCTAGCGATCTACTTCGCAAAAATCAGCTACTCTGACACATGGGGTGGCCATGAGTCAGAATCGACTTGACAGCAACTGATTTTGGAATAGCTGAGAGGACAGAGAAGTAAATGCCTAATTTCAACGTCAATGAGGCACATGTTAAAAAGTGGTCTGGAAGTACCAAAGAGGATCCTGGCATATGTGAATACCCACATGTAATGGGACAGTGATTAAGAGTTTTGTTGCTAACCAAAATGTCAGCAGTTCCAATACACCAGCTGTTCCTTGGAAACACTATGGGGCAGTTCTACTCTGTCCCATAGGGTCGCCATGAGTCGGAATTGACTCGACAGCATTGGGTTTGGTTTGATTTTGATTTGCATGTGTACACATGTGCATGTTATACTTGTGGATTTAGGTGAGTGAGCTGCAGCTGGACACTAACCTCTATGCATGGTGATGATAATCCCAGTCACCATTTATTGACAACTTGGCTCAGCCAGGAGTCAAGGTTGCCCTCGCTCTGAGTGTTTGGATATATTGTTTAATGTTTGTATCAACTTGATGAGGTAACTAGTTGCTGTCAAGTCAACCCTGACTCATGGCAACTCATGGTGATCCATGAGATCTCTGGGCCTTTCTTCCAAGGCACCTCTGGGTGGATTCGAACCTCCAACCTTTCCATTAGCAGCGAGCACGTTAACCAAGTAGAAACTGCTGTTGCCACCATTTGACTGATTTGAGGCTTGGAGAGATTAAGTGGCCGGCCCTGGGGACACAGCTGGTAAATGCTGGATCTGGGATTCCAAGCCACTCCTCTCTGATGCCAGAGCCCGTGTCTCATCTGTTATGGAATGCTGCCTCCAAGTACAGCAGATGTTGATGATGATGATAATGTAAAAATGAGATTTCTGTGTGAAATCGTACCAATTGGCACCAGCCGTCCTGTGAGGGAGAGCCTGGCCATTAGAAAAATTTGACGAATGCCAAGGCTCTGACGTGAGGTTCTGAGATTTGAAACATGGAGAGAGTTTTTCTTGTTGCTCGGCAGAGAAGGGAATGAAAAAAGGGAAGCTGGAGATGTGAGGAAGGAGAAAAGGAGGACCAGCAAGGTAGGAAGTGGAGGTGGCTGGGGCCAGACCAGGTGAGGGGGCAGCAACACCTCCAGTGTGTGGGCAGCTGGGAGATGTAGGGGCAGCTGGAGAGCACTCTGGGAACAGTGACAACCGGGTTGGCGTTGGCTGTGACATCAGCCCTCTTAGTCTCCCTCTCCCTCCACAAATAGAAAGTCAACTGTACTTCGGAATAGCTTTTTGGTGACGTTTGAGGAAGACAATGAGTTTTATGTCTGGGCCACTTGGTCTGGCCATTGAGGCTACATGTGAGAAAGTGGGAGCCCAAGAGGCCAAGGAGGCTGTGAGGACAGAAGAGCCGTGAATCCCAGAGACCTTTGGGCTCCCATGAACTGTGGGATGTGGGTGGGGAGCTGGGATTCAAGACAATTTGACTTTGATCAGAGGCCTATGCTGATGCAGTGTGCGTATGTGTGTGTGAGCGAGACAGAGAGAAATAGATTGAACTCAGAATTAATAAACTAAAGTTGTGCTGTCCAATGCAATAACCACCAGCTTCCTTGACTGTTGAGTTCTTGAAACTAGTGCCACATGGTGAAATGATAATATTTTAGAAAAAAAAAACAGCTGTCGAGTCCTCTCTGACTCATGGCAAACCCACGTGTGTCAGAGTAGAACTGTACTCTATAGGGTTTTCAACTGCTGATTTTTTTGGAAGTAGATCATCAGGCCTTTCTTTGGAGGCACTTCAGGATTGACTTGAACTTCCAACCTTCTGATTAGCAGCTGAGAACGTTAACTCTTTGCACCACCCAGGAAATATTTTCAGTGTAGTAGGTTAAATGAAATATATTACTAAAATTAATTTCACCCATTTCTTTTTACTTTTGTTAGTGTGATGACCAGAAGATTTATGATTACGCATGTGACTCGCATTGTATTTCTACTGGATGGTGCTGTACTGGAGGAATCAGCCATAAGCTGGTAGCTGGATCCCTGAGAATGTGCCCACGTATCTCAAGGGGGAGGTCTGCATCCCCCTTGATGGGGTAAGTCATCATTGTGAGGGACTCTCTGGGGCTCCCCACTCACTGAATACCAGCCATGAGACACCCCAGATGACCCTGCAGTGGGGTAGGTGGAGTGGGGCAGGCATTATCTGTCTGCAAGCAGACAGATGTATAGTGGTGAGACTACAGAGAAAGGGAAGATTACCCCTTCCTGGGGCGAACCGAGAAAGCAGCCTGTAGTCTCTGAGCTGGGCCTTGTCTGATGACCATGAATTTCCCGGCAAAGAAGGCGGGAAGGACAGTGGGAACAACAGGGACAAATGCAGGCAGGCATGCTTGGGGAAGAAGGAAAAGGACAGGGAATTGGCCCCTAATGCTTGTTTCTCACACTGAGAAAGCTGCTTAGAGATCAGGGAGCACACTTGGCCTTTAGAACAGAGAGCAGTAAGATCCACAATTTCCTGGGAAACCAGAGAAACAGAATCTCCAAATTTCCCTTTACGTGCCCTCTGGCCCCACTGGAGTCCCTAGGTGGTGCAAATGGTTGGAGGTTCCAGTCCACCCAGAGACACTTTGGAAGAAAACTCTGACGATTTACTTCCAAAAAAAATCAGCCACTGACAACCCTATGGAGCACAGTTCTACTCTGACACACATGTGGTCGCCATGAGTCACAGTCGACTGGACAGCAATGGTCAACTGTTCTGGCCGTACTACTTTCTCAGGCTGGAGGCAGGGACCAGCTCTGACTTGCTTCCAGACATCTTGTCTAATGGCATCCAGGGCAGCCTCAAGCAGGGCGAGATGCTGAGCTATTCTCTAATAGGAAGACATGGCCTTTAAATCTCATCAAAGCCTAGAACCCAAAGGATTTAGGCATTTTCCCCCCAAATGAGAAAAGAAAACCTTAGCGTGAGATCATGTTGCACATTAATTAGTACCTCTGAATTGAAAGTTGCTCACATAATAGGAATGATGAAGAAAGGGGAGGCTTCTGTACCACTTGACTTGAGACAGAAAAAATATCAGAGGCAAGGCAGTCAGTCATCTTTCCAACGTATAAAAGACATCAGCCTTGAAACACATCAAGGGAAGAAGAAATTATGACTATGTGTTTGAGCTTTAGCCTCCTCTGACAAACACTTCCTGCAGCTCCTGACTTCTGAGTGGGTGGATCCATCAGAGTGAGAACTGTCACTTGCCAAGGGAGTCTTGACTCAGAGAGATGAATATGAAATGAACCTTTTGACGGTTCACAGAAGTTCACGAGGTTGTTTTCTTCAGAGCATTCATTTGTGTATGAACGTTCATTGTTGTTGTTAGCTACCATCGAGTTGTCCCCTGACTCATGGAGACCCCACACACATCAGAACGAAAGGCTGCCCGGTTCTGTGCCATCCCTATGATCATTTGTGAATTGGACCATTGAGATCCATAGGGCTTCCACTGGTGATTTTCGAAAGTAGATCACTAGGCCTTTCTTCTTAGTTTGTCTTAATCTAGAAGCTCCACTGAAACCTGTTCAGCATCATAGCAACACGCAAGCCTCCACTGACAGACAGATGAGTGGTGGCTGCACATGAGGTGGATTGTCCGGGGATTGAACCCGGGACTCCTGCATGGAAGGTGAGAATTCTGCCACTGAACCACCACTGCCTTCTTGTGTGTGGGCACTGTGAGAAGGGTGATGGTTCACTAATACTTTTACGATCTGAGGCAGAGTGTCTGTGAATCTGTGGAGAAGCCTTTTTCATGATGTTCTCTTCTTAGCTATGCACTCTCATGGGCTTGCATACCTAAGGAGAATTCAACTTTTGATGGGGATCCACACACCCGCTGGGTTCTCTGCCCTTGAAAGCTTACTCGTCAGCTCTATAGTCCACACAGACTGAGCTGGTGAGTGTTCCTTGATGGAAGCTCTTTCTGCTTAAAGCAACTATTTATCGTATGTTTACTATGTGCCATACACTGCTAAGTCCGGAAGGTGTGTTAATTTTATTTACTCCTCAAACAACACTTTGAATTAAGTATGATTGTAATCTCAGCTTTACAGATGAGGAAACTGAGGTGCACGGGCGTGAATTCTCTTGCTACAGCCACTAACTGGTAAGCCTAAATTTCAGACTCAAGCTGCCTGACCCCCAGGCCAGAACTCGTCATCACTATGCGGTGTTGTTCTAGGTGTCCTGGATGAAAATATATTTTATTCGTATAGATTAGAAAAACCATCTTGTCCCAGAAGTGCCCCTGGCAAGTATTAAAATCTGTTATTGATTGTGGAGTCATCACGGCCACTGCTTTTTTGTTCTTTGGAAATTTATATCTTCATAAAATATTTCTTCCACCTCGCCTACTTCTCTCTTTTTCCTTCCTTTCTTCCTTTTCTCTCTCCTCCTTTCTTTCCTTCCCTTTTTCCTTCCCCTTCCTCCCTCCCTCCTTCTTGTCTTGTCCGCTTCTTGCCTTCTTTCTTTGCTCTTTCTTCCTTCTTCCCTCTAGCTCTTCCTCCTTCCTTCCTTTCTTCTCCTAGCTCCATCCTATCCCCACTGGTAAAATGACTGTTTCTGAACACGAAGAAGTGACTGTTAACTTTATTGAGTGAAGGTGAGTTGATGCCACTCAGAAAAGGATGCAAGTCTGGGCCCAGCTCACCTATCACAAACTCCCCCCTGGAGGGGCCACCATGTTTGCCCCGTGCCAGTGAGCATTGGCAGCTGGGGCTCCCTGAACCCAGAAAGCGATGATTAAATTATGAGTGTCTTCATTTGTGACTGTGACAAGGCTCTCTGTGTTCATTTGAAAGCCCGTAATTAGCAGCACATTAGTATAGCACAGGCCACATAAGTACTAATTAGAGAGAAAATAGGGGGGTAAACAAAGATGAATTCTGAGTGGGTTCAGGCTGGCCAAGTTCTTTGTGGCCTACCTGGTCCCTGAGTCTCCAAGGGTGGTGTTTTCGGTCCAGTCATTTTGCTTTATAGCAAGAACCTGAAAGGCCAGGGTCTAGCTGCTTCTTGGGCTGTTTCTGACGCTGTGCTCCTTGAATCATTTAGCAGGTTGACATGGAAAAGCAGGTATAATTCCACAGAGCCAGGAGCAGTGGGCATGGCTGAGACCACTGAAAAGCCTGTGGCCCTGCTCTTTGGGATTTTCACTATGAAGAAACCACTTTCCCATCTCTGATGAAGAACTGAAGGCCAATCTGTTGGGTGGCAAGCAGAGATTAGCTGGTGGATGGTAAGAAAATGATTGCATATTAATAGAGCTGTCAAAATTTTTTTTCTTTTTTTTCTTTTTTATTTTTTTATTGTACTTCAGGTGAAGTCTTACAGAATAAATAGTTTCTCATGAAACAGTAGTACACATATTGTTTTATGACATTGGTTAACAACCCCACAACATGTCAACCCTCTAACTCCTCAACCTTTTTTTCTGGCGAAAATACACATAGCCAAAGATACACCATTTCAAAAATTTCTACACGCACGGTTCAGTGACATTGACTACATACAGCTGTCAAAATTTTGCTAAACATAGTGTAATTTCTTCTTCTCAGTGTTGTTTCTGAGCTTTGCTTTGCTAGAAGCTTGTAATTAACACCTGAGACAGGATGAAATGGCTTTTCCACACCATATGTGTCTCTGCGTTTACCCGTTGGGAGTTGTTCCTGAATGTGGCTCACTTCCATTTGCTGATGAAGCACTTGGTGTGTGTTGGGGGTGAAAAATCTCCTCAATTCACTGCTGGCTGTGAGACCTTATCAGCCCACATTTATGTACATATCTGGTAGGTGCCTAGCGCTGTGCTAGCCTGGGGAAGGCAGAGTTCTCCATTTGGCAAGGCTGACGGTAATAATAATAGTATTGAACCCTATGGGTGCAGTGGTGGTTCAGTGGTAGAATTCTCACTTTCCATGCGGGAGACCCAGGATCAGTTCTCAGCCGATGCATTTCATGCACAGCCACCACCCATTTGTCAGTGGAGGATTGGGTGTTGTTATAATGCCAAACAGGTTTCAGCAGAGTTTCTAGACTAAGGTGGACTAGGAAGAAAGGCCTGGCTATCTACTTCCAAAAATCAGCCAGTGGAAGCCCTATGGATCACAATAGTCCAATCCCATTGCACATGGGGTCACCGTGAGTCAGGGGCCAACTAGATGGCAGCTAGCAATAACAGTGAGCCCTATAGTTACTCTTCTCAGGGTTTTTTATGTATTACCTTGTTTAATTCCTACAGTGGGGACCCAAGAGGCTAGGAGATTGCCCATGGTCACTCAGAGAGTAAGTGACAAAGTTGGAATACAAGCTCTGTCTGTCTGGCTCCAGACCCTGAGCTCTTAATCATAGTGCTATACTGATGATCATAAAACATAGATGCTTTTGCAATGGAAGTCCCTGGGTGGCTTAAACTGTTACACGCTTGGCTGGTAACCCAAATGTTGGAGATTCAAGTCTACCCAGAAGTGCTTCAGAAGAAAGTCCTGGCGATCTACTTCTGAAAAACCAGCCATTGAAAACTGTGGAGCACAGTTCTACTCTGACACACTTGAGGTTGCCATGGGTCAGAGTCCACTTGATGGCAACCGGTAATAGAGAAATGTACGGGCTCTGGGGAGGTTGATCAGCTCCCTGAAGTCTACTAGTATTCTCCAAATGTCATCCAAATATTTTTTGTCACACAGCACTATTAGTTATAAAAAAATAAGCACTTCTTTTATTGTATATCTTTTCCTTTACAAATGACCTGTTTATACTGGTGTATTACATATTTTATACTAAAACGCTGGTGAGATCTGGAACAACAGGAACACTCATTCGTTGCTGGTGGGAATGCAAAGTGGTACAGCCACCTTGAAAGACAGCTTGGCAGTTCCTTAAAAGCTAAACACAGGCTTACCATATGATCCAGCAATTGCGCTCCTAGGTATTTACCCAAATGAGTTGAAAACTTATGTCCACATAAAAACCTGCATATGAATGTTTATAGCAGCTTTATTCATAATGCCACAAATTGGAAGCAACCAAGATGTTCTTCAATAGGTGACTAGACTGTGGTATAGTCATACAATGGAGATTTATTCAGCAATAAAAAGAAGTGAGCTATTAAGATACGAAAAGACATGGAAGAGCTTTAAATGTATATTGCTACATGAAAGAAGTCAGTCTGAAAAACAAAACAGAACGCTAGAACCAGGCAGTGTTCCGTTCTGTTGTACATGGGGTTGCTATGAGTTGGAACCAACTCAACGGCACCTAACAACAAAACGTATATTGTATGATTCCAACTAGACAACATTCTGGAAAATGCAAAACTGTAGAGATAGTAAAAAGAACAGTAGTTGCCAGGGATTGGGGGGGGGGATGAATAGATGGAGCACAGGGCATTTTTAGGGCAGTGAAACCATTCTGCATGGTACTGTAATAGCGGACACACGGCATTATGTGTTTGTTAAAACCCATAGGACTTTACAACACAAAAAGTGAACCCCAATGTAAACTATGGACTTTAGTTAGTAATAATGTATCAGTATTTGTTCATCAGTTGTAAAAAATGTGCCACCTCCATGCAAGATGTTAATAACAGGGGAAGCAATGTGCAGGGGGAGGACATTAATGGGAACTCTTTGTACTTTCTGTGCAATTTCACTGTAAACCAAAAACTTCTCTTAAAAAGAATGTCTATTAATAAAACACACACACACACACAGAGTAAAAAGCATGAGATAAAAATTAATTAGAAATAGAAGTTCTAATATGTTTTCCTGGCCATTCCAGGGCAGATTGCGCTCCTCCCCCTTTTGGAATTTACTGCACTAGAGGCAAGGCCTATGTTCGTTTTGCTAATCACTGTATTTCCAGGGTCTATTGGAGCTCCTAGGACATAGCAGGTCTCCAGTGGGCATTTGTTGAATAGATGGCTGGATAAATTGATGGATGAATGGATGGATGGATGATAAGTGATGGATGGATGGATGGACGGATTTGAGGAAGGCGTTCTGGAGGAGATAGTGTTTGAAGTATGTGGAAAATGGGGAGAGTTGGGAGGGGCATGCCAGAGAGAAGCAATAACTGTGTTAAGGCCTAGAAGCATGTTTCTGAAAGAGCAGAGAAGCTGGTGGATAAGGTGTGTGATGGGGACTGAGCCTGGATTATGGAAGAACCTTGGATACCACACTCAGAGTTTGGCCCTCATGGTGTAGGAGTGGAGGCTGTCAGAGGTCTGTGAGCAGGACATGATGGTCACTCTGTCCACTGGGAAGGATAGATTGGAAGGAAAAGAGGCCAGAGCAGGGGAGACCAGTGAAGAGGTCATTGCAATATTTGCATGACAAACTTCTATAAGGGAGAAGATTTAAGACTTGCTGACCAATTACATGATTTGGGAAAATAAGCAATTTCGGACAGGTGTCTGCCAGGGCTCTAGCTTGAGTAGATGGATGGTGATGTCATTAACTGAGACAGGAAACTCAGGATGGAGAGCAGCTCTTTGGGAAGATAACAAAAACAGCCACAGCTAACATATATTGAGTGCTAATTACATGCTGGGCACTTTCCATACATCATCACATTCAATTCTCAAGAGAATGCATTATCATGTGTTATAACTTAATAGATGAGAAAACTGAAGATCAGGGCAGGGAAGTAACTTGGGCAGATGTCTAGCCTTGGATCAATTTGTTTTGAACAAGGAATAGGGTCACATGAAAAGATAGCCCAGGAGAAGGGAGCATTTCATTTTTTTTTTTTTCTCCTTGGGACTGTGAAG
>NW_004443947.1:4032089-4040123 GCF_000243295.1 Trichechus manatus latirostris | reverse complement strand
TCCTGCCTTCTAGTCCTTGTCCCTGGGGTGTTGTGCCCCATTAGTCTTGTTTTGTTTTGTGGAGCTGTCTAATCTTTGGCTGAAGGGTGAACTTTGGGAGTGACGTCATTACTGAGCTAAAAGGGTGTCTGGGGGACATGCTCTCGGTGTTTCCTCAGTCTCTGTCAGGTCAGTAATTCTAGTCTTTTTTTGTGGAGAAGGGAGCATTTCTAGGTAGATAACACCATGGCTGCACATTACATCTCCATTATAGAACTTACCACTCTCCACTGAAATTAACTCTTTTTCTAAATGGAGAAAAATTTAAAATATTTTTATTACTTTTTAATTATACAAGTAATACATGGATATAGTCTCCTTGTAAAACATAATTTCACAATTACAGATAAGGCTACTTTCATTTGCTCACCACTCAAATTCTACTCGTCTCCACTCTTCATTGAAAACAACCATTAACAGTTTTGTATGCATCCTTCCAGATCTTTTTCTATGCAATTGCTATCTATGTGTACCTAAGGAAAATAGATAGTATTGCTTTTGTGCATTTTTATATAAAAAACCAAACCAAACCCATTGCCACTGAGTTGATTCTGAGTAGAACTGCCCCATAGAGTTCCCAAGGAGGGCCTGATGGATTTTAACTGCCGACCTTTTGGGTAGCAGCTGTAGCACTTAACCACTGTGCCACCAGGGCTCCATATTTATTTACTTATTCAAACAATATTTATCAAGTGCCTACAATATGCCAAGTGTTGTTCTAGGACAGTTCAGCAAACTTTCTGTAAAGGGCCAGATAGCGAAGTTTTCGATGGCTGATCCACCGCCCTCTACCACCCAGGTAGATGTAGATTCCCAGACCTTTCTTTTGAGGAGCCTCTGAGTGGACTCAAACCACCAAACTTCAGGTTAACAGCTGAGAGCATAAACCACTTGCACCACTCAGGGACTCCTTTGTTTTGAATATAATCTTTAAATATGTAAAAACCATTTTTAGCTTGGGGGCTGGTGCCTGAATTTGCCCAAGGGCCTTAATTTATTGACAGCTGTTCTAGGAGATGGGGAGGTGCCACTGAACAAAATAGCCCCAAATCCATTTTATTCAACACTATGCCCTTGAAATATTTTCATCTTATTTCATGTAGTTTTATTTCATTCTTTAAATTGCTGCAATTTCTTTGTATTTAAAAGTATGAAATTTAAAAGTATTTCTTTGCATGGACTGGAATTATTTCTCAAGTCTGGCTTTCCTATAGACTATAATATCAGCTCGTTAGGACAGGAACTATGACTAACTCATCTTGCTATTTCAAGTGCCAGTACAGGGCTAGGCACAGAGTGACCACCCAAAGAAGACTGGTTGAATTAATCAACAGATAAATGAAAATTTTCATAAAATGAAGAATGATAAGCTACACAGTAAGTGGTCCCTGACTTCATGGAGCAATTCCATGAAGAACACCACAGCTTGGCCATCCTGGCCAACAGGGCTGACCCATTTCTTACTTTCTGAATGCCTTAGGCCAGTTTGTAAGTCACTCGCAGAGTGGGAAAGAATGCTTGAAGGACACCCAGCACGTTAGGAGAGGAGTTATGACTGCTCATTCAGAATGCCAGGGAAGCACCACTCAGGCTCTGAAGCTGTGATTCAGTTCCACTCTGCTGGGCATGAGAAGAGCCTTGGTGGCGCAGAGGTTAAGAGCTCAGCTACTAACCAAAAGGTTGGCAGTTCCAATCCACTAGCCGCTCCTTGGGAACCCTGTGGGACGGTTCTACTCTGTTTTATAGAGTTACTGTGAGTTGGAATCAACTCGATGGCAACGGGTTTTGGGTATGGTAGGAGTCCCTGGGTGGTACAAATGGTTAACATGGTTGGCTGCTAAATGAAAGGTTGGAGATTTGAATCCACCCAGAGGCACCTCAGAAGAAAGGCCTGGTGATCTACTTCCCAAAGATCGGTCACTGAAAACCTTACGGAGCACAGTTTAACTCTGACACACATGGGGTCACCGTGAGTTGGAATTGACTCAGTGGCAACTGGTTGGTTTTGGGGCATGAGCAACAGTGATGTAGGATGCACACGGACTGCACAAGGAAAGCTAGTCCTCACCAGTGCAGACCGTATAGTTAGACCAATCTCTGTCCACACCATCTACTTCTTGTGAGAAGTGGGCAAAATGACTGCACCTCTCTGAGCCTCTGTTTTCTCACCTGCAAAATGGAGATAATGCCTTCTGTCTCCAAGTATTTCTTGTGAAGATTAAACCTAATAATATTTTCAAAGTACTTTGCAAAGTGCCCAGCGCTAGGGACTAAAAATTTTCAGGGTGCCTCCTGTGTAGGGAACAGAACAGCCTGAGACTTTGTTGTTGTTGTTGTTACCATGAGTCCAAACTATCAGGGCACTCAGGGCTTAGCCCAGAGAGTTTGCCTGTCTTGTTCTCCATCCACGTGCAGGGCCAAGCAATGTCCAGCTCTCACTCACACTGCTCCTGCCTCAGCCCAGTCCTGAGAGGCTTCACTTGTCTGAAGGGGCCAGAGCCCCACAGCTGAGGCAGCCCAATGCTTATGGGGAGTGGGCAACAGGAGGGATGGAGTGTGATACCGAAGTTCAGCCACAGCCAAAATTAGCAAGTAACCATCATGGTGGAGGGGAACCAGGTGTAGGGAAGGCATTGTGATCCTTAAACCAGTTGCCATCAAGTCAATTCTGACTCATGGCTACCCCATGTGTGTCAGAGCAGAACTGTGCTTCCAAGGGTTTTTCAATAGCTTATTTTCCAGAAGTAGATCACCAGGCCTTTCTTCTGAGGTGCCTCTGGATGGACTCGAACTTCCAACCCTTTGTTAGCAGCCAAGTGTGTTAACTGTTTGCACCACCCAGGGCCTCCAGGATAATCCTGTTCTTTTTTTTTTTTTTTTTATAGAAATGATAAAACAAGTGCTCATGATCCTGACCACAGAGTGACCGAAGCAGAGTTTTAACAGGCTGAAATCACTCACTCTCTCTTCTTGATGCAGGTTTGCAGTCTGAGTTCCAGAAAGTTGTCTGCGGACCTTGGAGCACCTTGTTTAATTAAGCCCAACAAGTACTGGTCTTAGTCTGCTCATCTCGTCTGATTCACTGACTCCCCACCATGATGTCCAAAGTCTCGGCCCACAGGTCAAGTATTTCCCTAAGGTAAGTTGGAATTGGGGAGCCATCAGAAAGTGAGACAACCCAAGGGGCCAGCTAGTCCCTTGGCTTCTCTCTTGGGCTGCATAAGCTCTCCACTTCCTGGTGTGTTTGTTTTTCTCCGTGCATCTGTCCTGTTCTCTCTTCTCTACCAGCTGGTCCTGGGAGTCCATGTGGTGTCTGCAGCTCTCAGTTACAGTTTGCTCATGACCATTTGTGGACCCTTGGCCCCTGTCTCCACCTCACCTGCAAGCATTAGCTCCCAGGATGTCCTCCCTCTCTTGGAAGTTGCAAGTTCTGACTCCCTTGCATTGCGTTCTGATTAGCTGTCTACCGGCTGGCTCAGCTTGGGGTAGGCACATGCCCACTTCAGGTTCCGTCTCTCTGGTCCAGGATGCTGACCTGTCCTGCTGCTAAATCAAGCTTCACACTCCTGCCACCAGTGTTATGTCCTTATACCCAGAGAAGAGAGTTTTAATTACCTTCCTGGTGTTTCATAAAAAAACAGTTGCTAGAATTTAAGTTTTTCTGTCTTGCATTGAACCCTGAAAGAAGTTAAAAAATACAAAATGTGGGAAGAAGTTAGAATTCTTCTAATAATTTAGAGTCAAATTTGAGTTTGGATCGTGGCTTCACTATTTGTCAGCTGGGTGACCAACTGTCTCATCTTTTACATGGGATGCTTGTTTTATCCTCTGCCTCAAAGGTCTGATTATTAGGACCAACTTTGATAAAGAATACGGCATAACATAACGTAATTTATATAATTTATATTATATCACATTACATTACATTAAAATCTCTTTCAATTGTAAGTGACAGAATCTTAATTCAAACTGTTTAAGTTGACAAGCTTATGGCTCATATAATGGGGAAATTCAAGTGTGGGCTTGCTTCAGGCACAGTTGGATCCAGGATTCAGGATCAAAAACAGAATCATTGTCATCTTGCTCCTCAACTTGCTACAACCCAGTTTCATTCCTATGTGAGTTCCTTACATTTTCTGACATCCTTCCATGGATTATATGCTTATCCCCAAGCCAGTCACTGTTGCTGGTGTAGGGCCGGAGGAGGAATACTTAGATTGGTCCATGTACCAATGCATGACTGAGTGGGAGGAGTGTGGAATAGGGGATGATTGGTTCCCCTAGGGAGTCCTGGTGATGCAAAGTGTTATTTGCACAACTACTAACTGAAGGGTTGGAGCTTTGAACCCACCCAGAGGTACCTGAGAAGAAAGGTCTGGAAATCTGCTTCTAACGGTTACAGCCTTGAAACCCCTATAGAGCACATTTCTACCCTACACATATGAGGTCACCATGAGTTGGAGTCGACTCCGTGGCAACTGTTTTGTTCTTTTTGGCTCCTGTCTTAGTTACCAGTGCTACTATAGCAGAAATACCACAAGTGAATGGTTTTAACAAACAGAAATTTATTCTTTCACAGTCTAGGAGGCTAGAAGTCTGAATTCAGGGTGCCAACTCCAGGGAAAGGCTTTTTATCTCTTTCGCTTCTGGGGAAAGGTCCTTGTCATCAATCTTCCTGGTTGAGAAGCCTCTCACAACAGGGACCCTGGGTCCAAAGGACACACTATTCTCCTGGCTCTTGTTTCTTGGTGGTATGAGGTACCATCTCTCTGCTTGCATCTCTCTTTTATATCTCAAAAGAGATTGGCTCAAGACACAATCCAATCTTGTACATTGAGTCCTGCATTGTTAATGTAACTGTCGCTAATCCCATCTCATCAGCACTATAAAGATAGGATTTACAACACATAAGAAAATCACATCAGGTGACAAAACGGTGAGCAATTACACAATACTGGGAATCATGGCCTAGCCAAATCGATACGCATATTTTTTGGGGACGCAATTCAATCCGTGACAGTTCCCAAAAGGAAACCTAAGGTAGTGTAAATGGTTAACGAGCTCGCTTGCTAACTGAAAGGTTGGAGGTTTGAGTCCACCCAGAGGCACCTCGGAAAGATACCTGGCAGTCTACTTCCAAATAATCAGCCATTGAAAACCCTATGGAGCACAGTTCTACTCTGACGCACATGGAGCTGCTATGAGTCTGAATCCACCTGACGGCAATTTTGTTTTTGGTTGCCCAAAGGAAGGACTGCTGGACAAGGAAGTATATGTCCTCTCTGCCCAGCCAGCACTTTTTAAGAACTCAATGACAGGTATTATTCTCATACCTGGATCTGCCCTCTTTCCCAGTGTTTCTTAAAAAAGCAGATGCCAAAACTCAGGAGGATGAAAGAAATTCACTCCCCTAATTACAGCCTTGGAAACCCTATGGGGCAGCTCTACTCTGAGACGGCAACTGGTTTGGTTGTTTTTTAATAACTGCCGTAGACAGGAATTTGAACCAAATGAAGCCCCAGATCAGAGTAAGCACTCCTAATTTGCTAACCTGGGAGCTAAAACGAAATATAAACTCACGCTGATTTGCAAATGAAGATAACGTATTATTCTGTGGAAGTGACCATTTCAAAATGGAAAAAGCTCATAATTTCAGAGATTTTTGAACTGGAATAAAGAGGAAATGTCAAAGGGGTTTGTAGACCAAATTATGGGGATGTGGCAAAATGCATGACTCCCAGATCTCAGGAATGTTCCTTCCTCTAGTTTAGGGGGGGAAAAGAGGCAGAAGGGATATTAGCAAACCTGATTTAAAACCAAAAAAACCAAACCTGTTGCTGTCGAGTTGGTTTTGTCTCGTAGCGACCCTACAGGACAGAGCAGAACTACCCCATAGGGCTTCCAAGGAGCAGCTGGTGGATTCGAACTGCCAGTCTTTTGGTTAGCAGTTGTAGCTTGCTGTAGCTCTCAACCACTGTGCCACCAAGGCTCTTCAAATTGTTGAAAAGCAAGGGTGTCACTTTGAGGACTAAGGTGCACCTAACCCATGGTATTTTCAATCGCCTCATACACATGCAAAAGCTGGACAATGAATAAAGAAGACCCAAAAATTGATGGCTTTGAATTATGGTGCTAGCGGAGAATATTGAATATACCATGGACTGCCAGAAGAATGAGTAAATCTGCCTTGGAAGAAGTACCGCCAGAATGCTCCTTAGAAGCAAGGATGGCAAGACTTAGTCTCACGTACTTTGGACATGTTATCAGGAGGGATCAGTTCCTGGAGAAGGACATAATGCTTGGAAAAGCGGAGGGTCAGCGAAAAAGAGGAAGACCCTCAATGAAATGGATTGACACAGTGGCTGCAACAATGGGATCAAGCATAGCGAAGATTGTGAGGATGGCACAGGATAGGGCAACGTTTCATTCTGTTGTACATAGGATCACTATGAGTCAGAAGCAACTCGATGGCACCTAACAACAACAAGAACAACAGTCTTTACAGAAACAGACTGTCACATCTTCCTCCCACAGAGCGGGTGATGGATTCAAACCACCAACTTTTTGGTTCACGACCAAGTGTTTAACCACTATGCCACCAGAGCTCCTTAAAGTTATAGTGGGGAGATCCAAAGTCAGTTTAAGCTTTTTAAAATTTTAATGGCAGGGATTTCCGGCAAAATGGTGCTCTAGGCAGAAGCACCACGCCGTCCCTCCACAGCAAAGATCCGAAAAACTAAGCCAAACAGAGAATACAACAATCCTGAAACCCTAAAACATCAAATGAAGAGATAAAGAACTCAGCCAAGCACCAAATGGAGTGAGAAAACGGACAGAGAATGGAGAGCGACGAGAGAGTCATGAAGAGGTCCCCTACCAGCTACGGCAGCGCGAATCTGCCATCTTGGACTCCTATAGGAGACCAGCAAACGGGTACAAGAAAGCAGCCTCACAGAGCATCCAGAGGAAGACAAAACAACCGGTAATTTGCGGTGAGTGCTTTCCCACCCCCCCACCCCTCTTCACCCCGGCTCGGCCTCCTCTGCTTCCCGCGGCCATGGTCTCTTGACCAGGAGGCGCCGGCTGCTTGGATTCCACACACCCAAGCAGGCGGCTCTCTGGGTGCCATTTGTTGGCTGCTAGTGTTGCTTTTTTTTTTCTGCTTCTTGTGATTTCTCACTTGCCTCTCGCCACCTCCCCCCCCTTCACTCGAGTGCCTAGCTCCGTGCGCCATCTTTGTTTCTTCCTGAGGGGCTGCAGAGTGCTGGCAATTTGTAATATGTGCTTTCCCACTCTCTACCCTTCATCACCCACACTCAGCCTCCTCTGCTTCCCCCAGACGCAGTCTCTCGTCCACAAACACCAGCCCGAACTGGCTGGCTCTCTGAGTGCCATTTGTTGGCTGCTGGTGTTGCTTTTTTTTTTTCTGCTTCTTTTGATTTCTCACTTGCCTCTCACCACCTCCCCCTCCTTTCACTCGAGTGCCTGGCTCCATGCCCCATCTTTGCTTCTTCCTGAGGTGCTGCGGAGCTCCATTCAAGTGCGGAGCTGCTTCCCGGTCTGGGCTACTGCACTGGTGGGATCCTGGGGCTTTTGTTCTTTGTTCATTTTGAATTGTTTGTTTGTTTTCTTTTCCTTTTCTTGAGTTGGGAGCCCCTGCTGGCCAGGCGCAGCTGCGTAGCAAGGAACTCCCATTCAGCTTCCACAGATGTGCAGAGGGATCCCTGAGAGCATTTCTTTTTTCGTTGGTTTTTTTTTTTTCTGTTTTTTTTGGGGGCCTTTCTTGTTCTTTTTTTTTTTAAATTTGTTTTGTTTCCTTTTCCCTCTTTTTGTCTTTCTTTATTGCTCAGTTTCTCATCCCTTTATATCTTCCTTCTCTTTCTGATCCCTGAATACCAAGCATTGTATACCTCTACGCCTTCTAGCCAGGCTGTATTGCAACACCTGAGAGCAACTTCCCCAGACCCCATAGCTGCACCAGTGGGATCCCTGGGA
>NW_004443947.1:3997498-4025064 GCF_000243295.1 Trichechus manatus latirostris | reverse complement strand
TGTACTACTGTTTCATGAGAAACTATTTGTTCTGTAAGCCTTCACCTGAAGTACAATAAAATATAAAAAAAAAAGAAAAAAAAATTTAATGGCAAAATATAATACATAGAAATAAATGCATAAAACTGAAATGTGAACTTTAACAAATAGTTATTGAGCAAGTATACCTACATAATCAGAACCATATTAAAAAAAATAGAAGATTCCTTCCTGATCACAATCCTCTAGAGACAATCGAGATGCTGAGTTTTATGATAATAATTTTCTTCTTTTTCTTTACATTTATACAACATGTAAATGCATTAAAATTGTTTATATTTTCCTGAGTTTATATAAATGGAACTGAATTATGTGTATTCTTTTGTATTTTGTTGTTTTACTCAACTATGTTTATAAGGCG
The DNA here is from genome assembly GCF_000243295.1 of Trichechus manatus latirostris. NCBI lineage: Eukaryota > Metazoa > Chordata > Mammalia > Sirenia > Trichechidae > Trichechus > Trichechus manatus. The sequence continues at coordinate 4,024,664 of NW_004443947.1, read as the reverse complement.
CATGTATGTGGTTGAGAGTGTCTCTAGCCCATTCTTTTTTGCTGTTGCATAGATTCAAGCGCATGAATTTATCTCTGCAATATGTTTATCTATTCCACTGTTCATAGACATTTGAGTTGCTTTCAGTTTACATACAGTGCAATTCCAAACAATGCTGCTGTAAGCATTCCTGTATATTATCCTGGGGCATGTAGCATGGATTTCTTCAGGGTATATACCTTGGGGTGGAAGTTGGGTCATAGGGTTCTTGCTTCCTCAACCTTACTAGATAATGCCACACTGTTTTCCACAGTACTTATTCCAACTTATACTCCCTACAGAGAATTGGCAAACATCTTAATTTTTTGCAAATCTTGTTGGAATTGTGGTATAAATTAGTATTTCCCTGAATATTGGTGAGGTTGAACACTTTTTAATCTGTTTATTGGCCATTTAGATTTTTTCGTGTATGAAATGCGCTTTGTCACCTGCATTGCATGTATTTTCTATCACTTTGTGGTTTGTCTTTTGACTGTTTTTAAAATTTTTAAAGTAGTGCATTTGATAAACAGGAGTCCTTAGTTTCCTTTTTTTAAAATTTTATTTTATGATTAGTGATGTTTGTTTTCTAAGAAATCCATCATCACCCTGAGATGATGAAAATGATGTATTTTAGTCTCTTCTATAAACTTCATGGTTTTGCTTCTCACAATTGGGTTTTTAGTCCAGCTGAAATTCATCTTGATTTATGAGGTAAGTAAGGATGCAATTTCTTTTCTTTCTTTCTTTTTCTTGTATGGACACCAACTGACCTAATACCATCTATGTTGTTCACATTTTCTGTAACCTTACTAATTTTTTGTCCCTCTGTTCTAGTATTACATAGAAAGCTCTGTTAAAATCTCCTACCATGATTGTAGATTTATCTATTTCATCTTTTAGTTCTCTAAATTCTTAAAACAGACCTTATTTTTTAAGTCTGTTACTATGTCCTTACAGATTTTTAAATTATTATGTCTTCTTGATGAATTGAATCTTTTAGCACTATTAAGTGACCCTCTTCTTCTCTAGTAATTGATTTTGGCTTAAAGTCCACTCACCTCATAGTAAAATACCTGCAGCAGATTTTGTTGTTGTTGTTGTTAGTATTTGCGTGGTATACTTCTTTGTACCTATTTGCTTTCAATCTTACTGTATCCTTTTGTTTTAGAAGCACGTATCTCTTATAAATAATATATAAATAGATTTTGTGGGGTGGTAAAAGATATATGTGCTTGAATTGACAACCTCTATCTTTTGACTGTAGTATTTAGTCCATTTACATTTAATATAATTAATGATATATCATATTCCACTAGTTTTAAGATGTGTATATTTTCACATCTTAACATCTTTGACATTAGTACGCATTCACTGTTGGTGAAGTGGCAGTTGTGATATAGTTGTCATTACCTGAACATGCACATGAAAATCTATAGACTGGATGTCAGCAGCTTTTAAGGAAATCTCAAAGACAACACTGAAACCCTCTTTTATGAAATGTTACTTTACTCAAGCTCTTACAGCACAAAATTTGATGTTTTGTAGAAAAATAGACATCTCTGGGTTAAAAAAAGATTTAGAAAAGATAGACTTTGAATGTGAAGAAGTTTTAGAAATATCTTAACTCATTTATTTAACTTATGATGTCCTTTTCTGTAAGCACAAGAGTGATATATGATTAAAAATAATATATGTCTAAATACACCTGAAAAAAGCTCTTTTAACAAGTATAAAATAAAAATTCTAAGAGATAAGAAAATATTCTAACAGTTTTAATGGGCAATTTTTTTTCTTTATTAAAGGTAGATAAAATTATGATGTAGCTTATAATCAGTTTCTTTTAAAGACTATGAAATACAGTTCCTTGTACATTTTATACCATCTCTTTTTGGGATTTCTATTTCTCTCTTGTTCTCTTTTTGTCTTCATGTTTGAATATCTCTATAAGTTTGGAAGTAATACACTCTGTTTGTAATTTTTGGTGTTATTTGAAAAATTACATCATGCATAATTAACTTATCAAAGTTGAAATTAATTGAAACCTTTTCCTCAAGCATTATACTGAGTGAAATTAGTCGACTTCAAAAGGACGAATATTGTATAAGACCACTATCGTAAGAAATCAAGAAAAGGTTTAAACACAGAAGAAAACATTGTTTGATGGTTACGAGGGTGGGGAGGGAGGGAGAGGGGTATTCACTAACTAGATAGTGGACAAGAACTATCTTAGGTGAAGGAAACAGCAACACGCACTACAGTGGAAGTCAGCATAACTGGACTAAGTCAAAAGCTAAGAAGTTTCCTGAATACAACCAAACACTTTGAGGGACAGAGTAGCAGGGGCAGGGATCTGGGGACCATGATTTCAGGGGACATTTAGGTCAATTGGCATAACAAATTTTATTAAGAAAATGTTCTGCATCCCTCTTTGGTGAGTGACATCTGGGGTCTTAAAACTAGCGAGCAGCCATCTCAGATGCATCAATTGTCCCAACCCACCTGGAGCAAAGGAGAATGAAGAACACCAAAGACACAAGGAAAATATGAGCCCAATAGACAAAAGGGCCACATAAACCACAGAGTCCATAAACCTCAGACCAGAAGAACTAGATGGTGCCTGGCTACTATCAACCAGGCACCATCTGACGGAACACAACAGAGAATCCCTGATGGAGCAGGAGAAAAGTAGGGTGCAGAATTCAAATTCTAGTAAAAAGACCAGACTTAATGGTTTGACTGAGACTGGAGGGACCCTGGAAGACACAGCCCCCAGACTCTCTGTTAGCCCAAAACTAAAACCATTCCTGAAGCCAACTCTTCGGACAAAGATTAGACTGGACTATGGGACAAAATGATACTCGTGAAGAGTGTGCTTCTTAGCTCAAGTAGATACATGAGTCTAAATGGGCAGCTCCTGTCCGGAGGCAAGATGAGAAGGCAGAAAGGGACAGGAGCTGGTTGAATGGACACGGGAAATCAGGGCTAGAGAAGAAGAGTGCGCTGTCACAGTATGGGGAGAGCAACTAGGGAAATAGCAGTGTGAGTACAAATTTTTGTATGAGAAACTAACTTGAACTGTAAACTTTCATTAAAGCACAATAATAATAATAATAATCAAAAAAACATTTTCCTCTTTTCCAGGAAAATATAAAGAACTTAGCATTAACTCCATTTACTCACCCCCGATGTAAATGCTATTATAGTTTAGTATTTTCGTTCTAACTTTAAAATTTAACACCCTTAGACATTATTACAACTATTTTGTATAATGATTATTAATTTCCGTTTGCCCATACATATACAACTTCCCTTGATCTTTAATTTCTTCTTGCATCTCAGCCTTTCCATTTGGGATCACTTTCTTTCTGCCTGAAGTGAATCCTTTAGAATTTTCTTCAGTGGGGTTCTGCTGATAAACACTTCTCTTTCTGTCTTTTTAATGTTTTTATTTTTTCTGAGTATAGAATTCAGAATTGGCAGTTATTTCCTTCCAGAACATTTAAAATATGATTTTATTGTTTTTTTGCTTTCCATTGTTGCTGTTGAGAAGTCGTCTATAAATGTATCCTTTAAAAAGTGTTTTTTTTTTTTGGTCTGGTTCCTTTTAAGAATTTTCTCTTTGACTCTACTTTTGGGAAATTTTATTATGGTATGGCTAAGTGTAGATTTATTTTTAATATACTTTGCTTTGGGATTTACTAGGCTTCTCAAATCTGTGCACAGAAAATTTTTATCTGTTCTGGAAAATTTTCAGCCATTATCTTTCTATGTATCACCTCCGCCTGCTGTCTCTGCTTTTTTTCTGGAACTTTGAACAAATGTATGTTAGATCTTCTCAGTGTATTCTGTTTATTTATTACCCCTCCTTCTGTATTATTTATTTTTCTCTTCTATGGTGCATTCCAGATAACTTATTCTCTAATTCTGTCTTTGTTATGTCCAATGTACTGCCAAGCATGTCACATGGTATTCAATTCGAGTTACTATTAATTTTAGAAGTTATATTTGGCTTTTTTTTCCCACATATGCCACATCAATTTTTATTGCTTCCTGCTCCCTGAAGTTATTTTCAAGTTTCTCATTTATTTCTTTAAACTTGATAATGGTTCATAGAAACAGTTGTTTTAAAATCTAAAGTCTGTGCAGGTCTGTTTTTACTATCTGTTGGTTCTCACTCATATATCTTTTTCCTTGTATGCTTGGTTATCTTTGATGGCTTGTTGTTCATTGTCCTGGGACAATTATTTGTGAGCATTCTTAACGACCTGGGAAGGACTTTTCTCTCTCCAGAGGCCTTCTTCCTTTGCTTATTCCAGGTACCTGAGGCACTACCACCAGTCAGGACCATGTTACGCCAAGTTCATAGCTTAATGTTGCTGAGCCTACCTGGGCTATCCTGTCCAAGGATAAAAATTTATAAGAAAGCTTATCCTCAATCGCAAGTTCTCAGGATGTTTTTTCCCGTTCATTTTCTTCCTGCTTGCTTTGTTCAGTAAGAAAATAGTCAACTCTGAATTCTACCTTGGTGGAGGGGGGTGAGTTTACATCTGGTTTCCCTTATCCTGGGTATACAGCCCTTTGGGGATCCTTTTCAATGTGGGGAAAGTCTCCTCTAAGTATAGACACTTTGGTCCTAGGTTTCTGATCCCCTTGCCCTTTATGGGATCCCAACTGTGTGGAAAGGGAAAATGCTCTCAAGGATAAATGACTGGTGCTTTTATTTTACTCTACCTCTCTGGTTACAGGTTTGCAGCCAAGAGTTGGCCTGCAGAAAAACACAACCTCATTGCCTTTTCAGCCTATCAATGCTTCTAAAACCAAAAAAAAAAAAAAAGCCAAAACCAAAAACCAAACCAGTTGCCATCGAGTTGATTCCATAGCAACCCTATAGGACAGAGTAGACCTGCCCTATCAGGTTTCCAAGGAGCAGCTGGTGGATTTGAACTGCCAGCCTTTTGGTTAGCAGCCATATCACTTAACCACTGTACCACCAGGGCTCCAATGCTTTTAAGGTGGTGTGTCTTTTAGACATTAGGCAGTATTTTTCATTGTTTTCAGCAGATGGTTTCATCCAAATAATCTAGCTTGCTATTATTGGAAACCATAAGGCACACTTGGGATTTACTAAGATAAACATTCCAAAATGAAAAACAAAGGCAGACTGTTATGCAGACATTTCTGGCACAGCACATTACATCTGAGGAGACTCTTTCACCTCCTGGAAATGATAAATTCCTATCCCACAGGGCTATTGTGAGGATTAAATGAGATAACATATGAAATTGTTAACTGAGGTGCCATAAGCACTCAAGAAAAGTTTATTAAATCTGATGTCTAAGCAAAACCTGAGAACTTAATTTTTCCACCCACTATTAATGCTGGGGGCAACCACTGAGGGGTTAAAAAAAATGACTTGTTACATGGTTGAACAAATCATTAGAAACGCCCCTCACCCCTTGGCCTTTGGGGGATTTCAATCAGAAAGGATCAGGGTGGGTGCTCTGAGCTCTCCCAGAATGGCAGGCCCAGAGGGAAAGTTGGGCTGAAATGCTCAGGGGGATTAACATAAATAAAATGCTTCACTAAAGATTAGGATTCAAGTATCAGTTTGATTTAATGATTCCAGAAAGTTAATGCACTTCCCAGGCTGGCAGCCAGGAGCACTCAGCTGGTTTGGAGCCGGCAGGATTAGGGTGAGGGGCGATGGTGTCTCTTTGTCAAGTCAGGCTTCTTTTAGAACCGGAAAGAAGCTGGTATGGATGGAGGGCAGTGAGTGAGGAGGAGAGTAGAGGACATGAGGCCAGACAGGTGGGCAGAGGCCAGATCACAAGACCTTGTGGGCCATAGAAGAGAGTTACACTTAATTCTAGGTGCAATGGGAACTTACTGAAGTCTTTTTTTTTTAATCCTAAAAAAGTTTTAAAAAATTCACTTTTTTTTATTATTGGGAAAATATAGATAGCACCACATTTGTCAATTCAATATTTTTCACATCTACTTACGATCTCAGTGAGATCAATTACATCAGTCATGTTGTACAACCATTGCCAATGTCCTCTGCCAAATTTTCCACGCTCATAAACAAAAACTTAATAAACAATAATCCCCCCCATTCCCCCTCCCTCCTGCCCCTGGTAAACAGTATTAAACTCTGCGTTCTGTATACTTACCTATCTTATGTACTTCATATTAGTGAGATCATACAATATTTGTCCTTTCATGATTGATTTATTACACTCAGTATAATGTTCCACTGAAATCTTTTAAGCAATACATGAATGTTTATAGCAGCTTTATTTGTAGTAACAACAACAATTAAAAAAAAAAAATGAAACCAAGCCAAATATCCATCAACAGGTGAATGGATAAACAAACTGTGGAATGCCTATGAAATGAAATGCTACTCAGCAATAACAAGGAATGGATTATGGATACACACAACCAAATGGACGAATCTCAGAAACATTATGCTGAGTGAAAGAAGCCAGACACAAAACAGCGTGTGCTGTATGACTCCGTACAGACAAAACTAATTTACGGTGACATAAAGCAGAACAGTGGTAGCCTGGGGCTGCAGTAGGATGGGGATTGATTGCAAAGGAGCACAAGGGAACCTCCTGGGGTGGTGGAATTGCTCTATATCTTGATTATGGTGATGGCTACGCAGGGTATATTTGTCAAAACTCATCAATCTGTGCACTTAAAATAGGTGCATTTTATTTTATGTAAATCTCACCTTAGTAAAGTTAATTGAAACAAAATCCCAGCTAAAATATTAATTATGTTGACCATATTTTGAATGAAAGTGATAAAGGTAGGGAGAAAATGAATGTCCAGATATTCAAATCACAGGACCCTTCAGTTATTAAAGTCAAATTCCTAGTTGGACTTTGAGTCTCTTGGTTTCAAAAGCAAAAAGGGAAATAAATGTGGCTGCATGTTTCTCACTATCTTTGGGACAATAAATTTCCAGGAGTGTTTGTGCGAGAGATATTTCTACCCTTATCAAAGTCTGGGAATGCTGTACCTACTCAAGGTGACATTGTGACCAAGCAGACTGAAGCCTTCAGCCCAGGTCTGTGAGGCAGAGTCTGCCCTTCAGTGCACTGTTCCACAGACTGGGCAGTTAGCAATGGAAACAAACTCCAGTTCTAACAAATGTGTCTGTGGAGGACTGCCATCCTCTGCTTATGTTAAATTTGGAAGTGCCACCAAGAGCAATTGATCTGATTGGGTGACTCCTTGCCTCAAATCAGAGTTTCTTAACCTCAGCACTATTGACATTTTGGACCAGATAACTCTTTGTGGTGGAGGTTGTCCTTTGCATTGCAAGAAGTTTAACAGCATTCTGGTATCCTACCCATTAGATCCCAATAGCATACTCCTAGTTGTGACAATCAAAAATGTCTCCAGACATTGCCAAATGTCCCCTGGGGGCAAAATTGTCCCCAGTTGAGAATCACTTCCCTAAATCCTTCCATGGGTTCCCATGGTCCACAGGATCCAGTCCATACTCTCTAGCATAGCTTAGCCAGCTCAGGGTGATCTGACACCTCTCCCCTCCAGCCTCAACCCCCCCCCCATTCTCTCTTCATCCATATAAGTCCAACAATAACAACCTGAGAAGCTATTGCTATTCTCTAAGGCCTATCCATGCCTTTGTTAATACGGTTAATACCTTCTTCCTAGAACACCCCTCTTCTTCTTCCAGCCAACTTCTATTTAATGTTCAAAATTCAATTCAAGAATAACTTTCTTTTGATGATTGCTGTTTATTATAAACATTTTTGCACTATTTTATATTCTAACCATGAGCAAATATTATTTTGGTTTGAACAACAATAAAAAGTTCTACCCAGGTTTGGAAAGTTCTCCTGCCTCTGGCCCCCACAGAATTTTCTGTTTCTTTTACCTTGTACTTGAAAATTGTTGAGTAACTGTTTAGTTGTTGGCAACCCCCCGTAGCCAGTGAGCTCTTCAGAATTAGGTTTAGGGAGCTGGCTAAGTTCACCCACATGTACTTGGGCCCGGCACCGTCCCTGGCACAGAGAGGGTATGGGGGAAGGCCTGTGACACTGACTTACCTGTAAGGTGGTCACACCCAAAAAAGCCACAGGCTTGGTGGGCAGCTATAGTGTATGGTGAAATAACTTTATTTTTTAAATAACTGAACTTAATTCTGTGCATTCCTGTCTGGCACACACGGTTAAGTGCTCTACTACCAGCTGAAAGTTGGAGGATCAGATCTACCCAGAAGTGTCTCGGAAGACAGACCTGGAGATCTGCTTCTGAAATGTCACAGCCTTGAGAACCCTCTGGAGCAGTTCTACTCCGCACACATGAGGTCTCCATGAGTTGGAATCAACTCTACGGCGACTAACAAAACTATCCATTCCACCAGGAGGCAGAAACTAAAGATCAGTCAGTGAAGTCCACAGCCCAGGTCTGGGGCTGCATTGACACTGGGGCAGGAGGTGGTGGGGGTGGGGGCACTGATTTGGCTAGGTGAACATTCCACCCCAATGCAGGGAAGTGGACCTGGTAAGCTCTCTGGGTTTCTTCCTGTTTCCTATCCCAGCAGAAGTTGGACAACTTCACTTGGGGTAGGGGGCACAACATAGAGTTTTATTAATAAGTCATGTTACAGTCTGAATGAATCACCAATAAAATATTTGTTGTAACTAAGAGATTTATTTTTTTACTGCAGTATACAGAGCTAATGGATTCTGACGCAAACTTCCTGCACCATCATGGGAACATGATGTGAGGGGTGAAAGAGGGGGAACTGAGAAAGAGCACAGAGTGGGCTGGGAGGTCAGAAGGAATGCTCTCCATCATCCTGAGAAAATACTCCGGAGGCCCTGGGGACTCTGAGTGCTCTCAATGTTGACCCAGGGCAAGGCGGCTACTGGGGACAGAGAAGAGAAAGATCAGCAGATCACCCAGCTCTGCCCTGAAGGAGGGCATGCTTTGAGAGTGATACAGCTAATATCTACACAGGGTTTCTTCAGCTAGGGGATTATATTTTACTGTGTTAACCAGTGTGTCCTCTCCCTCTCCCCGCTTATTCCTTATTATTTTCTGACCCTTCCCCTGTACAGACAGCAGCTAGGACAGTTTCTCAAGGGTCTCTGTTGGCATTTTGGGATCGGACAATTTTTTGTTATGAGGACCTGTCCTGCACTTTGCAAGGGGTTTAATCTCCCTGCCCTGGTCACTAAACATTAGTAACAACCCCTCCCCTCCCCACCCCCCACCCCCACCAGTTGTTATGACAGCCCAAAATGCTATATGCCAGGCACAGTTCTGAGCACAGCAGTAAGCAAGATGGATACGGTTCCTGCTCTCATAGGGCCTTCCTTCTAGTGGGGGTGGGGTGGGGTAGACAAATTAAAACACGAATAAATGAATAGGGAAAGCCCAGATGTTAATATAAGACTGTGCAGATAATTAGAACAGGACGATGTCTTAGTTATCTGGTGCTGCTGTAACAGAAATACCACAAGTGGGTGGCTTTAACGTATAGAAATTTATTTTCTATAGTTTAGGAGGCTAGAAGTCTCAATTCAGGGCATCAGCTCTAGGGAAGTCTTTGTCTTCTCTGAGGGAAAATTCTTTTCTCTTTTAGCTTCTCTTCCTTGGTTCCTTGGTGATCTCCACATGGCATCAATCTTTCTCCATTTGTGCTTCCTTGCTTCTGTGCCTAATCTGCTGTTTTTATATCTTAAGTGATTGGTTTAAGACACTCCCTACACTGATATGGCCTCATTAACATAACAAAGAAAACCCTATTCCTGGATGGGATCACATCCACAGGTATACGGGTTAGGATGTACAAAACATATTTTGGGGGGACACAGTTCAATCCATAACAGGTGACATGATGGTACCTGGGAGGCTATTTTAAAGCAGAGATCAGGCAAGACCTCTCCAAAGAAGCAGCAGGCTGAGACTAAATGTCAAGCAAGAGCCAGCCCTGGAAAGATCAGAGACAAGGCCTTCCCAGGCAGAAGGATCAGCCGGGGCAGAGATCTGCAGCAGTAATAACTGGAGTGCGTAAGGAACAGGAAGGAGGCCAGTGTGACAGGAGGGGAGCATGGTGGGCCCAGGTAGTCATGGCCTCAGATGAGGTTGGAGAGTGTCTTTTGCTAGGGCTGCCATAGAAAGATACCATATCCTGGGTGGCTTTAAAGAACAAAAATGTGTTTTTCTCACAGTTTTGGAGGCTAAAAGTCCAAATCAAGGTCTTGGCCATGTCTGTTCCTTCTGTAGCCCTCTCTCCTTGTTTATGGTGATGGGTGGCAATCCTTTATGGATGTAGATGCAACTGCCTCCATCGAAACATGGCATCTCCCCCTGTGTTTGTTTCTCTGTGTCTGTTCTCCTCTTTATAAGACACCACTCAGAAGGGATTAGGTTTAGGACCCACCCTACTCTGGTCTGACCTCATTAACACAACAAAATAAAACTCTACTTCCAAACAAGATTATATTCACAGGTTCATGAGTTAGGATTTCAACATATATTCTTGGAGGGCAAATTCAATCCATAAGACTGAGATAGGCAGGGGCCAGGTGACATAGGGTTAGGAGTTTGGATTTAATTTAAGTATAATGGAAACTCATGTACTTTGGACACGTTATCAGGTGGGTCTAGTCCCTGGAAGAGGACATCATGCTTGGTAAAGTAGATGGTGATTGAGAAAGAGGAAGACCCTCATCGAGATGGATTGACACAGTGGCTGCAACAATGGGTTCGAACATAAAAACAATTTTGAGGATGGTGCAAGAGTGGGCAGTGTTTCGTTCTGTTGTACACAGGATTGCTATGAGTTGGAATCGACTCTATGGCACCTAACAACAACAACAACGATAATGGAACCCCTGGAGAGTTGTAAGAGAGTGAAATAATCCCACTGATATTTTACAAAGATCCCTCTGGTGGCTGTGTAGAGAATGGTTTGAGGGAGGCAAGAGTAGAAGCAGGAAAACCAGCAAGGAGACTGTTGCAGTTGTCCAAGCAAGAGATGACACTCAGACTAGGAGGGTGGCAATGGATATGGAGGGGATTGGACTGTTGGGGGTCCATTTTGGAGATAGAGATGATGAGATTTGCTGATGGATTGAATGTGGGTGATGAAGAAAATGGAATCAAGGTACATACCTTAATTTTTGGCTTGATCAATATAGGTGTATGGTATAATATCATTTTACTGATATGGCAGAGGCTGAGGGAGAGGCAGTTTGAGGCTGTGATAACTTTTAGTTGCCCATTAGACATTGTGGTGGAGGTGCCCAACAGGTACTCTGGAGTTCCAGAGAGAGGCCAGAGACTGGTCCCTTAGAAATTCTCATTTCTCCCAGGGCCAGTCTCTTAGAGATCTCAAAGTCATTGGTGCTAGGTGGTATTTAGAGGTAGGAAACTAGATGAGGTCTCCTAGGGAGAGCATGCTGATAGGGAAGTGGGTCCAGAAGAGATCCCTGGGGCACTCCAAATAAACATTGGAGGAGGAGCAGTCAGCCAGCAGACTGAGAAGGAGCAATCAGGGAGGTGGGAGGACTTGAGGAGAGTGAGGTGTTTATGACATGGGCTCATGAAGTGTTAAGAAGCTTAGAAGAGAAAACTGATCTAGGAAAGTGCTTTGTAAACACAAATAGCATAGCCCCAAATCTTCCCTATCTGGGAGTAAGAGATAGAGCCAAACCCTCAGACCCAACCACGGGAAGGGAGGAGAGGGAACAAGTACTCATGGTGCTTTACTTCTTTGATCCTTGTTATGGAGTGAATTGTGCCACCCCAAAATATGTATTGAAATCCTGGCCCCGATAGCTATAAATAGGATCCTTTTCGGAAATAGACTTTTCTTTATAATTAATTAGGTCATACCTGAGTACTGTGGGTTCAAAATCTAAGTGCTTCTGGAGTATCAAAAGAGTAGAATGGACACAGAGACACACAGGGAGAAGAGGAAGACAGGCAGTGGAGACAGATGCATCTACAAGGATTGCTGGCAGTTACAAGAAAGTAAAATAAACAAGGAAGGACCTCCCTCTAGAGCTACATCCTGAATTTGGGCTTCTAGCCTCCTGAACTGTGAGAAAATAAATTTCTGTTTTTTAGAGCCACCCGCTTGAGATATTTGTGTCACAGCAGCTCTAGGAAACTAAGACAATAATCTCTAAGGTAGATAAAATTATCATCCCCATTTTACAGATGGGAACCATGAGGTCCAGAGAGCTGAAGCAACTTGCCTCACTTCTAATTATTGGAGAGTGGTCCTGAGTTCTTTTCACTTCTCTTTCTATATTCTCACCCTAGATGATCTCACCCAGTTCCAAGGCTTTAAATAGCATGTTAAGCTGATTGTTCCCAAAGTTATATCTTCAATCTGAACTTCTCCTTTGAGTTGCAGACTCGTATTTCTCACAACTTACTTGCCATAAGGAGCACTGGTGGCACAAAGGTTAAACGGCTTGGCTGCTAACCAAAAGGTTGGTGGTTCAAATCCACCAGCTGCTCCACGGGAGAAAGAAGTGACAATCTGCTCCTGTACAGACTACAGCCTTGGAAACTCTATGGGGCAGTTTTACTCTGTCTTATAGGGTTACTATGAGTTGGAGTTGACTTGAAAGCAATGGGTTTGGTTTTAATTTTTGGTGTATTTTACTTGCCATATCCACCTGGATGTCTCTCAAACTTACATCTCAAACTGGGCCCTGACCTCCTGCCCAGTACACACCTTTCTCTCCAACCTGTTCTCCTCTTGGGGAATAGCATCAAATCCATCCAGCTGTGTCATTTTCAATGCTGATGATTAAGATTGTGTGTCAGCTTGGCTGGGCCATGATTCTCAGTGGTTTGGCAGGTATGTGGTGATGTAGTTTGGCAGTTATGTAATGAAGTAGTTTGGCAGCTATGTAATGTTGTAGTCATCCTCCATGATGTGATCTGATGTGATCAGCCAATCAGTTGTAAGGAGAATTTCCTCAAGGGTGAGGCCTGCATTTAATGTATATATATATATGGAAGTTTTGGCAAAGCTCCCTTGCCTGCTCTGGATCCTGCATCCGGTTCATCATCATCTGACCCTGGTTCTTGGGACTTGAGCTACTGCTTGCCATGCTACCTGTAGATCTTGGAATCCGTAACCTCCACAGCCTGTGAGCCAGCAGCCTGCCGTCTTACCTGCCAATCTTGGATTCGTCAGCCTCCACAGCCAGTGAGCCAGTGGCCTGCTGTCTGACTTGCTAATCGTGGGTTTGTCAGCCCCTGCAGCTACCTGAGTTGGGAGAAGCCTCCAGCCCGACCCACACACCTGGGACTTTCCAACCTTTACAACTGCATGAGCAATTTCCTTGACATAAGTCTGTCTTGCTCTCTCTCTGATATACATATGCTTCACTGGTTTTGCTTCTCTGGAGAAACCAGCATAAGACAGATGCCTTTCTCTTTTTATCCACAGGAACTCATCCATCACTAAGACCTATTTTTTCCTGCATCCTAAACTTCCCTTAAATACACTCACATCTTCCAGTGTTTACTGCCTCCACCCCTACCCAAGCCCCTGTCACCTATTTCCTGAATGATCACAGTGGCCTCTTAAGTAGCCTCACAGATTCCACTCCACTGTTCCTCCAATCTATCAGTAGCCAGAGTGATTTTTCAAAATGTAAAATGGGTCATATCATTCCTTTGCCTAAAAAAACCTTCAATTCATTCTTACGACAAAAATCCAAAGTCCTTTCAGGGCCTACTGGGCCTACATGACCTGGTCCTGCCTACCTTGTCAGCCTTCATTTTGTGCAAACTGCCCTCTCCCTACCTGTTATGGATTGAATGGTGTTCCCCAAAAAGGTATATTGAAGTCTGTCTTAGTTATCTAGTGCTGCTATAACAGAAATACAAGTAGATGGCTTTAACAAAGAGAAATTTATTCTCTCACAGTCTAGTAGGCTAGAAGTGCAAATTCAGGGCACCAGCTCCAGGTGAAGGCTTTCTCCCTCTGTTGGCTCTGGGGGAAGGTCCTTGTCATCAACCTTCCCTGGTCAAGGAGCTTCTCAGCACAGGGACCCCGGGTCCAAAGGACATGCTATTCTCCTGGCTCTAGTTTCTTGGTGGTATGAGGTCCCCATGTCTCTGTGCTCACTTCTCTCTTTTATATCTCAAAAGAGATTGGCTTAAAACACAACTTAATCTTCTAGATTGAGTCCGGCCTCATTAACATAACTACCTCTAATCCCGCCTCATTAACACCATAGAAGTAGAATTTACGACACATAGGAAAATCACATAAAATGATAAAATGGACAATCACACAATACTGGGACTCATGGCATAGCCAAGTGATAGATATTTTGGGGGGACACAATTCAATCCGTGGCAAAGTCCTAAGACCTGTACATGCGAATGTGACCTTGTTTGGAAATAGGGGGTCTTGGAAGATGTTATCAGTTAACAAGAGGTCACACTAGAGTAGGGTGGATCCTAATCCAATCTGAGTGCTATCTTATAAAAAAGGAGAGGAGATGCAGAGAGAAACACAGAAAGGACAGCCATGTGAAGATGCATCTACAAGCCAGAAACACCAAGGATCACTGGCCATCACCAGCAGCTAGAGGAGAAACTTGGAGAAGATTCTCCCTCAGAAGGAGTCAACACAGCTGACACCCTGATCTCAGACTCCAAGACTCCAGAACTGTGAGACAACATATTTCTCTTCTTATCAGTCACCCAGTTCGTGGTACGTTTGTTTATATGGCAGCCCTAGGATGCTAATACAGCACTCTGGAACTCTCCTCCAGCCACCTTCTTTCATTCTTGGGCATGCCAAGCTTCTTCCTGCCTTCAGGACTTAGTCCATGCTGGGCCCTCTTCCAGGAACCCTGGTGGCACAGTGGTTAAAGCATTTTGCTGCTAACCAAAAGGGCAGTAGTTACAATTCACCAGCTACTCCATGGGAGAAAGATGTGGTAGTCTGCTTCCCTAAAGATTTACAGCCTTGGAAACCCTATGGGGCAGTTCTATTCTGTCCTACAAGATTGCTATGATTTGGAATGTACTCAAAGGCCATGGGTTTTGTTTGTTTTGTTTTGATTCCTCTGCCTGGTGTGTTCCTGTATTGCTCTTCAAGGATCTGGCTCCATGGCCTTCGGGTCTTCTTCCAAATCTCTTCAGAAAGGCGCCTCCTGACCTCCCTCCCCAGGACAGCTCCTTCCCTGTTATTTTATCTCATCCCCTCATTGTTTTCTGTTCTGACACTAACTTCATTTTTGCAATATATAATTATATATTTGTTTGTCTGCTGAATTAGTTATTTTCTATCTTCCCTGCTACTATACTCTAAGCTTTGCCAGAACAGGGATTTTCTGTTTCCAGTGTCATTTCCCATTGTATCCTGGTTCCTTGGGCTGTGCCCAGCACACAGTAGGTCCTGGACAACAGTAACTGAACATTGGGTGAGATGAGAATGATGGGATATCTCCATGACTTCTTCCACAGCTCTATTCTACTCATACTTGGTAGCTGCCTTGAAAAGAAATACTCAAGTATTTATAAATACTCCTTTGATCCTGGGTGGCCTGACACCAGACAAGAATTTCCTCCCAGCACTGCCTGCTGTCCAGTCTCCTCATGGAAAGCCTGGCCTCTGGAATGCCTTCTGGTATTTTCTGCTCAGTGAATCCATCCTTTCCCATTTTCTTCAGAGAAGCTGAGGATATAAATTGCAAAAGGTCTTCTTGCAAATTGCTGGGAGAGGGTATGTTCCTGGCCAGGAATTCCTCTGGCTGCCTCTGCAAGGGGCAGAGGGTGGTTGCTTTTGCTGCACAGTTTGCATTGCTCTGGCTGGCTGGAGATGGAAGAATAGTGGAAATGGGGCAGCTGTCAGGCCTGATGGGTAAGGGGGAGACTGGGACCCAGGGCATAACACACAGAGATGAAATGCAGGCCCCAGTGTTCATTCAGCATGCAGTCTGGCAGCAGGGACCCAGCAAAGCTAACTGTAAACTGTGGTCAGTCTCAGCTACGTGGGAGGCACATCGCCTGGTGATGTCTCCATATATAACAGGAGTCTGGCCAGGGACTGGTTGTCCTCCAGCATTAGCTGACCCCAGGAGACTGGAGAGGATTGGTTGGGTACCAAAGTCCCAGAAAACAACCCAGAAGTAGGAAGGAGGGACTCCAGGACATCAGAAAGTTCTTGAGTTTTGGAAGCAGACAGGCTGAGTCAGAGTCTTGATTCCTCCTCTTACCAAATGTGTGAGGTTAGGCAGTTCATGTCATCTTTTTGAGCCTTTGGTTTTCTCGACTATAAAATGGAGAGAAGGATCCTGACTGCAGAGGGGTAATAATAATCAGGGTTAATGCACAGAAGGCACCCGGCACAGAGTCTGGCACTTAGAAGGCTCTCCGTTGTTGATAGCTACTTATAAAGCAGGGCTGTGGATTGAGATTCTGGAGGAATGGATTCTGGAGGATGGTGGAGGCCAGAGCCAGGCCCCTGGAAATAGTGGGGTGATGGATGGGAGGGTACGTTCCTGGGATTCCAGACCTTATGGAGAGCACCTTGGCTGGAAGGCAAGGGTACCTTGGACACCTTAGAGATACAGCTGGGTCCCTGGAATCCATTCGCTTCTCTGGAATCCACCAGTTGGTATTGGGGGTGGGATGGCCAGGAAAGATGCTGACATGAGTACAGTCTGAACTGAGAGCCAGGATGAGCAGGGGAGTAAGTATCAGGCACCACAGTTGGAGGATCCTATTTATTTTTATATTGTTGTATATTTTTTCAATAAATATTCAAGATGCTACTTCTATATGCTGATCCATTTATTCAGAGCTATTTTTAGGGGAGCTCGCAGTCTAGACAAATCATTCATCCTTTCCTTCATTCACCTCTTCAGATAAATTTTCTACGTGTCTACTCTGTGCTGGAACCATGGTGGAGGCTGTGAACACAGCAAAGAGTGAGACACAGCCTCACCCTTGGGGAGCTCATGGTCTGGTGGGGAGCAGGCAGGGTGGAGAGAGGTGCTATCAGATGACGGCCAAGAACACGCTCCTTAGACTAACTAACCCGGGTTTTCTTAGCCACCTTCACATACAGCCATGTGACCTTTGTTGTCGCCTCATCTCACTGGCCTTGGTTTCCTCATGGGATTGCTGTGAGCACTGACTATAAGGTGTTTAAACAATGCTTTGACAATATGGAGCACTCAATAAATGTTAGTGACTATGATGATGGGCCAAGGGGGACAAAGTGAAAATAGAAAATCAGAGGAATAAAGCAGTTAGGGAAGGCATTCTAGGGAATGGTCTCATCTTTCTTGGAGGATGAATAAAGATTACTTAGTGGATGGGGTGAGAAACGGCAGTCTTGGCAGAGAGAACAGTTCATGCAAAGGCATGGAGGCATGACATGGCCCTCATGACAAGTTGAAGGAAAGACACCTCACACAACCATGGCTTCCTTTTGAAAGGCCAAACTTTAACTCTCTTGGCAAGGTGCACCCAGGGAAGACTGCACTTTAAATCGAGACCTTCCAGGTTGGACATCATCATCAAGTCCCACACAGAGGGAGAGATTTCTAGGAGATCTTCTCCCACGTAGTTTGACAGCTCATATTCTGTACTTCTCTTGCACAGGGAAGTTGGACCAGCCTCCAGCAAATATTTATGTTGGGATAATTGGAGACTACACCAGATTTGCAGATATTTTCATAATTTTCTTCACGGTTTACACATCGTGCCAACTGCCTACATCTCCTGAAAGGAATAATAAAAAAAAAAGATTTTAAAGAAAATGGGTTGGAATGGTGGGAATGGAAGTCACACAGGGTTTTCCTCTGACAAAGGCTTACTGCTAAGATCATGGAAATGGAGCCCACGCTGGACTGGGAGAATAACTTCTAGGCGTAATAATAGCACATTGTCTCAAGGACCTGCTTTGCAGCTCCCGAGCACTTCCACATTCATTCACTTTTTTTTTTAATTTCTCATTTAAAATTTATGTACATATTATTTTGTGATATTAGTTGCAATCCCCACAGTGTGACAGCACACTCCCCCCTTTCCACCCCAGGTTCCCTGTGTCCATTTGGCCAGTTCCTGCCCCTTCCTGCTTTCTCATCCTGTTTTTGGACAGGAACTACCCATTTGGTCTCATGTGTCTGGTTGAAATAAGAAGCACATTCCTCACGTGTATTATTTTTTGTTTTATAGTCCTGTCTAATCTTTGTCTGAGGAGTGGGCTTCATTAACTTTTATAAGCCTCACAAATATCCAGTTAGGATAGTCAAGTGTATAGAGACCAAAGATTACTAGTGATTACCAGGGGTGGGTAGGAGGGAGGGAAAAAGGAGGACTCACTGCTTATGGGATGCTGAGCTTCTGTTAAAGGTGATGGGAAAATTTGGAAAAGGAGACCTGGCGAAGCTGTGGTTAAGTGCTTGGCTGCTAACTGAAAAGTCAGTGGTTTGAACCCACCAGCAGCTCAGCGGGAGAAAAGACCTGCAACCTGTTTCTGTAAAGATTACAGCCTTGGAAACCCTATGGGGCAGTTCTACTCTGTCTTATATGTTTGCTATGAGTTGGAATCAACAACAACAACAACATTATCCTTGTAAGCCCCTGGGTGGCAAAATGGTTTGTACTTGGCTACTAATGGAAACGTTGGCGGTTCAAACCCACCAAAGGGTACCACAGAAGAAAGTCCTGGTGATCTGCTTCCATAAAGATTATAGCCAAGAAAACCCTATGGAGCTGTTCTACTCTGTAACATGTGGGGTCAGTGTGAGTCACAGTCAACTCAACAGCAATGGGTTTTTATTATCCTTGTATTACAAATGGAGAAACAGAGGCTCAGAGAGGCTGTGGGACCCACTCAAGGACACAGAGCTGGTAAACTGCAAAATGTTAAGTGGAAGGGAACCTCTACCTCATAGATGAGGGTGAAGAGAAGATGACTTTAAAAATTCTGGCTTTAAAACAAGCTAAAATATTTTTGAGGCTTTAATAAGTTATTGTACTGAAAGTTTACATGAGTTCCCAACACTGTACATGGAAGGAGAATTGTAACCAACCCATTCTCTTGTGCCACCCAAGATATGTGCAGGGCGATGCTGCCCTACATTTTGACCTTGTGCGTGTGTGTGTGTGCACATGTATACTTCCTTCTTCCTTAATTCCATCTTCCTAATCCCACCTGCCTGCTAGATGATGTCAGGGTGGCTGTGAAGCCACAAGACAATAGAGACAGGAGATGGGTCAGCCTAAGCTCCTGTGTTACTACTTGGAAGAGAATGGCTTGATGTGCATCAGACTGGGATGGGCATGAGAAATATACTTTTATGGTCTTAAGCTGCTGAGATTTTGGGTTCTATTTGTTACTACAGCACAGCAGCGCCTATTTTCACTAATAAACCGTTGCCATTGAGTCAATTCTGACTCGTGGCAACTCCATGTGTGTCAGAGTAGAACTGAGCTCCATAAGCTGATTTTCAATGACTGATTTTTCAAAAGTAGATCACCAGGTGCCTCGGGGTGGACTTGAACCTCTAATCTTTCAGTTAGCAACCGAGCCCATTAAACTATTTGCACAGTCCAGGGACTCCATCCTCACTAATCCATACCCTCATTGACCAAAATGTCCACTCTCTTACTTAGAGAAACTACTCCTTACCACATGAGGAAAGGGAGTTTGAGCCATCTTTTTCTCCTTGACTCAAGCACATTTGTTACCCTTGGTTTTACCTGGGTGTTAGGGGGTGTTGTCACTGCCCAGGCTCTGAGTAGGGGGAAACAGAGGCTTCTACAGTCCAGTTTCTGCATCACCCATGCCTGTGGTCAGGTTTTCAATGAATGTCCCGGGGAGAGCATGCCTGGACAAGTTTCTTTAGAACAAAACACTGTCTAGTCTCACATTTCTCCAGTTAATGCGATTCTGACCCTCCTTCTCAAGAAGGAATGACTCTGGCATCATTATGTGAAAGCATGCCTGTTGATTACAATCATCTGAGAAAGGCAAGTGACAGTTCACACAAACATTCTCAGGAATAATCTACACTTATAGGCGGGAACTAAAGGCCAGAGAGGGCAAGGAACTTGCTTAAGGACACATAGCTATCGTCCAGAAGCAATAAGTGCAGAATCAAGATCATATTACGTACTTCTAACCCACTTCTCTTTATTCTACACCCCACCAGAGGCACTCCATAGTGGGATTGTCCTAGGAGGCTAAGTGTTCATTCTTTCCCTGGTACAACAAGATGGTAAACTCATATTTGTTTTTCCATATAGAGGATTGCAAACAGCATGGCTTTTGGAGTCATACAGAGGCAGATTTGTAATCAAAGCCTGGTTCGGCGAATTACAAACTATGTGACATTGAATACGTCACTTCCCCTCTCTGAACCTCACTTTTTACATCTGAAAATGGGTATTATAATTCCTGCTGAGGTGTTATCAGGATTAGATAACACCTAAAATTACCTGGCCCATGGTAGAGGATCAAAATATGTGACTTCTTCCATGATATACAAGGTCCTGTGCTCAGAGCGAGGTCTCTGGGTGGTGCATATGCTTAACACACTTATTTGCTAGTTGAAAGGTTGGAGGTTCGAGTCTATCCAGAGGCACATCAGAAGAAAGGCCTAGAGATCAACTTCTGAAAAATAAGCCATTGACAACCGTATGGAGCACAGTTCTCCTCTGACACTCATGGTGTCGCCATGAATCGGAGTTGACTCACCAGCAACTGGTTTGGTTGATTTGGTGCTCAGAGTAATAGGCAGCTACAAAGAAAGGTCTATTCTCAAGGGATAAGGATGATGATGTCATTGACCACATCAGCAGCAAGCATTAAGAGGCATAGTGGTAAGCACGGGAGCTCTGGAGCCACATCATCTGGTTTCAAATATTGGTGGTGATTTTGGGCATGTTACTTACACTTTTTGTGCTTCAGTCTCTCCATCTGTCAAATGGAGATAACAATAGAATCTACTTTAAGGTTGTTGGGAAGATGGAAAGAGTTAACACGTCTAAGTCACTAGCACAGTGCCTGACATATACTGAGCCCTCCATCAACATTATTTTTACCGGCATCTGTTGCATGCTTATTCTGTGTCAAGCATTGTTTCTTTGAATCCTGGAAAGTGATATTGTCCCGGTTTTGCACATGAAGTAACTTTAAATCATTGTCCAAGGTCATGTACCCAAGAGGAGGCACAGGTGGAATTTGAATGGGGTCTGCTTGTTTCCAAAGCCTGTGCTCTTGGTAGCTGTTAAACTGCTTTCCTTCAGATCAAAGTCCATGCTGGTTGCACAAGGATAGAAGCAAGTGGATGAGACATGCTTCAAAGATGTTCTCTAGGGGCTCGACAGACCAAGAAATATTGTGGAGATTAAAAAATATTGAGAGTGTAGGGTGCCAGGAGGTGGAGGGTGGGGGTGAAGATCAAAGGTGGCAGGAAGGAAATTGGTTGTAGGCTGCAAAGGGTCTTAAATGCCTTGCTAAGGAGTTTGCACTTTAATCTGAAGGCAAAGGGGAGACCCTGAAGAATAATGAATAGAACAGACCTGGACACATAGTAAGTGAGGAATTTCAGAGAAAAGAACAGCTAATTGTTTTGTTAGCCGATTGGCAGGCTGTTTGAATTTGGAGCAAAGAAGAGGAGCCTGGGAGCCAATGGGTAATTGGGGATCAAGGGTTGAAAACACCTTGCTAACACCAAGAGAGAGGGCCAGAGCAGTTTGGAGGAGATTAAAGGGAATTTAGGGAGGGTATGGCTCAGGCCGTGTCTTGCTCTTACCTTCAACGTTGCACCCTCTACCTCTCACATGGGTCTTTGATGGGACACCTCAAGGAGGAAGCCTGAAATCCTTTGAAGTGGCAAAGAAGGAACAAGAAATGGGAGGGACACGTGGGAATTAAATTTCTAACAAGAATTTTCGTTTCATGTTTTAAAGTCCTCTAGGGGAAGAACAAATTAAAAGTTGTGCCTTTGAGCATCTTTATTTTTATAAATATTCTTATAAAAATGGTCTTTCTTGTCTGCACGAGGTCTATCTAGTCCCAGAGAAGTTCTGTCGGACACTATTACTGTGTCGGGGGCATTGGTGGTTCAGTGTTAGAATTCACGCCTTCCTTGCAGGTGATCTGGGTTTAATTCGCAGCCAAGGTATTTCATGCACTATCTGTCACTGGAGGCTTGTGTGTTGCTATGATGCTGAACACATTTCAGCAAAGCTTCCAGACTAAGATAGACTAGGAAGAAATGCCTGGTGATCTACTTCCAAAAATCAGCCAATGAAAACCCTATGGATCACAATGGTTGTTCCACAGCTGATCATGAGGATGGTGGAGGACCGGGCTGCATTTTGCCCCATTGTGCATGGGGTCGCCATGAGTTGGGGATCAACTCAACAGCAGCTAGCAACAATTACTGTGTCATTTATGTCTTTGACACATCAGAAGTTGCGTCCCTGAAAGTGAGAGCCCAGTTGCCTGGTGGACTTGCATTCCTGGCTTCTACCTGAGTCTCACTTTGGTGAGAGCAGGGCAACAAGCTGGCAGTCCCGTCCCAGAGAACTTTGACCCAGGACTCTGACCAGATTGAGTGGGGTGTTTCTTGAAGTAGACAAAGCCACAGAGTGCAGGAGGAATCAGCATTGTGGCTTAGGATGTGCTAGGATGAATATGTTTTTGCATGTGGAAAGGACATGAATTTTGGGGACCAAAAAGTAGAATATTATGGATTGAATTGTGTCCCCCCCGAATATGTGTTGGGATCCTAACCCCTACATCTGTGCATAGAAGCCTGGGTGGTGCAAGTGGTTTGCGATCTACTGCTAACCTAACAGTTGGCAGTTTGAACCCACCCAGCTGTTCTGTGGAAGAAAGACCTTGCAAACTGCTTCTATAAAGATTATAGCCAAGAAAACCCTATGGAGCAGTTCTGCTATGTAACACTTGGGTCACCATGGGTTGGGGGTTGACTCGAAGGCGGCTAAAGACAATATCATACCTATGGATGTAATCCCATTTAGGAATGGGGTGTTCTTTGTTATGTTAATTAGATCATACCTGAGTAGGGTGAGTTCTAGATTTAATCACTTCTGAGTTATAAAAAGAGCAAGTTAGACACACACACAGAAAACAGATACCATGTGGAGATTTTCAAGGAACCGAGTTGTACTCGGAGCTACTGACAAGGAAGAAATCAACAAGGCCAAGACCCTGATTTGGACTTTTAGCCTCCAGAACTGTGAGATGATACATTTCTGAACCACCCACTTGTAGTATTTGTGTTACAGCAGGGCTGGGAAACTAAGACAGGAGGGGAGTCAGAGATTCAAAACCAAACAGCAGACACAATCAGTGAGACTCTCCATGGACAGGCAACAACCACCAGGCAGAGATGAAAAGGCACAGAGTGAAGTGGGTTGGGTCAGAGGTTCAAATGGTGCCATGGAGTATGTGACGGCTACGTGGGCCTGTCATCAAGGTGTGTGAGCCAGGCGGCTATATCAGTTAACTGTTGCTGTGTGAAAAACCACCCAAAAACTCAATGGCTTAAAACAATAATTATTTCTTCTGTCTCACGTGTCTGTGGGTGGGCTAAAGGTCAGCTAATCTATGCTGGACTTGGCCAGGGTGGCTCTGTTCCAACTGTCCTTCATCCTCCTGGGACCAGCAGCCTAACTTGGATATGTTCTTGGAAGTGACAGAAATACAAGAGAACATGCCCCAGAGCACAAACACATTTCAAGACCCTGATTGTGTCATGTCTGCTAACATTTGATTGGCAAAGTCAGATATGACATGGCCAAACCCAGTGTCAAAGGGATGGGGAAAGGCCTCTTCTTTGAATGGGAGGAGTGAAGGATAGGGGCCATCTACACAGTGATCTTGTATCAGACCTTGTAGACGTCTAAAAAAAAAACAACTGGATATCTATATTTATAAATCTATAAATCTATGAAGTTATAATCTATAAATCTCTTCATATCTAAATATCTATAAATCTCCCCCTTTCTCTCTCTCTCTGTGTATATATATATATATATATATACACATATACATATATATATACATAATCCTCACAACTGTACCAATAAGTAACATCATGATAAATGGAGAAAATATTGAAGTTGTCAAGGATTTCATTTTATTTGGATGCACAATCAATGCCCATGGACGCAGCAGTCAAGACATCAAACAATGTATTACATTGGACAAATCTGCTGCAAAAGACCTCTGTAAAATGTTGAAAAGCAAAGATGTCACTCTGAGGACTAAGGTGTGCATGACCCAAGCCATGGCATTTTCAGTCACCTCATATGCATGCAAAAGCTGGACAATGAGTAAGGAAGAACAAAGAAGAACTGATGCCTTTGAATTATGGTGTTGGGCAAGAATATTGAATATACCATGGACTGTCGGAAGAATAAACAAGTCTGTCTTGGAAGAAGTACAGCCAGAGTGCTCCTTAAAGGCAAGGATGGTGAGACTTTGTCTCATGTACTTTGGACATGTTATCAGAAGGGACCAGTCCCTGGAAAAGTACATCATGTTTGGTAAAGTAAAGGGTCATTGAAAAAGAGGAAGATCCTCAAGGAGATGGATTGACACAGTGGCTACAACAATAGGCTCAAGCAATAACAATGATTGTGAAGATGGCGCAGGACTGGGCAGTGTTTTGTTTTGTTGTACATAGGGTCACTATGAGTCAGAACCAAATCGTTGTTAGCACCTAACAACAACAACAACAACAGACCCTTATCAGATATATGATTTGCATATATAGAAGCATACCATTTTATGGTCAAGGTGGCTAAGTGATGAACTCTTCTCCTTTTCAGTGATGACCTTGGATCCCAAGTGTTGAGCTGGTGATGCTGCAAGAAGGAGAGGAAGTACCTGGGGAGGACATTCCAACCAGAAACATCTGCTTATCAAAAGTGTACAACAAACTATTGAGAAAGAGGGCCATGTATATCAAGAAAAATGGGAGAGAACATTTTTTTAGGAAGTTAAAAATATTCTTATGGGTTTAATATGCAAATAAAGTGAGTCTCTATTGAAAGAATACAACTGAAGACAACATTATAAAATAAATGGTAAAAACTATAACCAATATATGGAAAAGATGTGTGATGAAAAGCTTAATGAACTGAAAAATAACTAAAATCTCTGCAAGGTTTATTTTTTGAGAGCCAATAAAACAGGCAATAATGCAGTGAGAGTAAATAGATCTATCCCATTCGCATCACTCATTTAGGTAACTTGCTGAGACCTATAGGCATTTGAGTTTGTGACTCTCGGCCATTAGTAAGCACAGTAGAACTTGGGCAGCTCTAGGGAAATAGAACACAATCAGAAAATAGGATGAAGAGTTGAGCAATATACTGATCTTTCCCCTCAGACCACTGTTCTTATCTTCTTCCCTCACCTTACCTCGTTCGCCCCTTTCGAGTTTTCCACTCACACTTCGTGCTCTCTGCCAACTCCAGACGGAGCCTGAAAGCCTCCTCTGCTTCTCCCCCCAGCTCTGTGCTGTTGTTGACACTCCAGAACGGGCAAAGCAGTCTTCTGGTTGCACATGGCTGATTCAGCAGATGGACAGGTGCATCGAGCCTATTCACAGGTACAGCCCCCCAGGGACTGTGTGTGCAAGTGCAGAACAGCAGATCTTTCCTGTATGCCCCCACCAGCTGAACCTGGAGATCCAGGGACAACAGATCATAGGGAGGGAAGAAATTTAAGTTAAAGAAGGGGATATTGAGAGAGACAAAAAGAAAGGAAGGAAGGAGGGAGGGAGGGAGGAGAGAAAAAGAGAGAGAGAGAGGAAAATGGATGGAGTCTAAGCCACATAATTTAATCATGAAGCCAAGTGCCAAAACAGGCCAAGTCCCTAAAAATGTCTAATAAAAAACCAAACCAAACCCATTGCTGTCAAATTGATTCCGACTCATAGCAACCCTACGAGACAGAGTAGTACTGCCCCACAGAGTTTCCAAGGAGCCCCTGGTAGATTCAAACTGCCGACCTTTTGGTTAGCAGCTGTAGCACTTAACCACTATGCCACCAGGGTTTCCTTCTCATTACCAGTGTATAGAATCCCAACTGATTTTTGTTTGTTGACCTTGTGCCCTGCAACTTTGCTAAGTTGGGAAGAACATGCTTGGCATTTCTCAAGCTGAAAGAACTGAATAAAAAAGTCAACACTTAAGTTGCAATATTGAAGGATTCTACTGGGAAAACATTAAGTGATGCAGGAAGCATCAAAAGAAGATGGAAGGAATACACAGAGTCACTATACCAAAAAGAATTGGCCAACATTCAATCATTTCAGGAGGTAGCATATAATCAGGAACCAATGGTACTGAAGGAAGAGGTCCGAGCTGCACGGAAGGCATTGGTGAAAAACAAGGCCCCAGGAATTAACAGAATACCAACTGAGACATTTCAACAAATGGAAGCAGTGCTGGAGGTGCTCACTTCTCTATGCCAAGAAATATGGAAGACAGCTACCTGGCCAACTGACTGGAAGAGATCCCTATTTATGCCTATTCCAAAGAGAGGTGATCCAACTGAATGTGGAAATTATCGAATAATATCATTAATATCACACTCAAGTAAAATTCTGCTGAAGATCATTCAAAAGTGGCTGTAGTAGTATGTTGACAGGGAACTGCCAGAAGTTCAAGTGGATTCAGAAGAGGATGTGAAACCAGGGATATTGTTGCTGATGTCAGTTGGATCCTGGCTGAAAGCAGAGAATACCAGAAAGTTGTTTACCTGTGACTATGTTATTAACTATGCAAAGGCATTCAACTGTGTATATCATAACAAATTATGCATAACATTGCGAAGAATAGTTAATCCAGAACATTTAATTATGCTCATGTGGAACCTGTACATAGGTAAAGAGGCAATCTTTGGAACAGAACAAGGGGATACTGCTTGGTTGAAAGTCAGGAAAAGTGTGTGTCAGGGTTGTATCCTTTCACTGTATTTATTCAGTCTGTATGTTTAGCAAATAATCTGAGAAGCTGGACTATATGAAGAAGAACGTGGGATCAGGATTGGAGGAAGACTCATTAACAACCTGTGATATGCAGATGTCACAACCTTGCTTGCTGAAAG
>NW_004443947.1:3972623-3997398 GCF_000243295.1 Trichechus manatus latirostris | reverse complement strand
AAGAAAACAAAAATCCTCACAACTGGACCAATAAGCAACATCATGATAAATGGAGAAAAGATTGAAGTTGTCAAGGATTTCATTTTACTTGGATCCACGATCAACACCCATGGAAGCAGCAGTCAAGGAATCAAACCACATACTGCATTGGGCAAATCTGCTGCAAAATATCTCTTAAAATAGTCAAAAGTAAAGGTGTCAACTTGAAGACTAAGGTGCACCTGACCCAAGCCATGGTGTTTTTAATCTCTTCATATGCATGTGAAACTGGACAATGAGTAAGGAAGACTGAAGAAGAATTGACGCCTTTGAATTATGGTATGGTGAAGAATATTGAATATACCATGGACTGCCAAAAGAGCAAACAGATTTGTCTTGGAATAAGTAGAGCCAGAATGCTCCTTAGAAGCAAGGATAGCAACATTATGTCTCACATACTTTGGACTTGTTATCGTAGGGATCAGTCCCTGGAAAAGGACATCATGCTTGGTACAGTAGAGGGTCAGCAAAAAAAGACGGAAACCCTCAGCAAGATGGATTGACATTGTGGCTGCAACAATGGGCTCTAGCATAACAACGATTGCGAGGATGGCACAGGACCAGGCAGTGTTTCATTCTGTTGTACATGGGGTCGCTATGAGTCGGAATTGACTTGATGGCACCTAACAACAACAACACCTTAGGTCAGACTCCCTTGGGCTGCATTATGACAACAGGAAAATACAAGAAAACCACACCAACTTTAGAAACTTCAGACCTATACTGAATAGCTGTATTCACTTTCGTGGCATGGATATTATCAATCTCCTGTGGGATGATTATGGAAATAGGAGTCCTTTAGTGGTGCAAATAGTTAAACTCTGGATTAGCCTACTCAGAAGCAGCTTGGAAGACAGGCCTGGCAAGTTGCTTCCAAAAGGTTGCATCCTCAAAAACCCTGCTAGGGAAAGCAGTTCTACTCTGCACGCATGGGGTCACTATGAGTCAGAATTGACTGGACAGCAACTAACAACAACAAATCATAGAAATAACAAAGTATTTGGAGCGTGATTGACTTCAACTTGTAGTTCTTAGGGGACCAGGATTCTGGATAATAATAATGAGAAAAGCAACCTATTTCTAGGCATCTCACGTTTTACAAAAGCACTTCGTAGACATTATTTCCTTTAGTTCTCCCAGCAACCACAGCTTACAAAGGGTAAGTCACTTGCTCAAGGTTACACAGCAAATAAATGGTGAAGCTGGGTGTTCAGTGCAGGACTCAAAAGCCTGTGCACTTAACCACTGCTACCTTTGCCTCCTGAACCCTGGCCCTGCAGAAGGTTGCCCTTTTTCTGAACTTCCCTCCACTCATCTCTCTCCTCCACAATAGGCCCCAGCCTCTAGTACATTCTGTATGTCTGTCATTGGGAGCTCAATCTCCTGTTGGGCCTCCTTGGCCCCTCTGACTTGTGGCCTGCCATCTGCCTGGACAGGGTTCCCTGTCTGGAGTTCTTTTTCTCTCACTCCTCATGAGATTATC
The DNA here is from genome assembly GCF_000243295.1 of Trichechus manatus latirostris. Taxonomy (NCBI): domain Eukaryota; kingdom Metazoa; phylum Chordata; class Mammalia; order Sirenia; family Trichechidae; genus Trichechus; species Trichechus manatus. The sequence goes on along the minus strand of NW_004443947.1, from coordinate 3,995,876 downwards.
ACGGGAATCCCAAGCCTGGTACAGAACGTTACACATGACAAGTGCTCGCTACATTTAGCCCCTTTGTTCCCCGACCCTCCTACCCCAAGTGGAGATTGCTTTTTAACCTTCTCATAAAAAGAATAATCCCCACTTTAGGGTAAGAAGGTCAGAGGAGAAGGGGATTAGGATAAGTCAGACACAAAAGAACAAATATTGTATGATCCCGCTTATATGAAGTAGCTAGAATAGGCAAATGCATAAAGACCAAAGTTTATTAGTGGTTATCAGGGGCAGGTAGGAGGGGAAAAGGAGGAATTATTGCTTAGGGGGCACTGAGTTTCTGTTAAGAGCGATAAAAAAATTTGGAAACAGATAGTGGTAATGGTTACACAACATGCTGAATGCAATTAATGTCACTGAATAGTACACATAATAATAGATAAAATGGCAAATGTTTTGTTCTATATATTCTTACCACAATAAAAAAAAGAGTTACCTAAACTAATCAAAACAAAACAAAAAACAACAAAAAGTTAGAGAGCCTGCAAGCCTTTATTATTTTTTTCTCTTTTCAGAGCTTTAGCTTATTTCACATACCACTTTGACAATTAAAGGTCATACTGAATCTGTCTTGTTCATGAAGTCTGTATGCCCTGAAGCCTGGGGAGGAAAAATGCCATCGTATGATCATTTCATTATGTAACACTTCACACTGCACCCGGGAGGAAATGGCTTCGGGAGAAAGATAAAAATACGTGCTGAGATGGGAACCCTCGCTGTCTCCTTTTTCTCCATTACTTCAAATCCAGACGGGCAAAAACAAGCCATTAAAAAAACAAAAATAAATCCTGGCAATATTTAAAGTGAACTTGAATCACAACCAAGAAGTATCCACACATGTAGCATGTGGACGTGTTGGATTCTGTCACCCAAGCGTCTAATATCGCAAATGACTTCCCCACATAGTCTAGATTCTGGTTAGACATGTGAAGGTTGTTTTTAGGGTTTTTGTTTTTTGTTTTTTTTCCTCTCTTTTTGTGCCAAAAAGATAAAAAACTAGCTTGGCTCAGAAACTGTCTTTCAGCTTCTCCACTGTGCAAATAGACTTAAATGACATACAGAGACAGGCACAAACTAATTTGGGGGCGTGAGAGAGGATCAGATATGTGTACACATAGACACACACATGTGTATATCATATGAGTATGTAGGTAGGTATGTGTGTATGAGAGATAATGAGAAAGACTAAGAGAAAGATAAATAGGCACACAGAAAGAGAGAGGCAAAGCCACATTCTAACATTAGGATGAGCCTCAGAGCCTGGAACATTGGCTGCAACATTTGGCCAGTGGATTTAAAATGCATAAAAAGACTCTACTCTTGGAGGGTCTTCTAAATGTTTCTGGTCTGGCTTTTGCATTGCTTCTTCGAATATGCTTTCATCATAGACTGAACAATGGCTATGTCAACATACATATTCAAAATGAGTGAAAAGGGCTCACTTTTGGAGAACATACTCCAGGAGGATGATGACTACTCTTTCTTCTTGTGTGTGAGTGTGTGTGTGTGTGTGTGTGTGTGTGTGTACCTGCTAAGGACCACTTACTGTAATAGATTCAAGAGGGTTACTGATAAACCTGTTGCCATAAAGTCAAGTCTGACTCATGGTGATTCCATGTGTGTCAGAATAGAACTATGCTCCATAGGGTTTTCAATGGCTGATTTCTTAGAAGTAGATTGCCAGGACTTTCTTCCAAGGTGCCTGTAGGTAGACTTGAACTTCCAAGATTTCAGTTAGCAGCTAAGTAGATTAACTGTTTTTACCACCCAAGAGGGTTACAGGAATAAATAAAACACAAATCCACTCTCCGAAGGTTAACAGTCTAGTGGAGTAGAAGACAAGTACATAAACAGGTCACTATATTTCCAGGGTTGTTAACCCAATTCCCAAAGGACAGTGCAGACCGATGAGTGGATAAAAATGAACCTAGCTGGACCATCCGCATATCAGAGCACATGTGCTTCATCTTAATGGGAAATCAGATACTCATCTCTACCTGGTGGCTGCCATGCAGTAGAGCAGCCCAAGATTACCAGATCTTGTGACTTTTAAAGAGAAACCTAAATGTGGTGTTGTGTGTGTATGACATTTTCTAATGACATTTTGCCAACCGATTCCATTTTTAAAAAATCAGTGTATAGGCCAAATGTAATATAAGTGAAGACTAAATTCAGCTAGTGCTTCCAGGAATAACCTCTGATATCATATAACATGAAAAACAATAAAGGAGTATAGAGGAGTGAGGAGAGAGACAAAGAGCAAGACGGAGAGAGAGAGACTCATTCCACATGGTGAGGGAGAAGTTAGGAAGAAGAACTTTACAGTGTAAGTTATATCTGAACTGGATCTTGAAAGATAAAATTTCCAAGCAGAAAAGTAGGAAGAAAGGCATTTAGCAATAAGAACATCATAGACCAAAGCAAAGCACGGTAAAGGAAAAAAGCACCTGTGTTTGAGGAAGAGTCACAATTACTCCGTGTGACTGAGGCAGAGAATATGTGGGTTTATTGGACCTAAAGGCTGAAATGGTATGTTGAAACCAGATTGTGATGAGTCTTGAAATTTCAGGACAAGGATGCTATTTTAAGGCAGTGAGGAGACAACCTGGATTTGTAATTAGAATGGTGTGGCATGACCAGATTTTTGTTTAAGAAAGGTCACGGAGGGATCTTAGTGAAGATGGGAAGAAGATAATGACTTTGGAGGCAATCTAAGTAAGAGATGGTGAGAGGTTAAGTGTAGACAGAGAAGAAGAAATGTGTTGAGAGAAATTTGAGAAGTAGAAATGATGGAACTGTGTATTAGTAAGAATAAGCTAAGTTTTGCTGCGGTTACAATCAACTCTCCAAATCTCATTTTGCTTAAAAAAACCAAAGATTTATGTCTCACAGTCACAACGGTACAGGATTCTGTAATGCATTATATTCATTTAGGGACACAAGCCAATAAAGATTCCACCATTTGGCATATAACCCACCATAACAGTGGCAGGGGACAGGAACACAGTCAAATGCACACTGACTCTTTAAAGCCTCCACCCAGGAGGGACACAGAACACTTACACGCACTGTTGATTAGCCAAGACAAGTAACATGCTTATGACTAACTTCAAGGGAGTGAGGGTGTATAATCGTACCTTGTGCCCTAAGGTGGAGGACCAGACATCTTGGTAATCAGCACTAATGACTTACACAGATTTAGTGACTGACTGCATGTGAGGTCCAGTAGAGGGAGAAGGAAAATTCTGCTTCTAGCCATGACAGAATAACCAGTACTAGAACTGACTTCCTGCCATTAACAAACATATAAAGTGATGGTTTTCAAGCATTATAGCAGAGGCAGTACATGACAGTGATCCCTGAGAAAACAAAACATACTAAATAAAACTCCCTATTTGCCCTGAATTTTTTGCCTGGAATCACTTTCTGGGCCACTATACCAGGTGACAGAACCAAAAGAGCCAAGACAGTCTCGCTGAGCTAAGGAGGCAGAGGTTAGAGTTCAGGGCTACTGAAGTGGCTGGACTTACAGGGCAGGGTATCAGAAGGGAGGGAGCAGGGCAGAGGAAGGGCCCCAAAAGTCTGCATGGGAGCTCTCTTCAGGTCCTTGGCCAAGGGCTATACTGCACAGGCACAGGCAAGATTTTACAAGGCCTGTCAGAGTGGCTTCTCCAGAGCTGAGAGCTGAATGGAGATGCTAGAGCTAATACAATGCTCAGAGATGTTGGAATTCTGGCCCAGTCAGAGTAGAGAGTCCTCACTGAGCACCTCATGTGTTCAGTTGACACCCCAGAAAGGACATGTATTAGAAGTAAAACCATGTAAGAACAACCACCCTAGCACTATGGAAAAAAACAAAATAGACCCACCTTTACAAAAATATAAAATGAAGCTTCATAGAGTTTTGAGGATATAAAAATACTTTGTCTGCCAAAACAAAACTCAACATCCTTTAAAGAAAGATAACTTAATCCAGACTCCCTACAATGTATCAACCACAATGTTCAGAAAACAGTAAAAACTTGCTAGGCATGAAAAGAAGTCAGAAAATGTGACTCGTTGTCAAGAAGAAAAGATAGTCAATAGAAAAAAACACTGAGATGACCTAAGTTTTGAAATTAAACAAGGACTTTAAAATAGCTAATATAAACGTTAGGACTTAAAGGAAAATGTGGGCAAAATGAGTGAAGATAAGAGGAGTCTCATCAGAGAAATGGAAACTGTATAAAAGAAACAAATGGAAATTTTAAAACTGAAAACTACAATATTGGAAATGAAAAATTCACTGCATGTATTTAACACCAGATTGGAGACTACAGAAGAAAGATTTGTTGAACTTGAAAGCTTAGCAATAGAAATTATACAACTTGAAGACCAGAGAGTAAGAAGACTGAAAAACTAATGAGCAGAGCCTCAGTGACCTGCAGAACAATATCAAGTATTCTAAAATATGTTTAACTGATGTCCCAGAGGACAGGAAAAAGAGTGAATGGGGCAAAAAAATGTATATTTTAAGAAAATTCCTAATTCACCAATTCCCAAAGTTAGTGAAAACATGAACCTATGGAGTCAAAATCCCAGTAAACCCCAAGCAGTATTAAAACAAATAAAAACATACCTAGGCAGATAATATGAAATGATTAAAAATAAAAGTTAAAGAGAAAATCATAAAAAAAAAAAGCCTCCAGTTGGAACAAGACACATTACATAAAAGGGAACAACAAATGAATTATGACTGACATCTATAAGAAACTGGGAGACAGAAGACAATGAAATAGCATATTTAAAATACTGAAAGAAAATAAAAATATTAACATAGAATACTATTCTCAATTAAAGTATCCTTCAAAATGAAGGTAAAATAAAAATATTTTTAGATAAATAAATGCTAAAAGAATTTGTCTCCAGCAGAGCTTCACTATAGGAAATGCTAAAGAAAATTCTCCAGAATGCAGAGATATGACACTAGATGGAAACTCAAATCTCAGAAAAGAATGAAGATAAATATGTGGGCAAGTATAAAACACCACCTACTTTTGCTTCTATTAATTTCTTTAAAAGGCAACAGTTTAAAATAAGAATAACAGCATTAATAATGTGGAGTTTACAATGTATGTGGAAAATATATATAACAATATCACAAAGGAAGGGAGCGGTAAATGGAATTATACATTTGTAAGATTCTTATATTTTAACGAAGTCATACAAGATTGATTTTAATTATAGTAACAGAGCATATTGTAATCCTTACACACCCACTAATTAAATATTACAAACAGGTAGGTCCAACAGAAAATAAAATAAATTCTAAAAAAAAAAAAAAGTTGATTAATCCCAAAGAAGGCAGGAAAACTGAAACACAGGAAAAAAATACAGAAGAAACCAACAGACAACAAAGGGCGAGATGATAGACTTAAATCCAAACATACCAATAATCACATTAAATGTATATGACTTAATACTACAAAAACTCAGGGGGAAGAAGACTAGGAGAGAGATGATGATAGTTGATGAAACAATGATCCGCAAATGGTAGGGCTTTAGTAGGCTTAGGTGAAGGCAGGGCTTCCACATACAAATATGTGTAATTTAGGCACTGACTAAGGATGTGAGTAGCACCCTACCTGAGTCAACCATTTTCTGCTCACCAAGCTATGCACCCTAGCACAGGGCTCTGTCTAAGTTAGGGGCACCTTTCTTTTTCAGCATAGAAGGGGTACATTTTTCTAAATTACACTAAGTCCAATATAGACTGATTCTGGCCTGCAGGGAGGGTTTGTCTCAGACAGGAGGTAGGACTCGTTTGAAGGCAGAGAGGAATAGGAAGAGTGGTTGCACCTACAGATAACCTTGTCAGTGAGCGGTTTGGTGTCTTAGGCTCGGTTCTCTAGAGAAACAAAACCAGTAAAGCGTATAAACATATATATAGAGAGATTTATATCAAGGAAATGGCTCACATAGTTGTAGAGGCTGGAACGTCCCAAGTGTGTGAGTCAGGCTGGAGGCTTCTGATTCATGTAGCTGTAGGGGCTGGCAAACTCAAGATCAGCAGGTCAGACAGAAGAGCTCTTGCTCCCAGGCTTTGAAGACCAACAAATCCCAAGGTTGGCAGGTAAACTGCTAGCACAAGTCCCAAAAACTGGAGGTCGGTGAATAGGAGACAGCTGCAGGATCCAGGGAGAGCAAAAGCTGGCAAGCCTTTCCAGAAAGTCCACCTGTATTGGATGCAATCCACACCCCCAAGGAAACTCCCTTTCAACTGATTGGCTACTCACAGCACATCCTATCATGGAGGTGATCACATTATATCAGATCTCACCACGGAGGTGATCACATCATCATATGACTGCTAACTGCCAAACCACTGAGAATTATGGCCCAGCCAAAGTGACACACAACCTTAACAATCACAGTTGGGGAGCACAGGACCATGTGGAAGTGCTAGCCTGGAGGCACCTCTACCCTTCTTTTGTGAAGCAGAGCATGACTTCTCTCTCTCTCATACACCAATTTGAAATCATCAGCAGAGCCTTCTGGTTTTACCTTCAGAAAGCGTTCAGAATACTCAACTGCTTCTCACCCTTCCATTACTACCTTCCCTGGTCCAATCACCTATCATCTGTTACCTGGATTACTACAATAGTTTCTTCACTGATCTCTCAGCTTCCACTTTGCACCCCCTACAATCTGCTCCCTCCATGCGTCTGTCAGTTTGTCCTACTGTGGGGGCTTGTGTGTTGCTGTGATGCTAGAAGCTATGCCACTGGTATTCAAATGTCAGCAGGGACACCCATGGCGGACAGGATTCAGCTGAGCTTCCAGACTAAGACAGACTAGGAAGAAGGACCTCGTGGTCTACTTCTGAAAAGAATTAACCAGTGAAAACCTTATGAATAGCGGCAGAACACTGATATAGTGCTAGAAGATGAGCACCTCAGTTTGGAAGTCACTCAAAATATGACTGGGGAAGAGCCGCCTCCTAAAAGTAGAGTAGATCTTAATGGCGTGAATGGAGTCAAGCTTTCGGGACCTTCATTTGCTGATGGGGTGTGACTCAAAATGAGAAGAAACAGCTGCAAACATCCATTAATAATCAGAACCCAGAATGTACGAAGTTTGAATCTAGGAAAATTGGAAATCTTTAAAAATGAAACATTGATATCCTAGGCATTAGTGAGCTCAAATGGACTGGTATTGGTCATTTTGAATTGGACAATCATATGGTTTACTATGCTGGGAAAGACAACTTAAAGAGGAATGGCATTGCATTCATCATCAAAAAGAACATTTCAAGATCTATCCTGAAGTACAACGCAGTCAGTGATAGGATAATATTTATACACCTACAAAGAAGACCAGTTAATACGACTATTATTGAAATTTACACACCAACCACTAAGGCCAAAGATGAAGAAATTGAAGACTTTTACCAGCTTCTGCAGTCTGAAATTGATTGAACATGCAATCAGGAAGCACTGATAATTACTGATGATTGGAATGCGAAAGTTGGAAAGAAGGATCGGTAGTTGGAAAATAACGCCTTGGTGATAGAAACGATACCAGAGATCGCATGACTGAATTTTGCAAGACCAACGACTTCTTCATTGCAAATACCTTTTTTCGCCAACATAAATAGTGACTATACACATGGACCTCACCAGATGGAATACACAAGAATCAAATCGACTACATCTGTGGAAAGAGACGATGGAAAAGCTCAATATCATCAGTCAGAACAAGGTCAGGGCCAATTGCAGATCAGACCATCAACTACTCATATGCAAGTTGAAGTTGAAACTGAAGAAAATTAGAATAAGTCCACGAAAGCCAAAGCATGACCTTGAGTATATCCCACCTGAACTTAGAGACCATCTCAAGAACAGATTTGACACAGTGAACACTAATGACCGAAGACCAGAAGAGTTGTGGAATTACGTCAAGGACATCATACATGAAGAAAGCAAGAGATCATTAAAAAGACAGGTGAGAAAGAAAAGACCTAAATGGATGTCAGAAGAGACTCTGAAACTTGCTCTTGAATGTTGAGTAGCTAAAGCAAAAGGAAAAAATGATGAAGTAAAAGAGCTGAAGAGAAGATTTCAAAGGGCAGCTGGAGAAGGCAAAGTAAAGTATTTTCATGACATGTGCAAAGACCTGGAGATAAAAAACCAAAAGGGAAGAACACACTCAGCATTTCTCAAGGTGAAAGAACTGAAGAAAAAACTTAACCCTCGAGTTGCACTACTGAAAGATTCTAAGGGGAAAATATTAAATGACTCAGGAAGCATCAAAAGAAGATGGAAGGAATACACAGAGTCACTGTACCAAAAATAATTGGTCGATGTTCAACCATTTCAGGAGGTAGCATATGATTAGGAACCGATGGTACTGAAGGAAGAAGTCCATGCTGCACTGAAGGCATTGGCAAACAACAAGGCTCCAGGAATTGACAGAATAACAAACGAGATGTTTCAACAAACAGCTGCGGTGCTGGAAGTGCTTACTCGTCTATGCCAAGAAATTTGGAAGACAGCAACCTGGCCAACCAACTGGAAGAGATCCATATTTATGCCTAGTCCCAAGAAAGGTGATCCAATCGAATGTGGAAATTATTGAACAATGTCATTAATATCACATGCAAGCAAAATTTTGCTGAAGATCATTCAAAAGGAGCTGCAGCAGTATATCGACAGGGAACCGCCAGAAATTCAAGCTGGATATGGAAGAGGATGTGGAACCAGGGATGTCATTGCTGATGTCAGATGAATCCTGGCTGAAAGCAGAGAATACCAGAAAGATGTTTACCTGTGTTTTATTGACTGTGCTAAGGCATTCGACTATGTGGATCATAACAAATTATGGATAACGTTGCAAAGAATGGGAATTGCAGAACACTTAATTGTGCTCATGAGGAATCTGTACATGGATCAAGAGGCAGTCATTCGAACAGAGTAAGGGGACACTGCATGGTTTAAAGTCAAGAAAGGTGTGCGTCAGGGTTGTATCTTTTCACCATACCTATCCAATCTGTATGCTGAGCAAATAATCCGAGAAGCTGGACTACATGAGGAAGAACGGGGCATCAGGATTGGAGGAAGACATTAACAACCTGCATTATGCAGATGACACACCCTTGCTTGCTGAAAGTGAAGAGGACTTGAAGCACTTACTGATGAAGATCAAAGACCACAGCCTTCACTATGGACTACACCTCAAAATATAGAAAATAAAAATCCTCACAACTGGACCAACAAGCACCATCATGATAAACAGAGAAAAGATTGAGCTTCTTAAGGATTTCTTTTTACTTGGATCCACAATCAACACCCATGGAAGCAGTAGTCGAGAAATCAAAAGACGCAATGCATTGGGCAAATCTGCTGCAAAAGACCTCTTTAAAGTGTTGAAAAGCAAAGATGTCACCTTGAGGACCAAGGTGTGCCTGACCCAAGCCATGGTTTTTTCAATCACCTCATATACATGCGAAAGCTGGGCAATGAATAAGGAAGATCGAAGAAGAATTGACGTCTTTGAATTGTGGTGTTGGAGAAGAATATTGAATATACCATAGACTGCTGGAAGAATGAACAAATCTGTCTTGGAAGAAGTACAGTCAGAATGCTCCTTAGAAGCAAGGATGGCGAGACTACTTTTCACATACTTTGGACATGTTATCAGGAGGAATCAGTCCCTGGAGAAGGACATCATACTTGGTAAAATAGAGGGTTAGTGAAAAAGAGAAGCACTCTCAAGGAGATGGATTGACACAGTGGCTGCAACAATGGGCTCAAGCATAGCAACAATTGTGAGGATGGTGCTGGACTGCACAGTGTTTCGCTCTGTTGTGCAAAGGGTCGCTATGAGTCGAAACCGACTCGACAGCATCTAACAACAACAACACAATCTGCTCTGTTCACAAAAGTCAGGGTGATTCTTCTAAAACATTCATTAGATCATGTCTTGCATCTGTTCAAAACACTCCAATAGTTTTCCATCTCATTAGGAGTAATATCTAAAGTCTTCACCATGCCTATAAAGCTTTACATGACCGGACCCTCAATGCCTCTGACTTCTCTCACCACTTTCCCTTTTTCTCCCTCCTCGTTAGCCACACCTGACTCCTTGTTGTTCTTTAAACAGACTACACATGTTGCCACCTCAGGGCCTTTGCACTGACTGTCTCCTCTCCATGTAATGCTTTTCCCCCAGATAATTTCATGGCTCTCTCCCACACTTCTTGATGCCACTTTATCATAAAGGACTTTCCTAACCATCCTTAAAATATCTACAGCCTCAGTTATCCTTTATTTCTCTCACTTCCAAAAATTTTTTTAAAATTTTTATTGTGATGGTTAATTTTATGCATCAACTTGGCTAGGCTATGGTGTCCGGTTGTTTGATCAAACACTAGATGTTGCTCTTGAACACTTATATCATGGAACTCTTGTGGCAAAACGATTAAGCACTCAGCTGCTAGCTGAAAGGTTGGCGGTTCGAACCCACACAGTGGCTGTGTGGGAGACTGACCTGTCAATATGTTTCTGTAAAGATTACAGCCAACAAAACCCTATGGGACAGTTCTACTCTGTCACATGGGGCTGCTATGAGTCAGAATCAACTTGACAGCATCTAACAACATTTATGTAAGTTAACCTTAAGTAAAGCAGATTATCCGCCATAATGTGGATGGGCCTCATCCAATCAGTTGAAGGCTTTAAGAGCAAAAACTGAGGTTTCCAAAAGGAGAAAGATTTTGCCTTAAGTCTATAATTAGACATCCTTCCAGAGTTTCTAGCCCGCTGCTTAGTCTACCAATTTTGGACACAATCTTGCCAGAGTTTCCAGCTTGTTGCCTGATGTATTTTGGACTGGCCAGCCCCCATAATCCAATGAGCCAATTCCTTAAAAAGAATCTATTTCTCTCTCTCTATATATATATCTCATTGGTTCTGTTCCTCTGGAGAACCATGACTAATACAATTATCTATCACTTGATGTAATATTTATTTGCTTACCAGCAGAATATAGGATCCATAATTGGAGGGATTTCTTCTTGCTTGTTCATGTAGTCATCCTTGGTTTCTATATCAGGGCCTGGTACACAGTCAGCACTCCGTAAATACTTGCTGAATGAATCTGTGATGATCTCACATTGGGGAATTGGTATTTATAAACTGAAGCAGGTGTCAGCCTGGATATGGGAATTTTCCTCTGAAGAGGTTGTTCTCTCAGAATAAGTAAAGTGGAATCACTATCAATGATAAAGATTCAGATAATGAACTTTTTTAGGCTCAAACTGTATTACTAACAAAAATAATTTTGTACTGTACAACAGGGCCCAGGAAGTAGTAAGTTCGCTTGCATAACTGAGATGAAGCAGTTAGGTCAATGACAGATCTTCTCCTGTCTGACTGGGTTTTAGAGGAAATATACCAAGAAGAAATGACTGTATAATTGTGACATAATGGCTTTGAGAGAGAAGGGCAAGTAAGAAACTTGTTATGCTCTGGTGGACAGAGAAATAGGTGATGGAGTAGGCCATAAAAGCCCTGAGCCCTAAGACCAGCCCAAGGCTATCCTTTGGAGTAAACCATCCTGATAGAAATATTCCCCAACACCTAACACTATCCTCTTTCTGCAGGAAAGGAGGGGTGTTTAAAAGAGGATGGGAATAGCGGCCCCTGCAATGGAGCCACATTCCAGGAGATATTTTAATATGTATCTGCCTAAGAGGAAGCAATGAGTGCAGTGGTGGTTCAGTGGTAGAATTCTTGCCTTCCATGCAGGAGACCAGGGTTCAATTCCCAGTCAGTGTACCACAAGCACAGCCACCGCTCACCTGTCAGTGGAGCTTGCCTGGTGTTGTGATGTTGAACAAGTTCCAGTGGTGCTTCCAGACTAAGACAGACTGGGAAGAAAGGCCTGGTGATCTACTATTGAAAATCAGCCAGTGAAAACCTCATGGATCACAATGGTTTGATTAGTAACTGATCATGGGGATGATGCAGGACTGGACAGTGTTTCTTTCTGTTGTGCAGGGGTCACCATGAGTCAGGGGCTGATTCAAAGGCAGGTAACAATAACAACAAAGAGGAAGCATGCAGGGACCCATGACAATCACACAGGCAGGCTTAGTAGGGGATAAAATTAGGGGTGTTTGTGCATGCGTGCATGCATGTGTGTGTGTGTGCGTGCAGGTACAGGGAGGAGTTGTCGCACGACAAGACCTGGACCTGTGGTGCCATCCCAATGCTTCCTTTCTCTCTTCTACCAAATAAATAGGCTTCTTTTTAAAAGTAAGGGGCTGAATGAAGCTCATGAGGGCATGGAACCATATGGGCAGACAGGGCCTCCTATGAATCCTCAGAGACTTTCTGCTACCAGGGAGAGAACTATGGGGCAGAACTCTGGAGGGAAGGATGCAGGGGAGAAGGCATTACTAGAGTTTTGTCTTCAGTGCCAGGATCAGGACAGAGGTACCTACTTAATGAAGGTAGGTCTATGGAGAAATGAGTTCATTTATGTGGCCTTTTGCCTTGGTTCTTTGGAAAATAGCTTAAGAAATTTTTCTCCTAAGCTCTGAAGAATTACCTTTGCCTTAGTTTCTACCACAGAGTGTTTGTTTCTTTTGTCCAAGTTGATTTGCACTGCCTGGGCAAGCTGTAAACAACTTGGTTTGGATGCTTTCTGCCTAGTCCTGGGCAGCAGCTTGCCCTGTGATTGGTATGCACCTTGCAAGGATTGGTCAATAGACTATGCAAATGCGGTGAGTTGTAGCCCAGCTATGCCTACTATGCAAATGAAGTGTCTGTGGCCTACGAGAGGGTATTGGTCAGTTTGTTGCCCTAGTATGCCATGCCTTGAAACTTGCAAGGAGTTTGTGTATATATACAGGCAATCCCACAGAGGTTTTAGGTAGAGAGAAAGAAGCAAGAAAAGAAGCAGAAAGAGGAAGCAGAAGGAAGAGAGAAGAATCAGAGCAAGGCAGGGAACCTCCTAAAAGAGCTATAACACTGGTCAAGGGCTATAACACTGAAGACAGCGAGAGGTCCGGAAGGGGCCCATTGGCAAAGCTAGCAGCAACAGGCCTGGAAAGGGACCGACAGCAGAGCTGGTGGTGACAGGCAGTAGGGCCAAGAAGAGCCTGTCCTGAAGGGTCCAAGAGGAGCTGAGAGAGCTGCCCTGCACTGCAGAAGGGAGACTTTGCCTACATGCTTCCTGATCCTGATTCCTGAGTTATAGCCTGTTGATCCTGAGCCTGAGTTGTACCCTGTTACTTAATAAACCATTTAACTGTAAGTATGTTCTGTGACTTCTGTGTGGCCATGGCAATGGATTGAACCAAGGAGATAAGTAGAGAGTGCTGTGGGGGAATGGGGAACGGCTGGTGTCAGAATTGGTAAAAAGGTTGGAGAGTGGAGGTGTGTCTGACCTCCACCTCATGGGAATCAGCTGTGGGCTGATCCTGGTCATTATCGCCCCTGAAGTCAAACAGGCTCAGATGATGCTCTTGCTACTACTACTACTCCCACTGTTTTACAGGGTCCCATCTGCCCCACCAATTGCTGCCATTACCACAGACTTCCAGACATCTGGAGAAGAGTCAGGGGCGGAGAAGGCAGTGTGTAGAAGGTATATATATTCTCAGGAAGCATTCACCACAGCCTTGGAATGGAGATAGGGCTCCATCTGGCCAGATGCTAAAGGCAAGCTGGGGACAGCTTCAAATGCCTTACGGGCCCCAGAGGCTGATATATGAGGTGGATATATGTGTTTTTAGGATGAGATTCATAGAAGTCTTGCATTTAAAAGATATCATCATGTGAATGCGTTCATTTCACCAATATCTGTGGATCAGCTACAGTTTGCTTAGTCTTCTGCTAGTGATGGAGATAGTCCTCACAGAACTTACCAGGAGGAGCCTATCTTGAATATGAACTGTGCTGTAAAATTACAGTCCTTCCAAAGTATGCTAAGAAAGTGGACCATGCTTTCTGCCACTGCCTAATGCATAAATTGTTTTGCTCATTCAATTCAATCATTCAACATTTATGAGAGCCAGTCCCTGGGCCCTGTCCTGGGAATACAGAAATAAATAAAATATGATCCCTTCCTTCAAAGAGCTCCCACACCAGTTCATCTGCTCACTGCTTATGAGCAGAAGTCTAGACACTTAAGTTAGTTTAGGACTTAATCATTGCAGTGACCTTGGGGGCTCCTTTCCTTGCCCTGTAGACTTATGGAGCACTCGAGAATCTCTGCCCCAGACCGTGTTCTGTCACTTCATTCTGAACAGTCCCCAAGCCCAGATGTCACCATGCCACTGCCTTGCTTAACTTTAGGCAGGATGAAAGCCTAGACTTTTGTGCAGAGGGCAAGGCTCTTTGCAGCCTGGCCCTTACCACCTTGACAGCCTCAGCTGTCTTCTACCCTACACTCTCCAGCTACACGGAGCTATTGGTTTGTTGAAAAATTAACTTTTGTGCAAACTGGCAAAAGACAAATATTAGAGGGCTGTGTTGAAAATCTTAGAGAAGACCAAGAAAAAAACAAACCAGTTGCTGCCCAGTCAATTCCAACTCATGGCAACCCATGTGTTGCAGACTAGAACTGTACTTCTTAGAGTTTTCAAACTTGTGACCTTTTGGAAGTAGATCACCAGGCCTGTCTTCCAAGGTGCCTCTGGGTGGGTTTGAACCACTAACCTTCTGGTTAGTAGCCTAGCACTTAACAATTTGTACCACTCAGGAACTCCCAGAGAAGACAAATTTGTAGAGGAAGGCAACGTTCTTTCTAGCAATTATTCTGAATGTTGCTTAACAGTGAGAAGACTTGTGCTATATTCTCAGAACCAGAGTGAGACTAACCAAGCCACACAGGACTCAAACCAAGACACTGATGATATGTGACATTTCTATAGCTCATAACCATTATGTTTCCACTGCTTTCCCCATTTCATTCCCTACCAGAAGCCTGGAAGTTAGGGATTATCTCCATTTTATAGATGAACTTCTCTGATAGATCATGGCAGAGGTGGAGCTGGGAATCTTATTTTCTGGCTCCAAATTCAATAGTCTTTCCCCTAAATCAATGATTCTCAAACTTGATCATGCATCTGGAGGACTTGTTAAACAGATTGCTGAGCCCTGTCTAGAGTTTATGATTCAGTAGGCCCTTGGTGGAGGCAGAAGATTTGCTTTTCTAACAAGTTCTCAGGGGATGCTTATGTTGGTGGTCTGGGGGCTGCACTTTGAGCTTTACTGGGCTGCACAAGTCCAATCAGAGGAGCCTCAGAAGAAAGACCTGGCAATCTACTTCTGAAAAATCAGCCATTGAAAATCGTATGGAACACAGTTCTACCCTGACACACATGGAGTCACCATGAGTTGACATCAACTTGTCAAATGATTGTCCTTGCCCTCTGAGAGACACACTACTATCAAAGATATCAGTAGTGGTCACAGTTGAGATTTTAGAGGGAGTCAGTATATAACACCTTTCTCTTCCTTCTGGAATTTGGAACAATTGAGAAATAAGGGTCAGAAAGCAGAAATAAACATTTATCCACTTTGTTACTGATAAAGCTGAATGAAAAACAGGTAAATTCAAAACCTAGAATCCAGAGCTTGGCCACTTGTACATTCCTAGTTCCTTCTTCACGAGAAAGAGAAGGCCTGACATACAGGAGCTGGCCTGACATTCACCGTTGGGCCTTGGTGCTCTCCTGTTCAACATAAAGAATTCCATAGAACAGCAACATCAGATGTTGTGACCATGATGGATCAAGACAAAAACAAGACCACTCTGTAATCAGGTCTGAACATGGATAAAACTATCCCCCAAAGTCTTCTTTGAATCAAAAAAACACTTTATCTTAATTGGTAAATCATGTCTGCCTTGAGTATTTTGCTCTTTTAAAGAATTACTATATGAAAATCAAATTGACAATGGCAACTTGAAAGCTTGGATGGAAGCTTAGGGGGCAGTGAGTTTAAGATAATGGTGGTGAAATAATTTGGAAAAGAACAGCAAGAATGGTAGCACAACTTCACAAATGTAATCAATGCCATTGAATTGTAAATGTAGAAATTGTTGGTGTATTTTTGGCTATGTATATTTTTCACCAAGATTAAAATAATTATTAAAAAGATAACTAAACTTCCCCCATCCTGGCTAATATGAGTGACAGCTTCTTTACCAATTATACCTTTAACTTTTCTCTAGTTTGCCCTCCCTATAGATAAGATTTATCGAGATGCCCAATCATAGAACTACCCCCACTTTCTGGACCATCCAATCTGAAGCAAAACTCTACTTCCTTGGAACCCACCAAAATCACCTAACACAAGTTCAGATTCTTTAACAAGCCTTTTCTGACCTTCTTACTGAGACATCCCACGGCTTCCCATGGTGCACATTCTCCCTTGATGCAATTAGCAGTAAACTAAACTTGTTTAACTACAGGTGTGCTCCTGGTGGTTTTTGGCTTCAAGGCATTGACATCACAAACTCACCAATCAGGGGAGGAGTAAGAGAGAGGGAGCGCAGATGTGGAAGTGTTCCTCTCATAAGTTTTCTCTGAGGAGAGGGGAATAAGTGTCATCCCCACCAAAAGATACCTGGTGGATCCAGGAAGACCCAGACTGGAGATCTTCCTATACCTTATAAGTCTGCTTGAGTCTCCAGTGATGGGGAATTCTCAGCTTCCTCTTCTCAGCCCAATAGCTCTCCAGGCCACTTCATCTGCTTGATGTTCCTATGTTTCTGTGTGGTCTTGTTGTTGGCGGCTGATCTCCTGGGAACATCAAATTAAACTCTACATAGAATGGCTCCTAATAAGTGGAAGTGATGAGCAAACATAACAATGATAAAAATATCCACTTTTGAGATGACTTACTATTTACCCAGAGAAAGAAATGAACAAAAGAAAGGAGACGGCAGAGCACCATTCACAATGTTGGCATTATTTTTGCTGTCCACCTTGCTGGTCTCCACATGGTGTGGAAATCAAGTACAGGAACGTTGTTCAATGTAAGGTGAGTTCTTCAACCAAATTGACTTTTTGTTATTGCCGCCTCTCACCTTTTTATGTGCCAGGCACTGAGTAGGCACTTTATCCACCAGAACAAAAACCTTTGCAGAGGAAAACGCTTTTACCCTCCCCTTATTCCTGAAAAGAGTGGGACTCAGAGGTGTTAAGGACTTACGTGAGGTTACAAAACAAGCAAGGTCTGTCCGCCACCAAAGTCTATGAACCAACAACTGCAACATGTCCTTTCACCATCCCCTGAAATCTCAACTATTTTAAGTGTTCTGGCTAACTGCTTAATCACTATATTTTTAAAGAACATTTTATTATGTTAACCAAACCTCTACTCTGCAATTAACTCTAATTACACAAGCAATTAAATTGGGAGTAAGATTATTTTGCAATTTAAAGCTATTTACGCTGGCACTAGATTTTTCTGTATCTAATTAATTCTTATGTCTTCATTATAATTGTTATTTAATTAACAGACTTTCTGACTCTACGAGCATGTTTTTTAAGCAACAGTTTGTCTCTATGCCCATGCTCATCTGCTTTGGTGGAGGTTCCCAAAAAGGGGAAGAAAGAATTGACTAATTGTGTTGAGCTACTTAGAGGCAAATCTTGCCCTCATTAATTTGTTGTTCAAAGGTAGGCAGAAAATAATTCCAACATATAGACTTTGTTAACATAAGCTATATTATATTGAATGCTTTATCTAGTTAATGGCCCCAATCACTAGTAGGAAATGTAGGATGCACAGCAGGGAAACTGAAAGTCCTAGAACTATCTTCAGTGTTTGAAAATATCTCAGTAGAGACTATATGTAGACCCACAGTTAACATAGGTGCCTCAATTTGGTTCAGTTGGAATCATACTGATTTAGTATGCATCCGTCAACAATAGCTTGAGCATCAGTAGTTGGCTCATGTCAATCAGAAACTCTAACTGGATGTTGCATTGAGCTAGGTGCTGATCAGAGCACTAAAGATTGGAAAGTCATGGGCTATAAATGGAGAAAATTTTATAAGGATTACTTGGGTGTGATAAGTTTGGAAATAACTGAATTAACCATAAGTTGAGATTTCAGAAATCGAATTTACAAACATTAGCTCACCGAACTCTTTAATTATCTTCTGTCTTTAATCTTCTCTGTGTGGATAATCTGAGGTTTACCTCTTCCACATCCATGACAAGGTCCTTTGACCCACACTCATGAATCTCCCCTTTGGGCCCCAACAAGGATTACCAGATATTGCAAATATTGCATAGAACATACTTATACTAAAAAATTGTTTGTAATATATCCAAAATTCAAAATTTAACTGAGTATCCTGTATTTTTATTTACTAAATTTAGCAACTCTAGCCCTAATGGTTTAGGAAGCCCACTCAATTGAAGAAAACGATTCCTTTTCAAAGCTTCTTTCCAGGTGGTCTTGTTATGCGTTAAACAATCATAATTAAATAACAATGTGCAAAGAAATTTAAAGCAGTGGTTCTCAACTTTTTTAAGTATGACAACTTGAGATTTTTTTATTATGTATAAATATTTCAGATTCCTATGAGTTAGCTGTTTTGGTTAGTTAAAAAATTAATGAAAAAATTATTTTGTGTATTTAGAGAAACTTTTCATGGTGTGATATTATCTTGAAATGCTAATAATTTGTCCTGAGGCCTTTCCCTCCATTCAAAGGGGATGCTGAGATATCTATTTCCTCATGAAATCAAAGTAGTAGGAAAAAGAGAACAGTAAGTCACTTCTTGTTATTGAAAGAAATGATTTTTGAATTTCAAAAGCCTGGGATCTGAGTGTTTAAAGCTGAGACTCTAAGAATATTCAGTACCAAGAGAACACATGATTTAAGACTACACCCTTTTATTTCCTGACAGAAAAACAAAGACTCCATATGGGGAGAGAAATTAATGGAAGACTTCTGCTTTCAACTTAGACATGTAAAGATCTTAAAAGTCATTTCTTCTATCCATACAACAAGAAAAAGCTAAACAAACTGAAAATCAAAGATTTTTCTTGGACTTACTAGAGAACTGAGTTTGCAGGGCAAACATCACCCCAAAATCTGGAGAGACAGGTAAAGGTGAGACATACTTGCCTGGAACAGAAACCACTGGAGCCATAAACTGGTAGGAACAATTAAATGGCAATTTTGAGAAATTGCCAGAGGCTAAGTGTGGACTAGCACTGAGAGTGAGAAACTCGTGGAGACATCAGTCTTTGGTAGGAGAGGGTGGCATACTTTCATGGATTTTCTGGTACAGAAACCTACCAGGTTCTCAAAGTAAAGGGCCAAGAAAGACTCCCTCATGCTCTGACAGGAGAAGGGAAGAGCAACCACTGTGAAATAAACTTAGAGGATAGGATTCTCCATAACAAAAGCCTACTCTCCAGGGGAAAAGACTGCCTCAGAGCCCTATCTCACTTAGTGAGAAGGACAGTTACTCAACTCCAGCCCCCTCTAGCCTTTCCGGTTCACCTAGTGGGGGAAAAAGTTAAGAATCACAGTCCAGGGACACAGATCCACAAAAGACAGAGTTTTAATTATAAGATTATAAAATCCCCCCCCCCCAACATTTCACCAACATACCAACAGGGCTCCAGTATAATCACAGTGGACTATAGCTAAAAGAGCTGGAAGACACAGACCCTTTCTGAGGAGGAGCTCTTAGGGAGGCCCAAAGACAACACGGAAGACAAAAGAAGGACATTAGAAAAAATTGAAGCCTCTGGCACCTAAAGCTACTGCAAACATTAAACTCAGCCCAACCTCTTACCAGATTAACATAAAACTTCACATTAAAGGCCTATTTACCTAGTACCTATTTACCTAGTACATCATGTACAACATTCAACAAAAAATTACTAAAAGAAAGAGAAAAAAGTCTGAAGACAAATCAAACACCAATTTCAGATATGACACAGATTTTGGAATTATCAGATAGAAAATTTAAAATAACTTACTAATATGCTAGATTGTAATGGAAAAGGTAGACAACATGCAAGAACAGATGGGTAATGTAAGCAGACAGATGGAAACTCTAAGTAAAAAAAATCAAAGAAAATTCTAGGAATCAAAAACAATGTAACAGAAATAAAGAATGATTTTGATAGGCTCATCAGTAGATTGGACATGGCAGTAGAAAGAATAGGTGAGTTTGAAGATAGGTTAATAGAAACTTCTCAAACTAAAATGCAAAGAGAAAAAATAACTTAAAAAAATAGGACATCCAATAATTGTGGGACTATTTCAAAAGGTACAGTATTCATATAATTGAAATACCAGAAGATGAAGAAACAGAGAATGGAGAAGAAAATGCATAAAACCAAAGACAAAGAGAAAAATCTTGAAAGAATTCAGAGCAAACAAACAAAAATCCCACATTAGCTATACAGTAACACAGCTAAGAATTACAGCAGACTTCTCATCAGAAACCATGCAAGTGAGAAGAGAGTGGAGAAACATATTTAAAGGGTTGAAAGAAAAATTAAATTAAAAAACCCAACCCAGAATTCTATGCCCTGTGAAATTATGTTTCAAAGTGAGGGAGAAATAAAGACTATCAGACAACAAAAACTGCAGAATTCATTGCCAGCAGATCTGCCCTGCAAGAAATGTTAAAAGAAGGTCTTCAGAAGAAAGAAAATGATATAGGTAAGAAACGCAGACCTACATAAAAAAAGAAGAGTATCCGAGAAGGAATGAATGAAGGTAAAATAAAATCTTTCACTTTTCTTATTCTTAACTGTTGTAAAAGATAACTGTTTAAAGTGACAATAGTAGCAATGTACGGGATGATTACAGTCTGAATGACTGAATGGCAACAACATAATAAGGGACAAGAGGGAAAACTGACAAACAACTTCTTCCACCTGACACATAGGCACTTCTAAGCTGTAAGGTCGTTTCTTGTATCTGCCCCATTCTGCCATTCATCTTCATCTCTACCTAGGGCAATGCATCCATTAGAAACAGAAAACATAGCTTCTAGGACCCACAATACTTTTAGGATCCCATGAAAATATTTAAAATGCTTTTAAAATCAGGATAAAAATAGGAACTCTTAGGTTGAACAAGTGTTTTAATATAGAACATTAATATAATTGTTTTTACATTGATGTTGTCATAAAATATAATATTTAATATTTTTTAATCGAGAGGCATGGTCAACATGGCGGAGTAGTTAGAGGCTTCATATATCCCTCTTACAACAAAGACCTGGAAAAACAAGTGATTTGATTCTATGTGAACATCTGGCAGCCCTGAACAAGGCAAGGTTAAGAAATCCATCTGAGTCATACCAGAGAAGAAGACTGTTTGGAAGATGTGAGGAGCACTAGAGCTGCAGCAGCGAAACTGCAGAGACACAACCACACCGGTCCTCCGTGAAGCAGGCAAACAGCAGTGCTCTGCACATGCTCGAGAAGCAGTTTCCACATTGAGGGAGACCTGGCAGCGGAGATTCTGCTCAGACACTCTGAACCAGTGAAGAGCAGCTCCCAAGAGGCTAGGATAAGAACATGTGTACACCCATTCGTGGCGATTAAAAAAAAAAAAAAGCCCATTGGGGAAAATCCTCTCTCCCTTTTACCTCCTACCTCCGTGCTCTGCACCTGATTTGGGAAAAACCTCTCCCCCCTTTACCTCCTCCCTCCCTGCTCTACACCGGCAGTCCACTGGGCCAGAAGCAGATCCCAAAAGGTGCCCTGACACATTCTCCTGGCCTTGGAGACGGAACAAATAAGCTGCTGGCTCCCCTAGGCCAGGAACACAGGGTTGGCACAGCTCCTTTGCTGGCCACAGAAATCAGGGGTCCGTACACTCTGAGTGCCATACACCCCTATAGATTTGTGGGGACCCATCTCAACAGCATTAGCCCTCACTGCCACAGTACAACAGGGCAAACATCTGAAGTTTAACTTCAACTGCTTCAGCTGTGAACAGGCAGATTTGTGACCCTCAAAACAGCCCTATCCCTCAGGTAGGCACTTTTATCGATCTGCAGTAGGGTCTTGAGGACTGGTGGTAGCTCCTAAAGTGCCTAGTCATCTCTATAGGAGTTCAAGAAAAAGTGGTGCCCTCGAGTCTTTGCAGCCAACATAGTGGGGCACTCTTAGCCCGGCTGCAAAACTCACCTACCTATTCACCCTAGAGAATAGGGACATGCTTTTCTTTCAGACTCTCAGGGACAGCCATCAGCCCCCTGCCTGGCTCAGCACATGATCCCCTATCACAGCCAGAGACGAGTGCCTGCACCAATCACCCATGCCTCTCTAGCACTGGGGGTGAGAGCCTGCATCACACACTTGGTGACCGACTGCCTGCACACCCGAGCTGATCCCATATAGGAAAATTTAACAGACTCTGGCATGCACATACTTAGTTACAGAACTAACTACCTGGTGACAGGACATTTGAGATGAAAAGGTCAAAAATCAAACCAGTGCACACAAGCAGCCTATTTGGGCATATCAAAACAAAACAAAATAAGAAGCTAGATCTCACTAAGCAAATACAAAATAAAATTATAATAAACTATTGATGGCTTGGAGACAACAGTCAATATCAAGTCACACAAACAGGCAGTCCATGATGGCTTCAGCAAGCTCCCAAAATAAAGAATCAATAAATTCTCTAGAGGAAGAGAACTTCTTGGAATTACCAGAGACAAACTACAAAAGATTAATATACAGAACTCTTCTAAAAATAAGAAAGGAAATTCGACAGAATGCAGAAACAGCCAGGCAACATACAGACACAGTAGTAGTGGAACTTAAAAAAGTTATTCAAGAACATAATGCCAAATTTAATAGGCTGCAAGAATCCATAGAGAGACAGCAATCAGAAATCCAGAAGATTAACAATAAAATTTCAGAATTACACAACTCAATAGAAAGTCATAGGAGCAGAATTGAGGCAGAAGAAGTTAGAATTAGTGACATTGAAGATAAAGTTCTTGACACCAACTTATTTGACAAAAAATCAGATAAAAGAATTAAAAAGAATGAAGAAACTCTAAGAGTCATGTGGGACTCTATCAAGAGAAATAACCTACGAGTTATTGGAGTACCAGAACAGGGGGGGAATAACAGAAAATACAGAGAAAACTGTTGAAGATTTGTTGACAGAAAACTTCCCTGATATCATGAAAGATGAGAAGATATCTATC
>NW_004443947.1:3970378-3971433 GCF_000243295.1 Trichechus manatus latirostris | reverse complement strand
TTACACACCCAACAACAGGGCTCCAAAATACATAAAACAAACTCTTACAGCTCTGAAGAGAGAGATAGACAGCTCCACAACAGTAGTAGGAGACTTCAACATGCCACTTTTGGCGAAGGACAGAACATCCAGAAAGAAGATCAACAAAGACACAGAAGAGCTAAATGCTACAATCAACCAACTTGATCTCATAGACATATACCGAACTCTGCACCCAACAGCAGCCAAGTATATTTTCTTTTCCAATGCACATGGAACATTCTCCAGAAGAGACTGCATATTAGACCATAAAGCAAGCCTTAACAAAATCCCAAACATTGAAGTACTACAAAGCATCTTTTCTGACCATAAAGCCATAAAAGTGGAAATTAACAACACAAAAAGCAAGGGAAAAAAAAATCAAACACATGGAAACTGAACAACACCTTGCTCAAAAACTACTGGGTTATAGAAGAAATTAAGGATGGAATAAAGAGAAATTCACAGAATCAAACGAGAATGAAAACACAACCTACCAGAACCTTTGGGACACAGCAAAAGCAGTGCTCAGAGGTCGGTATATAGCAATAAATGCACACATCCAAAAACAAGAAAGGCTCATAATCAAAGCATTAACCCTACAACTGGAACAAGTAGAAAGAGAGCTGCAAAAGAAGCCTACAGGTACCAGAAGGAAGGAAATAATAGGAACTAGAGCAGAATTAAATGAAATAGAGAACAGAAAAACAATTGAAAGATTTAACAAGTCCAAAAGCTGGTTCTTTGAAAAGATCAACAAAGTTGATAAACCATTGGCCAAACTGACAAAAGAAAAACTGGAGAGGAAGCAGATAAGAAATGAGACAGGTGATATCACAACAGACCCAACTGAAATTAAAGAATCATAACAGAATACTATGAAAAATTGTACTCTGACAAATTTGAAAACCTAGAGGAAATGGACAAATTTCTAGAAACTACCTACCTAAATTAACACAAACAGAGGTAGAACAACTAAATAAACCCATAACAAAAGAAGAGATTGAAAAGGTTATTAAAAAACTCCCAACAAAAAA
>NW_004443947.1:3957788-3968506 GCF_000243295.1 Trichechus manatus latirostris | reverse complement strand
CCACTATTATAAGAACTCAAGAAAAGGTTTAAACACAGAAGAAAACATTCTTTGATGGTTACGGGGGTGGGGAGGGAGGGTGAGGGTTATTCACTAACTAGATAGTAGATAAGAATCATCTTAGGTGAAGGAAAGGACAGCACACACTATAGGGAAGCCAGCACAACTGGACTAAACCAAAGCTAAGAAGTTTCCTGAATACAATCAAATACTTTGACAGACAGAGTAGCAGGGATGTGGGGTCTGGGGACCATGGTTTCAGGGGACATCTAGGTCAATTGGCATAACAAACCTTATGAAGAAAATGTTCTACATCCTACTTTGAGGAGTGGCGTCTGGGGTCTTGAAAGCTTGCAAGCGGCCATCTAAGATGCATCAATTGCTCTCAACCACTTGGAGTAAAGGAGAATGAAGAACACCAAAGATACAAGGAAAGTATTGGCCCAAGAGACAGAATGGGCCAATAAACCAGAGACTTCATCAGCCTGAGACCAGAAGAACTAGATGGTGCCCAGCTACCACCAATGAATGTCCTGACAGGGAACACAACAGAGGGCCCCTGATGGAGCAGTAGAACTATGGGATGCAGAACTCAAATTCTAGTAAGAAGACCAGACTTAATGGTCTGACTAAGACTGGAGGTGCCTCGGAAAGCATGGCCCCTGGTCTCTCCATCACCCCAGAACTAAAACAATTTCCGAGGCCAACTCTTCAGACAGGGATTGGACTGGACTGTGGGACATAATCTGATACTTAAGAAGAACATGCCTCTTAGAGAAGTAGATACAAGAGACCAAAGGGGCAGCTTCTGTACAAAGGCAAGAGGGGAAGGCAGAGAGAGTTAGGAGCTGGTTGAATGTTCATGGGGAATCAGGGGCGGAGGGCAGGAGTGTGCTGTCGCAGAATGGGGTGAGCAGTTGGGGTCTCATAACAATGCATGTTAAAACCAAAAAATTCTGTATGGGAGACTAACTTGAAATGTAAACTTCATTTAATTACAACAATAAAAACAAACATGTAAAAAAAAATTTTTTTTTTTAATCAAGAAAGGGATTTATGAAGGTAAACATGCCCATGACCCATGTAAGTCAAATGCAGCCTGCCTTTGTGAACTCTGAAAACAAACACTTTTTAGAAATGTTACCCCAGCCTAGAGAAAGGTGCCTGTCTGCCCTGCCGGTCACATGGGAAGGGGAATCAGATTCCCACTTACTCATCTGTGCCCACCTTATTCTAAAATGTTTCAGGTGGGTTTCAAAAAGATTTGGAATGCAGTGGGGCAGAAAAAGCTTAAGGAGATAAGATGGTAGGAAAATAAGGGAGAAGGTAAAATTTGGCCAGAGATGGAATAATGGTAGACAAATATGCACCCAGATGTCCTGCATCCAGCTCTGAACTTCCTGGCAGCCAAAAAGAAGAGGGATCTGTATGCTATTATAAGAAGCACAGTGTGTCTAAGGTAAAAACACAGTGCTCACGGAAAAGAGATACTTAGGAAAGTTACTGGCTGTGAGGGTTGTCGCTGTCAAGTAGCAGAAAGTGATAAATAACTTTCTTTATGGGGAATATCATCAAACTCTTAGGGACAGCCTATGGAGCCCTATTGATCTGGTCCATGCCTGTCTCTCTGACCTCGTCTCCCACTAGGTGCTCTCTTCCTCAGTATTTCAGCCATCAAGCTTGGTTCAGCCTCTGAGTCTTGACACCAGCAGTCCCCTCTATATGAAAAGCTGTTCCCCTTGGCTGTCATTCAGGTCTCACTTTCAAGGTCAGATCTTCCACGACACCTTCCCTGACCTCCTAAACGGTGCTTCCCCCACACCCTCCTTTCTCTCTGGCATTGCCTTGTTTTATTTTCTTCGTAACATTTATTGCAATCTGAAATTGCCTGTTGATTGTTTATTATCTGTCTCCGTCAGTAGAATGGAAACCCCTTTAGACCTTGCTCTCTTGTCTCCTTTTGCAAAAATCAGATGTGGTAGTTAATTTTATGTGTCAACTTGGCTAGACTATGGTTCTCAGTGATTTGGCTAAACAATAGACTAGTTGCAGTTCCATAATGTAACCTAATGCAACGTGATATAATCACTTTCCATAATGTAATCTAATGTGATGTGATCAATCAGTTGAAAGAGGAATTCCTTGGGGTGTGGTCTGCCTTCAGGCTACAAATAGATATTTTGGCAGAATTTGCTCTCTCTCTCCACTCTGCACTCTTTCCGTCACCTGGCTTAGGGATCTTGGGACACAAGCCTGCAGAAGTCTCCAGGCTGCCATCTGACCTATGGATTTTGGACTTTCCAGCCCCTACAATGGCATGGCCAATCTCTTGAAGTAACTCAGTCTCTCTCTCTCTGTGTATATATATATGCGTGTGTGTGTGTGTGTGTGTGTGTTTGTTGTTATCTGCCATGGAGTTGATTCCGACTCATAGTGACCCTATAGGACAGAATAGAACTGCCCCATAGGGTTTCCTAGACTGTAATCTTTACCGGAGCAGATCACTAGATCCTTTCTCCTTCAGAGCCACTGGTGGGTTTGAACCATCAACATTTTGTTAGCAGCTGAGACCTTAACCACTGCACCACAAATTCTGTTGTTTCTGGTGCTGTTTCTCCAGAGAACTCTAAGACATCAGGTATGGAATGCAGTAGTGGCGAAATGAATAATTACTGAATGAATAAATTTTGGGCAGTGGGCCCCAGTAGTTGGAGGGACCTAGCTGGGCTGCGAACTGTGCCGTGATGATGGAGTATGAGTTTGCAGGTGCAGCTTTGGAGTTTGGAGCCAGGACTGAGCAGAATTCTTCTGCATGATAATGTGGACAAGAATTTACAGTTCCCAGGAACCTGGGGGAGGGAGGAGAACTGGGTCTGCCCATATTTTTCTTTTAATTACAGGCAACAGTTTCCCTCTCCGACTGGAGAGAACATTTTTCCACTGAGTCCTCTGAAAAGATAGTTGCATGGTGAAGGAATTTTCTGACAAAAAGACATCTCTCAGTCAAGCCCTGACATCCCCCAGGCAGGACTCTGATGGTGATTTATCCAGGAGGACAAAAGCAGGTGCCCCCCGCATTTCTACGGAAACAGCATTTTCTCTGAGATTCTTCCTCTACAGCCCAAACACTATAAAATATTGAAAACATTGCTGGGTCTTGCTCAGTGTGTTTGTTCCAAAGCCAATTTCCAGCCAAGTTTCAGGCTTGATGAAGTGCCTCGAATGCAGCTATATTTAGGCTTCTGCATGCTAATGTTTCTATTTGTTGGCTGAGCCCCAAGGAACAATTCCAGAGAGCATTTCTAGTGTCCTCGTATCCATGGAAACGATTGTCCGCTTTGTGTGCCAGCCCCAGGCATGAAGAACCTATGTGCCACTTCCTTTCTGCCGATGACACAGAAATCCACGTTTGGCTATGTTCAACACACTCAGCCCAGTCTAGGGCCCCCTTGTTGGAAGGGCATGTCAGCTTGACTTGGGATCTGTCAGGGGGAGCAAGCTTCATAAACATCTCTTCCTCCCACTCTGCTGTTTCCACACCTTTGTTTTCTGTGTTCATATCCTTAATTAGTGTGCTTCTTAAAATTGAGATAGTCAAAAATGTAGAATCTGTGCATTCTAAATAAAACATCCGATAGAAAAAATAACAGGAGTGGCAGATGCCAAATTGCTAACTGTGGAGACATCTGAGGAGACAGTGGGACTGGGGCAGTGTCAGGGGCCAGGGGGCATTTTTTTTTGTTTCTGTGCTATTCGAATTTGTTAACAGGGTGTTATGGATTGAATTGTGTCCCCCTAAAATATGTGTTGGAATCCTAACTCCCATACCTGTGGATGTAATTGCATGCCATCTGGGAATAAGTTTTTCTTTCTTAAGTTAATGAGGTCATACCATTGTAGGGTGTGTCTTAAACCTAAGTAAGGACTTTTAAGATACCAAAAGAACAGATTGGACACAGAGCAAAGCAAGCAAGCACAAATGGGGGAAAGATAGATGCCACGTGGAGATCTCCAAGGAACTGAGGACCACAAGGGCTATAGAAGCTGATATAAGGCTATTCCCCTAGAGACAACAAAGAAAGCCTTCCCCTAGAGCTGGTGCTGATTTCAGATTTTTAGCCTCCTGAACTGTGAGAGGAGCCCTGGTGGGGGCTATGGCTGCTAACCAAAGTGTTGGCAGTTCAAATCCACCAGACGATCCTTGGAAACCCTATGAGACAGTTCTGCTCTGCTCTATAGGGTTGTTATGAGTTGGGATTGACTGGACAGCAATGAATTTTTTTTTTTTAAACTGTGAGAAAATAAATTTCTGTTTGTTAAAGCTACCCACTTGTGGCATTTCCATTATAGCAGAACTAGGAAACCAAGACACAGGGACCCTGTGTTACTTCTGTAATTAAGTAAAGCAAAATGTTCTATTTTTATTCATTGCATCCTGTATTGGTGATCTGCATATAATACTTTCCACTCATTTCATCTACTTGAACCCCTCTCAGCTCAGTTCTCTGAAGCCTTGAAGAACGCATGGTAGCCTATGAATAGAATGGAGGTAGATTTTTAAAACCAACACCAAAAAATTCTCATTTGCTTTCAGATCCTCACTCCTCCACTCATCACGACCTCACGTCTAAACCCAAACCAAACCCATTGCTGTTGAGTGAATTCCGACTCATAGTAACCCTAGAGAACAGAGTAGAACTGCCCCATAGAGTTTCCAAGGAGTGGCCGGTGGTTTCCAACTGCCGACCTGTTGGTTAGCAGCTGATCTCTTAACCACTGCACCACAACCGTGCCAAACTTATTTTTAAATTTAATTTTTGGCCTCAGCAAGGTTATAATAGTGCATAGTTTAACAAGTCAAATAGCACCACAAAGTTTGTGGTACAAACATAAATGAAACTGAATAAAAATAAAACAGAACAGTCCATCGCTCCACCCTCTTTACCTCAGATTTCTGCTTCCTTAGGGGAATAACTCTTAAGGATCTTGGCTCTTTCTTCTGACACAATTCTAAGCAATACATTTCTATTACTATTTCTTGATGTTCAAGTTTTAGATATTGTCCCTGGACTTCTCCTATGGAAGACAAGGATTTAGTTCTCTTATATACCCTCAATTTGAACATGTGCATTCTCTCCATCCACTTTCCCAATGAGCCTCTGCCTTAATTTTTAGATTAAATATTCCATGTACACATTGTTATGCCCATATAAATACAATGAAACCTGTGAGAGCCAGAATTCGACAGGACTCCCTTGTTTTTCTGGGTCTCACGAGTTTTCTGCCCTTAACTGGGTGCTGTCATTCCACTTTTCTATCACTCTTTTAGTGGAAAATATTTGAGTTTTCCTTCTCTGTCAGGTTTCTGCCTTGCACAGGCTGTAGCTTTCTCAGGTTTTACTGTATTCTATGCATTAATATTTATTACTGTAAATATTATAAATGTTACAGATGAGCATTTTATTATTGCAATCCTTTTTTTAATAACTATTTTATTTCTTTGGAATTGTCTCATTTTTTTAATATGCTTAGTTTTTAATTCTTTTTTAATGAATATGCCATGGACTGCCAGGACAATGAACAAATCAGTCTTAGAAGAAATACAACCAGAATTCTCCTTAAAGACAGAATAGTGGCTTTGGCTTACTGACTTTGGATATGTCATCGGGAAAGATTAATCTCTAGAAAACAACATCATGGTTGGTAAAGTAGATGGTCAGTGAAAATGAAGGAAACCCTCCCAGAGGTGAATTGACACAATAGCCTCAACAACAGGCTCAAACATATCAAAGATCATGAAGGTGGCACAAGACTGGGCAACATTTTGCTCTTTACATGGGGTTGCCATGAGCAGGAGCCAACTCGAGGCAACTGACAACAACAATAATTAATTCATTCCTGAATATTCAAGCACATCAGGTAATTTATTGGTTTCACCTTTTCATGGAAACATCTCTCTAGGAGGCTTCTCCTCCTGCTCCCTCCTGGACAAATGCTATCTCATCCTGCTACGTGTCTGAGTCCTGGGTTCTCCCTTCACCATCCTCCTGGGGATTCCCACCCCCTTTCTCTTGCATTGGATCTCATGTTTTCTGGGTCCCAGATCTTCATCTGTCTGGGTTTTCTCTCTAGTTTTAGCAGAGCACACCTCTTCCAGTTAATTCCTGAAAAAAAGATGCGTGCTAGTTTTTGTTTTTGTTTCTTTTCCCCTACTCTCACAGTTGAATGAGTATAGGATTCCAGAATGCAAATCATTTTCCTGCAGAGTTTTGAGGACACTAATATTCTTCTAGTGTTGCTATTGAGAGTCCAATGCCATTCTAATTTCCTAGTCTCTGTAGATCACCTATAAATTTCACTCCTCTGCTACCCCCTGGACTTTTGCCTCCTCAACCCCTCCAAGTATTCTTACATTTTCTAATGAGGTGATTTGTCCTTTTTTCATTTTCATGCTGGATACTTAGTGGGTCCTATCAATCTGGAATTCAGTTTTAGGAAATTTTCTTTTATTATTTCTATAGCAAATTCTTCTTCTTCTTTTTTTTTTTTTAATATATTGGGCTTCTGGACCTATTCCCTAAATTTCATAACGATTTTGTTCTTTTTTCCATTTCTTTTTCTTTTTGTTCTGTATTCTGAGAGATGTCCTTTGCTTTATTTTCCTAAGCTTTCTTGTAACTTTTAAGTTCCTCCTGCCATGTGTTTTTTTTTGCTTTAACAAAGAAGAAATTTATTTCTTCAGAGTAAAGTAGGTTAAAAATCCAAATTCTGGGCATCAACTCCAGTGAAAGTCTTTCTCTCTCTGTCTGCCTTCTCATCAATGTTCCCCTGGACTAGGAGCGTCTCCATGCAGGGACTCTGGGTCCAAAGGACACGCTCTGCTCCTGGCACTGCTTTGTTGGTGGTATGAGGTCCCCAATTCTCTGCTTGCTTCCCTTTCCTTTTACCTCTTGTAAGGTAAAAGGTGGTGCAGGCCACACCCTAGGGAAACTCCCTTTACCTTGGATCAGGGATGTGACCTGGGTAAGGGTAGTATTACAGTCCCACTCTAATCCTCTTTAACATAAAATTACAATCACAAAATGGAGGTCAACCACACAATTCTGGGAATCATGGCCTAGCCAAATTGCTACACACATTTTTTGGGGGGACATAATTCAAACCATGACATTCCACCCTTTGGCCCCCAAAAAATCACATCCTTGCAACATGCAAAACATATTCACCCCATCATATCCAGCTAAAGTCTTAACTCCAAGTCCAAAATCCAGAAATTCCTCTTCATCTGTAAAATCTAGAATACAAGTTATCTGCTTCCAAATGTACAACAGCAGAACAGGAACAAGCTAGACATTTCCATTACAAATGGGAGAAACTAGAGGGAAAGAAGGGATAATAGGCACCAAGCAAGTCAGCAGAACACACTACATTAGCCCTCAAGGCTTTGAAAATAATATTTTGTCCTCTGAGACAATTTGTATAATAGCCCTGCCCTCCAGACTCTAGGTATTGGCCACAGTCTCTGGATTTTGATTGGAGGCCCCTCGGCCCTGGGCTTCAGCTCCACCTTCCAGGCCCACTGGGACAGCAACTCTGCTCCCTTGGCTTTAGGTGCACCATTCTCCTATTCCGATGGAGTAACAACTCCACCCTTAGAAACACCAGAGGCCATGGCTCCACCCTTTGAAACCCCTGAGGTCATGGCCATACCTTTTGAGACTGAGTCAGTTTGGCTTCGTGTGTTCTTTGTCTCTTCAGCTTCTGCTTCTGTTTCCTGTGGCCTCTCAGCCCTCAGGCCTCAACAGCCGCATCTACCCTGCTGGGGCAAGTGTTCCAAAGCTCTGTAGCTCCACCAGTAAGTGCCCAGAGGCACCCCTCTCCTCCAGGAAGCCTCCTGCGCAGAGGCACTCACTCTCTCACTCCGTGGGTCAGCGCCAGCGCCATCTTGCGCTGGTCTCCTGGTTCTGCTGCTGTTGGTTCTCTGCGGCTGCTGCTTCTCTGCCCCCGCAGGTTCTCTGCTGTTGATGGTCCTCTGCCACTGCCGCTCCTCTATCCATTCACAGTTTCAAAACCGCTTCCACATTTTAGGTATCTGTCAGAGCAGCACCCTACTCTCTTGGTACCAAATTCTGCCTTAGTCGTCTAGCGCTGCTACAACAGAAATATCACGAGTGGATGGCTTTAATAAAGAGAAATTTATTTTTTCAGAGTGAAGTAGGCTAAAAATCCAAATTCAAGGGGTCTGCTCCAGGGAAAGGCTTTCTCTCTCCGTCGGCCTTCTCATCAATGTTCCCCAGGACTAGGAGCTTCTCCACACAGGGACCCTGGGTCCAAAGGACACACTCTGCTCCTGGCACTGCTTTCTTGGTGGTATGAGGCCCCCCTCCTCCTGCAATATTTTTAATTCTCAAGAACTCTATTTTTCTCTGAACATTTCTGTTTTATACCTTTCTTTTCTTGCTTTAGAAATGCTATTTCTTTTTTATTTTGCTTAGGATATTTCAGTTTTATTTTTATTTATTTTTTTAATGTTTTCTCTGCCTCCCACTCCTGGTTTTGTTTGTTTGTCTGTTATGGGCTTGGCTTCTCTCTTTAATTGCTCATATTAATCGGCCATATTAAAGAGTGAGGCAGGAGAAAGGGGATCAGAAGTTCATGCATGGGGGCGGGACCAGTTGACTGGTAGACTTCACTGTGGGGTGATTTGGGCAAGCTAATTCATAGGGAAGGGGACTCCCCCCAGCTGTAGCTTTTCTGAAGTCTTCTCTCTTAGGCTCGTCTGTTTCCCAGAAATTAATCCTCCAATTTCTTACCTGGGGGTTATAATCTTAGATGACATTATTCTTAGCGCTAAAATGGGATAGGTAGCTCAAGGATGGGCGTCTTGCTGACCTTTTGATACATGGGCTTTCATTTAAACCCATGATCAGTATGACAGACCTAGACTTTGCTGTGTCTAGAATCCAAGAGGCCAGTGAGCATCTGGTTCAGCATCTCCAGGAATAAGACTCCAGTCTTCTGCAAGAAGGGGGTAGTGCCATGTCTTTGGCCTTAGGATATTAAGACAGGGGTCAAAAGTCTAAGTTTAATTTATTTTTATGCAAACTTTGAACTAATCCTTTTGCTCTCAGCCTCATCTGTACTCCCACTTTCAAACACCAAGCCTTTCTGAGGTTTGTGGTGTGAATTAGCTTGCTTTTAAGTGTTTTCCACTATTCATTTAGGTTTCAGCTTTATCTCTTGACTCTGTGCCTTCAAAGTTCCAAAATTTTGTTGCTATTGTCTCCTCTCCTGATTGCTTTGTCCTTGTGGGCTTATGTTTGTTTTTAAATCCCTTTACTCTCATTTGTGTGGAGTTTCTGAAGAATGTGGAAGTAAAACTGGGATCAAAATTCCTGTTTAAGCAGAAATCCTCATATTGACATGTTCTATATACTTAAAAAGGAGCCCTGATGGTGAAATGGTTAAAGCGCTTAGCTGCTAACTGAAAGGTCAGAAGTTTAAACCCACCAGTGGCTCCACAGGAGAAAAGACCTGGCTATCTGCTCCCGTAAAGATTACAGCCTAGGAGACCCTATGGGGCAGTTCTACTCTGTCCTAGGGTCGCTATGAGTCAGAATTGACCCAATGGCACACAACAACAGCAAATACTTAAAACACACCATGCATTTGAAAGTGTCTTTGCCTTTTGCATGCCTGGAATATATCAGCCTCTCTTGGTTAGCCAGCAAATCCCTGTGCATCTATCAAGACCCAGCTCCATGGCATCTCAGCTCTCTAAGCAGAGTTGTTCACTTGCTCTTCCAGGCTCCTATAGACTTTGTTCATGTCTTTATGTTGCTTCTAAACATGTAGAACAGCAAATGTGATAAAATAATGTTTGCTGGTGTCACTGCCGATAGTTATTTCTTTCATCTTTTCATGATTGAGTTTTATATTTTGATTTATTTCTAGGTTAGCTAGATTGTAATAAGTGTCTTTCTTTTTCTGGAGGATTGTGTTGGTGATATACTTTGTAAATTTTTAGGCTGGGAACTTTTTCTCTTACCTCCCATGAATGTGACTCAAAGTGGGGTCAGAACAGAGATAGCCTTTTTTTTTTTTTTTTAATTGTTGTAATTAAATGAAGTTTACATTTCCAGTTAGTCTCCCATACAAAATTTTTATACATACATTGTTATGAGACCCTAATTGCTCACCCATTCTGTGACAGCACACTCCTCCTTTCCACCCCTGATTCCCCATGACCATTCAACCAGCTCCTAATTCTTTCTGCCTTCCCATCTCACCTCTGGACAGAAGCTGCCCTTTTGGTCTCTTGTATCTACTTCACTAAGAGGTACACTCATCACGAGTATTACTTTATGTCCCAAAGTCCAGTCCAATCCCTGTCTGAAGAGTCGGCCTTGGAAACTGTTTTAATTCTGGGCTGATAGAGAGTCCAGGGGCAATGCTTTCCGGGGTGCCTCCAGTCTCAGTCAGACCATTAAGTCTGGTCTTCTTACTAGAATTTGAGTTCTGCACCCCATCGTTCTACTGCTCCATCAGGGAACCTCTGTTTTGTTCCCCGTCAGGACATTCATTGATGGTAGCCGGGCACCATCTAGTTCTTCTGGTCTCAGGCTGATGAAGTCTCTGGTTTATGTGGCCCATTCTGTCTCTTGGGGTAATACTTTCCTTGTGTCTTTGGTGTTCTTCCTTCTCCTTTACTCCAAGTG
>NW_004443947.1:3880961-3956587 GCF_000243295.1 Trichechus manatus latirostris | reverse complement strand
AGGTGGATGAGCTTATATCTGGATTCTCAACTCTGTTCTGTTGGTCTATGTATCTGTTGTTGAACCAGTACCAGGCTGTTTTGACTACTGTGGCAGTATAATAGGTCCTAAAATCAGGTAGTGTAAGGTCTCCCACTTTGTTCTTCTTCTTGACGAGGCAGCCTTTTGTGAGGGGAAGGGAAAGTGCTTATTCAGGTTCAAGAGCGTCCTTTCTGATTGTGTTGTTCTGGCTCTCTGTTAGTGGGGCATCCACATCCCCACTGATCACTTTCTCTAACTGTAATACGTTGTACGCTGTAGATGCTAAGTGTGAGCAGGGCCTGGGAAAATGCAGCTTCCCTCTTCCTGAGAACTGTCACTCTTCAGCACCTTCATGGAGCGGCAGGATATTGAGGTTGCCCATCACCACTTCCCCACAGCCCAGTCAATTTGAAACATTTCCTCCAAACAGGATTCCCTCAAATATCCTGTAGCAAGTCAAGCAGGTTACCATGAGTTTCTAGTCTTACATCCCAGAATGGTAGTTCAGAAATCACATCCTGTTGCTTAAAAATTCTACAAGCCTCATTCTCTGCATTTCAACTGAGCTGATACTAGAATGGGTTAAGACTTTTGGAGATGCTGGGCTGAGATGAATGTATTTTGTATTCCTATGCACATGGGAAGAGCATGAATTTTGGGGAACCAGAAGAATGACTGTTATGAATTGAATTGTGTCCTCCCAAAAGATATGTTGAAACCCTAAATCCCAGTACCTGTGAATGTGATTTTGTTTGGAAAGAGGGTCTTTGAAGTTGTTATCAGTTAAGTTAACATGAGGTTATATGGGGTAGGGTGGGTTCTAATCCAATCTGAGTGGTGAGAGGGAAGATGATCACGTGATGACGAAGTCATGCTTCAGCTAGGAGCCAAGGAACCCCCGGGGCTACAAGAAGCTGGGAGATACAAGAATGTATCTTCTCCTAAAGCCTTTGGAGAGAGCGTGGCCCAGCCGATGCCCTGAATTCAGATTTATAAGCCACCCAGTTTGTGGTACTTTGTTATAGCAACCCTGGGAAACACATACCAAAATTGGTGTCATCAAGGTATCTGTTGTCCCAAACTGTACATCTTCAGTTGCAAGCTGAAGAAAGAAAAATAATTGTTTTTTATTATTACATCAATTTCCCATATTATTGTGTCTCTTTTGGTAATTTTGGTGGGAATTTGGAAGGAGCGGATAGTTAAATGCATGGATCTGTTTGATAACCATTGTGGTCCAGTGGTTGAGAAGGTGATTATCATCTTTCTGTCCCCAGTGTTTATCAGGTAGGCTTCATGGAGGCATCATTCATTCATTCATTCACTTTTAGAGCATCTGGTTTAGGCACTGTCTGACTTATGTTCCCAGCTCCCATGCCTACCTTAAAAGGTGCACAATCCATCTCCTTTAAGCTCTGGATGTCCACATATGGAGGTCACATCTCATTGTTACCCCCAGATATTTATTTTCCATGGAACAGTTACATGCTCTGCCTCTGTTCTGAATGTTTTGGTTCAGAATCCAAATGCTTGAGTGATGTCCACCTAAAGTGATGGCTTGTTGGCAGGTAGAGGCCTCTGTATCTCCAAGTCTGTCCTGTCCCATTTCAGTGGGTGAATAACGTTATGTGATTCGAGCATAAGTCTGCACTAGATCTTTCACAGTCGCTTAGGGTGGGCTGAGAGAAGTGCAAGCTCCCTTCTCTTTCTCAGGGTGACAACTGGTGAGCCATGTGCTTTAGAAAGCCAAAGATTTGGAGGTCTGAATCTCCCTCTCATCTTATCATTGTCTGATAAAAACTCTTAGGGGAGCAGTTGGCAAAATTGAAAGGAGAGGCATTGAGTTTTTTCGTTTTCAATTTTTTGTAATTAAGGACTTGATGGGGTGGCTGGATGCTTTTTCAGGAGTGGAGGTTGTAAGTAAGAGATGTCATCACCATCATTACCATCATCTTAATAGCTGCTACTGGCTCCACATAAACATGACTTCATTTCATCGTTATACTTTCTCTGTAAGGCAGGTTTTACTATTCCATTTTATAAGTGAGGAAACTGAGAAAGCAGTGCTTACCCACATAGTTATCCAATAAATAGTAATTGAACAAATGATTGGAGTGACTTGCCCAAGATCATATAGCAAGTAAGTACACGGTAGAGAAAATTCCAGGAGACGGACTCTTTCTTAAGTCAGTAACCTCTTTCACATGTGCCTTCCATGCATCTGGAATATTGATTGAGTTTCAGTATGTCCCATGAATCCATCCCTTAAGCCTCAGAGCTTCCCTCGGTCAATGTCTTTCAAAAGGAAATATCATAGCTTATGTGCAAAACGGTCAGTGTCATTCATTAATTCATTTACTTATGAGTTCAGTCATGCATTTATTCAACAAATATAGGCTGAGTGTAGCCCCTGGCTGTTAAACACTTGGCTGTTAGCCAAAAGGTTGGAGGTTATACTCCACCATGAGCCACCTTAGAAGAAGGGCCTGGCTATACAATACTTCCAAAAAAAAATCAGCCATTGAAAACCCTATGGAGCACATTCTACTCTGACACACATAGGTTACCGTGAGTCAGAGTTGACTCAATAGCAAATTGTTAGTTAGTTAGTCAGGCCTGTTCTAAGCAAAGGGGATGGACACAAAGTTGAGTAAGATCCAGTTCTTGTTCTCAAAGAGCCCCATCTTCCAGGAAGGCTGACACACCAACAGGCAAACAATTCAGTGTGATGAGTCCTATTATAGGTCAGTACACAGAAGGGTGACCAAACATCCTGGTTTTCCCAGGACTTTCCCAGTTTTAGCATTGAAAACCCTGAGTCTGAGAAAGCCCCTCAGTCCTGGGTAAACCAGGACAGTTGGAGTCTTAGCCTAGATTATTTAAATTCCCTAGAGAAGCAAAACTAGTGAAGTATATATATATATATGTATGTATATATATATATACATATATATATTTCACTGGTAGCTTCAGGGGCTGACAAACCTAAGATTGGCAGGTCATACAGCAGGCCACTGACTCACAGGCTGTGGAGGCTACAAATCCCAAGATCAGCAGGCAATACAGCAAGCAGTGGCTCAAGTCCCAAGAACCGGGGGTCAGATGATGACAAGCTGGATGCAGGATCCAGAGCACGCAATCGAGCTTTGCCAGAACCTCCATATATATACTAGATTCGGGCCACACCCCAAGGAAACTTCCCTTACAACTGATTGACGGATCACATCAGATCACATCATGGAGGATGACTACATCATTACATAACTGCTAAATTACATCATAACTGCCGAACTACATCATTACATAACTGGCAAGCTACATCATTACATAACTGCCAAACCACTGAGATTCATGGCCAGCCAGGTTGACACACAACCTTAACCATCACAGTTGGTCTCCCTAGTGCCCAGGTTTATCTGCCCACTGCATAAGGTTAAATAAAAGATTTGTCTAGGAAAGATTGATTCAAATTTACGAGAACAATGAAACACAAACAACAGGTGCGGTACTTTACAGTTTACCAAGCACTTTCATTTCCTTTATCCCATTTAAATGTTCACAGCAATCCTGTGTGTTAAGCTTGCCTGGTATCCCATGGTAACCAAAAGTCAAAGGTATGCATTGATATGTTCAAGGTCAGGCCAGTTATGCTTTACTTAGGAAGAAGGAAAAGCTCTCTAATGAATAAGAATGACCATGGAGTGGGGACTCACAAGAGGAGGGAGATAGGGGGCAACAGCGCATCCTCCATGAGGCCAACATGTCCACTTGGCCTGATGAAAAGGCACGTCATGCTCTGTGTTCACACACCCATACACCCCAGTTTGGTGCTTCCTGACTAAGCTTGACCTTAAACAAGGCACTTTTCTCTCAACTTGGGATTTTTCAGTTAACAAGGAAGTTCATGATTCCTACCTGGCATGACGTTTTTCAAGATGAAATGACATAAAGCCTGTAGAGTGGTCAGCACAAGGGCTAGTCTTTGATAGGAACTTGAAAGATGTTAGTTCCCTTTCAAATTTCTCAGGGTTTTCTCTGTTGCAAACAACAGAAATCCAGTTTAAGCCAACTGAAACACAAAAGGGAATTTATTGTCATTTGTAACTGATGATTCAGGGCTCCAGCATGGCTGCACCCAGTGGTCCTTGCTATGCCTCCAGCACTCGCCCCCTCCCTCCCCTCCCTCACCTCTGTTTTCTCTGTGTGACCCTGGTCCACTGCACCCACTTCCTGGCCAGGTCTACTCTATTTGTCTGGGGAACTCCAAGCATACCCTTTACAAACAGCAACACAAGCACAAAGTACTTCTCTCTCCGACACCCACATATCCAGGGGTCCAGGAAGGATATAGATTGACCCTGCCTGGGACCAACTATCAGCCCTGGACCAGTGCTAGTATCTGACCTGGCCCTACCTGGGACATAGGTTTACCCTTCTCACTGTTACCTAGGCATCAGCTGGGACTGAGACAGGCAACCTGGGATGTGTGGAGACCCTCCTGTTACCCAAAGAGGGGGAATCAGGAAAAACAGGGCATTAGCTGCTGTAATTTTTATTTAAAATGACCTCTGTGGATTTGTTCAAAAAAAAAGCATGCTGTTCCCAAATGCAGAGCATCTGAAAATATTTGTCCTGCATCCTGTACTGAGACAAGGATTTTTCTAGTAAAGCGTCTTTCAAATCTTTGGGTAGTTTTAGCAAAGATTGACCTGACTTTATGGTGCTTACTCCTGATGCTTATATTCAGCTGCCACTGGTGTCTCTTCTAGGGCTCACAGAAACTCCAGTACCTCTCAGTTTTGGGGACAGCCTGAGGCCCAGGAACACAGCCCCAGTCC
Source organism: Trichechus manatus latirostris (assembly GCF_000243295.1). Lineage (NCBI taxonomy): Eukaryota > Metazoa > Chordata > Mammalia > Sirenia > Trichechidae > Trichechus > Trichechus manatus. Next base: position 3,951,728 of record NW_004443947.1, on the reverse strand, counting down.
TCCCTGCCATTAACACATACCCACTAATAGTGTTTGAGCAACTTCCATGCCAAGCAGTCCCAGTGACACATTTGGAGGCAAAATGTTTCACATCCTTACCAGGATGCTGAGGGACATCCAGAGACTCCTTCTTCTTTGCCGTCCTTGGGGACCACAGTACAATGGAGGATTAAGAGCACAAGGTTTGAATTCATGCAATCTGGCATTTGAGGCTTGAGTAGTCACTCACCTCATTTAGCTTCAGGTGCCTATCTGTAAAATGGGACTGATCAAGCTAAGGTTTTAAAAAAGTGCTTGGCATATAATAAGCACTCAATAAATGATGACTACCATTAATTTTATGAGCCACTGATGGTTCAGTGGTAGAATTCTCACTTCCATGCAGGAGATGGGTTTCATTCCTGGCCAATGAGCCTCATGTGCAGCCACTATTTGTCAGTGGTGGCCTGCATGTTGCTTTGATGCTGAACAGGTTATAGCAGAGCTTCCAAACTAAGAGAGACTAGGAAAAAAGGCCTGGTGATCTACTTTTGAAAATCAGCCAGTGAAAACCCTATAATCACAAAGGTCAATGTGCAATGGACTAGGCAGCATTTTGTTTAGTTGTGCATGGGGTCACCATGAGTCAGGGCCAACTCAATCAATAACATCAATAGTTATTTTTGATACTATTATTATAGTAAAACTTACCACCGGGTTTAAACTTTTCAGGGTACTCTTTTTTTTAATTAAAAAAAATTATTTGTTTTGTTGTTGTTGTTGAGAATATACACAGCAAAACAGACACCAATTCAACCGCTTCTACGTGTACCATTTAGTGACATTGATTACATTCTTTGATTGTGCAATTATTCTCATTTTCTGGTTGTTCCTCCTCCATTAACATAAATTCACGCCCCCTAAGGTTCCTATGTAAGTTTTTGGGTTGCTCTTCTCAATTTGATCCCAAATAGATAGTTCTTAAAAGAGCACAATTCTCAAAGCTAACATTGTTTTCTAGTTAAGCTATTGTTTGGTCTTAAGAAGACTTCAGGGAATATTTTTGGTTTAAGGTTTAAAGATTGTTTCAGGGCAATAGTTTCAGGGGTTCATCCACCTTCATGGCTCCAGGAAGTTTGGAGTCCATGAGAATTTAAAATTCTCTTCTGTATTTTCCCCCTTTTGATAAGGATTCTTCTATGGAATCTTTGATCAAAATGTTCAGTAACAGTAGCTGGGCACCATTCAATTTTTCCTGTCTCATGGCAAAGGAGGCAGTTATTTATGAAGGCAATTAGCCACACATTCTGTATCCTCCCCCTATTCCTGACTCTCCTTCTTCTGTTGCTCCAGGTGAATAGAGACCAATTGCCATGACTTTGATGGTTTCTTGCAAGCTTTTAAGATCCCAGGCACAATGTAACAAACTAGGAGGTAGAACAGAAGCACTAAACATGTCATTAGGCCAATTAACTGGGATGTCCCATGAAACCATGACCCTAAACCTCCAAACCAAGAAACCAAATCCCAGGAGGATTTTGGTCGTACATAAGAAGCCTCAGAAGCTACTCTATTTTTTGTAGTTATTGTAGATATATCTATCACACAACTTTTGCCAATTCAACTTTTTACAGGGGTACAATCTATTGACACCAATTACAATAATCTTCTGTGTGGTCTCACCCTTAATTATGTGGTATCTCCATCTCCATAACCCTTCCCTTTTCCCCCTCCCTCCCGCCCCTGGTAACCACTAATAAACTTTGTTTTCTACACATTTGCCTTTTCTTGCCCTTTTATATAAGTGTGGTCATACAATATTTGTTCTTTTGTGATTGACTTATTTCACTCAGCACAATGTGTTCCAGCTCTATTCATATTGTAGCACGTATCAAGACTTCATTTCTCCTTCTGGCTATGTAGTATTTCATTGTATGAATGTACTACATTTTGTTTATCCACCCATCTGCTGATGGGCATTTAAGTTGTTTCCTCTTTTTGTCAATTGTAAATAGTGCTGCAATGAACTTTGGTGTTCAAGTCTCTTTATGAATCTCTGCTTTTGAATCTTTTGGGTATATACCTAGGCATGGAATTGCTGGGTCATGTGGTAGTTCTATTTTTAGTTTTTTGAGGAACTACCACACTGTTTTCCATAACGGCTGTACCATTTTGCATTCTCACCATTATCCATTATAAGGTTCCAATTTCCCCATATCCTCACCAACATTTCTTATTTTCTGTTTTTTTTTAATCTTAGCCGTGCTATTGGGAGTGAAATGGTATCTCATTATGGTTTTAATATGCATCTCTCTGATGGTTAATGATGCTGAGCATCTGTTCATGCGTTTGGTGGTCATCTGAATGTCCTCTTGGTGAAATGTCTGTTCAAGTCCTTTGTCCATCTTATCGTTAGGTTACTTGTCTTTTTGTTGTTGTCGAAATTTTATATATATTTTGGTTATTAGATCCTTGATGGATATATGGTTTCTGAAGATATTCTCCCAGTCAGTAGTTTGTCTTTTCACTTTTTTGGTAAAGTCTTTTTTATTTTTTCCCATACAAAAATTTATACATACATTGTTATGTGACTCTAATTGCTCTCCCCATATTGTGACAGCACACTCCTTCTTTCCACCCCTGATTCCCCATGTCCATTCAACCAGCTCCTAACCCTCTCTGCCTTCCCATCTCACCTCTAGACAGAAGCTTCCCTTTTTGTCTCTTTTATCTACTTGAGCTAAGAGGCAAACTCCTCATGAGTATCACTTTATGTCCCACAGTCCAGTCCAATCCCTGTCTGAAGAGTTGGCCTCGGAAATTGTTTTAGTACTGGGCTGATAGAGAATCCAGGGGCCACGCTTACCAGGGTTCCTCCAGTCTCAGTCAGACCATTAAGTCTGGTCTTTTTACTAGAATTTGAGTTGTGCACCCCACCTTTCTCCTGCTCCATCTGGGACTCTCTGTTGTGTTCCCTGTCAGGGCGGTCATTGGTGGTAGCTGGGCACCATCTAGTTCTTCAGGTCTCAGGCTGATGAAGTCTCTGGTTTATGTGGTCCTTTCTGTCTTTTGGGCTAATACTTTCCTTGTGTCTTTGGTGTTCTTCATTCTCCTTTACTTTACATTGTGGTTGGGACCAATTGATGCATCTTAGATGACTGCTTATAAGCTTTTAAGACCCCAGACGCCACTCATTTTTTGGTGAAGTCTTTTGATGAACAAAAGCTTTTAATTTTTATGAAGTCCCATTTATTTGCCTTTTGCTGCTTCTGCTTTTGTTATTATATTAGATAATCCATTGTTAAAAGCTAGGCCTGACAATGTTACTCCTGCTTTTTCTTCTAAGAATTTTATGGTTTTAGTTTGCGCATTTAAGTTCTTAAACCGCTTTGATTTTGTTTTTGTGTATGGTGTGAGGTATGGATCCGGTTTCATTTTTCTGCATGTGGAAATCCAATTTTCCCAGCACCATTTATTGAAGAGATGCTTCTGTTTCCATCTAATAGACTTAGCGTTCTTGTCAAAAATCAATTGACCATAGATGTGTGGGTGTATTTCTGGACTCTTAACACTATGTCATTGGTCTATGTGTCCATTATTATACCAGTACCAGTCTGTTTTGATTACTGCAGTTATATAGTATGTTTTAAAATCAGGAAGTGTGAGTCCTCCTACTTTATTCTTCTCTTTCAATATTACTTGAGATATTTGGAGTCTCTTGCTATTCCATGTAAAGTTGAGGATTGGTTTTTCTATTTCTGTAAAGAAGGCTGTTGGAATTTTGATCTAGATTACGTTGAATCTATAGATTACTTTGGGTAGTATTGATGTCTTAACAATATTAAGTTTCCCAGTCTATGAACATGGAACATCTTTCCATTTATTTAAGTCTCCTTTAATGTTTTTCAGTAGTATTTTATAGTTTCCATTGTATAAGTTATTCACGTCCCTGGTTAGATTTATTCCTAGGTATTTTATTCTCTTAGATGGTATTATAAGTAGAATTATTTCCCTAATTTCCCTTTCAAATTTCTCATTGCTGGTGTACAGAAACCCAACTGATTTTTGTTTGTTGACCTTGTACCCTGCAACTTTGCTGAATTCCTCTATTGGCTCTAGAAGTTTTCTTGTGGACTCTTTGGGATTTACTATGTATAGGATCATATCATCTGTGAATAGAGATAATTTTACTACTTTTATTCCAATCTGGATACCTTTTATTTCTTTTTTCTTGTCTTATTGCTCTGGCTAGGCTTCTACTACAATATTGAATAGAAATGGAGAGAGTGGGCCCGGCTTTGTTGTTCCCAGTTTCAAGGGGGAAAGCTCTCAGTCTTTCTCCATTTAGTATAATGTTGGCTGTTGGCTTTTCATACATGCCCTGAATCATACTGAGAGATTTCTGTTTTATTCCAATCTTTTTTAGGGTTGACATCAAGAAAGGGTGTTGGATTTTATCAAATGTTTTTTCTGTATCCATAGAGATGATCATGTGGTTATTTTCCTTTGTTCTATTGATGTGGTGTATTATGTTGATTGATTTTCTAAAGTTGAATCATCCCTGCAGTCCTGGAATAAATCCCACTTGGTCATGGTGAATGACTTTTAATATGCTGTTAGATTCTATTTGCTAGTATTTTGTTGAGGATTTTTGCATCTATATTCATAAGATATATTGGTCTGTAGTTTTATTTTCTTGTGATGTCTTTGCCTGGTTTTGGTATCAAGGTTTGTTTGCTTCATAGCATGAATTAGGGAGTAAGTATTCTTCCCTTCTCTATCTTTTGGAAGAGCTGAAACAGTATTGGTGTCAATTTTCCTCTAAGTGTTTAGGTAGAATTCACCACTGAAGCCATCTGTTCCAAGACTTCTTTTTTTTTGGGGGGGGGGAGGTTTTTGATCACTGATTTGATCTCTTATTGTAGTAGGGGTCTCTTGAGGCTTTCTATTTCCTCTGGGTAGGTTGTGTGCTTCCAAGAATTTGTCTATTTCAAGTAGATTATGGGTTTTTTTTCTGTACAGTTGCTTATAATATTCTGTCATAATTCTCTTTATTTCTATCAAATCAGTTATAATGTCCCCTCTTTCTTTTTTTTTTTTTTTTGGTTATTTGCATTTTTTCTCTTTTTTTGTCAGTCTACTTAAAGGTTTGTCAATTTTATTGATCTTTTCTAAGAACCAGCTTGTGGTTTTATTGAGTCTGTTGTTTTTCTGATTTTATTTATTTATGCTCTGATCTTAGTTATTACCTTTCTTCTGATAGGTTTAGGCTTAGTTTGCTCTTCTCTTTCTAGTTCCTGGAGTTGCTGAGTTAGGCTGTTAATTTGGGGTGTTTCTTCTTTTTCTTGAAAGCATTTATTATTATAAGTTTCCCTTATATAAGTTTCCTGCCTTCGCTGCATCACATAAGTTTTGGTATATTGTACTCTCATTTTCAATTAACTCCAAGAAATTCGTGATTTCTCTTTTGATTTCTTACTTGATCCATTGGTAGTTTAATAGTGTGTTGTTTAATTTCCATATGTCTGTGAATTTTTCAGGTTTTTTTCTGTTATTGATTTCTAGCTTCACTCCATTGTGGTCAGAGAAAATATTTTGTATAATTTCAGTCTTTTTTAAATTTATCGAGACTTGTTTTGTGACATAAAATGCAGTCTATCCTGGAGAATGGTCCATGTGCACTGGAGTAGAATGTATATTGTGCTGTTTTTGGGTGGAGTGTTCTATATGTCTGTTAAGTCTAGTTAGTTCATAGTGTCAGTTAAGTCCTCTTTTTCCTTGTTGTTCTTTCTAGATGTTCTGTCCAATTTTGGAAGTTGTATATTGAAGTCTCCAACTTTTTTGGTAGTACTATTTCTCCCTTTAATTCTATCAGTGTTTGCTTTATATATTTAGGTGCCCTGATGTTGGGTACATATATATTTATGATTGTTAAATTTTCTTGATTAATTGACCCTTTTATCACTATACAAGGTTCATCTTTATCTCCCCTAACAGATTTTGTCTTCAGGTTTACTTCGTGTGATATTAAGATTGCCACCCTGGCTGTCTTTTGATTATTATTTGCATGGAATATTTTTTTCTATCCTTTCACTTTGAACCTGTTTGTGTCCTTGAGTTTAAGGTGTATCTCTTGTAAGCAGCATATAGTTAGATCTTTTCTTTTTTTCTTTCTGTCCATTCTACCACTCTATGACTTTTGATTGGATCATTTAGTCCATTTACATTCACTGTAAGTATTGATAAGAAGTGAACTTCTACCATTTTGTTATTTGTTTTTTATGTGTCTTAAGCCTTCTTTGTCTTTGTCCTTCAGTACTGCTTACTTTTATGTTTTGTTGGTTTATTGTAGTGAGCCTTTTTGGTTCCCATCTCCTTTCCTTTTGTGTGTGTGTGTGTGTGTGTGTTTGAAATGTATTTTCTTAGTTGTTACCATGAATATTACATTTAACAGCTTGTATTTATAACTGTCTGGGGTAAGTTGGTACCAACTTAACTTCAGTAACATACAAGAAATTCTATATCTATACCATTCTTCTCCCCATTTGTGTTGTTGTAACTAATTATGTCTTTATATTTCTTGTGCCCTGTAGCATAATTTTATCCTTGCTGTTTATATATTTGTTATTAAAAAACATGAAAGATAGAACATTTAGAAGTATCAAGTATGAAAACTTATTACTAGCTGTTACACTTGTCCATGCATTTCCCTTTATTAGAGATCTTTATTTTTATGTATTGCTTTGAATTACTTTCTAGTCTCTTTTCTCTTCCATCTACAGAATACCCATGAGTATTTTCGGTAGGGCCAGTCTGGAGGATATGAACTCTCACAGCTTCTTTTCATCTGGGAATGTTTTAATTTCACCCTCATTCTTGAAAGATAGTTTTGCTGGGTATAGTATTCTTGGTTGGCTTTTTTTTTTTTTTTCTTTCAGCACTTTAAGTATATCTTTCCATTGCCTTCTGGCCTCCAACATTTTGGAGGAGAAATTGCACTTAATATTATTGGGGATCCTTTATATTTGACTGTTTGCTTCTCTATCACTGCTTTTAGGGTTCTCTCTTTATTTTTATTTATTGAGAGCCTAACTATGATGTATCTTGGTGTAGAACTCTTTGAGTTTCTCCTGCTTGGGTTTCTTTGAGCTTCTTGGATTTGTAGATTCATGTCCTTTGTTAGATTGGGGAATTCTTTTGTCATTATTTCTTCAAATATTCTTTCTTCTCCTTTCTCTCTCTTATCTCCTTCTGGAATTCCCATGATGTGTATAATAGGTTTCTTGTTGTTATCTCATAATTTCATTAAATTGTGTTCCACCTTCTTGAGCCTCAGTTCATGTTGCTTGTCAGCATCTGTAATTTTAAATATCTTACCCTCTAATTCACTGATTCTTTCTTCTGCTTGATTAAATCTGTTGGTAATTCCTTCTGTTTCTCATTTCAGTGATTGTCCTTTTCAGTTGCAATCTCTTTTTTTAGATCTTCATTTTGTTCTTGCATTGTTTTCCTTACCTATTTTAGCTCTTTGTCTGTTTTCCCTTAGTTCTTCAATTATGCTTAATGTTGATGTATTATATTCTTCCATTTTTTTCATTATTTTGTCATCCATTGATGCACTTTCATTTCCTTTTGATAGGCCATTTTGTTTTTTTCTTCTTTGCATGTCTTGTGATTTTTTTGTTGGGGCAGTGGAATTTTCAGTGATGTTATCTTTCTCAGTTTTCCCCAGTATTTGATGTTTCTGCCCACACTACTCTCTGCAAAAAACTGTTAGACAGTCAGAGCTTTTGGCCTTTTCTTATTATTTCCTCTCCCTCTCTGTGATGGCTCCTTGTCTCTCCTTGGTTTAATTAGGATTAAAAAATTCCAAGTCTGTATTTTCAACTTTTAATCCCTCCCAAACACACCAGAGAACATGCTGTGGTTAGTCTGTCCACAAGAAGGCACTGCCACTCAGGAGAGATATCTTGTATTAATCAATCTGTCCAACAGGGGTACAGTCCTCTCTCTCTGGTTATTATTCACTTCCCTTCTCTGTGTTTGCAACCATATTTTTTGTTGGAAAATTCACACCCAGTGAGCCCCCTTTGGGGTGGGGTGTTGCCCTTCGGTTTTGCCATAGGCTTCCTTCCCTGCTCTATGGGGACTGCTTATATCTGAGCTGGCATTCAGGGGAAGCACAGGCAGACTTTCCTCCTTTTCAGGAGGAGGAAGAGTTGGCACTCCCCAGAAGGACCTCAGAGAGATCTGTCTTGTTTGTTTCAGAGCCCAGTGGCCCTGTGGTTGTTGGGGGAGCAGTCTCCACATAGGTGACCCACCTCCTGACTCCACTGTAGGGAAAGTTCTATAAGAGTTTGTATCAGCTCATCAGCCTACTGTTACTGGTTGGGGAGGGGGGTTGTCATACTCCAGATGATGGAATCCCGGGGTGGTCTGTCAGGGCAGCTCTTGCTTTGCTGGCAATAGACACTACATCAGGCTTCTTCCACTGTTATTCATGCTCTGAATCTTCACTACTTTGCCAAACAGCTCCTTCTAGTCCTGTTTCCCCATTTGTTCTGATTAATCAAAATCAGAATGGGTATCTCCCAGCCCATTCCATTTCCTATTTAGCATTCAGACTAGTGAATTACCCCAAATGCCCGCTGAAGACTCTGGTAGTGAACTGGAGAGGGAATAACAAACTAGCTCCCTAAAGGGAATTTAGAGATCTGGTCTGTGTGTCCAAAATAGTCTCTGCAGTTTCTAAGCTATCCTACCGTCCTTGCCTCATTAACTCACTTTGTTCCTAACTCTGTAAACTCCTTTTTCCCTCTACCTGTCTTGACTCCATCACCAACTTTTCTTTCTTTTCTCTATAATAATAATAATTTTAATAATAATAGCTAACATGAGGGCTTACCCTGTGCCGGACACTGGACAAAAAGCTCTATATCCTCATAACAACTCTATAGGAGTCCCCTTGTGGTTCAAACATTTAACATACTCAGCAGCTAACCTAAAGATTGGAGGCTCAAGTCGACCCAGAAGCTCCTTGAAGAAGAGGCCTGGTGATCTATTTTCAAAAAATCAGCCATTGAAAACCCCATGGAGCACAGTTCTACTCTGACACACATGGGGTCGCCATGGATTATAATCTACTTCACTGCAACTGTTTTATTTGTTTATTTGTTTTTAAACAACCAGACAGTTTGTGCTCAACTACTAATAAAAAATTAGCAGTTCAAATGCATCTAGTGGCACCACAAAAGAAAGGCCTACTGGTATGCTTCTGAAAAGATTACAGCCAAGAAAATCCTATAGAGCTCAGTTCTACTCTGTAACACATGGAGCTGACATGAGTCGGAATTGACTTGGCAACAAGGGGTTTTATAAGGTAGGTACTTTCATTATGTCATTTTACTGTGGGGAAAGTGAGCACAGAGAGGCAAAGCAGCTTGGCAATGTCATATACCTTGTAGAATTTATCCCAGACAGGCTTACCCCAGGGCCGATATTTTTAACTATCCTGTATTGTCTCCCACTGCAGTGTAGTATATAGGTGGATGATAGATAACCTGCAGTAACTGTATCATTTTAGAATATGATATATAAAACATTGCTCTTTTTTTCTATCACATTTATGGAGTCTACTCACTCTATCCCACCACCTGTCTGTCAGTTTGTCATACTGTGGAGGCTTGCATGTTGCTATGATGTTGGAAGCTATGCCATCAGTATTTCAAATACCAGCAAAGTCAGTTATGGTAGACAGATTTCAGTTGGAACTTCCAGACTAAGACTAGGAAGAAAGGCCTGGAGATCTACTTCCAAAAACTAGTCAATGAAAATCCCATGGATCACAGAAGAATATTGTCCAATATAGTGCTGCAAGATGAGCCCCCTAGGTTGGAAGGCACTCAAAATATGCAGTGGCCGCAACAATGGACTCAAACATACTGACAAATCATGAGGATGGTGGAGGACCAGGCAGCATTTTGTTCTGTTGTGCATGGAGTCACCATGAGTTGGAGCTAACTTGATGGCAAATAACAATGACAACAATAATAACAATTCACTGTATTATGCCTCAACCATGCCAGGATGAGGAAGAAATAATCCCTTCGCCAAGTAGCTCATAGACTAATAGAAAAGACAGACATAGGAAGATAGGAAAGTTCTAAGTACACAGGAGGGTGGTATAAAAGAGACAGAAACTCCAGAGGAAAGTAGGAAGGATGCTAAATGTGAAAAACATACCTAGTTCAGTTAAGAATAATGTTTTCCAATGGATCTAATACTCTAGTTAATAGTAACCAATGGACTCAGGGTAAAGTAATTTTGCCAAAGCTTAGCAGTATTCATGTTTTTTTTGATTCAGAAGACACAGCATGTTCTTACAAAGAATCAAGGCCAATATTATGACCAGAAGTGCTTTGCCCTGTAGGAAGAACACAAGGTTTGGAGTGAAACAGAGCAGGGTTTTATCCAGCATTGTTACCTTCCACCTGAGGGATGTTGGACATAAGGTTTGACCTATGTAAGCCTAGATTGCTTGTCTATAAATTGGGAATAATTGTTCTAATAGCTTATCTGGGTTGTTTCCAGCTTTTGGCTATTAGCAATATAACTTCTATGAACACTTGAGTACATGTTTTTATATGAACGTAATTTTCTATTTCTCTGGAAATGGAAATTTGACCTAACAGCACAATTACTGGGTCATATAGTAAGTGTGTATTTAGTATTATAAGAAATTGTGAAACAGTTTTCTAGAGTTGCTGCCATTTTATGTTCCTATCAGTAAATTATGATATGAAAGGTCCAGTTGCTTCACATCCTCACCAGCATTTGGTGTTATCACTATTTTTTTTTTTAATTTAGTCATTCTGATAGGTGTGTAGTGATATATGATTGTGGTTTTAATTTGCATTTCCTTCATAGGTAATGAAGTTGAATCCACATCATGAGATAGATAGATAGATAGATAGATAGATAGATAGATAGATAGATAGATAGAGACAAAGATGCTGTCAAATGGACTCTGACTCTTGGTGACCTTACGTACAAAAGAACAAAATGTTGTCTAGTCCTGCATTATCCTCAAGATCACCAACATGTTCAAGTCTATCTTTGCAGTTATCATGCCAGTCCATCTCACTGAGGGCCTTCCTCACCTTTGTTGTCCCTCTACTTCACCAAACATGATGCCCTGCTCCAGAGATTGATCCCTCCTGACAATGTATCCACAGGAAGCGAGTCCAACAATGTTCTGTTGTGACTCATAGGGTTTTCACTGGTTAATTTTTGGAAATAGATTTCCAGGTCTTTCTTTCTACTCTGTCTTAGTCTGGAAGCTCCACTGAAACCTGTCCACCATAGGTGATCCTAATGGTATTTGAAATCGTACAGTGTCATAGTTTCCAGTATCACAGCAACACACAAGCCACCACAGTATGACAAACTGACAGACGAGTGGTAGACCATGAACACTACTCAGCAGTAAAATGGAACAAACTATGGATACAGTCAACAGCTTGGAATCTCCAAAGAACTATGATGAGTGAAAAAAGTCAGTCCCCAAAGATTTGTTTATGTAACGTTCTTGAAATGACAAAATTATGGAAACAGAGGACAGATCAGTGCTTGCCAGGAGTTAAGGAGATGGGAATGGGGTGGGTATCGTAAGAGGGATCATGTGGTGATGGAACTATTCTGCATCTTGACTGTGGTGGCTGGTACATGAACCTACCTGTGTGATAAAATTGCGTAGAACTGAGTACACATACACATATACACAGACACGCACAAAAGAGTGCAAGTAAAACGGGAAATCTGAAGAAGATCAATGATTGTATCAATGTCAATATCCTGGTTGTGAAATTGTTTATAGTTTTGTAAGATGTTTTCATTGGGGAACACTGGGTAAAGGGGACACAGGATCTCTTTGTATTTTTTTAACAACTGCAGGTAAATCTACAATTACCTAAAAAAAAATTAATTAAAATGTGGGAAAAATCACCCTAATGTCACACACTTAAAGATGCGATGAAATGGCATCCATAGAAGCATGTGGCTAAGGGTCTAACACACAGTAAGTCCTTAAAAAATGGTAAGTATTATTTCTTTCGTAATAGAGAGCTCTAATCAGTGCAGTATCAAGTAATATCATTTATTGGAGATGAGAAGTTTTGATCACAGTTGAAATAGGAAAGTTAGTTATAAGGAAAAGCAAAGTGCTCGTTAAAAAGATACATTGTATTTTTATGTATTTACTTTGACAATATGTAGACCCAAAGAAACAAACTAGACCATTAGTTGTTAGTTAGTAGCCTACTGCTGTTCTCTGTATATGCCAAGTTCTGCTCCAACTCTTCATAAATGTTTAGTTGTCTCTGAGCTGTGAAGTAATTTTAAATTTACACGGAGGACCCAGGAGTTTTGATGAATACCTTTGAATAGCCCAGCTTCTTAAAATCATCACCTCAACCAGAGTCCAACAAAGAGACGCAAGTGGAGCTAAGTGCTGTTGACAGGAAAAGTGACAGATCTCTCTGTGTGCAGTGTGTTGGTATTCTGTTTCATGGTGGGGATGACTCATCCCCCTCCATCCCTACTTTCCTGCTCTGACCATCTGGCTTCATTAATAGACTTCCTGATTGCAAAGAAGAGGCAGGAAAGAATTCTTTTATTTCCTTGGTTTTATAAGAAGCATACGGTTTCAAGAGAATCTGACAGTGCCCTGGGCTACTTCTTATGAAGTAAGCAAAGCTACACTTCCAATCCAATATACATTCACACGACAATGAAAATTCAGGAAGCAAAATGGGAGAACACAGAGGACCATTATTATGGGTTGAACTGTGTCCCTGCAAAATGTATGTTGTAATCCCAACCCCTATACCTGTGTGGAAAGAGCGCTGGTGGCACAGTGATTAAGCACTGGACCGCTAACCAAAAGGCCAGTGGTCTGAATCCACCAGTAGCTTCACAGGAAAAAGATATGGCAGTCTACTTTCGAATCCAACACATGTGTGTCAGTTTGTTGTACTGCAGTGGTGTTGCTGTGATACTGGAAACTTTGCCACCAGTATTTCAAATACCAGTAGGGTCACCCTTAGTAGACAGGTTTCAGCAGAGCTTGCAGACTAAGACAGACTAAGAAGAAGGACAAGGCGGTCTACTTCTGAAAAAATTGGCCAGTGAAAACCTTAGGAATAACAGTGGAACATTGTCTGATATAGTGCAGGAAGATGAGCCCCTCAGGATGGAAGGCACTCAAAATACAACTGGACAAGAGCTGCCTCCTCAAAGTAAAGTTGACCTTAATGCTGTGGATGAAGTCAAGCTTTCAGGACCTTCATTTGCTGGTGTGGCACGATTCAAAATGAGAAGAAACAGCTGCAAACCTCCATTAATAGTCAGACCATGGAATGCATAAAATATGAATCTAGGAAAATTGGAAGTTGTCAAAAATGAAATGGAAAGCATAAACATCAATATCGTAGGCATTAGTGAGATGATATGGACTGGTATTTGCTGTCTTGAATCAGAAAATCAAATGGTCTACTATGGCAGGAATGACAAATGGAAGAGGAATGGTGTAGCATTCATCATCAAAAAGAACATTTTAAGATCTATTCTAAAGTACAAGGCTGTCAATCACAGGATAATATCCATACGCCTACGAGGAAGATCAGTTAATACAACTATTATTCAAATTTACGTATCAACCACTAAGGCCAAAGATGAAGAAATTGAAGATTTTTACCAATGTCTACAGTCTGAAATTGATCAAACATGCAATCAAGATGCCTTGATAATTACTGGTGATTGGAATGCAAAAGTCGGAAACAAAGAAGAAGGATTGGTAGTTGGAAAATATGGCCTTGGTGATAGAAACAATGACGGAGCTCACATGATAACATTTTACAAGACCAATGACTTCTTCATTACAAATACCTTTTTTTATCAACGTAAGCAGCAACTATACATGTGGATGTTACCAGATAGAATACACAGAAATCAAATCAACTACATCTGTGGAAAAAGAAGATGGAAAACTCAATATCATCAGTCAGAACAAGGCTGGGGGCAGACTGTGGAACAGATCATCAATTGCTCATATGCAAGTTCAAATTGAAGTTGAAGAAAATTAAAACAGGTCCAAGAGAGCCAAAGTATAAACTTGAGTATATCCCACTTAAATTTAGAGACCATCTTAAGAACAGATTTGATCCATTGAACACTAGTGACTGAATACCAGATGAATTGTGGAATGACATCAAGAACATAATACATGAAGAAAGCTAGAGGTCATTAAAAAGACAGGAAAGAAAGAAAGGACCAAAACTCTGAAAGTTGCTCTTGGATGCATAGTAGCTAAAACAAAAGGAAGAAATGATGAAGTAAAAGAGCTGAACAGAAGATGTCAAAAGGCAGCTTGAGAAGACAAAGTAAAATATTATAATGAAATGTGCAAACACCCGGGGTTAGAAAACCAAATGGGAAGAACACCCTGAGTATTTCTCAAGCTGAAAGAACTGAAGAAAAAATTCAAGCATAGAGTTGCAATATTGAAGGATTCTATGGGGAAAATACCAAACAGGATAGGAAGCATCAAAAGAAGATGGATGGAATACAGAGAGTCACTGTACCAAAAAGAATTGGTCAACATGCAACCATTTCAGGAGGTAGCATATGGTCAGGAATCCAACAAGGTTTCAGGAATTGACTGGATATCAATTGAGAGTTTCAACAAACGGATACAGCGCTGGAAGCAGTCACTCATCTATGCCAAGAAATTTGGAAGACAGCTACCTGGCCAACCAACTGGAAGAGATCCACATTTGTACCCATTCCAAAGAAAGGTGATCCAACAGAATGTGGAAATTATCGATCAATATCATTAATATTACACACAAGTAAAATTTTGCTGAAGATCATTAAAAAGTAGTTGCAGCAGCACATCTACAAGGAACTGTCAGAAATTCAAGCCAGATTCAGAAGAGGATGTGGAACAAGGGCTATCGTTGCTGACATCAGATGGATCTTGGCTGAAAGCAGAGAATACCAGAAAGATGTTTACCTGTGTTTTTTATTGACTATGCAAAGACATTTGACTGTGTGTATCATAACAAATTATGAATAACATTGTGAAGAATGGGAATTCCAGAACACTTAATTGTGCTTATGAGGAACTTGTACATAGACCAAGAGGCAGTCATTTCAATAGAACAAGGGGATAATGTGTGGTTTAAAATCAGGAATGATGTGCATCAGGGTTGTATCCTTTTACCATATTTATTCAATGTATATGCTGAGCAAATAATTCAAGAAGCTGGACTACATAAAGAAGAGCATGGCATCAAGATTGGAGGAAGATTCATTAGCAACCTGCAACATGCAGATGATACAACCTTGCTTGCTGAAAGTGAAGAGGACTTGAAGCACTTACTGATGAAGATCAAAGACTACAGCCTTCAGTAAGGATGACACCTCAACATAAAGAAAACAAAAATCCTCACAACTGGACCAATAAGCAACACCATGATAATTGGAGAAGATACTGATGTTGCCAAGGATTTCATTTTACTTGGATCCACAACCAACACCATGGAAGCAACAGTTGAGAAATCAAATGACGTATTGCATTGGGCAAATCTGCTGCAAAAGACCTCCTAAAAGTGTTAAAAAGCAAAGATGTCATCTTTAGGACAAAGGTGTGCCTGACCCAAGCCATGGTATTTTCAATCACCTCATGTGCACGCGAAAGCTGTACAATGAATAAGGAAGACTGAAGAAGCATTGAAGCCTTTGAATTATGGTGTTGGAGAAGAAGATTGACTATACCACTGACTGCCAGAAGAACAAACAAATGCGCCTTGGAACAATTACAGCCAGAATGCTCCTTAGAAGCAAGGATAGTGAGGCTTCTTCTCACGTACTTTGGACATGTTATTAGGAGGGACCAGTCCCTGGAGAAGGACATCATGCTTGGTTAAGTAGAAGAGGAAGACGCTCAACGAGATGGATTGACACAGTGGCTGTAACAATGGGCTCAAACACAGCAACTATATGGAGGATTGCACAGGATCAGGCAGTGTTTGTTGTACATAGGATCACTATGAGTCAGAACCGACCTGATGGCACCTAACAACAGCAACAACAACGTAAGTCTATTGTTTTTAGCTGCCGTTGATTCTACTCTGACTCATGGCGACCCCATGCGTGCAGAGTAAAACTGCTCCATAGGTTTTCAAGGCTATGAGCTTTTGGAAGCAGATCTCCAGGCCTGTCTTCCAAAGAGCCTCTGGGTGGATCTGAACCGCCAACCTTTCAGTTAGTAGTCAAGTACTTAACTGTGCCGCCCAGAGATCTATAAGCCTATAGGAAAGATGTTTGATTAGTGTGTGTGTTTGTGTGTGTGTATTATAGTAATATACACACACCACAGTCATGAACTGCCCACCTCCCTGCTTCAATCTACTCCTGCTGCCAAAACATAGACCAAAAAGGAGCAAGATCTTTGTTTAAGGACTTAGTGGTGTCTCAGCACCGGCCAGCTCTCTGTGTAATGAAGGGAGTATATCCATTATTTCAACTGGCCTAAACAGGTACAGTGGGAGACTGAATGAAAGGAAATAATATTGCTGAGTATTGTAAAGTACCAAGTCCACAATGAGAGGGCTAATCTACCCTCCTAATATGGAGCAATTAGAAAAATGTTTCTCTTTTCCTTTTACATTTGCAGTGTTCTGCTGATGAGAATGAATGTTTTTTCTTAGAAGATGTGTGTGTGTGTTTGTATGAATTTCACCAGTGACCAATTTATAAACAGGAATGATAGGACATTAATTTACAATGATAAATGGACTTGGCCCGGGAACAAGAAGTTGAATCCTTATTTTCCCTCATTAGTCATACTGTACAAGAAGTCAAGTTCAGCATATACAGGGCTCTGGTGTATTAGTCAAGGTTTTGGGTTGCAAACCACAGACTCTTCTCTAGCTGTTTAAGCAGAACATTGTTTATTACATGGTAGTGGTGCTTTACAGAGGAAGTTGCAGCACTTGGCTGGCTAATCACCAAACCTGTTTCATCATCCTTTGGAACACATCTAGGCTACACTTAAAAGACACCTTCAACTTCTTGCATAAGTGAATCTTCCTGGTGGACCCAAGTTACAGACAGAACCTTAGCTGCAAGGGAGTCATCACTTTCCTGCATCTATGATTAAGGAAGACACATTAGAAGAGGGTTAAGTGAATATGTCTGTAGAATCTTCCACACTGGTGAGACTGGATTCAGAGGAAATGGAACTAGTTGGGTGAATGAATGGTTTGTGGCTTCACCTTGTATACCGATCCTTATAACAACCTGATATCAGGGGCATGGGGGTCAGCTGCTCAGGTCTTCTCTCTTGTTCAAGACATTCCTGTTTCTATATATTTCAGAGCTGAAGGTTGACTAGCCTTCCTTCTTATTTTGAATTTGTCTCTATTGTCATTCTTCTTTCCTGGCCTTTAAGGTACTCTTTATTTTTAAGAGAATTCTGAGCTCTTTATGTGATTCATGTGGTGAAACACTTGGGGACCAATTGCACTTACCGTGTTTCCAGGTTCTTAGTAGACTTCCTGGAGTTCCCTCATAAACCCCCAACAGAAAGTAGCATGCTTGGAGAAGTGGTGGTGGGAAAGATCTCCATTTTGTGACAATTTTTTTCTCAATCCTCATTTTCAGAGGAACATCAGGCCCACAGCTCTCTCAGCAAGACAGTTTAATGATCACTTACACTGAGGCAGTATGGTTGAGAGCATGGGCTCGGGAGCCAGCCCAAAAAGCAAAACAAAAAAAAAAAAATTGCCATTGAGTCGATTTCAACTCATGGTGACCCCGCGTTTGTTAGAGTAGAAATGTGCTCCATAGGGTTTTCAATGGCTGATTTTTTAGAAATAAATCACCAGGCTTTTCTTCTGAGGCACCTCCAAGTGGACTTGCACCTTCAACTTTTCAGTTTGCAGCTGACTGCATTAACTCTTTGCACCATCCTGGAATTTCAGACCACCTGGGTTCAGAATCTGCCTCTCTGCCACTTTCCAGCTGTGTGAAGTTGAGTAATTATTCAGTCTTTATCGGCTTCATTTTTCTGTAAAATGGGGCTAATGATAGTGCTTCTTTATGGAGTGGTGCACAGGAGGTCTCAGAACAGAGTTTGGCACATAGTAAGTCACTCATGGGTAGTGGCTGTTATTATCATGATCCCCTGGAGCAAACCCAGCAACATTGCTACCTCATTTTAAAATTTATTCTTGCTAGCAATAAATCATGCTTTATAAAATATTCCTCCTCTCCCCTACCCAAGGGGATTTCACAAAATTTTATGCATCTTAGAGTATGGTTTTTATTTTGCTCTTTGATTCATATCACTTCCCCAGGACTATACCTCTGATTTTATGATACAGGTCAATGGCAGAGTTGAATGGACATATTGATGGTAGGAGACTTTTGAGGAATAAATCTATTCCCTAGAGTAGAGCTATGAGAAGCAGATGCATCTGAGCCCACATTGTCAAGCTGTTGCAGTTTGGAGAGAACATAAGGAAGTCAAAGAGAAAAAGTTGGGGGCAGGAGCTCAGAGTGAATAGAAGAGAATGGGACCAAAGGGCACATCCTGAGCAAAAGCCCATGCATGAGCTCAGGGCTCCGCCCTTGGTTTGGCATAGATGCACTGATTCCAAGCCACAAGTCCATGCTGAGGCACTTGCTTGATTCTGTGACCCTCTGGGGTGTCTCCACTTATCCCAAAGGGTGTTGGACAGTTATTGGAAAGTCAGCAAGGTCAAGTGCAACATGCAGAGGCCTAATAGCTCTGCAAACTGGGCTCAAGTCTTGGCTCAGTCAACTCACAGGAGAGGGTCCCTGAGAAGTTTCTTCCTCCTACAGAGCGCCCGTTCCCTTCAACTGTAAAAAAAGGAACTGTAGCAGCTACTCCACAAGGCTGTCTTGAGGGTTAACTGACATAATAGGAATGAAAGCACAAGCACAGTACCTGGCATGTAATTGGTTCTCTAAAAATGTTAAGCAAATTAGAATTTGTATTTAACATTCTAGAAGAGAGGAATTTTATTGAAAAGAAAATTGCTCTTCTTAAGTTTTGCCTATAGCAGTAATGGTGTGCTTGGGGAGGGAGGGGGGGAAGCAAAAGACAAAAAACCTCAAATGGTTTCATCTTCAGCTTTTGAGTCCTCCAAGTGAACTCTATAATTTGGCTTCTTTCAGCCCTTCGGAGGACTGAAAGCCTTTGCCGATAGACAGAGCCAAGGATGCCCGGCCTCTTCCATTATGGGTTCTGATTTCTCATTCACTGCAGCAGGAGACATCTGCTTGGGAGCTCTTTGACAGCAAGGCAGAAGGCATTGCCTTTGAATTGAGCAGATTTTGCAGTTGCTCACATCTTCATGGGAAATGACTTTGAGGTGGCTGAGTGTGGCACTGGACTGACTGCTGACCCACCGATGGGCTGGGATCCTGGTGGGTGCAGTGGCCTGGTGTGCTGCTCAAGAATCTTTGCCCCCTCCCCACCCAGCACTCCATTCCTGCTCTGAGGGCTGGAGCAGACTATGTATCCTCTTGCTAACTAAGTTATCCAATCTGAAACACAGGGGGGACCAAGTTCCCACCTACCTGGTCTACGGTACTAAAGAGGCATGAATGAAAAATGTGTGTGAGATTCTTGCAAGAACTGGATTTGTATTATGAATGTTATTGTTTTGGTTGTTGTGTGCCACCAAGTCCAACTCATAGCGACCCCATATGACAGAGTAGAACTGCCCCATAGGGTTTTCTAGGCTGCAATCTTTACGGGAGCAGATTGTCAAATCTTTTCTCCAGAGGAACCACTACCAATTTGTAGAGCTCTTGCCACACACTGTCCTAGTACTTTCCCTGAACTACTTAATTTGTATGAAGTGTTGGTGGTTCAATGATAGAATTCTCTCCCTCCTTGTGGGAGACTCGGGTTTGATTCCTGGCCAATGCACCTCTTGTGCAGATACCGGAGTCTATCACCGGAGGCTTGTGTGATGCTATGATGCCAAACAGGTTTCAGTGGAGCTTCCAAACTAAGATGGACTAGGAAGAAAGGTCTGGCAACCTATTTCAAAAATCAGCCAGTGAAAACCCTATGAATCACTACAGTCCAGTCTGCAACCAATCATGGGGATGATGCAGGATGAAGCAGTGTTTCGTTCTGTTGTTCACAGGGTCACCATGAGTTGGGGCCAACTGGATGGCAGTTAACAATGACAACAATAACACTTAATCCATACTTGGAGGGAGGAATTACTGTGGCACCATCCCTATTACACCAAAAAGGAGACTGAAGTTCAGAGAGGAAATGGGGCTTGCTCAAGATCTTGCAACAAAGAAAAGGCAGAGCTGGGTTTTTTAAGGAGGGCTGCCTGGCTCCAAGCCCTTTCTTCTGCTTTGATGATCTGGCTGTGCTGCTTCTGGCAGGATGCAAGGTGGAGAGAGAAAAAAAGCTTTGACACATGCTTCTCCTGCTTCATTGTCACGTCCAGCAAAGGTTCCCTGCTTTGATTCTGTGACCCTCTGGAGTGTCTCCACTTATCTCAAAGGAGGTTGGACAATTTTCAATGTCATTTTAATTCCCTTTACTTGACTAAATGAATATATGTGTGTCAGGTAGCGTGTTTCAGGGGTGGGAAAGGAAGGCTGTGTCATGATGTTAAATACAACCTTGGGGAGTCAAATCACAAAGTTGGGGCAGTTGTACCCTGGGGATTCACTAACTCTCCTGAGCCTATGGCTGTTTCTCACCTAACACCGTAGTGTGTGACATTGGGGTGCTGTCAGTTATCTGAACACAGAAGTTTCTAAAATGCCTACTCTCTGGACCACTTTTTGGCATTAAACTGCTTCGTGTTCATTCCACATCCTGCAGCACCCACCACGGGGCAAAGGGCCCACTTTTTGAGTGAGCCCTCTCATCCCCCAGGTGAGGGTGACTGTGTTACATGTAACAAATGTGTTACATGTGTTTCCCAAGGAGATGCAGGTTCATCGAGAGGACTTGGGGGTGGGGGACAGGTATTCACTGACTCAACAGCTGTGTACTCTAGGCAAGCTCAGTGCTAAGCTGTGCAGAGGGGAGGTAAAGGAGTCAGGCCCAGCCCTGGGGGTCCAGGTCTAGTGGAGAAAGACAAAGTCATGATCACACCCCGGTGCTCAGGCTGATTGATCAGGCTCCTCAACCTTCTTCTTATCGCCTTGACCCTGCTCTTGTCTGCTTGCGGCCGCAGAGGACCTGTCCTGGGGGTTCTGGCTGTCCCAGTCTTGACAGCACCCCTCCTGTGCACTCACCAGGGCTGAGGCACCCTATAACCCATTTTCAGGCCCCCACTGAGGGCAGAACAAAGGGAAAGCTAGCTATAGAGGGATTCGTAAACTCCCCTGATAATACACAATGGGGAGTAGTTTTGCTCTGCTTGCAGCGGAGAGTTCTTTGAGCTGGGTTTTGACAAATGGGTAGGAGTTTTCCAGGGGCTAAGGGGAAAGGGCCTTCTAGGCAGAGGGCATGAGGAGTGAACTGGGTGGCTGAGGCACAGGGCAGGCAGGGCAGCAGGATGCGGACAGAAGCAGGGGCAGCAAAGAGTGCGCTTTGTGAACTTTCCTAAGGGAGCTGGATGTTTTCCTGCAGGCTTTTATTAAAACAGAGAACAATATGGTTACATTTATGCTTTAGGAAGAGAGGGGGCAAACCAAAGAGAGAAAGACAGGAGGCGGGGAGATTGTTTACCTGAGTATTAAACCGAGAGTAGGATAGAATTTTGGCTTCAGCGTTTTCCTCAGGGGTGTCATTGCACAGCTAATAACCCCAACTCACTCCACACATTCTAGTGCTGGGTGGGTCTGTGTGTCACTGGGAGGTGCCCCACCCCCACCCCACTCCACTTCATGTAAACCCAAGGTCACTGGAAGAACCTTTATGTTTCTCCTTACCACTCCTCAATCCACCCCAGTCCCTCACCACTTACTCCTTTGCCCTAGCTCACACAACACCACATCCCACTTGGAATTTGTGTTGGGTGCAACAGCCTCTTAACTGGCCTCCCTACCCCTCCTGTCCACAGTCCGTCTTCCACCCTGCCCTAGAACGATCTTTCTTTGGGAAACAGCCATGAGAATGCAAGCATGGTGAGACAAGGGCCTCTGCCCGTTCTGTTTATCGCTGTGTCCCCAGCAATTGTAACTGTGCCTGGCATGCTGTAGATGTTCAGTTAATATTCATTGTCTGAATCATGAATGAACAAATTAAAACTTTTCTCCAAGTAAGGTTGCTCCCATATTATGCTTAATCATTTGGTTATTTAGGCTCCTGACACCCATGCAGGCTGAGTCATCAGATCTTTTATAGACTTATGAGTACAGCTAAAACATACAGTCTTCTCAATGAAATGCATAGTTGTAATTGACCTTCTAGACTCCAAATAGAAATTGCTGTATCTTTAACAGCAAGCAGTGAACAATAAAACCATGTTAAGATATCAATTACTGGGCCACGGACTGAGCTTACATGTCAAAAAACCAATTACTGTTGAATTGATTCTGACTCATGGTAACTCCATGAGTGTCAGAGTAGAACTGTGCTCCATATGGTTTTCAATGGCTGATTTTTTGGAATCAGAACACCAGGCCTTTCTTCTGAGGCACCTCCAAGTGGACTTGAACTTCCAACCTTTCAGCTAGCAGCTAAGCGCATTAACAGTTTGCACCACCCAGGGACTAGCTTACATGCTTAGAGACCACAAATGTTATGTCCAAGAAAAAGAAGGGTCTGAGTATGTTTCTCAATCACTGAATGCTTCAGAAGATAAATGAAAATTATTTAAAAAAACAAGCATTTATTGACTGTTTACTATGCACCAGTGTACTAAAGGAGTCTGTATACAGTATCACATTTAATCATCAGTTTTAAAAGGTGTGCATTACTATCTCCATTTTACAGGTGAGAAGAGAGAGGAGACATGACTTGCTCAAAGTCAAAGTTACTGAGAAGTGGCCTGGCTGGGACTGCAGCCCATGTGAGTGTGACTCCCGGGCCCTGCCCTTCCCACTGCCCCCTACACATACCATGGACACTCATTTTGCATTTGCCCCTGATGCTTTTGGCATCCAGGGGCCTCAGCTGATGCCAAAGTTTCCTAGCACGTCAAGAAGAGTTGCTGAGGACCCTCTAAGGGTGAATGCAAAAACCAAGGGATTTTCCTCTCTTGAAGGAGACACAAGTAATTATGAGCAATGCAGTCTTTTAAAAATAACCCAAATACAGAGCTGGAACGGGCCCTTCTGAAGCCATTACAACCAGGGTTTGTCCCAGATGGGTTGAAAGGTGGCTTGTCTCAGGCGATTTAGATTGGGTTTGCTGTGTGGATGGAGATGTCAGATAGATTGCAGGGCTGTGTGCATCCAGTCTTACTTCATATGGCACTGCATGCCTCACATTGCTTCGTGATTATCTCCTTAGTCTGTCTGCCCTGCGGAAGCATGAGTTCCTCAAGGGTAGCAAGCAATTCCAATTCAGTCCAACATAGATGTGATGCAGTCTAGCGGTTTAGAGTCGGTGCTCCGGCAGGAGACTACCTAGCTTGGAGCCTCAGCTTCTCTGCTTACAAGCCATGTGTTGACCTTGGGCATGTTATGTAATCTCCCTGTGTCTCTCTCCCTTCAGCAGTAAAGAGGATGCGTTAATACCTAATGTCAGGGATTGAATTATGTCCCCCCAAAAATGGGTGTAGCAGTTTGACTGGGCCTTGATTCCCAGTACTGTGTGATTTTCCTGTGGGTTGTAAATCCTGCCTGTGTGATGTTAATGAGGGAGGATGGGTGGCAGTTGTGTTAGTAAGGCAGGACTCGGTCTATAAGATTGGATTGTGTCCTGAGGCGATCTCTTGAGATATAAAAGAGAGTAGTGAGCAGAGAGACAGGGGGACCTCATACCATCAAGAAAGCAGTGCCAGGAGCAGGGTATGTCTTTCGGACCTAGGGTTCCTGCGTGGACAAGCTCCTAGTCCCCGGGAAGATTGATGAGAAGGCCAATAGAGAGAGAAAACATTCCCCTGGAGCTGAAACCCTGAGTTTGGACTTGTAGCCTACTTCACCGTGAAGAAATGAATTTCTCTTTGTTAAAGCCATCCACTTGTGGTAGTTCTGTTATAGCAGCACTAGATGACTAAGACATCTACTTCACAGGGTTTTTTTCTGAAAATTAAATGTGTTAAATGAGTTAAATACGAAATATTTTAGCAGAGTATCTGGCAAATGGAGTCCCTGGGTAGCATAAATGGTTAATGTGCTCAGCTGCTAACTGAAAGGTTGGAGGTTTGTGTCCACTCAGAGAGGTTCCTTGGAAGAAAGGCCTGATGCTCTGCCTCCAAAAGGTCACAACTATGAAAACCCTAAGGAGCACTGTTCTACTGTGACACATGTTGTCACCATGAGTTGGAGTCGACTAGACGGCAACTGGTTGTTATCTGGCCAATAGAAAAGCTCTCTGTCAACTTTAGCTTTTGTCATCATCCCTGTTGCCAATGGCTCCTAAGGGCTCACCTGGGGTCAAGCCTCACCTGAAGCTATCCCTGTTTCTGGCCCTTTTCTGTCACGTGAGCCAACATATTGCCTTCATTATGTAAGCCAGATTGAGTTTTTTACTGCTATTTATTCAACCAAGGGCATCCTAAGCAGAAGCTGACTTGAAGTAGATGGCAAGAGATACAAGGCTGTGAGTTCTTCTTGGGCTAAAACTGGGTAGTGGGGCTCTCTCTATGGCTTCTGTTTGCGGGGAGCCAGAGAAGGACAGTATCTGGGGTAGACAGGAGGGAGGTGGCCCACTACCATGACAGCACTGGTCTTTGCTGGGCACTGGTCTTTCATGACATTTTCCCCATTTCCTCCCCTAGAGCCCCCAGAAGAAGGAAACTTGCAAATGTACAACCCAAAAGTCCTCAGAGACCCCATGTTCCTTTCTTTGTCCCTCAGAGTGATGGCTAATGAATGGACCCTCAACAAAGTGCACCATGAACCTTAGGTCTATTTCTGCCAGATGTGCTAGGTACCAAAACCCAAACCAAACCAGTTGCTATCAAGTCAACCCTGATACATGGGGACCCCATGTGTGTAAGAGTAGAACTATGCTTCATAGAGTTTTCAATGGCTGGTTTTTTGGAAGTAGATTGCCAAGCTTTAATTCCAAGGTGCCTCAGGTGGACTTGAACTACCAACCTTTTGGTTAGCAGCCAAGCACATTAACCATTTACATGACCAAGGGACTCCTAGATGAGCTGTGTAGTCTTCACCTATTCTAGATAATTTCTCCAACTTATAAGCCATCTTGAGTTTAGATCTTCTCATCACAGTTTTTGAATCTCTGCTGAACCTATCCACTTTCTCCAGTGTTTTGGAATTTTCGTGGCTACCAGACAGCAGGAGGGATGACTAGTAACGTTTTGTGAGATATTTGGACTTGTCAGTGCCTCAAGCTGGTATCTTACAAGCCTTGGGGATAGTTCTCCAAAGGCATCAATGGTGAAACTTTGATTAAAAAAAAAAAGCCTAAAGGCTTGTTTTCAGAGAGCAGTGGGAGAGGTAGCTGGGTAGCTGGGTTCCACGCTACAGCTAGCTCTGCAAAGGGAGAGACTATTGGGAACAACATGAACTTCCTTAGACACCAGGCAGAAGTCTCCCACAATAACTGCCCAAAGTTTTCAGGACCGATCTATCTCAGTTAAATTAGATACTGCCATGTCCAGTACTCCGGTTAAAAGTAGCCATCAGCAAGTCTCCCGGAAGAGGCATGGCAGCCCCCAACTGTATTCAAAGCAGCCGGAAAGATTTGAGTTCTTAACAGCTCTTTCCCCCTCAGAAGATAATAAGGTAGGTCACATTTCAGATTTAACCCACTTGACATTTTAATGTTCTTCTAATGTTCTTTCTGATCTGTGCAGATGAGGTGCAGTGTAGGTACAAGTTGCTATTTATAAAGTCCTGGCAAGTGGTTTCCATCAGCATCAGTTCCTCGGTTCAGTGGGGTGACTTTCAGATTGTCAGAACATCAAGTTTTCAACTCCCCAGTAGTTTCTTCTTCCCAGAGTTTTAAAGAGGAACAAGAGAATGGTGAGCCCTGATTTATTCTCCTGTGGAAAGAGGACAGTGTAGTATATTATTATTATTGTTAGTTGCCATTAAGTATATTATTAGAAATCTTGAATTTGAAGAGGAAAGGCCAGTGCTTCAGGTCTACCTCTTAGAGCTAAATGAGGAATAAGTAAGGTAATGCATGATGCTTATCAAGATTAGTACCTCTTGTCCTAACCCTGGTGGTGCAGTGGTTAATAGCTTGGCTGCTAACCAAAAGGTCAGCAGTTCAAATCCACCAGCTGCTCCTTGGAAACCTTATGGGGCAGTTCTAGCCTATCCTCTAGGGTCGCTATGAGTCAGAATCGACTCAGTGGCAACGGGTTTGGTTTTCTTTTTTGGTCCTACTCCCCAGGGTATGCTGCCTGCTGTGGTTAGGTTTTATGGAGGAGGCCATACTTGACTGAAAGGACAGAAGGCAACAGAAGAGATGGAAGGTGGAGGTGGTTAACCTGTGTCCTGATAAACAAGCAACTGATGGAGAAGCGATTTTCTAGATAAGACTCCGCCACCATTAAGTCATCTATCCTCCATTGGCCTTTCTTTTGGGGCAAAGATGGTCTCTTCTGTTTCTGTTCTCCCTTGTGATCTTTGATCAAGCTTGCTCTTTCTCCTTCATGACTTCTTCACTGTGTTAAGTGTATAATTCCCAAATGACACAGCTTTAAACATGCTGCCGAATTTAACACGTTTGCAATATTGTCTCCTCTCCGTGTTTCTACTTGAATTTCCCTTGAATATAGAGATGACACTTTCTTTGACTTGTCTATACTTTGTTCTCCTACTCTTCTCCTTTTCTGATTTCTGTTTATTTTTATTTGTCATTGACCAATTTTTCTTTTTGCACAATCTCCTTTCAATTGGACATACTAAACCAATATTTCCATAAGTTAAAAAAATAAAAACAGTTTCTATCAAGTCAGTTCTAACTCATGATGACCCCATGTGTGTCAGAGTAGAACTGTGCTCCATAGGGTTTTCAATGGCTGATTTTTTGGAAGTAGATTGCCAGGCCTTTCTTGCAAGGCACCTCTGAGTAGACTTGAACCTCCAAACTTTTCTTTAGCAGGTGAGCATGTTAACCTTTTGCACCACCTGGGAAATCCATCATCCTGAAGCTCTTAACCATTGCACCACCAGAGCTCCCACCACTCTCTATTAGTGGAAAATATTTGAGTTTTCCTTCTCTGACAGGTTTCTGCCTTATACAGGCTCTGGCTTTCCCAGGTTTTACTGTATTTTAGTAGAGGGCGGAAAAACTTGGTGGCATAGTGGTTAAGTGCTACTGCTGCTAACCAAAAGATCGGCAGTTTGAATCTACCAGGCGCTCTTTGGAAACCCTATGGGGCAGTTCTACTCTGTCCTATAGGGTCACTATGATTTGAGATTGACTCAATGGCAACGGGTTTGGTCTTTTTTTGTTTTAGTAGAGGGCAAAATAGTGTCAAATTCAAAGCACATTTATAAGAACTGTCTCAGAATACTTGTATTTGTGAGTCTATATTATCAGATATTTTATCTAATAATGTATGTTTACTGGTTAAAGTGTTCTACTGTCAGGTATTTTTTATGCTAATAGGTTTAAAATTAAAACATGGATATTCTTGAAAATATTATGCTGAATGAAATAAGTCAGTCACAAAAGGACAAATACTTATGATTCCACTTGTATAAAAATATCTAGGATAAGCAAGTGTATAGAGACCAAAGTTTATTACTAGTTACTGGGGACAGGTATGAGGGAGAGGGATAAGAGGACTCAGTGCTTATGGGACATTGAGCTTCTGTTACAGGTGATGAAAAAAACTGGGAATGTATAAAGGTGATGGTTGAACAATATGATAAATATAATGTCACTGAACCGTACATGTGAAGAATGTCAAAATGGCAAATGTTTTGTTATATTTATCACAATAAAAAATATGATTCACTTTACTTGCTTTTAGGAATATAAGGAATGTTTACTTACTGAGTACTTACTATGTTCTAATCTTTCTGCTCAGCACTCACATACACTAGCTCATGCAAACCAGCAACTCCAGCAGGTGGGTAAACACAACTACAGAAAAACCTGCAAAAGCGAGAACCTGTGTAAGGCAGAAACCTGTTCAGAGAAGGAAAACTCAAATATTTTCCACTAAAACGAGTAACAGAAAAATGCTAAGACTGCATCTTGTCAAAGGCAGAAAACTTGAAAGACCTGGAAAAACAAGACAGTCTTTCTGAGTTTTGGCTCTCACGTGTTTCACTGTATCTCCATTTAAAGACGAGGACATTGAGGCTCAGAGGGTTGAAGGAAGTTGACAAAGATTATTCTGTGAGTAGGTGGTACTGTTAGGATTCAAATCCAAGTCTGACTCGGAAGCTGGGCACTTAACTCCACTGCATTGCCATATTCAGGGCATTGAGCTTAGATGAGCACAAACATGAGTACTGGGTTCCCCAGCTCTCTGTGCATAGACACCAAGTATGGTCAAGTTGTGTGGTACCAGTTGCCACTGAATTCCTTCCAACTTATGCCAACCCCATGTGTGTCACAGTAGAACTATGCTCCACAGGGTTTTCTATGGCTGACTCTTGGAAGTAGCTTGTCAAGCCTTTCTTCCAAAGAGCCTCTGGGTAGACTCGAATCATTTGTGTCACCCAGGGACTCCAAGCTGTGTGGTAGGCAGCCTCTAAGGTGGCCCCAGATGATCCTTGTCTCCTGGTATTTAGGCCCTGTGTAATCCCATTCACTTGAGTCTGGGCTGGGCCTATTGACCCACTTCTAGTTAACAGACTACAGAGTGATGGAATATCACATCTAATGTTAGGTTATTAAAACATTATGGCTTCTGTCTTGGGGGTGGGTTGTCTGTCTCTGTCTCTCTTAGATCATTTGTGCTAGTAGAAGCAAGCACTCCATGGAGAGGCCCATGTGGTATAATGAGGAACTAAGGCACAAAGTTCAACAGCCTGTGAGAAGGTGAGGCTCTCAGCCCAATAGCCTGAGAAAAACTAGAGCTTGCCAACAACCATGTGAGTAAGCTTGCAAGTGGGTGTTTCAGCCGTAGTCAAACCATCAGATGAGATGGCAGCCCGTGCTGACAGCTTTGTTGCAACATCTCATGAGAGACCTTGAGCAAGAAGCATCTAAGTAACCCACGTTCAGATTCCTGATCTGCAGAAATTATGAAACAATAACGAATGCTGTTTTAAGCTACTAAGCTTTGGGGCAATTGGTTACACAGCAATATACAACTAATATAGGCTGTGAATGCATTTATCTATTTCACTAGCGGTGGAAGTCAACAGGGAGGCTCATAAACAAGAATAACAGCCGTCCCTTCTTATCCACAGTTTCGCTTTCTGCGCTTTCAGTTACCCGCGGTCAACCGCAGTCCAAAATGGTAAACGAGTAATCTGTTGAAATCTCTCACCGTCCTGCTCCATCCAGCCTGAAGATCACATTCACATAACTTTTATTACAGTATATTACCATAATTGTTCTATTTTATTACTAGCTATTATTGTTAATCTCTTATTGTGTCTAATTTATGAATTAAACTGCATCATAGGTATGTATGTATAGGACAAAACATAGTATATATAGGGTTTGGTAGTGTCTGTGGTTTTAGGCATCCATGGGGGGTCTTGAAACATATCTCCTGTGGATAAGGGGGGACTACTGTAATAAAGAATCTCAGTCCTGTACACATAGCAGTTACAAATACAGTAGGTCTCCTTTGAGTCTACATAATATGACCTTTCCAAAATGTCTGTTCTCCCACATCTCTCCACCTTTACCTGGAATTCTCTTTCCTTAATGCCTCCTTGGGAGCCCTGGTGGCACATGGTTAAGAGCTTGGCTGTTAACCAAAAGATTGGTAGTTTGAGTCTGTCAGCCTCTCCTCAGAACCCCTATGGGGCAGTTCTACTCTGTCCTATAGGGTCACTATGAGTCAGAAACAACTCAGTAGTGATGGGTTTGGTTTTGGTTTTTAGGTTAGTAAACCAAGGCACAGTCACCACCAGAGTCCAGGCTGTAAAATGGCATGAGGGAAATCTCTATGTCTGCAGAGGATTTGCCAGGATGAATCATTAGGCAAAAGGTAACAAGGTAGACATAGTGTGTAGAAGATACTGCCAGCCTTCTAATAAAGAATGTGAATATGTATACATGGTGTTGTTAGTCGCTGTCATGTCGACTTCGACTCACGGCAACCCCGTGTGTACAGAGTAGAACTGAAAACTATAGGGTTTTCAAGGCTGTGACCTTTCAGAAGTCAATTGCCAGACCTTTCTTCTGAGGTGCCTTTGGGTGAGTTTGAACCACCAACTTTTTGACTAGTACAGTAATGGAGTGCTTAACCATTTGGGCCACCCAGGGACTCCTACATATACACACATAAATACACACATATTACATGTTGATTATTTATATTTTTAAAACAATGAAAAGACAAATCATAATTTTAAAGTTTCTCTATTGGGAAAGAGAGTGAACCAAGTAGAGGGACAGGAGTAGAAACCATACTTTCTTCAGTGTACCTTTTTTCACAAGTTTGACTTAGGAAATATACATATTCTACATAATGGCATGAGAAAATTAAATTTAAGATAAATTCCTAAAAATCAGAGTTAAATGAAACAAATTATCCTAAAAATGTGTATCCAGTTGATGGCATAGCCACACAGAGAGAAACCATAACAAGTGAATTCAAAAGACATTAATATCACCTCTGTGATGTTCTACCCCATTCACTGTGACCTCAGTCTAATCATGAGCAACCATGAGACAAATGGGGCAGGTGGTTACCCCAGGCTGGGACCTTCTTTTAAAGCACGTATCAGGTTATGAGGTCATCCGGTTGCTTGTACGGTCACACTGATGGTTCAGTGGTAGAATTTTTGCCTTCAGTGCAGGAAAGCTGGGTTTGATTCTCGGCCAATACACTTCATGCACAGCCACCACCTGTCTGTCAGTGGAGGCTTGTGTGTTGTAATGATGCTGAACAGGCTTCAGTGGAGCTTCCAGAATAAGATGGACTAGGAAGAACGGCTTGGTGATCTACTTCAGAAAACCAGCCAGTAAAAACTGGATCACAATGGTTTGATCTGCAACTGATCATAGGGATGGCCCAGGGACCCTGGTGGCATAGCAATTAAGAGCTCAGGTGCTATCCAAAAGATTGGCAGTTCAAATCTACCAGCTGTTCCTTGGAAACCCTATCGGGCAGTTCTACTCTGTCCTATAGGGTTGCTATGAGTCAGAATTGGCTCCACGACATCTAACAACAACAACACCAGGACCGGGAAGCATTTCGTTGGCTGTCCATGGGGTCACCATGAGTCAGAGCCATCTCGATGGGGGACAGGAGCCACATGTACATCTCAGTGGCTCTTACAGCCCCAGCAAAGAGAGGGTGCATATTGATTGTATGCAAATTAAACAAATGAATCTCTAAACACGTTGAATAATAAATGGAATTTTTAACCTTTTGAAATCTGGCTATTTTAAAATTCAAATCCCAGAGCTAATTTGTATTGGAAAGTCCATTACTCATACTAAGTAATTAAAATCTTTGTGTGTTTTCAAAGTCTAGGGAAAGTTTGATCTTGAAAAAAAGAACAAACTTTGAAGTGACTCCTTTTTGCAGCCCCACTCACCGACACCTCATTAGTTCCCATTGATTCAGTATAATTTAGACATGATCCTACAGGGCAACTAATTAGACAAGTTGAGAGTTGGGAGATGTGCATATCCAGTTGTTTGGAGCTTTGTATTGATTAGCTCCCTTCTTTCCAGAAGTCTAAGGAAGCAACTAATTCTGATTAGTGGGATTAGAAAAGACTTCCTAGAACAGGAGCGTGTTGAATTGGGACTGAAGAATGAGTAGGAGTTTGCCAGGTAATGGTAGACAAGAGGTCAGGCTTGAGTGTTTCGGGCAGAAGGCGCAGCCTGTGCAAAGGCACTGGGGCATGATATGTGCAGCAGTGAGCGTTGTCTTGGAACTTCGTGGCTGGAAGGGAGTTGGGGGGTGTGACTAGGGGTTAGAGTTCAGTCCCTTAGTCTGGAAATTTGTCAGATCTTTTTCTCTCAAAGGCAATGCCCCCCTCACCTCTGGGCAGAGAGGGTATTTGAAGAAAATTGCTGTTCGTGGAGCATCTACCACTTGCCAAACACTGTGCAAGGCACTTCCTGCAGCTTCTCATTTAATCCTCACAGCCCTGTGAGAAATGTATTATTATCCCTGTGATGGTTAAGATTGTGTGCCAGCTTGGCTGGGCCGTGATTCTTGGTGTTTATATGTGATCACTCCCATGATGGAATCTGCTGTGCATAGCCAATCAGTTTAAAGGGAGTTTCCTTGGGGGTGTGGCCTGCATCTGAATATAAGCAGACGTTCTGTCTTTTTTGCTCACTCTGGATCCTGCAGCTGCCTCCTGTTTGTCTGACCTTTGGTTCTTGGGACTTCAGCTATCAGCTTATCTGCTGATCTTGGGATTCGTCGATCTTCACAGCCTGTGAGTGGGAGCCCTGCTCTCCGACCTACCAATCTTAGGTTCGCCAGCCCCTGCAGCTACATGAATCAGGAGAAGCCTTGCAGTCTTGCCTGCCAATCTTGGGAATTTGTCGATCTTCACAGTCTATGAGCTAAAGCCTTTCTATCTGACCTGCCGATCTTGGGTTTGCCAGTCTCTGTGGCTACATGAATCGAGAGAAGCCTCTATCCTGCTCCACAGACTTGGGATGTTTCAGCCTCTACAATCATGTGCGGTGTCTCCTTGATATAAATTTCTCTCTATATACATTTATACGCTTTACTGGTTTTGCTTCTTTAGAGAACCCAGCCTAAGAAAATCCCCATTCTATGAAATATAAAAATGAGGTGTCTTAGGCTGGGTTCTCTAGAGAAATAAAACTGGTGAAATGTATATGTACAGAGAGAGACAGAGACTTATCTCAAGGAAACAGCTCACGAGGTTGTAGAGGCTGGCAAGTCCCAAGTCTGTGATTCAGGTGTCAGGCTGGAGGCTTCTTCTGATTCACATAGCTGCAGGGGCTGACAAACCCAAGATGAACCCAAGATCCGTAGGTCATACAGCATGCCATTGGCTTATGGGCTGTGGAGGCTGACGAATCCAAGATAGGCAGGTCAGACAGCCAGTTGCTGACTCGCAGGCTGCAGAAGCTGATGAATACAGATCAGCAGGCAATACAGCAGGCTGCTGGTTCAAGTCCCAAGAACTAGAGGTCAGATGATGACTAGCTAGATGCAGGGTCCAGAGCAAGCAAGTAAGCTTTGCCAGAACATCCATATATATATTGGATGCAGGCCACACTCCCGAGGAAACTCCCCTTACAACTGATTGGCTGATCACATCAGATTACATCATGGAGGATGACTACATCATTAGATAACTGCCAAACTACATCATTATATAACTGCCAAACCACTGAGAATCATGGCCCAACCAAGTTGGCACACAACCTTAACCATCACACGAGACTTGAAGGTCAATTAAAAAGTGGCAGAGCTTCTTGCTTTTAATTCAGGCCTGTCTGACTTTAAAGCCCACACCCTTCCTACTCTACTTAGACATAGTTAAGTTGGAGACAGAGGGGTTGTTGCCTCCTCTGCTGCTCAGAGTTGTTGGGTACAACACGTGTGAGCTCCAATCTTAGTTCAGCCCTTATCAGCCATGTGACTCTGAGTAAGCCACTGCTGAGCCTCAATTTCCTCATCTGTAGAATGAGAAGCACTATGCTCATGATGGGGGGTAATGTCATTCTTATCAAATCTTTTAGCTCCCATATTAAAAAAATAACTGAGGAGGGTGGGGCCAAGATGGTGGAGTAGTCAGGCACGTCCTGTGGTCCCTTTTACAACAGAGACCAAAAAAAACAAGTGAATCAGTTACATATGACAACCTAAGAGCCC
Organism: Trichechus manatus latirostris; assembly: GCF_000243295.1. Classification (NCBI taxonomy): domain Eukaryota; kingdom Metazoa; phylum Chordata; class Mammalia; order Sirenia; family Trichechidae; genus Trichechus; species Trichechus manatus. The sequence goes on along the minus strand of NW_004443947.1, from coordinate 3,917,628 downwards.
TGAATATCAAAGACAAAGTTGAGGAATCAGACTGACTGGCAGAGGGAGGGAAGATGGTTCAGAAGCAGCGAGGAGTTGTCAGACCTGATCTGGCAGGAATTAGCACCCTGCAGGCTGGATCAGCTGGCATGCGCAGTGAGACAAGCAGTGGTATTTGGGACACATTTTCCACATCTGGAGACACCAAGTGGCAGAAAGTCTACTCAAGCCTCCAGAACAAGTGAAACGTGGTGCTTAATCAGCAAAAGATAAGTACATCTAACATGCATCTAACCTACTGCACCAATCAAAAAATACCCTGTATAGGAAAAACCTCTCTCCCATTTTCCTGTCTCCTCCCCACTCTGCACCAGGTCTTGGGCTGGTTTCAGCAAAAGCTGCATTCCCTGGGCTGGAAGTACGTCCCGTCACATGTTCTGAGCCATTTTATTGGTCTTGGAGAGGGAACAAATTAACAAAGAAGAAAAAATAATCTGCCAGTTCCGCTAAGCTGGGAACTCAGGGCAGGTACAGCTCCTTTGCCTAGGTACAGGCACGAGGGGCTCATGGGCGTTGAATGCCTTTCATCCCTGCAGAGACATGTGTGAGTCATTTCAACAGCATAGGCCCTCATTAGCACAATACAACAGGGTATATACCTGAAGTCTAACTCAACTGTATCAGTTATATGGTGGAGTGTCAGGTTCATGACATTTCACACCACTCTGCCCATTGATCAGGGTCCTCACCTACCCACATCAGGGGCCTGAGGACTGGTGACTCCACCCATGTCACCTAGCCAAACATGACAGGGGTCCAAGAATAAGTGGTGCCTCCCAGTCTTTACAGCCAACAGCATTGGGTGCCCATAGTCCAGCTGCAAAACCTACCCACCTATGCACTCTAAAGAACAGGGACACTCTTTCTTCCCAAATACTCAGGAGCAGCTGTTAGACCCCTGCCTTGCTCAGCACGTGACCCCCTACTGCAGCCAGATACCTGTGCCGACTCTGATCACCCTTGCCCATCTAGAACTGTAGGTGAGAGCCTGCAATACACACTTGGTGACCAACTACCTGGACACCTGAGCAGAATCCATACAAGAAAAGTAAATGGACTCCTGGGCTCAAGTACCTAGTAACAGATCTAATCACCTGGTGACAGGATGTTAGAGCTTCAAAGGTGCCAATAATCAAACTAGCTCACACCAGCAGGCTATTTGGGCATATCAAAACAAAACAAAACAAGAACCTAGGACACTGTAAGCAAACATACAATAAATAAATATAATAACTTATTGATGGCTGGGAGAAAACAGTCAATATCAAATCACATAAAGAAGCAGACCACAATGGCTTCAGCAAGCTCCCAAAACAAAGAATCAAGAAATCTTCTAGATGAAGAGAACTTGTTAGAATTACCAGAGGTAGAATACAAAAGATTAATATGCAGAGCTCGTCAACATATCAGGAATGAGATCAGACAAAACACAGAACAAACAAAGGAACACTCAGACTAAGCAATAGAGGAACTTAAAAAGATTATAGAAGAACATAATGAGAAATTTAACAGGCTGCAACAATCCATAGAGAGACAGCAAACAGAAATCCAGAAGATTAGCAATAAAATTTCAGAATTAGACAACTCAATAAAAAGTCATAGGAGCAAAACTGAGACAATAGAAGTCAGAATTAATGAGATTGAAGATAAAGCACTTGACAGAAACTTATCTGAGGAAAAAACAGATAAAAGAATTTTTTAAAAAAATGAAGAAATCCTAAGAATTATGTGGGACTCTATCAAGGGGAATAAACTACGAGTGATTGGAGTACCATAACAGGGGGGATAACAGAAAATAGAGAGAGAATTGTTGAAGATTTGTTGGCAGAAAACTTCCATGATATCATGAAAGATGAGAAGATATCTATCCAAGGTGCTCAATGAACCCCACATAAGGTAGGTCCCAAAAGAAAGCCACCAGGACATATTATAATCAAACTTGCCAAAGCCAAAGATAAAGAGAGAATTTTAAGAGTGGCTAGGGAGAAACGAAAAGTCATCTACAAAGGAGAGTCAACAAAACTAAGCTTGGACTAGTCAGCAGAAACCATGCAGGCAAGAAGGCAATGGGATGACATATATAAAGCCTTGAAGGAAGGAAATTGCCAGCCAAGAATTACATATGCAGCAAAACTGTCTCTCAGATATGATGGTGAAATTAGGGCATTTCCAGATAAACAGAAGTTTAAGGAATTTGGAAAAACCAAGCCAAAATTACAGCAAATACTTCAGGGAGTCCTCCAGTTAGAAAATAAATAACATCAGGTAACAACCCAAGACTAGAACACAGGACAGAGCAACCAGATATAAACCCAGACAGGGAAGTCACAAAAATAAATCAAAGTTAAAACACTGTAAATAAGGAAACAGAGATGTCAATATGTAAAAGATGACAACTTTAAAACAAAAAAGAGGGAATAAAGAATGTAGTCATACATCTTTCATATGTAGAGGAAGTCAAGGAGATATAAAAAAATAAAAGATTAGTTTAAACTTACAAAAATAGGGGTAAATATTAAGGTAACCAAAAAGGTAACTAACAATCTTACACATCAAAATAAAAAGCAAAAAAAACATAAAGACTCAGCAAACACAAATCAACAGCAATGAAAAAGATGGAAAGAAAATACACAAAGAAAAATGACTTAGTATAGAAAATTAAGTAGGAAAAAGAAACTGTCAACAACACACACACACACAAAAGACATCAAAATATCAGCACTAAGCTCATATCTATCAATAATTGTATTGAATGTAAATGGACTAAATGCACCAATAAAGAGAAAGAGAGTGGCAGAATGGATTAAAAAAAAAAAAACACAATCCATCTATATGCTGCCTACAAGAGACACACTTTAGACTTAAAGACACAAATTAAAACTCAAAGGATGGAAAAACATGTATCAAGCAAACGACACTCAAAAAAGAGCAGGAGTGGCAATATTAATCTCTGACAAAATAGACTTTAAAGTAAAATCCACCACAAAGGATAATGAAAGACACTATATAATGCACCAGGAGGACATAACCATAATAAATATTTACTCATCCAATGACAGGGTTCCAAAATACATAAAACAAACTCTAACAGCATTGAAAGGAAAGATAGACAGCTCCAGACTAATAGTAGGAGACTTCAACACACCACTTTTGGTGAAAGACAGAACATCCAGAAAGAAACTCAATAAAGACATGGAAGACCTAAATGCCACAATCAACCAACTTGATCTCATAGACATATACTGGATGCTCCACCCAACAGCAGCCAAGTTTACATTCTTTTCCAACATACATGAGACATTCTTCAGAATAGACCACACATTAGGCCATAAAGGAAGCCTTACCAGAATCCAAATCATCGAAATATTACACAGCATTTTCTCTGTTCATAAAGCTATAAAAGTAGAAATCAGTAACAGAAAAAGCAAGGAAAAGAAAAAAAAAATCAAATACGTGGAAACTGACCAACACCTTGCTCAAAAAGTACCAGGTTATAGAAAAAAATAAGGACAGAATAAAGAAATACACAGAATCAAATGAGAATAAAAACACACCCTACCAGAACCTTTGGGATACAGCAAAGCAGTGCTCAGAGGCCAGTTTATAGCAATAAATGCACACATCCAAAAAGAAGAAAGGGCCAAAATCAAAACATTAACTCTACTACTAGAACAAACAGAAAGAGAGCAGCAAAAGAAGCCCTTGGGCACCAGAAGAAAGCAAAAAATGAAAATTAGAGCAGAATTAAATGAAACAGGGAATAGAAAAACAATTGAAAGAGTTAACAAGACCAAAAGCTGGTTCTTTGAAAAGATCAACAAAATCAATAAACCATTGGCCAAACTGACAAAATAAAAATAGGAGAGGAAGCAAATAACCTGTATAAGAAATGAGATGGGTGATATCACAACAGACCCAACTGAAATTGAAAGAATCATAACAGAATACTGTGAAAAATTGTACTGTGACAAATTTGAAAACCTAGAGGAAATGGACAAATTTCTAGAAATACACTACCTACATAAACTAACACAGAGGTAGAACAACTAAATAAACCTATAAAAAAAGAAGAGATTGAAAAGGTAATTTAAAAACTCCCCCTTCGAAAAAGTCCTGGCCCTGATGGTTTCACTACAGAATTCTAGCAAACGTTCAGAGAAGAGTTCACATCACTACTACTAAAGGTATTTCAGAGCATAGAAAAGGACGCAATGCTCCCAAACTCATCATATGAAGCCAGCAGAACCCTGATACCAAAACCAGGTAAAGACACTGCAAAAAAAAGAAAACTAGAGACCAATATCCCTCGTGAGCATTGATGTAAAAATCCTCAACAAAATTCTAGCTAATAGAATTCAACAACGTATCAAAAAAATAATTCACTATGATCAAATGGGATTTATACCAGGTATGCAGGGATAGTTCAACATTAGAAAAACAATCAGTGTGATCCATCACATAAATAAAACAAAAGACATGAACCACATGATATTATCAATTGATGCAGAAAAGGCGTTTGACAAAGTCCAACACCCATTCATGAAAAAACACTCAGCAAAATAAGAATAGAAGGGCAATTCCTCAACATAATTAAGGGCATTTATACAAAGCCAACAGTCAACATCATCCTAAATGGAGAGAGTCTGAAAGCATTTCCCTTGAGAACGGGAACCAGACAAGGATGCCCTTTATCACCACTCTTATTCAACATTGTGCTGGATGTCCTAGCCAGGGCAATTAGGCTAGAAAAAGAAATAAAGGGCATCTCAATTGGTAAGGAAGAAGTAAAAGTATCTCTATTTGCAGATGATATGATCTTATACACAGAAAACCCCAAAGAATCCACAAGAAAACTACTGGAACTAATAGAAGATTTCAGCAAAGTATCAGGATACAAGATAAACATTCAAAAATCAGTTGGATTCCTCTACATCAACAAAGAGAACTTCGAAGAGGAAATCACCAAATCAATACCATTTACAATAGCCCCCAAGAAGATAAAATACTTAGGAATAAATCTAACCAGAGACACAAAAGACCTATACAAAAAATACTACAAGACACTACTGCAAGAAACCAAAAGAGAGCATCATAAGTAGAAAAACATACCTTGCTCATGGATAGGTAGACTCAACATTGTGAAAATGTCTATTGTACACAAAGCAATCTACAGATACATTGCAATCCTGATCCACTTTCCAATGGCATTTTTGAATGAGTTGGAGAAACAAATCACCAGCTTTATATGTAAAGGGCCCAGATAAGTAAAGCATTACTGAAGAAGAAGAACGAAGTGGCAGGCCTCACACTACCTGATTTTAGAACCTATTATACTGCCACGGTAGTCAAAACAGCCTGGTACTGGTACAACAACAGATACATAGACCAATGGAGCAGAAATAAGAATTCAGACTTAAATTCATCCACCTTTGAGCAGCTGATATTTGACAAAGGCCCAAAGTCTGTTAATTGGGGAAAAGACTGTGACTTTAACAAATGGTGCTGGCATAACTGGATATCCATCTGCAAAAAACTGAAACAAGACCCATACCTCACACCATGCACAAAACTAACTCAAAATGGATCAAAGACCTAAATATAATACCTAAAATGATAAAGATCATGAAACAAAAATAGGGACAACACTAGGAGCCCTAATACATGGCATAAACAGAATACAAAACATTACTAACAATGCACAAACACCAGAAGAGAAACTAGATAACTCGTAGCTCCTAAAAATCAAACACTTATGCTCATCAAAATAATTCAACAAAAGAGTAAAAAGATTACCTACAGACTGGGGAAAAAAAGTTTGGCTATGACAAATCCGATCAGTGTCTAATCTCTAAATTCTACAAGATACTGTGAAACTTCAACCACAAAAAGATAAATAATCCAATTAAAAAATGGGCAAAGCATATGAACAAGTACTTCACCAAAGAAGACATTCAGGCAGCTAACAGATACATGAGGGAACGCTGATTATCATTAGCCATTAGAGAAATGCAAATCAAAACTTCAGTGAGATAACATCTCACCCCAACAAGGCTAGCATAAATCCAAAAAAGCACCAAATAATAAATGCTGGAGAGATTGTGGAGAGGCTGGAACACTTCTACACTGTTAGTGGGAATGTAAAATGGTACAACCACTTTGGAAATCAATTTGCTTCTTCCTTAAAAAGCTAGAAATAGAAGTTCCATATGATTTAGCAATTCCACTTCTTGGAATATATCCTAGAGAAATAAGAGCCATCACATGAATGGATATATGCACACCCATGTTCATTGCAGCACTGTTCACAATAGCAAAAAGATGAAAACAACCGAGAAGGCCAACAACAGATGAATGGATAAACAAATTATGGTATATTTACACTATGGCATACTATACAATAATAAAGAACAACGGTGAATCTGAGAAACATCTCACAACATGGATGAATCTGAAAGGCATTACGTTGAGTGCAATCAGTCAGTTGCAAAAGGACAAATATTGTGTGAGATCACTATTATAAGAACTCAAGAAAATGTTTAAACACAGAAGAAAACATACTTTGATGGTTATGAGGGTGGGGAGGGAGGAGAGGGGTATTCACTAATTAGACAGTAGATAAGAATTATCTTAGGTGAAGGGAAAGACAACACACAATACAGGGGACGTCAGCACAACTGGATTAAACCAAAAGCTAAGAAGTTTCCTGAATACAACCAAATACTTTGAGGGACAGAGCAGCAGGGGCAGAGTTCCGGGGACCATGGTTTCAGGGGACATCTAGGTCAATTGGCATAACAAAGTTTATTAAGAAAATGTTCTGCATCCCATTTTGGTGAGTAGCATCTGGGGTCTTAAAAGCTAGTGAGTGGCCACGTAAGATGCATCAATTGGTCCCAACCCACCTGGGCCAAAGGAAAATGAAGAACACTAAAGACACAAGGAAAATATTAGCCCAAAAGACAGAAAGGGCCACAGGGAATACAACAGGGAGTCCCTGATGGAGCAGGAGAAATGTAGTGTGCAGAACTCAAATTTATGTAAAGGGACCAGACTTAATGGGCTGACTGAGACTGGAGGAACCCCAGAAGACTTGTCCCCCAGACTCTTTGTTAGCCCAGAACTGAGACCATTCTCAAAGCCAACTCTTCAGACAAAGATTAGACTGGACTATAAGACATAAAATGATACTTATGAAGAGAATGCTTCTTACCTCAAGTAGATAAATGAGAGTAAATGGGCAGCTCCCGTCCAGAGGCGAGATGAGAAGGTAAAAAGGGACAGGAGATGGTTGAATGGACACAGGAAATCCTGGTTGAAAAGGAGTGGGCTGTCCCAGTATAGGGAGAGCAACTAGGGTCACATAACAATGTGTGTATAAATTTTTGTATGAGAGACTAACTTGAACTGTAAACTTTCACTTAAAGCACAATAAAAATAAATAAATAACTGAAAGGGGTTTCCCAAATACACATGACTGATAAACAGTTATGAATCTGAAAAAACTTTTTTAAACTACTACTAATAAAAAGCAAATTTTGATCAACCATGATACAGCAAAGATGGAATTATCTTTCTAGTCTCTATGGACCATAATAAGCCCTGGTGGCTCAGTGGTTAAGAGCTCAGCTGTTAACTAAAAGGTCAGCAATTTGAATCCACCAGCTGCTCTTTGGATACCCTACGGGGCAGTTCTCTGTCCCATAGGGTTGCCGTGAGTCAGAGTCGACTCAACGGCAATGGGCTTGATTTCTTTTTTTTAATAGATCATATTACAAAATTTTTATATTAAAAACTGTAGGACTAAAAAGAATTATAGAGACATGTCAGGCAGTTCATCAATATCAATCTTATATTATTTTCTGAATTTGTGCTGTTTATGTTGTCAGCTTTCTTAGTTTTTCAAGTTTTTTTCGTATCTTTTTTCATTCTAATATTCACCCTTATACCTAATTTTTTATGTACACATGGCACCTGATACTTGGCAGGTACCCAGTGACTGGCCACCAACTCTTTGCTCTAGTGATGAGAAGACCCATTCCCTGGCAAGATGGATATGCTCAGCGTCCAAGGTCTCCAGGACACCCCACCCACTGCCACCTTGCAATCCTTCACCCTCCTGGCCCAGGTTCTATTATAGGCTCTGGACGTGGGTAGACAAGGGGTTAAGAAGAAAGCAGCAACAGCCGGCAGCTTCCTCCCACGAGTCGGGTGATTAATAGCAATGAACTGACTTATCAGGGAGTATTAGGCGAGATGATTAATGAATCCAACAGGCTCCCAAGTTTTAATGAGGCAATGTTTGCTTTCCTACAATTCTCAAATCCAACTCTGAGGAACCTGGCTGAGCCAGGGAAGGAGGGACAGAACAGCAACACAGTCCCTCGTACTGCCATTCTCCCTCCGGAAAAATGAACTGAATCAGAAAGACTTTTGTTTTCCCCCATTGGAAAAACATATTTAAAAAAAAAAAAAAATCCTGCATTAAGACAGCAAGGAGCTGTTAATTTTCAAAAGGAAAGAAGACAGGTGTCCTAGGATTCTTCACAGATTTGCCATGGCGTCTCACGGCTGGCAGATGGGCCTGTGGAAGTTTGCAGGGGCCTGGAATCTGGGCGCTTTGCTTCTCTGGAGAAGGGGATGAGAGAGGAGGCCAAGGTGGTATGATTGGGCATCGACAGAGGGCGGGAAGCAACAGTGCGCTGCTGCAGAAACAGACACTGCTTTGGTCAAGCAAACGGAGCGCCGGTGGTGCAGTGGTTAAGAACTATGGCTGTTGACCAAAAGCTCTGCAGTTTGAATCTACCAGCCACTCATGGGAAACCCTGCTGGGGCAGTTCTACTCTGTCCTGTAGGGTCGCTATTAGTCTGAATCGACTCGACGGCAACGGTTTTTGTTTTTTTTTTCTAATGTGGTCTGAGTGTTGGTTCTACTCCTACGTTCACCGTGACGAGCCTCAGCTCCCTCTTTCGTAAAAAGATGACATGAACACCAACCTCCCAGCCTGCTGAGATTAAATGAGATCGTGTGGGTAAAGTACTAGGCACCCTGTGAGTGCTCAGTATATCCTCCCTTCCTTTGGGCAGGCTAACGCAGTTAAACAGCAGAAACTGTAGAGCCAAACTGTCTGAATTCAAGTTCTACTAGGCTGATACCTAGCACTGTGACCATAGCTCATTATTTACCTGCTCGAAGTCTGAGACTTTTCAGCTGTAAAATGGGAATGGCAATAATACTTCCTTCTGTATGTGTGAATTACATGTTCTACAATAGTAACTATTACATGTGCCTGGCACATTGTCAGTGTTCAACAAATGTCGATAATTATGAGGTGAATTTAATAGTGTAGAGCTGTATTTGACCAAAGAAAGTACTGACAGTACCCCAAGATCATTACCAAAAATGGAAGGTAACATAAATATGAATCAAACCCACCTAGTAAAGGTGGATACAGGTTTGTGAGGCCTTCTTCCAAGTTAGGAGGCGCTTCTATAAAAAATATATAAAATTATAAATACAAAATTAGGTATGAAAGTGAATATTTACTTAGTATAATAAAAAAAGAAATCACATAAACAGCACAGATGCAGAAATAATAAAAGATTTGTATTAATTAACTGCCTGACATATCTCTACAATCCTTTTATTCCTCTAATTTTTATTACAAAAATTTTGTAATATTTTCCATAGAGACAGTAGAAAGATATGTCGGTATTTCTCATATCAAGACTGATCAAATTTTGTTTTTTATTATTGGTAGCTTAGAAAAGTTTTTTCAGCTTCAAGTTCTTTATAAGTAATATCATGTAAATTTTAAGAGTTGTTATCAAATTTGGGAAAACTTTCAGTTACTTTTTAATATGTGATCTAAAATATTTGGAAGAATTTTCCATAGACTAGCTTTCTTATCACTAGAGTGGAGATAATTAAAGTTTTTGCTTTATAAGGTTTTGTGTGTATGTATACGTGTGTGAAGATCAAGTGCATTATTACATATTTTCAGGCAGAGAGGCCTGCAAAGATCCTGTGACTCGGGGAACGTGAATCCTTCAAGGAACTAAAGGAAGGCCGACGGAGTTCAGAGAGAAGGGAGAGAGATACAATAGAGTCTGAGGAGGCACATCTCAAAGCATATTTGCATCAATAGGGGCTAGAAGCATCCACATACGTGGACTCCAGTGTTGTTTTCTACTCTACCTCCCCCTAACCTCCCCGGCACTGTGAGAATAGTGTTGCCACAACCAAACCAAACCAAACCAGTTGTCACTGAGTCGCTTCCAACTCATGGTGATCCCAAGTATGTCAGAGTAGAACTGTGCTCCATAAGGTTTTTCCATGGCCATGTAGGGCATTATAGGATACTTAAAGATTTTGATCTTTATTCCAAAGGCAGTGGGAAGCTTTGAAAGTTTTGTTTTGTTGGGGTGGGGAGAGTGGCAGAGGCTTGATGACATAGAGTTATGACCACTTGCACCAAATATGGTATCTCTATTAGGGCTGAAAATTGAGACCACTTGGGTCAACACGACTTAGTTGCTTGTTCCAGGAAATCTTTGCCTGGGAAAGATAAATTATACATAAAAAAATAAGTTCACTGTTTCATGGAATCCTTACAGATTGATTTATCTGATATGACAGTGTACTAACCTGGTCAAACAGATTGCTTATCAGACAGCAGTTTACTTACTAAGACTTGCTTCAAATCCTGGCCTCACTATGTCCAACAGTCTTACACTGTCATGTCACACACTTTGCCTATCCTGATAAGTTCCCCATTTTGAGAAGTCTGCCTTAAACCACTTAAGCCTAAACCCCAAACCCTATAAATATATTCTGACATTCCTTTTCTAAGACATTGCTAAGACTTTTTTGAGGTGGTGTTCTCCTTTACTGTGGTAAATTTTAAAAAAGTTTAGGTTTGTTCTCTTAACAGGTTGTCTGGTGATAGCTTGGGAAATTAACATGATCAAATTTTTTAAAATTCTCTCAAGCTTCAGCTTGAAAAAATTGGAAGTGATTGGAAAGGGAAAAAAGGAATGTGGGGTCTTGCTTCAGGGGCAAATCTCAAAGCATATTTGCATCAGTGGGGGCTGGAGTCATCACAGGCTTGGTCTGCAGCTCGGTTTTCTACCCCACTTCCCCCACTCTGCCCTCCTTACCACTGTGAGGATAATGTTTCCCCAACCAAAGCAGTTGCCATCAAGTCAATTCCAATTCATCAACCCTATTTGAGTCAGAGTAGAACTGTGCTCCATAAGGTTTTCAATAACTGATTTTTCAGAAGTAGACCATCAGCCTTTCTTCTGAGGTGCCTCTGGGTGGATGTGAACCTTCAACTTTTCTGTTAGCAGCTGAGTATTTAACCATTTACACTACCCAGGGACTTCAGTATTCCCCTGAAGCTGCTAAACCTCTCAGTGGGATGACCAAAATCTGCTTCACTCAGCCGGTAGACACTACCTTCTCCAGATCCACTCCTTCCTTCCTCATCTGGAACAATGGGATCACTGCCAATAACTAATGGAATAAAGATTGGGGAACTGGTAAGAAACATGAGGAACTCACCAAGAAAGAGGAAGCAGTACTGGGAAGGAGCCTGAGGAACATTACCTAGAAGAGAAGAATCATTTATTTATTCATTCATTCATTTAGCCAGCTACTCAATAGCAAAGTCTTTCTGAACATTTCCCATGTGCCAGGCTGCTTTGAGTCCTAGGGACCCAGAAATGAATTTGAGACATTTTCTCGAGTCTATAGGAGTTTCTAGTCCTCTAGGGAAAGAGACACCCTGACACAGAGTGTGACGTGCTATAATGGTCTGGGTATGCACAGAAGCTGTGGGGAGCAAAGAGGGGTCGGTTAAGGAGGGCATCCAGTAGCAGCATTTGAAGAATTCTGCAGGATGAGAAGGAACATTCCCTGGGAAGTAGACGCCAGGTAACAAGGGCATCAAATCAGTGAAAAAGCAGGTGCTGAATTTCAAACAGAAGAAAGGCCTACTCTGTTCAGCTCAGTCATCGCCTATGCCAGGCTCTAGAGGTGCAAAGATGAAGATGGCACAATGCCTGTCCTAGAGGGGTACAGGAGAGAGGTGGTGGGCATAGCCGGAGGTGGGCCTGGAAGGATTTGCAAGGTCCAGATTCTGGGAGGACAGCTAGGCAAGAGTGGGAGTGAATGACCATCTTTTCCCCTCTGGAAGGTGTGGGTGTGCCCACAGTCTCAGACTGGACTGTACAGCAGCAGAATTGTGAATACGTGACACAATGAACCATGTTGTAAACAGAAGCAAATATCTTATGTCTCTACTTCCTGTTAGCTGGACACCTAGCAGGGCCTCACTAATACTCTGAATTTCTGGAGCCATTTATCATGCCTGACCATTTGATACCCCTCAGAGGGTAAAATAGGAATGAGAGCCCCCTATTTATGGGGAAGGTGATGGCTGATATGTCGCCTGCCCAGGATTTCAGAGTGAGTATTACCCAAACCAGATCTCAAGTCCGGGTTTCCAGAGACCCAGATGAGACTCGTCTGGTCACTGCAGACTGCCTTCATGTACCAGATCTCTGCTCCTAGCTTGGCTTGAAGGACTCAGTGGGATCTTGGGTCCAAAGTGCACACGCAAGCAGGCTCCTCCCAAGCAAGACACCGGTGGAATGGAAAACCCAAGAGGCATCGCATTAAAAGTTATGGTTCAAGGCCTCCGCTACCACTCCACACCACCCTCCACCACTTCCAAGAAATGTGTCTTTGGGCAAGTCATTTAATCTCCCTAAATCTCAATTAAGATTCTTCCAAGAGTCATAACTAGGGAAAAGTCCTAACTCCAACCTTGCAAGTTCTTGTAAGAATAAAATGAGTCAGTCTGCTTGGAAATAATAATAATGCCAGAGAACATTTATTGAAAACTGACAATCTGCCAGGCATGGGGTTAACCCTTTTATGTGCATTATTTCATTTAATTCTTGCAATAATTCTATGAGGTAACTGCTATCCTGATTTATTCTAATTTTATAGATGAATAAGCTAATATTTAGGCAGGTGCAGTAATGTGCCAAAGTCACACAGAAAGTGGGAGAGCTGGGAGAGATTCCAAAAGTCTTAGATAGCCTCAGCTGAGCTACTAAGCCCTGTTCACATGGAAATTGCTGATTTTGGTTAGGGGAATGAATCTGATATTAGCATAGGTCTCTAGCTCTTCTTAGCTTTCTTCTTCTTCCTCCTCTTTCTTCTTCCTCCTCCTCCTCCTTCTCTTCTTCTTTTGTTTATTTAAGTTACACAGTAAAATCTACCCTTTTTAAATTCAGTGTTTAGATGTACAGATCTTTGAGTTTTGACAAAATGTATATGATCATGTAACCATCACTACAATCAAGACTATTTGCACTACCCCAAATACGTCCCTTGTGTTCCTTGGACAGCCACATTTCCCCTTACTTATATCCCCTTGCCACCACAGATCTGACATGTTTTCCGATGGGTCTGCATTTTCCAGACTTTCATATACATGGAATCATAGAGTAGGGAGCCTTTGTGCCTGGCTTCTTCCACTTACCATAAGGCATTTGAGATTCATCCATGTTATTCCACATATAAAGAGTCTGTCCCTTTCTTATTGCTGAGTAGCATTCTATGGTATAGGTGAACCTCTAGCTCTCCTTCAGGGATGATGAAAACCTCAATTTTCCAGTAGCTACAAGTGCCTTGGTTTCAGCATCAGATCCCTTAGATATGAGCAAGAAACTGGTTTAATTAGTCAAACCTAAAGCTCAGGAACCTGTTTTGTGTGTCAGTGTTGATAGCCAAACCAAACCTGTTGCTGTCGAGTCAATTCCAACTCATGACAACCCCACGTGTTACAGAGTAGAACTGAGTTCCGTAGGGTTTTCTTGACTGTAATATTTTACCAAAACATATCACCAGGCCTTTCTTCCGTGTTCCTTTTGGGTCGATTCAAAGTAGACCAGTGCACACAGTTTGCACCACCCAGGGACCTTAAGAAACTGGTTTGAGAAGAGATTCTACATTAGGATCAAGAAATCACTTTCCCCTCCCTCCATATCCTGACTTGCTAAGAGCAGAGTAGATACTTGGGCCCCGGGTGTTCATCTAGAGGGTGGAGGATGAGGCACTGGGTGGCAAAGAGGAGGGGATGGTGTGGTTATGGGCACAGAGGTAGAGTGAGGCAAGTTGCAAATGCAGATCAACTCACTTTTTCTCTCCCATCCCTCCCTTTCTCTCTCTCTGCCTACTTGCATTCCCATTCCTGACTACTTCTTGTTCTTCCCCAAGGAAGGCGAGAAGGGCAGGCTTCCACCACACCCTGTGATATGACTGCCTCACGAGGTCAACCCCTGTGTTAACTGCAGACATTACAAATCCACAAGCCTCGGGGCTCTGGCGTGGAGTAGGGTGCTGCTGGGACAGTAAATGCCATAGCCTACAAATTGCAGCCACTAAAAATAGGCCAAAGTCACCTGGTCTCACTTTCTTAAGCGCACGGCTTCTGTGCTGGATCAAAAAACGGAGCTAATTAGCTTTAAAAGCCTCATTTGCAGGAGGAGGTGTAGGTGGGTGGGCTGCCTGAAGGAGGGAAAGTGCACAGAGAAGGGGAGCTTGCTGAAATGACAACTCGGTGAAGGAAATGGAGCAATGAAAGGAGGAGAGAGGGAAAGCAAAACAAAGGGATGAACTTTTGGGGTGATGGGCAGGAGGCATTAAAAATATGAAAGCTCTAAGAGGAAGTGAGTAAGAGAGAGGTTAGGTGAGGCAGGCAGCCCTCATGCCGGGTGGACTGTTGGGAATGTGTGCAGCAGGGGAAACATCATGTTGGAGATGTGGTACCAAAAGAAGGTTATGACGTGGACCACTCTGTCCTCCTAGAAATGGTGCTACCCAGCTAAGAGGCTAAAGTCAACCGTAATACTTTCTTCTTCTCTCCGTTGCTCATCATATCTTCCCTGTACTGACTCTTAAATTTGTCTCCCACCCATGCAATCCCCTCCATCCCCAGGGTCACTTTCCAGCAGCAGCCCTTGTCATCTCTTACCTGGACCCTTCAACAGCTTCCAGATGTCCCACCCTCTGGCCTCTCCCCTTTGTCTATAGGCATTTCTGCACTCCAACTACAGCTCTGCTTCTCCAACTTACTTATTAAAAAATACAGAGAGGCTCCCAATCACCCATAGAAGAAAAACTCCATAGGGAGACTGTCTTAGTTGTCTAGTGCTGCTATAAAAGAAATTTATTCTTTCACAGTTTAGGAGGCTGGAAGTCCGAATTCAGGGCACTAACTCCAGGGGAAGTCTCTCTCTCTCTGTTGGCTCTGGGGAAAGGTCCTTGTCATCATTTCTCCCCTGGTCTGGGAGCTTGTCAGCACAGGGATCCTGGGTCAAAAGGATGCGCTCTAACCCTGGCTCTTCTTGCTTGGTAGTAATGAGGTTCCTCTCCTCTCTGCTCCTTTCTCTCTTTTATACCTCAAAAGAGCTTGGCTCAAGATACAACCTAATCCTTTCAGTTGTGTACTGCCTCATTAACATAAATGCTTCTAATCCTGCCTCATTAACAACATAGAGATTAGGATTTACAACACATAGGATAATTACATGAGATAACAAAATGGAGGACAACCAAATGGAGGAATCATAACCTAGCCAAGTTGACACACATTTTGGAGAGACACAACTCAATTCATAACAGACACATTCAAGGCTCTTTTGAATGTAGCCTTAAATTACCATTACAGTCTTAAAAAAAAAAAAAAGTTGCCATCGAGTCAACTTAGACTCATGGGGACCCCATTTGTGTCAGAGTAGAATGTGCTCCATGAAGTTTTCAAAGGCTGATTTTTCTAAAGTAGATTGTCAGGGCTTTCTTTTGAGATGCCCCTGGGTGGACTCAAACCTTCAACCTTTTGGTTAGCAGCCAAGCATGTTAACTGTTTGCACCACTCAGGGATTCCATAAAACTAGTTGCCAGTGAGTTCATTCTGACTCTTGCGATGCCGTGTGTGTCAGAGTAGAACTGTGCTCCATAGGGTTTTCAGTTTGGTGATCTTTCAGAAGTAGATTGCTAGGCCTTTCTTCCAAAGCACCTCTGAATGAATTCAAACCTCAAACCTTTTGGTATGTTTATCATAGGGATTTTGCTCTGGGATTGCCAACCAGTGGGCCATGAGTCATATTTGGTTCTTGGACATCTTCTATTTGGCACTTGGACATTACAAAAATAAGAAAATTTCACATATAAACCTGGATTTTTCTCCTTCTGTTGGAAAATTGGGAAACTCAGCAACAATGAGCCCACATTCCAACAAGGTGGCAATCTTCAGTTGGCCCCAATCTCTACCATTCCCTAATGTCTTATACTAGTTCTGCTTCATTCATTTTCATTACCTTTCTGGGCCAGTACATTGGATTTTGAGATCACTACTCTATAATAAAGGTGCCCTAGTGGTGCAATCTTTAGCCACTCAGTTGTTAACTGAAAGACTGGCAGATCAAATGACCGGCTGCTCTGTAGGAGAAAAGACCTGGTAATCTGCTCCCATAAAGATTACAGTCTAGTAAACCCTATGTGGCAGTTGTACTGTGCCATATAGGGTTGCTGTGAGTCAGAACTGATTCGATGACAGACAACAACAACTTTACACTAAGCAGTCCTGGTAGTGCAATGGTTAAGCACTCAGCTGCTAACCAAAACGTAGGCATTTTGAATCCACCAGCAGCTCCATGGGAGAAAAGACCTGTGATCTGCTCCGGTAAAGATTACAGCCTAGAAAACAGTATGGGGCATTTCTCCTCTGTGCTATAGGGTCAATACAAGTCAGAATCCACTTGATGGCAGCTAATAACAACAATAACTCTATACTAACTTGGCAAAGTATTACATACAGGCAACCTGATGCCAGGCTCTGACTGGGGCTGGGGATGCAGGGATGAACAAAACTTGGTCCCTGCTCTAGTGAACTCCTGCCCTGTGCCAGTTATAATGTGAGTTGCTGGGGGTGCAGAGGTGGGAAAATTGTCCCCTGTGGGCTCCAACCAACCCTTTGAAAAACCCATCTTTGTTTACACTGTCCTTCCTTACCTTGTCCATTAGGTAAGCAGTCTTCCTAAATAAGCCCTTCTGGTAGCCCTCTGTCAGGATTAATCCCAAGAACCAGAGCCTCTTCTGTGGTCCCATATATCATGTTCAACCTCATCTAACGCCTCTTATTTTATGAATCAAAAAGCAAAGATGTCACTTTGAGGAATAAGGTGCACCTGATCCAAGCCATGGTAATTTCAATTGCCTCATATTCATGCGAAAGCTGGACAATGGAAAAGAAGACAGAAGAAGAATTGATACATTTGAATTATGGTGTTGGCAAACAATATTGAATATAACACGAACTGCCAGAAGAACAAATAAATATCTCTTGAAACAAGTACAGCCAGAATACACCCTAGAAGCAAGGATGACGAGACTTCATCTCGCTTACTTTGGACATGTTATCAGGAGGGACCAATCCCTGGAGAAGGACATCATGCCTAGTAAAGTAGAGGGTCAGCAAAAAAGAAGAAGATCCTCAAAGAGATGGAATGACAGTGGCTACAACAATAGGCTCAAATATATCTACTATTGTGAGGATGGCACAAGACTGAACAATGTTTTATTCTATTATACATAAGGTTGCTATGAGTCATAACCAACTCGACGGTACCTAACAACAACTTATTTTATTAGATTCTAAATTTGTAAAGATTAAGTTCTATTTCATCTTCATTGGCTACCCAACTTTACACACCACCAACATTTATTCCTTGCAATAATAAGTGTTTAATAAAGTTTTTAATGAGACCAATTCAGAAACATCTAGAATCTTTAAACTAACATTTTCTTTTGCAGAAGTAGAAAAAAATGTAGATTCCCTGTTTTTTAATCTTTCCAGGGACAACATGCATTAAAGAGATATCATATAAACCTGATTAAGTATTAAAAGTACAGTAAAACCCTTTTGATTTGAAATAGTTGAAGGGTGTGGAGAAGTGAATATAAATAAAAGACTCAGTTTGAGACTATTTTAAGGCAACAAATTATCTTTTAGTTTTAGATGTTAAAGTAAGTCTGTTTACTTGAACTAATCTTGGATTTCAGAGCTTTGGGGTAAAATTGTCAAGTGGGTTTTCTCTCTTGTTATTAGGTGCAGTGCGGTCAGTCCCAACCCACAGCGACCCTATGTACAACAGAACGAAACACTGCCCAGTCCTGTGCCATCCTCACAATCATTGTTATGCTTGATCCCATTGTTGCAGCCACTGTGTCAATCCATCTCATTGAAGGTTTTCCTCTCTTTCAATGACCCTCTAGTTTACCAAGCATGATGTCCTTCTCCAGGGGCTGGTCCCTCCTGATAATATGTCCAAAGAACTTGAGAGGAAGTCTTGCCATCCTCACTTCTAAGGAGCGTTCTGGCTGTACTTCTTCCAAGACAGATTTGTTCCTTCTGGTATATTCAATATTCTTCACCAACATCATAATTCAAAGGCATCAATTCTTCTTCCGTTTTCCTTATTCACTGTCCAGCTTTCACATGTATATGAGGTGATTGAAAACACCATGGCTCGGATCAGGCACACCTTAGTCCTCAAAGTGACATCTTCACTTTTCAACGCTTTAAAGAGGTCTTTTGCAGCAGATTTTTCCAATGCAATGCATCCTCTGATTTCTTAACTGTTGCTTCCGTGGTCATTGATTATGGATCCAAATAAAACGAAAACCTTGACAACATCAATATATTCTCCATATCATGATGTTGCTTATTGGTCCAGTTGTGAGGATTTTTGTTTTCTTTATGTAGAGGTGTGATTCATACTGAAGGCTGTGGTCTTTGATCTTCATCAGTAAGTGCTTCAAGTCCTCTTCACTTTCTGCAAGCAAGATTGTGTCATCTGCATATCACAGGTTGTCCATGAGTCTTCCTCCAATCCTGATGCCGTGTTCTTCTTCATATAGTCCAGCTTCTCGGATTATTTGCTCAGCATACAGATTGAATAAATATGGTGAAAGGATATAATCCTGATGCACACCTTTCCTGATTTTAGAACACTCAGTATCCCCTTGTGTGTTTGAATGGCTGCCCCTTGGTCTAAGTACAGGTTCCTCATTAGCACAGTTAAGTGTTCTGGAATTCTCATTCTTCTCTATGTTATCCAAAATTTGTTACGATCCACATAGTCGAATGCCTCTGCATAGATAAACGTCTTTCTGGTATTCTCTGCTTTCAGCTAAGATTTCGTCTAACATCAGCAATGATATCCCTTGTTCCATGTCCTCTTCCGAATCTGGCTTGAATTTCTGACAGTTCCTTGTCAATGTGCTGCTGCAACTACTTTTTAATGATCTTCAGCAAAATTTTACTTGTGTGTAATATTAATGATATTGTTCGATAATTTCCACATTCTGTTGAATCACCTTTCTTTGGAATGGGTACAAATGTGGATCTCTTCCAGTCAGTTGGCTAGGTAGCTGTTTTCCAAATTTGTGTGTATTCCATCCAGCAATGTCCATGTATATATAGTTACCATTTATGTTGTTGAAAAAAGGTATTTGCAATGAATAAATTATTGGTCTTGCAAAATTCTATCATGCAATCTCTGGCATAGTTTCTGTCACCAAGACCATATTTTCCAACTACAAATCCTCCTTCTTTGTTTCCAACTTTGGTATTCCAGTCGCCAGTAATTATCAATGCATCTTGATTGCATGGTTGATCAATTTCAGACTGCAGAAGTTAGTAAAAATATTCGATTTCTTCATCTTTGGCCTTAGTGGTAGGTTCGTAAATTTGCATAATAGTCATATTAACTGGTCTTCCTTGTAAGCATACGGATATTATCCTATCACTGACAGCGTTGTACTTCAGGACTGATCTTGAAATGTTCTTTTTGGCGATGAATGCGATGCTTTTCCTGTTCAATTTTTCTTTCCCAGCACAGCAGACCATTTGATTGTCTGATTCAAAATGGCCAATACTAGTCCACTTCAGCTCATTAATACCCAGGATATTGACCTTTATGTGTTCCATCTCACTTTTGATGATTTCCAATATTCCTAGATTCACACTTTGTACATTCCACGTTCTGATTATTAATGGATGTTCACAGCTGTTTCTTCTCATTTTGAGTCATGCTACATCCGAAGATGAAGGTCCAGAAAGCTTTACTTTATTTATGTCATTAAGGTCAACTCTGCTTTGAGGAGGCAACTCTTCCCTAGTCTTATTTTGAGTGCCTTCCAACCTGAGGGGCTCATCTTCTGGCACTATATCAGATAATGTTCTGTTGCTATTTATGAGGTTTTCACTGGCCAATTTTTCAGAAGTAGACTGCCAGGTCTTTCCTCCTGTCTTAGTCTGGAAGCTCTGCTGAAACCTGTCCACCATGGGTGACCCTGCTGGTATTTGAAGTACCAGTGGCATAGCTTCCAGCATCGCAGTAATACACAAGCCCCCATAGTACGACAAACTGACAGACGAGTTGATGTATCACAAGTTATTTAACCCGTTCCCTATAGCTAGGAAAAAAAAAAGTTTCCAAAGTTTCCCTACTATTAATCTATAACATGATTTTTTTTTCTGCATTTAATTTTTAGGTTGTGGTTGTTTATGTTACGGTAGCAAGAAATTGTCTCCTAACTGAACATTAAACCTAACATACTTGTATTGGTTTCCTAGGGCTGCTGTAACAAAGTACCACAGATTTTGTGTGGCTTAAAACAACAGAGATTTGTTGTCTTACAATTCTGGAGTACAGAAGTCCAAAACCAAGTTGTCAGCAGGGCCACGCTCCCTCTGAAGGTCCCAGGTGAGAGCACTTCCTTGTCTCTTCCAGCTTCTGATGTTTGCCAACCATCTGGGTGTGCCTTGGTTTGTAGACGCATCATTCCAATCTCTGCCTCCATTTTCACACAGCCTTCTTCTCGGTGTCTCTGTGTTCTCTGTCATTCTCATAAGGACACTAGTCATTGGCTTCAGAGCCCATCCTAAATCCGGGATGATTTCACTTGGAGATCCTTAACTAACTGCATCTGCAAAGACCCTGTTTCCAAATAAGGTGACATTCACAGGCACCAGAAGTTAGGATTTCAATATACCTTTGTGGGGGACACAATTCAACTCACTACCATTCCTTATTTCAAAATCTCTTAAGATCCCTGGCTTTATAGTCAGGAACCCAGGAATGCCCAAATCCTACCCTTTCAGCCGTCATTCTTCCTGGCAGAATCCCTGAGAAAGATAGACACAAGGAACAGCAATGAAATGGAACACAGGGTGCAGCCTTCCTGCCAGCAGAGGAGGGGTCTCTGAAAAAGCTGGGTTGATGTAAGACTCCTAATATTTGGCTCTTACCATCCCCAGCCAGCCACAGGAAGGAACTTACAGAGAAGGTCCCAGATGACTGCCCTGCCACCAGGGGCCAGTTCTAGCTCCAGCTACTCTTGCAGCCTCATGGAAGAGATAAATAGAAGAGAAAGATGCAGGGACCCACGGATCACCACCCCTGTTCATTGCCCCTACCACCCAGAGCAGAGCAGAGGACACAGAGAGGGAACAGGGCTGGGAGGGGCTTTAATGCACAGTGACTCTGCCCACTAGTAAACATGACCCCACAAACCATCTTGCAATATAACCAAGCAGATGAGAGACATGAGGCTGAGGAAGGTGACATTCAAGGGCAAAGGGAGAAGGTGCTTTTAAGACATCATCTGCCTGATTTCAGGGCTGCAAATGCAGTCACTGGGCTACACTGCCTGCTCACCACCTCATAACGTCTCCCTCAACCTCAGTCTCTCCACCTTGAAACCGACAATGCCCACATCCCCTCCCATCCTTGTCATGAATGAGATGGTGTATTTAAGGCACTCAACCCGGGACATAAATTAGGTACTTATAAATGTTAGTTCCTTCATTTTAACCAAGAGAGGAACTGAGCTCCCTGAGTCTTTATCAACACACTCCATAGCATAATGATAGGGTGAGAGAAGTATTTCCATCAGGATCAATCAATACAAGGAAAAGTAACTTCAGGAGACACATAGGAGAGAGTGGGTTTTTAAACGGGTAGAAGTTTTCCATTATACCGACTTGCTTAGTGATTCACTGAGCTGTTTGATTAAAAAGACAGCAGATCTGAAGGATGTAAAATGCCAATCTTTCTGAGCAGCAATTATTTGTGATTAAATCACAGTGCCTTTTGAAGTAAGGAAGAAGACACTTTGCCTCAGGAGTGAGGTGACTCATGGAAAAGATTATTTCCCAGAGAGGAAGAAAAAGGCTGAAAGTAGAGCTTCAGAGGAGCCAGTACCCAAATGGATGCTTAGGCAAGGCCTCTCCAAGATATTCCTGGGGTCTGACTGTTGTTTCATTTTACTATTTAAAAAAACTCCACCAAACCCAGTTGCCATCGAGTCGATTCTGACTCATGGCAACCCCATATGTGTCAGAGTAGACTGTGCTCCCTAAGGTTTTCTTTTCTCTCTCTCTGTTTTTTTAAATTGTGCTTTAGGTGAAAGTTTACAGCTCAAGTTAATTTCTCATTCAAAAATTTATACACATATTGTTTTGAGACATTGGTTACAATCCCCACAATGTGACAGCATACTCCCTCATTCCATCCCAGGTTCCCTATGTCCATTCATCCAGTTCCTGTCCCTTCCTGCCTTCTTGTCCTGCTTTTGAACAGGAGTTGACCATTTGGTCTCATGTATTTGATTGAATTAAGAAGCACATTCCTCATGTGTGTTATTTTTGTTTTATAGGCCTGTCTAATCTTTGTCTGAAAAGTGGGCTTCAGGAATGGTTTCAGTTCTGGGTTAGCAGAGCATTCACAGGCCATAGTTTTGGGGGTTCCTCCAGTCTCTATCAGACCAGTAAGGCTAGTCCTTTTTTTGTGAATTTGAATTCTGTTCTATATTTTTCTCCTCCGCTGCCTGGGACTCTCTGTTGTGATCCCTATTAGGGCGGTCATTGGTGGTAGCTGGGCACCATCTAGTTCTTCTGGTCTCAGGCTGGTGGGGTCTCTGGTTCATGTGGTCCTTTAGCCCTCTGCGCTAGAATTTTCCTTATGTCTTTGGTTTTCTTTATTATCCTTTTCTCCTGGTGGGATGGGACCAATAGATGTATCTTAGATGGCCACTCGCAGGCTTTTAAGACACTAGACGCTACTCACCAAAATGGGATGTAAAACATTTTTCTTATGAAGTATGTTATGCTGATTGACCTAGATGTCCCCCAAGACTATGGTCCCCAGGTCCCATCACCAGCTATTTGGTCCCTCAAAGTGTTTGGATGTGTCTAGGAAACTTCTACACTTTTGCTTTGGTCCAGTTGTGCTGACTTCTCCTATACTGTGTGTTGTCCTTTCCTCACTCATGTTGACACTTGTCTACTATCTAGTTAGCGATCTCCCTCCCCGCTCTCTCCACACGCGTAACCATCAAAGAATACCTCTTTTCTGTGTGTAAACCATTTTTTGAGTTCTAATAATAGTGGCCTCATACAATAATTGTTCTTTTGTGACTGACTTATTTCACTCAACATAATGCCCTCCAGATTCATCCATGTCATGAGATGTTTTGTGGATTAATCATTGTTCTTTATCATTACATAGTATTCCATTGTGTGTATGTAACATAATTTGTTTATCCCTTCGTTTGTTGATGGACATTTAGGTTGTTTCCATCTTTTTGCTGTTGTGAACAATGCTGTGATGAACATGGGTGTGCATATGTCTATTTGTGTGACGGCTCTTATTTCTCTAGGTTATATTCCAAGGAGTGGGATTGCTGGATTGTATGGTATTTCCATTTCTAGCTTTTTAAGGAAGTGCCATATCGTTTTCCAAAGATGTTGTACCATTTTACATTCCTATCAGCAGTGCATGAGTTCCAATCTCCCCACAACCTCTCCAATATTTGTTATTTTGTGTTTCTTGGATTAGTGCCAGTATTGTCAGGGTGAGATAGTATCTTAATGTAGTTTTGATTTGCATTTTTTAATGGCTAATGATTGAGCATTCATATGTCTGTTAGCCACCTGAATATCTGCTTTGGTGAAGTGTCTGTTCATATCCTTTGCCCATTTTTTAATTGGATTTTTTGTTGTGGTTGTTCTGATAGTGTTACAGTATTTTGTAAATTTTAGAGATTGGACCCTTATTGAATATGTCATAAACAAAATGTTTTTCCCAGTCTGTACGTTCTCTTTTTACTCTTTTGGTGAAGTCATTTGATGAGCATAAGTATGATTTTAAGGAGCTTCCAGTTATCTAGTTTTTCTTCTGGTGTTTGTGCATTGTTAGTTATGGTGTTAGTTATGGTTCGTATACTATTTATGTCATGTATTAGGGCCCCTAGGGTTGTCGCTATTTTTTCTTCCATGATTTATTGCTTTAGATTTTATATTTAGGTCCTTGATCCATTTTGAGTTAGTTTTTGTCTATGGTGGGAGATATGGGCCCTGTTTCACTGTTTTACAGATGGATATCCAGTTATGCCAGCACCATTTGTTAAAGAGACTGCCTTTTCTCCATTTAAGGGACTTTGGGCCTTTGTCAAATATTAGCTGCTCATAGTTGGATGGATTTATGGCTGGGTTCTGAATTCCATTCCATTGGTCTATGTGTCTGTTGCTGTACCAGTACCTGGCTGTTTTGCCTACCATGGTGGTATAATAGGTTCTAAGAAAAGGTAGTGTGAGGCTTCCTACATTGTTCTTCTTCTTCAGTAATGCTTTACTTATCTGAGTCCTTGTCCATTTCCGTATAAAGTTGGTGATTTGTTTCTCCACGTAGTTAAAGAATGCTGTTGGACTTTGGATGAGGATTGCACTGTATCTGTAGATTGCTTTGGGTAGAATTGACATTTTCACAACGTTGAGTCTTCCTATCCATGAGCATGGTATGTTTTTCCACTTATGCATGTCTCTTTTGGTTTCTTGCAGTAGTGTTTTGTAGTTTTCTTACTATAGGTCTTTTACATCCCTGGTTAGATTTATTCCTCAGTATTTTATCTTCTTGGGGACTATTGTAAATGGTATTGATTTGGTAATTTCCTTTTCAAAGTTCTCTTTATTGGTGCAGAGGAATCCAACTGATTTTTGTATGTTTATCTTGTATCCTGCTACTTTGCTGATACTTTTACTTTTTTTTTTTTTTCCTATTAGTTCCTGTAGTTTTCTTATGCATTGTTTGGGGTTTTCTGTGTATAAGATCATATCATCTGCATATAGGGATACTTTTACTTCTTCCTTATCAGTTTGGATCCCCTATATTTCTTTTTTTTCCCCCTATTGTTCTGACTAGACCTTCAGCGCTATGTTTAATAAGAGTAGTGATAAAGAGCATCCTTGTCCGTTTCCCCTTCTCAAGCGAATGCTTTCAGTATCTCTCCATTTAAAATGATGTTGGCTGTTAGATTTGTATAAATGACCTTTATTACATTGAGAAATTTCCCTTCTGTGCTTATTTTGCTGAGAGTTTTTATCATGAACATGTGTTGGATTTTGTCAAATGCCTTTTTTACGTCAATTGATAAGATCATGTGGTGCTTTTGTTTTATTTATGTGGTGGATTACATTGATTGATTTTGTAATGTTGAAGCATTCCTGCATACCTGGTAAGAATCTCAATTGGTCATGATGTATTGTTTTTTAGATATGCTGTTGAATTCTATTGGCTGGAATTTTGTTGAGCATTTTTGAGCCTATGTTCATGATGGATATTAGTCTGAGTTTTCTTTTTTTGTCATTTCTTTCCCTGGATTTGGTATCAGGGTTATTCTGGCTTCATATAATGAGTTGGGGAGTATTCCTTCCTTTCTGTACTCTGAAGTAGCTTTAGTAGTATTGGTGTTAGCTTTTCTCTGAAAATTTGGTAGAATTCTCCAGTGATGGCTATCTGTGCCAGGACTCTTTGTTGTTGTTGGGAGTTTTTTTTTTTTTATTGCTTTTACAATCTCTTCTTTTGTTATGGGTTTGTTTAGTTTTTCTACCTTAGTTTGTGTTAGTTTAGGTAGGTTGTGTGTTTCTAGAAATTTGTCCATTTCCTCTAGGTTTTCAAATTTGTTGGAGTACAATTTTTCATAGTATTCTGTTATGATCCTTTTTATTTCAGTTAGGTTTGTTGTGATATCACCCATCTAATTTCTTATCTGGGTTATTTGCTTCCTCCCCTGTTTTTCTTTTGTCACTTTGGCCAGTGGTTTGTAGATTTTTTTGATCTCTTCAAGGAACCAACTTTTGGTCTTTTTGATTCTTTCAGTTGTTTTTATATTCTCTGTTTCATTTGTTTCTGCTCTAATCTTTATTATGTCCTTTCTTTGGAGCCTGATGGCTTTTTTTGCTGCTCTCTTTCTATTGAAGTTGTAGGGCTAATGTTTTGGTTTTGGCCCTTTCTTCTTTTGTGTGTGCATTTATTACTATGAATTGACCTCTAACACTGCCACTGCTGTGTTCCAAAGGTTCTGGTAAGATGTGTTTTCATCCTCATTCAATTCTATGAATTTCTTTATTCCATCCTTGATTTCTTTTATAATCCAGTAGTTTTTAAGCAAGGTGTTGTTTAGTTTCCATGTATTCAATTTTTTTTCTTGCTATTTCTGTTATTGATTTCTACTTTTATTTCATTATGATCAGAGAAGATGCTTTGTATTATTCTGATGTTTTGGATTCTTTTTTTTTTTTTTTAAAGTAAAAAGAAAGTTTTATTTGGCATATATTCAAAAGGACAAAAGTGGGAAATGGACAAGCATGCTGCCACAGCCATGTCTGCCCAAGTCCAAGGAAGGTAACAGAATCATCAGTATATATCAATATCACAAAATGGGTAGAATCATTGAAAGCATCACTTTTTCACTGATTGGCTAGAAATTGTAATCTTACATTTTGAATCATCTTTCTTAACAATCATTGGTACAGGTTTCAGTTAAGAAAGTCAGGAGGGTCTTCATCGGTCCAACAAATTCCTATTCATTAAACGTTAATAGAGAAAGACAAAAGGTGAGAAGTCCTTTGGGTTAGGTTTTATTGCCCTTTCGTGAAAACTTCCTTAAGATAATTTCTGAGATTTTCCCATCCGTTGTCTTATCTCAGGGCCCAGTTGCTGTGTCTTTGTGAGTCTGTGAGGGCCCAGCCCCAGCTGGGTCACATTTTTCCATGCTCATGGTCTGGGAACAATAATTCCAAATATTATTTCCTAAATCAGTCCCTCCTTTTGATCGGAGATTGGAGGTAACACATCAATGATCAATACCTGGACTTAGTCGAGCTCCTAGATGGCGGCCATTGCAGACTCTTTAAACTCACAGTGCTGATTTTCTACCGGATACCATCTCTTTCTTCACCAGGTTATTAAGTAAGAGTGATGTTCTCATCAGTCACATTGCTGGAGTGAGCAGACTCAATGTACATTAACATTTTAGCCTAAGGCCTTCTTTTGCCTCTTAGGTGTGTAAGACAATATAGGATAAATCTTATTATGGCTAATACTATCAGGATATAGACTAAGAATATTACTATTCCTTGCAGTAGTGATCCAGCCCATGTACTTATTGCTGATGGTAACCAACCAAACAAATCTGGTGTTTGTAAGAGTGTGACAATGTGTAACCAGTAACTCGTTGTCTGATTCTATGTATATCTTGTCTACAGCACAGACTACATTTTCTTGGACTAATAAAAAAAAATCTAAGGTTATTTTGTTAGCTTATGTCACCTTGGCTTATGAGATCAGAGATCACTGTTGTGCTTTTGTCTCATCTGTTTTTTGTCCCATAGTGACTGACAAATTTTCTTAAAGATTTCTCCAATTCAGCTATACCACAAGTAGGAAATAAAGCTACCAACCATATCCTGAGTGTTGGACCAATGGGTTTTCTTCTGACTTTCATTTTACAATGTGTAACAATTTAATATTATCTTTCCAGTATTTACTAACATTTTTACTATGAATACTCAAAGATAATCCTAAAGTTCTCAGAGTGCATTGTCCATGCATTCATCAGGAATATAAACAAGAGATTGCACACACAAATTCGCTACCAGTTGGAAAGGAATTATCTAAATTAGAAACATATCTACACAGAAACATATATCCATAAGGAGCACGCAAAGTTTGTCTGGAAGAAACAGAAAATATAGAAAAATTTACATGTGACAAGTTTTCATTAGAGAACTAATGATTAGCAAGATAATACAGGATGGACCTTTCCTGTAGGAGGTCTTCAGTTAGTCTGTTTAAAACATACTAAAAGTTCTTCCTAAGGGCAAGCTGCCCCTCCTTGGTTTACCTATTAACAGTCATGAGTCACTTTCTCAGAAGCAGAAATGGAACCAAAGAGAAAATGGAGTCTGTGCCATGAGGTCCATCTCCTCTGAGAATCTGGTTTCTTTAAGATACATAATTTTCTGCATCATAAGAGGGTGACAGTTTGATTACAAACATTAGACAGTTATTTCATATGACATTGTCTTAAACTTAAACTTGTACTTAAACTGATTACTAATTTACCCTAAACATAACTCTGTCTGATCTTTGAAGTTAGTTTCCTAAAACAGACCGAATTCTTCAAAAAAAAAAGCTCAATACCCAGAGCAAAATGGTCTTACTAGTTTATCTGGACCATTGTTTGACTCTAAGTATCTTCAGGAACCTGTTTTTTTCTCAAAGCTCAGGGTTCAAGAGGACACCCAAAGGCAAATATCCCATTTGGGTTGCCTCAACCTCCCTGAAAGCCAGAAATCTGGATTCCAGGAGAATTATATACAACTCTCTCATCATTCTTTCCTTTGGATCATGATCTTGTTATAGAATCTTCTATCAAAAATGTTCAGTAAATGGTAATTGGACATCATCTGTTTTTTAAGATTCCAGGCACCATACAGGAAACTGGGAAATAAAACAGAAACACTAACAATTCTATTAGGCCACTTGCCTGAAATAACCAATGAAACCATGACCCTAAGGTCTTTGAACCAAGGAAACAAATCTCATGAGGTGTTTGTCTCTACATAAGCAGCATCAGTTACTGCTTTTCATGGGCCTCAACAGTAACTACATTCTGCAAAACCTCAGATTGAGCATTAATATAAATACAGCAACATTTATCTATTAAGGCACAAAACTGTTTCTTAAGAAAACAGGAAAACTAATGCTGTTCTATTTTGTAAAATCATAGCTCAAATTTTAGACAGTTTTCTGGTTTTGATATCTACAGCTTGGCTAAGTTTACCAACAGGAACTTCTAATTCAAGAGTTACAATATCTAATCCTATTAGTTAGATAATTTAAGAGAAAGAAAAATAGTTTCTTATATCTAGAAATTAGGACCTTAAAACATCAGCAGTATTAAAAAAACCCATAGTTTCCTTTAGTTTACTCAGTCATATGTAGTTAATTTCTGTTCCACATGATTCTGGATCAGCCGCAGTCTGCAAACTCGTCAGCTTTTGCATATGAGCTCTGGAATTTTTATTCAGTCTAGTCACAGTCTTTTTAGCAAGTCCAATATAGTTCATCTTTTTGTTGAGATATTTTGGTCAAACATTTTCAGTAAATCAGCAAAGTAAAAACTTATCTGCAGATGACAAAACTTAATACGGCCATGATTAATTCATAAACATAATATTCTTAATAGTGAAAGACCTGATAGAAATTAATTATAAGCCCAACATAAAGGCCAAATAAAATCAGTTAAAAAAAACTTTAGATAAAAAATATTTCTAAATATATTCATTAACCATATTCAAACAACTTCAGATATAATGCATAATAATTTTGAGACAAAATACCATATAGTCAGGATATATTAAGAATATACCAAAATTATCAAACCTCTAAATACCTGAATAGTAATAAAAAAAACTTTATAGGTCAATGATGTGAATTCTCTAATCAAACCATTGGCTTTGATAATGCTAGATTCAAAAAGATACAGTTGCGACCAAGTTAGCAATAAAGAAATAATAATATAGGTCACTGTGAAACAATACTTAAATTATTCAACCAAAGATCTTAAAGTAAAAACCTTAGCTTTCTTTTCTAAAAGCCATGAGGCTTAGAATTCAGACTCCGGAATCTTATTCTAATGAGAGGCCAAACCTTTGTCTTCCAGGCAAATTACACAAAGAATAAATTAACCCTTTAACTCAGAAATTACATAAAATTTTGTTATTTTAACTGCGAGAAACCCAATTCTTTGTTTTATATGCTACTTAACATTAAAACTCCTAAAAATCTCATAAATTAAACCATTAAACTTTAGTCAGACAGACGAAACTTGACCATATCAAACAAATTTCTTCTCCAATAAACCTCTTAAACGTTGCCTTTGTTGCATACCTCTTATAGTGTATCCCTTTAAATGGCAAAAATGAACACTTATTCGCAGACTTAAATATATATATCTATATATCCTCCTGTGGCATAAAAAGACTAAGTATATGAACTTAAATTATGACAAGTATCTATTAATAACATCAATAGGCTACCTAAAATACCTTTGGAATTATTGTAAGCCTGTATACCATAAAACATTACAGTTGTTGAAAGAAAAGTCTATTTAAACATTCTAAGATTTCATTCAACTTTTACTACTTCCCATATTTTCCCCAATCTAATTTTAGCCCTTAAAGATTTTATCAACTGGCTTTGGAAATCACAAAGTCTTTGCTCACTTGGCCAGTTCCTTGATATGGGTATAATCTTAAGTGTTTGGCTACTGCTGGAAACATTTTTCCAGGCCACTTCAAGTGTGTCTCATTGTAATTTCTTTTTTTGACTTCTTGAAGTTCCCCTGTAATAGAGAGAACTTGTTTACGTTTTATGGTTAGGATCTACCCAGTTTCTGATAACTATAGCAAAGCAGCAATTTTTCTCATCTTTTGTCTTAAAAGAGCCTCCACCTAGCTGGAAACCGGTCTTTCAAAAGCGTCCCTGGAGTTACAGAACCTTGGAGACTGGGATGTGGTGAGGCCTGATTGTGCCCTGCCCTCACTCTCTTGACTCACGGAAGACATTTACATATGTTTAAATTGATAGACGCATTTTGAAAGACAAAAGATAGCTAATTTCTTTCTTTTTTACTGTTCTGGAACTGCTACTTTTACTTTAAGACAAAACTATCTTTTTTCCTTAAATAAAACACATTTCATATAATATCTAGCTTAAGTTACTTAAAAAGGTTTCACTTTTAAGATTGACGTAGTATAAAACATAAAGATCTTAGTGTACTTTTCAAATAGACCAATTTATATGAAAGTTTCTCCAAGTAGCTTTTAAAAATCTAAATCATAAGACAGACACAAGACACAGTTTTTCTGGATGAAGAAAGAACTGAGGTTCCATGACCAGCCTTACAAAAAACAGCAATTCTTAGCCACGACCTCCAACCTGATACAAGACAGAAACTGAGACACAATGCTCTAGACCAGAAGCAAGCTCTTAGAACGCGAGGAGACAGAAAGACCACATAAACTCACCAGATAATACCACACAAAACAAAGATACGGGAATCCTAGTTTCTTAAAGTGTTTATAGCAATTTTTGGTAAGATCGACTCAATTCTACAGAAAATACAGGTACAGAACTACCACTTCTCCCTTAAGTATCAAAACACAGGTCAGGAGCTGCCACTTCCTGCTGAGAATTTGGCAAAACAGGCAAGAGCTCCCACCTTGTTACCGCAATAACGCGGATTAGAGCCACCTGACGCAATAGCCAGTTCTGAGACAGGGGTGAGGTGAGCAGCAAGATGTTTATTATATATCGATATATAGGAGACAGAGGGGAATAGATTCCTCCAAAAAACCGGTCTCCTCCACTGGGGATCGGCTGAAGGCTTTTATAGGGACAGGATTATGGATCTTTTGTGGTAGTTTCCCCTTGAGGTGATGATGTCTTAGATGAGTTAACCTTCTACTGGTATTCTTAGAGGTTATCTGGTGACATCTTTGGGGATTATCTGGCGACATCCTGCTTTTTCTTGTCACAAGATGGGTACTCTGTTTGGTTTTTCATTCTTAGATCATTATCACTTGTTTTCCACCCTCCAGGGAGGAACATCAGTTAATCTTAAACCTTTTTGTTGAGACTGGAATGGGAGGGAAAAATCACAAGACAATGTGACGGTTAGCAATGAGGAGTAAATAATAGTGAGCTGGGCCTATGCAGCCTCTTCCAACCTCTCCCTGCGAATTTGGCAAATCAGAGCACTATTTTCCAGGTTTTCTCTGAGCCACAAAAAAGAAACCTAATGAGCAACGCCGCGGGGTTTGGACAATGTTTTGCTTAGACCAATGTGTACCTTCGTTGCATGAGATTTTTCTTGTGGGTGGCAGGCAGCCTAGTGCTCTAGCCTGTCTCGTGATAGCCTTATCCTGTCAAGGGAGACTTTAACGCTCATGAAGAGCGCCGGCGACCGCCCTAATGGCCTTTACTGGTCGACCCGTGCCCGACTTTTTTGTGGCTTATAGTGGCTCAAAGCTCTTTGAAAATAGAATTACCTCTTCAAACACCTGAATCCAGGCCTAAACTGCAGTTCACTTACAGAGTTACTAAATGTCACTCTTAACCAAACGATCAAGCAAAAATCTAAGAAAGATTTTCCTTAATCAATCAACTGGTTTTACAAACAAATATGCGAAACAAAACTTAAGAAAACATGAGAAAGAGAACAATAAAAGAATAAGCAAAGGTTTGTTTTCTGAGAACACTCACCCTGTCGATGTCGAAGGGACATGGAGTGGGAACACATGGGTCCAGAATATAGGACTTTTCTTTGCCGGCTTCTGCTCCACAGTCCAGGTCTCTTCGAAGTTGACTGGATTCATAGCTTCAGATCCTGCTCACAGAGCCATTAACCGTTGTAGGGGAAACACATCACAAAGTTTAGCAAATTAAAAAGGAAAGTTTTATTTGGCATATATTCAAAAGGACAAAAGTGGGAAGTGGACAAGCATGCTGCCACAGCCATGTCTGCCTGAGTCCAAAGAATATTACAGAATAGGCAAGAATGGGAAAACGGACAAGCATGCTGCCACAGCCATGTCTGCCTGAGTCCCTTGGATTCTTTTAAGGCTTGCTTTGTGGCCCAAAGTGTGGTGTATTCTGGAGAATGTTCCATGTGCGTTGGAAAAGTATATATACTTGGGTGCTGCTGGGTGGAGTGTTCTATATATGTCTATGAGGTCATGTTGGTGGATTGTGACATTTAGATCTTCTGAAATTTATTGAGTTTCTTTCTAGATGTTCTGTCCTTCACCAAAAGTGGTGTGTTGAAGTCTGCTACTATTATTGTGAAGCTGTGTATTTCTCTTTTCAATTCTGTCGGAGTTTGTTTTATGCATTTTGGAGCCCTGTCATTGGGTTTGTAAATATTTATTATGGTTATGTCCTCCTGGTGTACTGACCCTTTAATCATTATATAGTGTCCTTCTTTATTCTTTATGGTGGATTTTTCTTTAAAGTCTATTTTATTGGAGATTAATATTACCACTTCTACTCTTTTTTGGTCGTTGTTTGCATGATAAATTTTTTTGCATCCTTTGAGTTTTAGTTTATTTGTGTCTTCGTGTCTAAGGTGTGTCTCTTGGAAACAGTATATAGTCATTTTTTTTTTTAATCTATTCTGCAACTCTCTCTCTACTGGTGCCTTTAGGCCATTTTGATTCAGTGTAACTATTGATAGGTATAAGTTTTTGCTGTCATTTTGAAGTATTACTTTTTTCGTAGTGTTGACAATTTCTTTGTTTCACTTAATTTTCTGTGCTGAGTTCTTTTTGTTTATGTATTTTCTTTTCGCCCCTATTATTGTTGATTTTGTGTTTGCTGAGTCTATGTTTTTCTTCTTTTTTATTTTGATGGGCCTTTTGTTAGCTTCTTTTGTGGTTACCTTGAAATACCTTAATTTTCTAAGTTTAAACCAGTGTTTAATTTCTTGATATCATTTTAACTTCCTCTCCATAGGGAAGTTCTATGACTACACTGTTTATTCCCTCTTTTTTGACCTTGTTGTCATTTACATATTGATGTCTCTGGTTCCCCATTTTCAGTGTTTTAGCTTTGATTTGTTTTTGTGAATTCCCTATCTGGGTTGATAACTGGTTGATTTGTCCTGTGTCCTAGTCTTGTACTCTTGTACTGTTGTCTGATGTAGTTGGTTCTCTAACCAGAGGACTCCCTTTAATATTTCTTGTAACTTTGGTCTGGTTTTTAACAAATTTATTTTTTTTTTGTTTATCTGGAAATGACCTAATTTCACCATTGTATTTGAGAGACAATGTTGTTGGATATATAATTTTGGCTGGCAATTTTTTTCCTTCAAGGCTTTATATAGGTCATCCCATTGCCTTTTTGCCTTCATAGTTTCTGCTGAATAGTCAGAGCTTAGTCTTATTGATTCTTCTTTGTAGGTGACTTTTTGTTTAGCCCTACCTACTCTCAAGATTCTATCTTTGTCTTTGGTTTTGCCAAGTTTGATTATGATATTTCTTGGTGACTTTCTTTTGAGGCCTACCTTGTATGGGGTTTGTTGATCTTCTTGGATAAACATCTTCCCCTTTCATAATATTAGGGAAGTTTTTTGCCAGCAAGTCTTCAACAATTCTCTCTGTGTTTTCTGTTATCCTCCCCTGTTCTGGAACTCCAATCACTCATAGTTTTTTCCTCTTGATAGTATCCTGCATAATTCTTAGGCTTTCTTCATTTTTTTTAAAATTCTTTTTACTGATTTTTTCTTCAAACAAACTGGTGTTGAGGGATTTACCTTCAGTATCACTAATTCTGACTTCCATTGTCTCAATTCTGCTCCTAAGACCTTCTATTGAGTTGTCTAATTCTGAAATTTTATTGTTAATCTTTTAGGTTTCTAGTCACTATCCTTGTATGATTTCTAGCAGCCTGTTTATTCTACTGTTTTGTTCTTGTATTGTTTTCCTGAATTCTTCTATTGCTTTGTCTCTGTGTTCCTTGGCTTGGTCTGAATTTTGCATACTCTCCTTCCTGATCTCTTGGAGAGCTCTGTATATTAGTCTTTTGAATTCTTTATTAGGTAGTTCCATTGCTTTGTCTTCTTCCAGAAGGTTTTCTGGTTCTTTATTTTGGTGGCTTGCTAGAGCCATCTTGTCCTGCTTTTTTATGTGACTAGATGTTGACTGTTGTCTCCTAGACATCAATAAGTTATATTTATTTATTTATTGTATTTTTGTTTGCTGTATCCTGTATTTTTGTTTTGTTTTGATATACCCAAGTAGCCTGGTCGTGTGAGCTACTTTGGTTGTTGGTATCGCTGAAGCTCTTAGGTGGCCAGAGCAGCTACTGGATGTGGGAGTCCAGGAGTCTGTTCACTGTTCTTGTGGGGGTGCATTTATTCACAGCACAAGTGTCTGGGTTGTTGGTCACTGAATGTGTGATTCAGACTCTCACCTATAGTCCTAGGTGGGCAGAGCTGTGTGGGGGTGTTCGGAGCAGACACAGGTCTCTGGTTGCAGTGGGGGGTGATGTGTGGGGCAAGGCTGAGGGCTGATGGCTGTGCCTAGGTGCCTGGATGGAGGTTATGTCCCTGTCCTCTAGAATGCATAGTGAAGTGCATCCAGTCCTTGGACCCAGTTCTGTTGACTGGAGAAATTGGGAGGCATCACTAATTCTCAGACCCCTGTTGTGGGTGGCTAGATGGAGTGGGCAGTACCACCAGCCCTGAGGTCCCTGGTGTGGATGGGTGAGGCTCTTTCTTAGCGGGAAGGGGGGTGTCAAATGTCACAAATCTGCAGCTCCCCCTTGGTTGCTGCAGGTGAAAATGGGCTTCAGATGTAAGTCCTGCCATTTTATGCTAATGAGGGTATGTAGTGTTGAACTGGTCCACAAAGGATTAGGTGGGTGTGAAGGGCACTGCAAGATCGTGGACCTTGTATGCCAGTGATTGTGCAAAGGGGCAGGGTCTCCTGACCGGCCTTGAGTTCCTGACTTAGGGGATGTGGCTTTGTTGAATGCCATGGGACTGGTGTCACAGTGGGGTGGGGGATGGGTGAGGGGGATGGGAGTACTTCTCTGCTGTGA
This sequence comes from Trichechus manatus latirostris, assembly GCF_000243295.1. Lineage (NCBI taxonomy): Eukaryota > Metazoa > Chordata > Mammalia > Sirenia > Trichechidae > Trichechus > Trichechus manatus. The sequence continues at coordinate 3,881,502 of NW_004443947.1, read as the reverse complement.
AGCTCTGGGGGCAGAAGGGTTATTTTGCCAGCATGCGCAGTGGGTTGGGAGCTTCCACTTAACTTTTGCAGGTCTGGTGTTGCTCCTGTTTGGTTCTGGAGGTGCATGCAGATTTGCTGCTGCTCGGCTGCACCAGATGTGGTGGCTTTCGGCTTGGGATGTTGCTGCTTGCCTCAGCCTGTGTGCGTTGTGCAGACTCAGCTAGCAGGATGCTGGCAATCCCACAATCTGTAGTTTCTCGTTTTTGCTGCTTTTAAGTTGTCTCTCCTTCCACCTGCCACTGAATCTGATTCTTCAGCTTTGTCTTTGATGATTAGGATTTCTACATTGTTATATATATTGATTCATTTGTTTTTTCAGATCTTTGTTGTAAGAGGAAAGACAGGAAGCATCTGACTATTCTGCCATCTTGGCCCTGCCTCTCCATAGAGTTTTCAATGGATGTCTTTTTTTTTTTTATTGTACTTTAAATGAAGGTTTACAGAACAAATAGTTTCTCTTTAAACAGTTAGTACATATATTGTTTTATGACAATGGTTAA
>NW_004443947.1:3871477-3880212 GCF_000243295.1 Trichechus manatus latirostris | reverse complement strand
ACCCTTCACCAAAGTTACCACTTACCTACTGTCTATTTAGTATTTCCACCCAACCCCTCCCACCCCTCATAACCAACAAAGATTGTTTCTTTTTGTGTGTAAACTTTATCATGACTTTTTACAATAGTGCTCTCATACAATATTTGTGCTTTTGTGATTGACTTATTTCACTCAGTATAATGTCCTCCAGTTTGATTCACGTTATGAGATGCTTCACAGATTCATCATTGGTTGTTTATCATTGCAAATACTCAATTGTGTGTATGTACCATGTTTATCTATTCATCTGTTGATGGACATCTAGGTTGTTTCCATATTTTTGTTATTGTGAACAATGCTGCAATGAACATAGGTGTGCATATGTCTATTTGTGTGTCAGCTCTTATTTCTCTAGGATATATTCTTGGGAGTGGGATTGCTGCATTGTATGGTATTTCTATTCTAGCTTTCTAAGGAAACGCCATATCATTTTCCAAAATGGTTGTATCATTTTGCATTCCCACCAGCAGTGCGTAAGAGTTCCAATCTCCCCGCAGCCTCTCCATTTGTTATTTCCAGTTTTTTTGATTCAAGCCAGTAATGCCAGGGTGAGATGGTATCTCATTGTGGTTTTAATTTGCATTTCTCTAATGGCTAGTAATCATGAGCACTTCCTCATGTGTCTGTCGGTCACTTGAATGTCTTTTTTTGTGAAGTGTCTGTTCATTTCCTTTGCCCATTTTTTAATTGGATTATTTGTCTTTTCTTTGTAGAAGTGTTGGATTTTCTTATAGAGTTTAGAGATTAGACCTTTGTCTGACTTGTAACGTCCAAATTTTTTTTCCCAGTCTGTAGGTTCTCTTTTTACTATTTTGGTGAAGTCTTTTGATGAACATAAGTGTTTAATTTTTAGAAGATCCGAGTTATCTAGCTTATCTTCTGTAGTTTGTGTGTTGTTGGTTATAGTTTGTATCCTCTTATGCCATGTATTAGGGCCTCTAATGTTGATCCTATCTTTTCTTCCATGAACTTTATAGTTTTTGGGTTTATATTCAGGTTTGTGATCTTTTTGAGTTAGTTTTTGTGTATGGTGTGAGGTATGGGTCCTGTTTCATTTTTTGCAAATGGACTTCCAGTTTTGCCAGCACCATTTGTTAAAAAGACTGTCTTTTCCCCATCTGATGGACTTTGGGACTCTGTAAAAGATCGGGTGACTGTAGGTGGATGGATTTACATCTGGGTTCTCAATTCTGGTCCATTGGTCAATGGTCAATGTATCTGTTGTTGTACCAGTACCAGACTGTTTTGACTATTGTAGTTGTATAGTAGGTTCTGAGGTCAGGAAGTGCGAGTCTTCCTACTTTATTATTCTTCTTCAATAGAGCTTTACTCCTCTGGGGCTTCTTCCCTTTCCATATAAAGTTAATGATTAGTTCTTCCATCTTTTGAAAGAATGTTGTTGATATTTGGATTGGGATTGCATTGTATTTGTAAATTGCTTTGGGTAGAATTGTCATTTTCACTATGTTGAGTCTACCTATCCATGAACATAGTGTGGTTTTTTATGTAGATTCCTTTGGGTTTCTTGCAGTAGTGTTCTGTAGTTTTCTTTGTATAGGTCTTTTACATCCCTGGCTAGATTTATTCCTAAGTATTTTATTTTTTTAGGGGCTATTATAAATGGTATTGTTTTCCTGATTTCCTTTTTCATCATTCTCTTTATTGGTGTATAGGAATCCAACTGATTTTTGTATGTTTATCTTGTATCCTGCTACTCTGCTGAATCTTTCTATTAGTTCCAGTAGATTTCTCATGGAGTCTTTAGGGTTTTCTATGTATAGTATCATATCATCTGCAAACAGGGACAGTTTAACTTCTTCATTACCAATTTGGATGCCCTTTATTTCTTTTTTTTGCCTTATTGCTCTAGCTATGACTTCCAGCACAATGTTAAATAGGAGTGGAAATAAAAGACATCTTTGCCTTGTTCCTGTTCTCAAGGGGAATATTTTCAGCCTCTCTCTATTTAGAATGATGTTGGCCGTTGGTTTTGCATAGATGCCCTTTATTACACTGAGAAATTTCCCTTCTATACCTTTTTTATTGAGAGTTTTTATCAGGAATGGATGTTGGACTTTGTTGAATGTTAATGGCTGATTTTTTGGAAGTAAATTGCCGGGCCTTTCTTTTGAGGCACCTCTGGTTGGACTTGAGCTACCAACCTTTTGGTTAGTAGCAAAACACTTAACTGTTTGCTCCACCCAGTGATGCTATTTTATAAGTGAACATTAAATAAAATTACAAAAATGCAGAAAAGAAGAAAAAAATTCCCAGTCCCAGCACCCTAATGTAACCACCGGTAACATTTTTTAGCAGAAGGTGCCTTGAAAAGGGCTTTTGTTGTGAATAAAGACAAGCATTTAAACACTTAGCCACTGAAGCCTTAGAGGGTGCACCCCTGCTGCTTGTAGACCACATGCATGCCTGTGATGTCTTGCACTTGGTGTGCTCCATGTAGGTGATGGCATTGTAGATCATGTTCTCCTGAAAGACCTCGAGCACCCTGTAAGTTTCCTCATAGACGAGACTGGAAATGTGCTTGACACTAGCATGCTGAGCCAGGTGCTGGATGGGGGGCTTGGAGATGCCCTGGATGTTGTCACGAAGCACCTAAAGGTGGCACTTGGTGACTCCTTTACCAAGATTCTTCCCTCCCTTACCCGAACCAGATATGATGAGGCAGAGGAGACTGTCCAATGCATTGTGGTGACTATTTTTATATATTTCCTTCTAGCTTTTAGCCTTTTATCCCCTCTGCATGACTTTCTTTGTCTGTTTGCATCATTGTAATCCTCTAATTTTGTATCTGGCCCAAGTATGAGTGGAAAGAGCACAGAATTAGAAATCAGAGTTTAAATTCCATCACTTACCAGCTGAGGGATTTTGGAAAAGCTATCTGTCATCTATGAACTTCTGTCTTCTCATCAATAAAATGAGGTAATAAAACACTCATCACAAAGGGTTTGTCTTAATTATCTAGTGCTGCTATAGCAGAAATACCACAAGTGGGTGGCTTTAACAAACAGAAAAATTTTCTCACAGTTTAGGAGGCTGGAAGTCTGAATTCAGGAAGCTGGCTCTAGGGAGAGGCTCTGTGGGCTTTGGAGGAAAGTCCTTGGCTCTTTGAGCTTCTGCTCCTGGGCAGCCTTCACGTGGTTTGGCATCTCTTTACCCATCTCTGCTTCTTAGCTGGCTTGTTTAATCTCTTATATCTCAAAAGAAATTGATTCAAGATATACCTTACACTAATCCTGCCTCATTAACATAACAAAGACAACCCATTCCCAAATGGGATTATAACCATGGGCATAAACCAAAAAAAAAAAAAAAAAAAAAAAAAATCCCATTGCCATCGAGTTGATTCTGACTCATAGCAACCCTACAGGAACAGAGTAGAACTGCTCCATTGGGTTTCCAAGGAGCAGTTGGTGGACTCAAACTGCTGACCATGGAGCCACCAGGTCTCCAACCACCGGCATAAAAGTTAGGAATTGTAATACATATTTTGGGGGGACACAGTTCAATGCAGGATTGTTGTCAGGATTGATTAGATAATATAGGTAAATTACAGGCACGTTGTATGTACTCAATAAATGACCCATCCCATGTGCCCATGAATCAGAAAAGGCTCTTTGGTTGTGCAGAAAAAGCTGGTCCAGCAGGCTCCAGGAAGGGCCAGACATGGAGCCATTCCAAAGATCCCTGCAACTCCTCAACCAGAGTCAGGAGACCTTTATCTAGGGGCCAAAAGCCAATTTACCATCATTCCTCTTCCATCTCCAAAGATCTCATTCCAGTGTTCATACTCCAGCATGGGAGAATTAGAATTCAACATCTCAGCATGGGACCTGGCCCTGGGCTTCCTCAGCCACAGCTGGAGACAGGTTTACAGGATCATAGCCAACCTAGTTGTTGTGAACTGATAGCCAGTCACTCTAATTTTGTTAATTCCACTCTGATATTTTAATTTCATGTTATAAGCATTTTTCCAGTTTACCACTGTTTCTTTATCACAGTGTTTTTAATGCTCCAGAAAAGTCAGTCAAGGCAATGGACTGCTATTTTGTGGTATATTTTCCGTTGTTGAAGAGCGAAATTATTTCCTGAATGATACACTTGGCTGAACATAGTAATAGGTATGTGTTTAGCACTTGGGGAATTCCCAGACATTGCAAAACCCTCAAAGTAATTGAGCCCCCATCCCCTGAATGGACTGGCCTATTCCTCAGAGTGTTTGAGACCCCCATCCTCTGAATAGACTGGCCTGAGACCCCCATCTCATTCCTCAGCACCTCTGACTTCCCTATCTTATGAGTGTGCAAATGGTCTCCTGATTTTTCTGATGTCCTGCCAGGCAGTCTATGGAATGGTCCACAACATGTGACAGAACAGAAGTGAGACTCTCAAGAAAGCCACCTAGGCCTTATCTACAAGTAATCTGAAAACATTCTTTATCATCTCTAAGCCAAAGATCAGATAACATGAAAAATATTTGGTGGGGGAAAGTTCGTAAGATTTTATTATTGAAAGCATACTGAATTTTGAGACTGTAAAGAGGATCCTCAGGTTATTTTTATTTTTACAAGAAACCTATTGGAAATCATACAGTCCCTAAAATCAGGCTGCTCTCACCAATGAGAGCACTGGGACTTTGCTTTAGGCTAAGATTTAATCTGCTTGCACTGGTAACCTCCACCTAATTAGAATCTGCAATTGCAGGACTCAGCATTATTTTAAAATTGGGAATTCAATTATTTCCTTTCATCCTTTCTTACTTTCAAAACACAAACTGGATAATAGTGATGCTGTTCTAAAACATCAGGTGCCTCCACAGGGAGAGTTATCCATGGGGCTTTTTGGTGAAAGAAAGTTTGGAAACTGCTGATTAAGTTGTTCTGCTGTCCATTCATTCAAGAAACACTTGGTAAGCATTGTGTACTTAAGTCTGTTCTAGGTGCTGGGGAAACAGTGGTAAAGACAAAGCTCTTGCTGACATGGAGTTCATATCTCAGTTCAGAAAATTTAATCTGTTGTTAGGTGCCATCAAGTCAATTCCAACTCATAGCAACCCAATGTGACAGACTAGAACTGACCTATAGGGTTTTCTAGGCTATAATTTTTATGGGAGCAGATCACCAGCTCTTTCTCTAGCAGAACCACTAGGTGAGTTCCAACTTCCAACCTTTCAGTTAGCAGCCGAGTGCTTAACCATTGTGCCACTAGGGCTCCTTATATCCCATAAAAAAGATACTCTATGTTGATTTGTGGGGAATTGGTGGTTTAGTGGTAGAATTTTCATCTTCCATGTGTGAGATCTGGGTTTGATTCTCAGCCAATGCACTTCATGTGCAACCACCACTTATCTGTCGGTGAAGTCTTACGTGTTGCTATGATGCTGAACAGGTTTCAGCAGAGCTTCCAGACTAAGACAGACTAGGAAGAAAAGCCTGGAAATCAACTTTCAAAAATCAGCCAATAAAAACCTTATGGATCGAGGCAAGGCTAAGATGGTGGAATAGACAGACACTTTCTGTCATCCCTCTTACAACAAAGACAAGAAGAAACAAGTGAATCAATTATAGATGACAACCTAGGAACCTTAATTATGAACGACAAATCTGAAGAAACAAAACTGAGCAGCAGGTGGAAGGAGAGGCAATTTCAGTGGAGAAGTACAGATCATGAGCTCACCAGCACCCTGCTAGCTGAGTCTGGCCAGCACACACAGGCTGAGGCAAGCTCGACATCCAAAGATGAGTGCCATCACACTGGGTGCAGCCAAGCAGCAAGGAATCTACACGCACCTCCAAAACCAAGTAGGAGTGACAACAGACCTGCAAAAGTTAAGTACAAGCTTCTGACTTACCTTGCGTGGGGGGAAAATAACCCGTCTCCCTCCCAGAGTTTCACTGCAAAGAAGTGCTTTCTTCCCCTCACCCACCTCCCACCCTGCTCTGTTCCAACACCAGTCTGGCAGTATTCAACAACTGCTACGCCCCCTAAGCCAGGAACTCAGGGCTCTCACCACCCACACCAGTCTTACAGCTTTAAAAAATGCCATGCCCCCTAAGCTGGGAACTCAGTGTGGGTCAGGAGTCGCTGACCCTTTGCCCAGCCACTGGCATAAGGGACTCCACTGACTTGCAGCACCCTTCACCCACTCCTAGACCTATGTGGGCTGATTCAACACCACGTGCCCTCACTAGCATAAAACAGAAGGGCATACACCTGAAACCCATTTTCAACTGCAGCAGCCAAGGGGGAGCTGTAGATTCATGACATTAGACACTGTTCTGCCTCTTAAACAGAAGCCTCACCCACCAACACCAGGGGCCTGAGGACTGGCAGTACCACTCACTCCATCTAGCCACCCATGACAGGGGTTTGAGAATAAATGGTGCCTCCCAGTCCCTCCAGCCAACAGCACTGGGTGCCCAAGGACTGGCTGCACTACTTTGTCTTAGTCATCTAGTGCTGCTGTAACAGAAATACCACAAGTGGATGACTTCAACAAAGAGACATTTATTCTTTCACAGTCCAGTAGGCTACAAGTCCAAATTCAGAGCATCAGCTCCAGGAGAAGGCTTTCTCTCTCTGTTGGCTCTGGAGGAACGTCCTTGTGATACGTCAGTCTTCCCTTGGTCTGGGAGCTTCTCAGCACAAGATCTGCAGGTCCAAAGGACGTGCTCTGGTCCTGGCACTGTTCTTGGTGGTATGGGATTTCCACATTGTGTCTCTGTTTGCTTCTCTCTTTTATATCTCAAAAAAGATTGGATTAAACACTCTCTAATCTTGTAAACCTCATCAGTATAACCTCGTCATAGTGATAGAGTTTACAACACATAAGGAAATCACGTATAACCTCATCATAGTGAGAGAGTTTACAACACATAAGGAAAGCATACCAGCATTACAGAAGGGTACACAATCGTACAATACTGGGAATCATGACCCAGCCAAGTTGACAGATACTTTTGGTGGACAAAATTCAATCTATGACACCCTTCCACTATGTGCTGTAGGGAACAGGGACACTACCTCCACCCAGGCAGCTGGGGGGCAGCTATCAGACCCCTGCCTTGCTCCACACATAGCCCCCTACTGTGCCCTATCTGAACACCCCCACACAGCCCTGCCCATCTAGGACTGTAGGTGAGAGTCTGCACCACACACTCAGTGATCGACAACCTGGACACCTGTGCCACACCCCACAAGAAAAATGAACTGACTCCTGGGCTCACACACCTAGTAGCTGCTCTGACCACCTGGAGACAGGACATGAGAGCTTCAAAGATGCCAATAACCAAAGTAGCTCACACACCCAGCCTACCTGGGCATATCAAAACAAAACAAAAACCAAAAACACAGTAAACAAACATACAATAAATAAATACAATAATTTACTGATGCCTCAGAGACAACAGTCAATATCAAATCACATAAAGAAGCAGGTCAAGATGGCTCCAGCAAGTGATCAAAATAAAGAACCAGGAAACCTTCCAGATGAAGATAAGTTAACAGAACTGCCTGAGATAGAATTCAAAAGACTAATATACAGAACTGTCCAAGAGATCAGGAAGGAGATAGCCTCAAAACTCAAACCAAGCCAAGGAACACCCAAAGTAATAAAGGAATTCAGGAAAACAATACAAGAACAAAACAACAAAATTAACAGGCTGATAGAATCCATACAGAGACAGTGGCTAGAAATCCAAAGGATTAACAACATAATTTCATAATTAGACAATTCAATAGAAGGTTATAGAAGCAGAATTGAGGCAATGGAAGTCAGAATTAGTGAGATTGAAGATAAATCCTTTGACACTAATTTGTTTGAAGAAAAATCAGAGAAAAGAATTCAAAAAAAGAAGAAAACCTAAGAATTATGTGGCACACTATAAAGAGGGAAAAACCTATGAGTGATTGGAGTACCAGAATAGGAAAGGATAACAACAAATACAGAAAGAATTGTTGACGATTTGCTGGCAGAAAACTTCTCTGATATCTTGAAAGATGAGAAGACATCTATCCAAGAAGCTCAACGAACCTCAGACAGGGTAGATTCTAAAAGAAAGTCACCAAGACGTATCAGAATCAAATTTGCCAAAACTAAAGACAAAGATAGAATCTTGAGAGTGGTTAGGGACAAAAAAAGTCACCTACAAAGGAGAACCAATAAGACTAAGCTCTGACTACTCAGCAGAAACCATGCAGGCAGGAAGGCAATGTGATGACATATATAAAACCTTGAAAGAAAAAAATGCCAGCCAAGAATAATATATCCTGCAAAACTCTCATTCAGATATGATGGTGAAATTAGGTCATTTCCAGATAAACAGAAAATTAAGGGACTATGTGAAAAAACAAACCAAACTTACAAGAATTATTAAAAGGAGTCCTTCAGTCTGAGAACAAACAACATCAGACCACAGGCTGCATCTAACACACAAGATTGTACCACCCAGATACCAACCTAGGAAATGAACTCTTAAGGACTATTCAAAACCAACAGGGAACCAGAGAGGTTAATCTGTAAACGACAACAGCATCAGAAAAATAAAAGAGGGAATAAACGGTGTAGGTATAGAACCTTCTAATGGAGAGGAAAGGAAGGCAATCCCAAGTATCCAAAATGTTGAGGTAATACAAAGTAGCTTCTCTGACCACAAAGCCAACAAGGTAGAAATAAACAACAG
>NW_004443947.1:3867217-3870839 GCF_000243295.1 Trichechus manatus latirostris | reverse complement strand
AAAAAAAAAACTCCCAACAAAAAAAAGCCCTTGCCCAGATGGCTTCACTGGAGAATTCTACCAAACATTCAGAGAAGAGCTTACACCATCACTACTCAAACTATTTCAGAACATAGAAAAGGAAGCGACACTTCCGAGTTAATTCTATGAAGCCAGCATAACCCTGATACCAAAACCAGGCAAACACACTACAAAAATTAAATTATAGACCAATATCTTTCATGAATATAGATGCAAAAATTCTCAACAAAATTCTAGTCAATACAATTCAACATCATATCAAAAAATAATACACCACAGAAGGGTGAGACAGCACACAATACTGCAAAGCCAGCACAACTTGTACATGGAAAGTTTATGGAAGCTCCACAGACACATCCAAACTCCCTGAGGGACTGAATTGCTGGGCGGAGGGCTGGGGAACCATAGTCTTGGGGAACATCTAGATCAATTGTCATAACACAGTTTGTAAAGAAAATGTTCTACATTCTACCTTGGCGAGCAGTGTCTAGGGTCTCAAAAGCCTGTGAGCAGCCATCTAAGATACTCCACTGGTCTCACCCCTTCGGCAGCAAGGGAGAATGAAGAAAACAAGATACAAGGGAAAGATCAGTCTAAGAGGACTAATGGACCATAACTACCACGACCTCTACCAGACTGAGTCCAGTACAACTACATGGTACCGTCACTGACTGTTCTGACTGGAATCACAACCAAGGGTCCCAGACAGAGCTGGAGAAGGATGTAGAACAAATTCTAACTCATAAAAAAAGACCAGACTTACTGGCCTGACAGAGACTGGAGAAACCTCTAGAGTATGGCCCCTGGACACCCTTTTAGCTCAGTAATGAAGTCACTCCCAAGGTTCACCATGCAGCCAAAGATTAGACAGCCCCATAAAACAAAACAAGACTAATCGGGCACAACAGTCCAGGGACAAGGACTAGAAGGCAGGAGGGGACAGGAAAGCTGGTAATAGGGAACCCAAGGTTGAGAAGGGACAGTGTTGACATGTCGTGGGGTTGTTAACCATTGTCATGGGGCAATATGTGTACTAACTGTTTAATGAGAAACTACTTGTTCTGTAAACCTTCATCTAAGGTACAATTAAAAAAATAATACACAACAACCACAAAGGTATGCAAGGATAGTTCAACGTTAGAAAATCAATCAACGTAGTCCACAACACAAATAAAAGGAAAGAAAAGAATCACATGATCATATCAATTGAGGCAGAAAAGGCATTCGACCAAGTCCCACACCCACTACTGATAAAAATTCTCAATAAAATATACATAAAAGGGAAATTTCTCAACATAATAAAGGACATCTATGCAAAACCAACAGCCAACATCATTTTTAATGGAGAGAGGCTGAAAATATTTCCCTTGAGAACAGGAACAAGACAAGGATGTCCTTTATCTCCACTCTTATTTAACACTGTGCTGAAAGTCCTAGCTCCAGCAATAAGGCAAGAAAAAGAAAGAAAGGGCATCCAAATTGGTAATGAATAAGTTAAACTGTCCCTGTTTGCAGATGATATGATACTATACATAGAAAACCCTAAAGACTCCATGAAAACTATTGGAACTGATAGATTCAGCAGAGTAGCAGGATACAAGATGAACATAGAAAAATCAGTTGGATTCCTATACACCAATAAAGAGAATGATGAAAAGTAAATCAGGAAAACAATACCATTTATAATAGCCCCTAAAAAAATAAAATACTTAGGAATAAATCTAACCAGGGATGTAAAAGACCTATACAAAGAAAACTACACAGCACTACTGCAAGAAACCCAAAAGGATCTACATAAATGAAAAACATCCTATGCTCATGGATAGGTAGACTCAACATAGTGAAAATGACAATTCTACCCAAAGCAATTTACAAATACAGTGCAATCCCAATCCAAATACCAATAACATTCTTTAAAGAGATGGAAGAACTAATCATCAAATTTATATGGAAAGGGAAGAAGCCCTGGAGAAGTAAAACTTTATTGAAGAAGAATAAAGTAGGAGGACTTGCTCTACCTGACCTCAGAACCTACTATACAGCTACGATAGTCAAAACAGCCTCGTACTGGTACAAAAACAGATACATTGACCAGTGGAACAGAATTGAGAACCCAGATGTAAATCTATCCACCTACAGTCACCTGATCTTCGACAAGGGCCCAAAGTCCATCAGATGGGGAGAAGACAGTCTTTTTCAACAAATGGTGCTAGCAAAACTGGATGTCCATCTGCAAAAAAAATGAAACAGGACTCATACAGCATATACAAAAACTAATTCAAAATGGATCAAAGACCTAAATCTAAAGCCAAAAACTATAAGATTCATAGAAGAAAAAATAGGATCAATGCTAGAGGCCCTAATGCATGGCATAACAGGATACAAACCATAACCAACAACACACAAACTACAGAAGATAAGCTAGATAACTGGATCTTCTAAAAATTAAACACTTATGCTCATCAAAATACTTCACTAAAAGAGTGAAAAATGAACTTACAGACTGGGAAAAAATTTATGGAGATTACTAGTCAGACAAAGGTCTAATCTCTAAACTCTACAGGAAAATCCAACACCTCTACAACAATAAGAAATAATCCAATTAAAAAATGGGCAAAGGAAATGAACAGACACTTCACCAAAGAAGACATTCAAGCAGCCAAGAGACACATGAGGAAATTCCCGTGATCACTAGCCATTAGAGAAATGCAAATTAAAACCACAACCAGATACCATCTCACTCCGTGTCACTGGCATGAATGAAAAACACTGGAAATAATAGATGTTGGGGAGGCCGCAGGGAGATCGGAACTCTTATGCACAACTGGTGGCATGCAAAATGATACAATCATTTTGGAAAATGATATGGCGCTTCCTTAGAAAGCTAGAAATAGAAACACCATACGATGCATCAATCCCACTCCTAGGAATATATCCTAGAGAAATAAGAGCTGTCATATGAATAGACATATGCACACCTATATTCATTGCAGCACTGTTCACTATTGCAAAAAGATGAAAACAACCTAGATGCCCATCAACAGAAGAATGGATAAACTATGGTACATCCACGCAATGGAGTATTATGCAATGATAAAGAACAATGATTAATCTGTAAAGCATCTCATAACATGGATGGAACTGGAGGACATTACGCTGGGTGAAATAAGTCAATCAAAAAAGGACAAATTTTTTTTGTTTTTATTTTATTTTATTTTTTATTTTTCAAAATTGTACTTTAGGTGAAGGTTTACAGAACAAATAGCTTCTCATTAAACAGTAGTACGCATATTGTTTTATGACATTGGTTAACAACCCCACAACCAGTCAACCCTCTCCCTTCTCAACCTTTTTGTTTTTTCTTTTTTTTGGTGAAAATATACACAGCCAAAGATACACAAATTCAAAAAAATTTCTACATGCATAGTTCAGTGACATTGACTAAACTCTTCCAATTGTGCTGCTATTCTCACTTTAGATGAAGGTTTACAGAACAAAATAGTTTCTCATTAAACAGTTAGTACACAGGTTGCCCTATGACAATGGTTAACAACCTCACTACACATCAACATTGTCCTTACTCAACCTTGGGTTCCCTATC
>NW_004443947.1:3859424-3866708 GCF_000243295.1 Trichechus manatus latirostris | reverse complement strand
AAAAACCTGTGAGCAGCCACCTAAGATACTCCACTAGTCTCACCCATTCAGGAGCAAGGGAGAATGAAGAGAACAGGATACAAGGAAAAGATGAGTCCAAAGGACTAATGGACCACAGCTACCAAGGCCTCCACCAGACTCAGTCCAGTACAGCTAGATGGTGCCCAGCTACCACCACTGACTACTCTGACCGGGTTCACAACAGAGTGTCCTGGACAGAGCTGGAGAAGGATGTAGAACAAAATTCTGACTCACAAAAAAAGACCAGATTTACTGGCCTGACAGAGACTGGAGAAACCCTGAGAGTATGGCCCCTAGACACCCTTTTAGCTCAGTGGTGAAGTCACTCCCGGTGTTCACCATTCAGCTGGGGATTGGACAGCCCAATAAAACAAAACAAGACTAATGAGGCAAAGCAGTCCAGGGACAGGGACTAGAAGGTAAGAGGGGACAGGAAAGCTGGTGATAGGGTGCCCAAGATTGAGAAGGGACAGTGTTGACATATCATGGGGTTGTTAACCATTGTCATAGGGCGATATGTTTACCAACTGTTTAATGAGAAACTATTTGTTCCTTAAACCTTCATCTAAGGTACAAAAAAATAACATAAAATAAAGAATTATCTATGTGAGATTAAATTGACAACCGCAACTCAAAATGTTTGATGGGACGCCTAGGGGGCAGTGAGTTGAAGATAATGGTGATGGAATAATTTGGAAAAGGGTAGTGAGAATAGCAGCACAACTGGAAGGTAATCGATGTCACTAAATTGTACATTTAGAAATTTTTGAAATAGTGTAACTTTGGCTATGTATATTTTTACCAAACATAAAAGGTCCTCCAAGGTCGAGAAGGTAGAGTGTTGACATGTCATAAGGTTGTTAACCAATGTCATAAAGCAATATGTGTATTGACTGTTTAATGGGAAACTATTTGTTATGTAAACCTTCATATAAAGTACAACAAATAAAATTTCCATAATTAACTTTACAAAGAATAAGAATTCACTTGAGAAAACCAGCCACTGTGACAAATTAAACTGCAGAAACATCCATGCAAAGATACCAGAATTAGAATTAAAAGAATATAAATAAGTAGTTTTAATATGTTTATAAACAGTTTTAATATGCTTAGTCAAAATTATGACAAAAATGTGACTAAAGTACAAGGGACTATCAAAAATGGCCAGATGGATTAAAAAATAATCACATAGAACTTCTAAAAAATAGAAATAACTGAAGAAATTTAAAAACTCAATGGATTTAATTCACTTTTCAATAAATGTTATGTGAACGTTTTCTATGAGTTAGACACTATTTTACATGCTGGGAATACTGACCAAACCAAACCCACTGCCATCTAGTCAATTATGACTCATAGCAACCCTATAGGACAGAGTAGAACAGCCCCATATGGTTTCCCAGGCTGAAAATCTTTACAGAAGCAGACTGCCACATCTTTCTCCCACAGAGTGGCTGATAGGTTCAAACTGCTGACCTTTCAGTTAGCAGCCAAGTGCTTAACCACTGTGTCACCAATGCTCCTTATATGGCCTCTGGAAAGGGCATATCCTGGAGACATAGCAGCAAATAAATCAAAGTCGTTCTGTTGTACATAGGGTCGCTATGAGTTGGAACCGACTCAACAGCACCTAACAACAACAAAAACAAATCAAAGTCCCTGACTTTAAGAAGCTGACATTCTAGCATAAGGGGAACAGACAGTAGACAAATAAGTAAATGTGTAGGTCAGATAGTGAAAATGCTATCTGGTACATTCTATAGAAAAAATAAAGGTGGTAAGGGAGATGGAAAATGCCAGTGGATGAACTTCTGTTTTCTGTCTGGTAGTCCGGGAAGGTGTCTCTGAAAAAACAAATATTTGAACAGAGAACCAAATGAAGTGAAGGAGCAGCAGATTTTAGATGACTGATGAAAAACTAAATAAAGTGGAGGAGGCATATGAATAAATTATATAACACGAAGAGACTGGGATATTGGAAGCAAAGCAATAGAGAAATTAAGAGATCTTCAAGATAAACTAAGATGTTACACATGTATCTAATTGAAGTTGCAGAAAAAGAGAAGAGTGGGGCAGAGGCAATATTTGAAGGAATAATGGGGAAGAGCTTTCCAAAAGTGAAGAAAGGCACTAAATAAGAAATGCAGGAAGCTCAAATAATCCAAAATAAGAAAAATAAAATTATATGTATGTTTATTTAAATACTGTAAGAATTATGTATCATAAACAGTCACGTGTCGATTAATGTCCACGATATGTTCTGTGAAATAGGACATTACGTGATTTGAACACTGTGTGAACACCATATTATATAAGGCAGATCCTGGGTTACGAATGTCTGACCTACCTGCAACCTGTAGTTATCAACCCCTATGTCTTAGTCATCTAGTGCTGTTAAAACAGAAATACCACAAGTGGGTAGCTTTAACAGAGAGAATTTTATTCTCTCACAGTCCGGTAGGCTACAAGTCCAAATTCAGGGCATCAACTCCAGGGGAACCCTTTCTCTGTTGGCTCTGGAGGAAGGTCTGTGCCATCAATCTTCCTTTGGTCTGGGAGCTTCTCTGCACAGGAACCTCAGGTCCAAAGGACACGCTCTGCTCTTGGTTTTGCTTTCTTGGTGGTGTGAGGTAACCATGTTTCTCTGCTCGCTTCTCTCTTTTATATCTCAAAAGAGATTGGCTTAAGACACTACCTAATCTTGTAGACTTCATCAATGTAACTGCCACTAATACATCTTATTACATCATAGTGATAGCATTTACAACACATAGGGAAATCACATCAGATGATAGAATGGTAGACAAGCATACAATACTGGGAATCATGACCTAGCCAAGTTGACAGATATTTTAGGGGGACACAATTCAATCCATGACACCCTGTAAAGGCTATTATATTAAAAATTCAAGGTACATACAATGGTTCATAATAACAGACAGGCACTACTTTGTGACTTGCATCAAAACATTATTATTATTATTATTGTATTATTGTGTTAAAGATGTTTTAGTGAATCTACATCCTGTTCTCTGATCAGGATTTCTGAACTTTTGGGACCATGGACATATATGCAGTTGGAGGTTGCCTGAACGGACATTATGCAGCACATGTGACTATATACAAAAACATTATGTATAACTGATGACTGACTCAATCATCAACCCCTACATGGGATTACTTGGGGTTCCTAAACTTGATGTGTGGTGTCTTTCAATTACGGAAAAAAAATAAATAAATAATACCAATGACAAGAAGAAGCTCTTAAAAGTATGGAGAGAGAAAAGGATACATTATCTACAAAGGAAAAACACTTACATCAATTAGACTGAGAGTTGATGTCTCAAAACAACAATGTAGGCCAGAATACAGTTGAAAAATACCTTCAAAGTGCTGAGAGAAAAATAGTTCACAAGCTACCAGTGTATATTGAACAAACCTGTTTTTCAACAATGAAGGACTAAAAAATTCATAATCAGAAAAAAAAACTCTAAGTATTTTCTATCAACATGCCTTCACTAAAGAAACTTTTGAAGATGTGCTTCAGCCAGTATTGAAGAAGGAAGATCTAAGTTCATATAACAAATGGTAAATACGGCAAAAATGGTAAATATTTGTAAATTTAAACAAATACTGACTGTATAAGCTATTAAAAATAATGCCTAATTCATGAGGTAAAAATCCAACATGGAGATTAAAATACTGGTTAACAACAGCATACCGTGCAGGAGGAGGTGGTGATTGAAGTGAAAGTGTTCTGTTTTGTGCAAGAGAGGAGAAAAGATGTTTACAAATCTTAGACTTTTGGTAATAAAGTATGTATGTTAGTACTTCTACATAAGCACTACTAAAAGAGTAGAAACAGTGTGTATAATTTCCAAACTTGTTGATGGAAAACAGGGGAGGAGAAAAAAGTTAATCAGTTTCAAAAGCAGACAACAGAGAAAGAAATTTAGAAACACAAAATCTGAGATGAATAGCAAGTACCAACAAGATGATGAAAAAAGAATCCAAATATATCTGAATTAAATATAATCTAATAATTAGCTAGTATGCAGACATAAGTAGATTGGATTTAAAATGCTCTAATTCTATGCTGTATAAAGAGATGAAACTAAAACTAGGACTTAGGAAGAGTCTTAGAATGAGTTCTCCAGAGGAGCAAAACCAGTAAAGGGTATATATACAAATATATATATGTTGTTCTTGTTAGGTTCTGACTCATAGTGACCCTATGCACAACAGAACAAAACACTGCCCAGTCCTGCACCATCCTCATGATTTTTGTTATGTTTGAGCCCACTGTTGCAGCCACTGTGTCAATCCATCTCATTGAGGTTCTTTCTCTTTTTCGCTAACCCTTTACTTTACCAAGCATGATGTTCTTCTCCAGGGACTGGTCCCTCCTGATAACATGTCCAAAGTACGTGAGACAAAGTCTTGCCATCCTCCGGTAGTCCATAGTATTCAGTATTCTTCACCAACACCATGATTCAGATGCATCGATTCTTCTTCAGTCTTCCTTATTCATTGTTCAGCTTATCATGCATGTGAGGTGATTGAAAATGTTATGGCTTGGGTCAGGCACACCTTAGACCTCAAAGTGACATGTTTGCTTTTTTACACTTTAAAGAGGTCTTTCGCATCGGATTTGCCCAGTGCAATACATCGTTTGATTTCTTGCCTGCTGCTTCCATGGGCGTTGATTGTGGATCCAAGTAAAATGAAATCCTTGACAACTTCAATATTTTCTCCATTTATCATGATGTTGCTTATTGGTCCATTTGTGAGTATTTTTGTTTACTTTATGTTGGTGTGTAATCCATACCGAAGGCTGCAGTCTTTGATCTTCATCAGTAAGTGCCCCAAAGCCTCTTCGCTTTCAGCAAGCAAAGTTGTGTCATCTGCATATGATAGATTGTTAATGAGTCTTCCTCCAATTCTGATGCCACGTTCTTCTTTATATAGCACAGCTTCTCAGAGTATTTGCTCAGCATACAGATTGAAGAAGTATGGGGAAAAGATACAACCTTGACTCATAACTTTCCTGATTTTAAACCATGCAGTATCTGCTTGTTCTGTTCAAAGAACTGCTTCTTGATCTATGTATAGGTGCCACATGGACACAATTAAGTTCCCGTGTTTTGCAATATTATCCATAATTTGTTATGATCCACACAGTCAAATGCCTTTGCATAATCAATAAAACACAGGTAAGCATCTTTCTAGTATTCTCTGCTTTCAGCCAAGATCTATCTGACATCAGCAACAATATCAGTCATTCCAGGTACTCTTCTGAATCCTACTTGAATTTCTAGCAGTTCCCTGTCGATATGCTACTACAACCGTTTTTGAATTATCCTTAGCAAAATTTTACTTGCTTTTAATATTAATTATATTGTTCAATAATTTCTGCATTCTGTTGGATCATCTTTCTTTGGAATGGGCACAAATATGAATCTCTTCCAGTTGGGTGGTCAGGTAGCTGTCTTCCAAATTTCTTGGCAAAGACAAGTGAGCACTTCCAGCATTGCATCCATTTGTTGAAACATCTCAGTTGGTATTCTACCATTTCCTAGAGCCTAGGTTTTCACCAATGCCTTCAGTTCATCTTGGGCTTTTTCTTTTGGTATGGTTGGTTCATTATCATATGCTACTTCCTGAAATAGTTGAATGTTGGCCTATTCTTTTTGGTAGAGTGACTCCGTGTATTCCTTCAATCTTCTTTTGATGCTTCCTGTGTTGTTCAATCCTTTCCTCTTAGAATCCTTCAATATTACAACTCGAGGCTTGAGTTTTCTCTTCAGTTCTTTCAGCTTGAAAAATGCCAAGTGTTTTCTTCCCTTTTGGTTTTCTAACTCCAAGTCTTTGCCCATTTCATTATAATTTTACTTGGTCTTTTTGAGCAGCCCTTTGAAATCTTCTGTTCAGCTCTTTTGCTTCATCATTTCTTCCTTTCACTTTAGCTCCTCTACGTTCAACAGCAAGTTTCATAGTCTCTTCTTACATCCATTTTGGTCTTGTCTTTCTTTTCTGTCTTTAATTACCTTTTGCTTTCTTCATGTATGATGTCTTTGATGTCATCCCACAACTTGTCTGGTCTTTGGTCATTAGTGTTCAATGCATCAAATCTGTTCTTGAGATGGACTCCAAATTCAGGTGGTATATACTCAAGGTTCAACTTTCATATGAGCAATTGATGTCTCTTTTGTAGTTGGCTTCATTCTGACTGGTGATATTTAGCTTTTCCATTGTCTCTTTCCACAGATGTCGTCAATTTTATTCCTGTGTATTCCATCTGATAAGGTCCACGTGTGTAGTAGCTGTTTATGTTGTTGAAAAAAAGATATTTGCAATGAAGAAGTTGTAGGTCTTGCAAAATCCTATCATGTGATCTCTGGCATTGTTTCTATTTCCAAAGCCATATTTTCCAACAGCTGTTCCTTCTTCTTTGTTTCCAACTTTCGTGTTCCAATCACCAGTAATTATCAATGCATCTCGATTGCATGTTTGATCAATTTAAGACTGCAGAGTTGGTAAAAATCTTCAATTTCCTCATCTTTGGCATTAATGGTTTGGTGGGTAAGTTTGAATAATAGTCATATTAGCTGGTTTTCCTTATAGGCTTATGGATGTTATCCTATCACTGACAGCACTGTATTTTTAAAAAAAATTTTCCCATACAAAAATTTATACATACATTGTTATGTAACTCTAATTGCTCTCCCCATACTGTGACAGCACACTTCTCCTTTCCACCCCTGATTCCCCATGTCCGTTCAACCAGCTCCTAACCCTCTCTGCCTTTCCATCTGACCTCCAGACAGAAGCTGCCCTTTTAGTCTCTTGTATCTACTTGAGCTAAGAGGCACACTCATCACAAGTATCACTTTATGTCCCACAGTCCAGTCCAATCCTTGTTTGAAGAGTTGGCCTCAGAAATTGTTTTAGTTCTGGGCTGATAGAGAATCCAGGGGTCATGCTTTCTGGGGTTCCTCCAGTCTCAGTCAGACCATTAACTCTGGTCTTCTTACTAGAATTTGAGTTCTGTACCCCACATTTCTCCTGCTCCATCTGGGACTCTCTGTTGTGTTCCCTGTCAGGACACTCATTGGTGGTAGCCGGGCACCGTATGGTTCTTCTGGTCTCAGGCTGATGAAGTCTCTGGTTTATGTGGCCCTTTCTGTCTCTTGGGCTAATATTTTCCTTGTGTCTTTGGTGTTCTTCATTCTCCTTTACTCCAGGTGGTTGGGACCAATTGAT
>NW_004443947.1:3830833-3854396 GCF_000243295.1 Trichechus manatus latirostris | reverse complement strand
TTGCCGCCTGTTAAATTTGTCATTATGCTCTTCTCTAATCTTTTTAATTTCCTCTATTGTGTGTTCTGTGTTTTGCTTAATTTCCTTCCTAATTTCTTGAAGAGTTCTGTATATTAATCTTTTGTATTCTGCCTCTAGTAATTCCAAGAAATTTTCCTCCTCTGGAAAAATTTCTAGATTCTTTATTCTGTAAGCTTGCTAAAGCTATTATGGGTTGCCTCTTTATGTGATTTGATATTGACTGTTGTCTCTGAGCCATCAATGTTGTTATATTTATTTATTTTATGTTTGCTTACTGTGTCCTAGTTTCTTGTTTTGTTTTGATATGCCCAAATAGGCTGCTCATGTGAGCTAGTTGATTATTGGCACCTTTGAAGCTCTAATGTCCTGTCACCAGCTGGTTAGATCTGTTACTAGGTATATGAGCTCAAGAGTCCGCCCATTCCTCCTGTATGGATTCAGCTCAGGTGCGCAGGTTATAGCCACCAAGCATGTGGTATAGACTCTTACCTACAGTCTTCGACAGGCATGGGTGATTGGTGTAGGCACAAGCATGACACTCTGAGCAAGGCAGGGTGCTAATGGCTGCCCCTGAGTGTCCAGGAGGAAGGCATGTCCCTGTTCCTTACAGCACATATGTGGGTGGGTTTTGTAGCCAGACTATGAGCACCTAATGCTGTTGGCTGTAAGGACTGAGGGGCACCTCTTATTCATGAGCCCCTCTCACAGGTGACTAGGTGGTGTGGGTGGAGCCACCAGTCCTCAGGTCCCTGATGTGGGTAGGTAAAGACCCTGATTAATGGGCACAGCAGTGTCAAATGTCAAGAACCTGCCACTTCACAGTTGAAACAGTTGAAGTTAAAGTGCTGGTATATTCCCTGTTGTACCGCGGTAATAAGGACCTATGCTGTTGAGATGGGCCCATACAAGTCTATGCAAGGGGAAAGGCACTCAGAGTCCGTGGATCCCTTATGCCTGTGCCTAGGCAAAGGAGCTGTGCCTACCCTGGATTCCTGGCTTAGGGAAGCCGGCAGTTTATTTTTTCCCCTGATTGTTAATCTGTTCACTCTCCAAGGCAGGGAGAATGGCTACGGGCATGTGATGGATCCTACTTCCAGCCCAGGGGACTCGGCAATTTTTGAATCCAAGCAGGGAACAGTGATGTAAATGGGAGAGAGGTTTTTCCCTAAGGGGGGTGTTTTTGATCCATGCGGTAAGCCATACTCAAGTACTTGTCTTTCATGGAGGGCTGCTTCTCACTGGTTCTGGGTGGCCATGTAGAGTCTCTGGTGCTGGGTCTCTCCCAGTGGGGAAAATGTGCCTCCTGAGCACGGCTTCTTGCCTGCTTCACCACTCACCCCCGAGCTGATCAGGCCTGAAGGGCTTAGGCTTTCACAAGGTCAGGTCTGGCAACTCCTCGCTGTTTTCAAACCATCTCCTCCTCCCCGTACCACTTAGTCCGGTTCCTAAGCTCTGCCTTTGATGTTCAGGGCTCCCAGATTGCCATATATAAATGAATCACTTGTTTTTTCAGGTCTTTGTTGTAAGAGGGTCCACCGAAAGCATCTGACTACTCCACCATCTTGCCTCCGCCTCAGCATCCTACTTTAGGATAGATCTTGAAATATTCTTTTTGATGCTGAATGGGAAACCATTCCTCTTCCATTTGTCTTTCCTGGCATAGTAGCCCATACGATTGTCCATTTCGGTATTGCCAGTACAAGTCCATTTCATCTCACTAATGCCTAGGACATTGATCTTTATGCATTCCGTTTCATTTTTGATGACTTCCAATTTTCCTAGATTCATACTTCATACATTCCACATTCTGATTATTAACAGATGTTTGCAACTGTTTCTTCTCTTTTTGAGTTGTGCCATGTCAGCAAATGAAGGTCCCAAAAGCTTTACTCTATCCACATCATTAAGGTCAACTTTACTTTGAGGGGAGTCCCGGTGGCACAGTGGTTAAGAGCTTGGCTGATAACAAAAGGTCGGCAGTTCAAATCTACCAGCCACTTCTTGGAAACCCTATGAGGCAGTTCTACTCTGTCCTATCAGGTCACTATGAGTTAGAATTGACTCAATGGCATGGCAACTGATTTTTTTTTTTAACTTTGAGGAGTCAGCTCTTCCCCAGTCTTATTTTCAGTGCCTTCCAATCTGAGGGGCTCATCTTCTAGCACTATATCACGTAATATTCTGCCACTATTCACAAGGTTTTTACTATCTAATTTTTTCAGAAGTAGGCCACCAGGTCCTTCTTCATAGTTTTTTTTTTTATTTTTTATTTTTTAGCCTGGAAGCACCGTTGAAACCTATCCACCATGAGTGACCCTTCTGTTATTTGAAATATCAGTGGCATACTTCCAGTATCAAAGCAATATGCAACCCACCACAGCATGACAAAGTGACAGAGGAGTGGTGGAAATATATCTGTAGAGAGATTTATCTCAGGGAAGGGGCTCAGACAGTTGTGGAGGCTGGTAAGTCCCAAATCCATGAATTAGATGTGACTCTTGTAGTTGCAGGGGTTGATGAACCCCAAATCGGCAGGTCAGGTGGAAGGCTGCTGGCTCATGGGGTTGCAGGAGCTGATAAATCCCAAGGGCTGCAGGTCAGGCAGCAGCCTATTGGCTCCTATCCCAAGAACTGGAGGTCAGAAGATGACAAGTCAGATGCCAGGTCCAGAGAGAAATTTGCCAGAACATCCATATACACTGGATGCAGACCACATCCTCAAGGAAATTGATTGGCTTTCAGCTGATTGGACTTTCAATTGATTGGCTGCTCACATCAGATCACAAAATGAAGATTGATTACATAATATCTGCCAAACCACTGAGAATCATGGCCCAGCCAAGTTGATACAGGACCTTAACCATCACAGGAAGATTGAAAATAAATAAGTGTTCCCAAGTAATTTTATAGGGCCTGAATAACCCTGATACCAAAACTTGATAACTCATTACACAAAAATAAAATTACAGACTAATGTCCCTCATGAGCATTGACTCCAAAATCCTAAACAAACTAATAGCAAATCTTATCTAGTGACTTTGAAAAGGATAATACATTATGGCCAAGTGCTGTTTATTCTAGGGATGCAATGTTTGTTTGACAGGTGAAAATCAGACACAGTGATAGAAGAAAGGAGAAAAAGAACATGATTATGTCAACAGAAGCAGAAAAAGAATTTGATAAAATTCAACACACATTTATGATTAAAACTTGCAGAAATTTGGAAATGGAAGAAAATATTATCAATCTGATAAGGGAATCTACAAAAAAAGCTACAGCTAACATCATAAACCAGTTGCAGTTGAGTCCATTCAGGTTCATGGCTACCTTGTGTATATCAGAGTAGAGCTATGCTCCATAGGGTTTTCAATAGCTGTTTCTTTTGGAAGTAGATCTCCAGGTCTTTCCTTCAAGGCCACTCTGGTTAGATTCGAACCATCAACCTTTTCATTAGTAGCTGAGCACTTAGCAATTTTTGCCACTCTGGACTCCATTAGCTAACATCATACTTATTGGAAAACATTAAATCCTTTCCCCAATGTGGGAAAAAGATAACACTCTCATAAGAATATGACTCCATTCAAGTTGTGTTGGAGCTCCAAGGCATAATGACTGGGAAGGAGGAAATATTTTTTTTCTATTCACTTATGACATAACTGTGTTCATAGAAAATCTAAAGAAATCAACATATAATAATAGTTAATAAGTGAATTTAGCAAGTTGTTAGATACTAGGTCAATAATAAAATCTATTTCTATAAACTTGAAGCAACAATTAGAAAATGAAATAAAAACATTTATAATAGCTTTAATATCTTTTAAGAAACCCAAATCCTTTTAAGAAACAACTTTTTGAAAAGATATTCAACGTGTGTACTCTGAGAACTTCGAAATACAAGTGGGAGAAAAACTAAAGAAAACCTAAATAAATGGAGAAATATAGCGTTCCCATGGAATGGAAGACTCAGTATTACAAGATGTCACATTTCCACAAATTGATCTATATATTCAATGTAACCACAATCAAAATGTTATTGTTAGATGTCGTCTAGTAGGTTCTGACTCATAGTGATACTATGTACAGCAGAAAGAAACATTATTCAATCCTTTGTCACCTTTACAATCTTTGTTATGCTTGAGCCCACTGTTGTAGCCACTGTGTCAATCCATTTCATTGAGGGTCTTCCTCTTTTTTGTTAACCCTCTACTTTACCAAGCATGATGTCCTTCTCCAGAGACTGGTCCCTCCTGATTACATGTCCAGAGCATGTGAGACTAAGTCTCACCATCCTTGTTTCTTAGGAGCATTCTGGCTGTACTTCTTCCAAGACAGATTTGTTCTTTCTTCTGGCAGTCCTTAGTATGTTTAATATTCTTTGCCATTATTCAAAGGCATCGATTCTTCTTTGGTCTTCCTTATTCATTGTCCAGCTTTTGCAGGCATATGAGGCATTGAAGACACCATGGCTTGGGTCAGATATGCCTTAGTCCTTGTCATGGATTGAATTGTGTCCCCCAAAAATATCTGTCAGCTTGGCTGGGTCATGATTCCCAGTATTGTATGATTGTGTAATCTGATGAGATTTCCTTATGTGTTGTAAACTCTATCACTATGATGAGGTTATATGTGATCTTTTTATGTGTTGTAAATTCTGTCACTGTGATGAGGTTATACTGATGAAGTTTACAAGATTAGATAGTGTCTTAATCCAATCTCTTTTGAGATATAAAAGAGAGAAGCAAGCAGAGACACAGGGAAAACTCATACCACCAAGAAAGCAGTGCCGGGAGCAGAGCGTGTCCTTTGGACCTGAGGTTCCTCCTCTGAGATGCTCCCAGACCAAGGGAAGACTGATGCATCACAAGGACTTTCCAGACCAAGGGAAGACTGATGACATGGACCTTCCTCCAGGGCTGACGGAGAAAGCGTTTCCCTGGAGCTGATGCCCTGAATTTGGACTTGTAGCCTACTGAACTATGAAAGGATAAACTTCTCTTTGTTAAAACTTGTGCTATTTCTGTTAGAGCAGCACTAGGTGACTGAGACAGTCCTCAAAGTGACATCTTTGCTTTTTAACACTTTAGAGAGGTCTTTTGCAGCAGATTTGCCCAATGGCAATGCGTCGTCTGATTTCTTGACTGCTGTTTCCATGGGCATTGATTGTGGATCCAAGTAAAATGAAATCCTTGACAACATCAATCTTTTCTCCATTTATCATGATGTTGCTTATTGGTCCAGTTATGAAGATTTTTGTTTCCTTTATGTTGAGATGTAATACATACTGAAGGCTGTAGTCTTTGATCTTCATCAGTAAGTGCTTCAAGTCCTCTTCACTTTCAGCAAGTAAGGTTGTGTTATCTGCATATCACAGGTTGTCAGTGAGACTTTCTCCAATCCTGATGCTACATTCTTCTTCATATAGTCCAGCTTCTAGGATTATTTGCTCGTTATATAAGTTGAACAAGTACGGTGAAAGGCTACAACTCTGACTCATACCTTTCCTGATTTTAAACCATGCAGTATCCCATTGTTCTGTTTTAACAACTGCTTCTTGGTCTATGTACAGGTTCCTCACCAGCACAATAAAGTGTTCTGGAATTCCCATTCTTTGCAATGTTATCCATAATTTGTTATAACCCACACAATTGAATGTCTTTGCATAGTCAATAAAACACAGGTAAACTTCTTTCTGGTATTCTCTGGTTTCAGCCAAGATCCATCTGACATCAACAGTGATATCCCTTGTTCCATGTTCTCTTCTGAATCCAGCTTGAATTTCTAGCAGTTCCCTGTCAGTGCACTTCTGTAACTTTTGAATGATCTTCAGCAAAATTTTACTTGTGTGTGATACTAATGATACTGTTTGATAATTTCCGCATTCTGTTGGATCACCTTTGGAATGAGTACAAATATGAATCTCTTCTAAGCAGTTGGCCAGTTAGCTGTCTTCCAAATTTCTTGGCATAGATGAGTGAGCACCTCCAGCACTGCATCTTTTTGTTGAAACAGCTCAAGGGTATTCCATCAATTCCTGGAGCCTTGTTTTTTTGCCAATGTGTTCAGCGCTGCTTGGATTTCTTCCTTCAGTATTATCGAGTTCTTGGTCATATGCTACCTCCTGAAATGGCTGAACATCCACCAATTCTTTTTGGTACAGTGACTCTGCATATTCCTTCCATCTTCTTTTGATGCTTCCTGCATCGTTGAATATTTTGTCTATAGAATCCTTCAATATTGCAACTTGAGGCTTGAATTTTTTCTTTAGTTCTTTCAGCTTGAGAAATGCTGAGTGTGTTCTTCCCTTTTGGTTTTCTAATTCCAGGTCTTTGCACATTTCATTATATTTAATCAAAATACCAGTAGGATTTTAAAATTTTAATAGCAGACTTTATTTAACCCAATACATCCAAAATATTATCATTTCAACAAGTAATCCATATACAAATAATTAATGAGATAATTTGCATTCATTTATTTTAGAAGTTTAGTGCAAGTTTTTTTTAACTTTTTATTTTGAGATAAACTATCATACAATATCATATTCAATATCTCGATAGTATCAATTGACATTGACACAATTCATGTACCTTTTTGGAATTTCACCAGTTTTGCATGCATTAATTTGTATATGTGTGTATTTAGTTCTATGCAATTTTATTGCACGTATAGATTTGTGTAACTAACGTCACAGTCAAGATACATAACAGTTCCATGACAAGAGTCCCTCATGTACCATTTTGGGGGAACAGCCATTTTCTTTCCTTCCCCACCCCCTCACCCCTGGCTACTACTAATCTGTTCTCAATCTCTATAATTTTGTCAGCTAAGAATGTTTATAACTGTGTCCCAAATATTGCATGAGACAACTTATACTAAAAAAACTTATTGTTTGAATCTCAAATTCAAATTTAATCAAGTGTCCTGTATTTTTATTTGCTGAAGTTCTCCACCCTTCATCTAGGGGACATTTGTCAATGTCTGGAAAGATTTTGTTTGGCACGATTTGAGGGGGTGGGGTGCTGCTGGCATCTAGTAGGCAGAGATTTAGAAAACACAAGACAGTCCCACAACAAACAATTATCCAGCCCAAAATGTCAATGGAGCCACTATTGAAAAACTCTGACAGGGATTGGAAACACTGGTGTAGTAGTGGTTAAGAGCTATGGCTGCTAACCAAAAGGTCAACAGTTCAAATCCACCAGGTGCTCCTTGGAAACCCTTTGGGGCAGTTCTCCTCTGTCCTACGGGGTCACTATATGAGTCAGAATCGACTCGACGGCAATGGATTTTGTTTTTTTTTTTTTTGACAGGGATTAAGAACTTAGATATGACAGGCAAAATTTTAAACTTTGTTAATTAAATGTTAAGTTTAATGCTAATTAAATGTCAATTAATAACATTTTAAAAGAAAGTATGAGAGAATATATTTTTGACCTTAAGGAAGGAAAAAATATTCTAAACAAGACATAAAAAGTAGAAATCCTAAAGCAGAAAGATTGACAAATTCAACTACATTAAAATGAAGAATTACTGTTCATTGAATAACACTAAGAAAGGTAAGCCAACAACTTAGAGAAGATAATAACAATATATAATTGACAAAATATTTCGATCTTTATATACCAAGATTTCTTATAAACCAGTAAAAGAATGACAAGCTTCCCAACAGAAAAATGGGCAAAGATATGAAAGGCATTTCATAGGAGAATGAACATGAATGAGCCATGGGTGTGTGAAAAGATGCTTAACATCGGCAGTAGTCAGGACAGTGCAAATTTCAAGCACTCCCCTGTACTGGCAAAATATTTTTTAAAGTCTGGAAATACCAAAGTTAACAAGGAGAAATATGAACTCTCATAAAAGGCTAACAGCAGTGAGAATTAATACAACCATTTTGTAAAACAATTTGGTGTTACATAGTTATTTTGAAGAATCATATCCCTTATAACCCTTTTAATTTAATTCCCAGGTATATACTCTCAAAAAATTCTTGCATCTTTACCAGAGCATAGTAGTATTGCACATAAAAGTTAAAAAAAGAGCAAAACCAAAAAATTGTAAAAAAAGAAAAAAAAAATCTCCCATGTCTGACACCATACATAAAACCCAATTTGAAATGGATCCAGGACCTATATGTAAAAATGAAAACGATAATAAAATTCTTAGAAGAAAATATAGGGACACTGCTGCAGGACCTAGTTTTTAATGATGGATTATTAAATACCACAACAAAAGCACAAGCAGCAAAAGACAAAATAGATAAATGGGACCTCATAAAAATGAAATACTTTTGTTCATCAATGGACTTTATCAACAAAGTGAAAAGACAAACTGCAGATTGGGAGACAATTTTGGGAAATCGCAAATCTAATAAGGGTCTAATACCCAAAATATATATAAAAGAAAAACTTCTACAACTTAACCACAAAAGACAAACAACACAATCCAAAAATGGGCAAAGGACTTGAGCAGACATTTCTCCAAAGAGGATATTCAAATGGACAACAAGCATATGAAAAGATGCTCAACGTCATTAACCATTAAAAACCAGAATACCAAACCCGTTGCCGTTGAGTCGATTCCAACTCATAGGGACCCTATAGGACAGAGTAGAATTGCCCCACAGGGTTTCCAAGAAGCGGATGGTGAATTCGAACTACCGACACTTTGGTTAATAGCCATAGTTCTTAAGCACTGTGCCACCAGGGCTCCCATTAGCCATTAGGGAGATGTAAATCAATCTCACAATGAGATATCACCTCATCTCTGTTAGAATGGCAATGATCAAAAACAAATGGAGAACAATAGGTGTTGGTGAGGTGGTGGAGAAACTAGAACTTCATCCATTGCTGATGAGAATGAAAAATGGTGCAGCTGTTATCGAAAACAGTTTGGCAGTTCATCAAAAAGATGACCGTAGAACTACCATGTGACTCAGCAGTCCCAATCCTAGGTATACACCCAGAAGAAATGAAAGCAGAAACAGAAACCTATACACCAATGTTCACTGCAGCACTTTTCACAGTAGCCTAAAGTGGAAACAACTGAAACAAGTGGAAACAATCATCAGTCGATGACTGGAAAAACAAAATATGCTACATATATACAACGGAATATTACTTGGCCGTAAAGAGAAATGAAGTCCTGATGCATGCCACAATATGGATGAACCTTGAAAACGTTATGCTGAACAAAATAAATCAGTTGCAAAAGGACAAATATTGTATGATCTCACTTATATGAAATAAGCAAAGGCATAGAAACCAAAGATTATTAGTAGTTACTAAGGTAACCACTCATCTATCAGTTTGTCATACTGTGGTGGTTTGCGTGTTGCTGTGATGCTGGAAGCTATGTCACCAGTATTTTAAATACCAGCAGGGTCACCCATGGTGGACAGGTTTCAGCAGAGCTTCCAGACTAAGACAGGAGGAAAGACCTGGCAGTCTACTTCTGAAAAAATTGGCCAGTGGAAACCTCATGAATAGCAGCAGAAATACATCAACAGGGAACTGCCTGAAATTCAAGCAGGATTCAGAAGAGGACGTGGAATGAGGGATGTCACTGCTGATGTCAGATGGATCTTGGCTGAAAGCAGAGAGTACCAGAAAGATGTTTACCTTAGTTTTATTGACTATGCAAAGGCTTTCAACTGTGCAGATCATAACAAACTATAAAAAACTTTGCAAAGAATTCCAGAACACTTAATTGTGCTCGTGAAGAACCTGTACATGGACCAGGAGGCAGTAGTTAGAACAGAACAAGGGGATATCAAGTGGTATATAATCAGGAAAGGTGTGCATCAGGGTTGTATCCTTTAGCCATACTTACTCAGTCTGTATGCTGAGCAAATAATGCAAGAAGCTGGGCTATATGAAGAAGAAAGTGGCATTAGGATTAGAGGAAGACTTATTAAAAACCTGTGATACGCAGATGACACAACCTTGCTTGCTGAAAGCAAAGAGAACTTGAAGCACTTACTAATGAAGTTCAAAGACAACAGCCTTCAGTATGGATTACACATCAACATAAAGAAAACAAAAATCCTCACACCTGGACCAATAAACAATATCATGATAATCGGAGAAAAGATTGAAGTTGTCAAAGATTTCACTTTACTTGGATCCACGATCAATGCCCATGGAAGCAGCAGTCAAGAAATCAAAAGACGTACTGCATTGGGCAAATCTGCTGCAAAAGACAACTTTAAAGTGTTAAAAAGCGAAGATGTCACTTTGAGGACTAAGGTGTGTCTGACCCAAGCAATGGTATTTTCAATCGCCTCATATGCATGTGAAAGCTGGACAGTGAATAAGGAAGACTGAAGAAGAATTGATGCTTTTGAATTACGGTGTTGGCAAAGAATACTGAATATACCAAGGATTGCCAGAAGAATGACTAAATCTGTCTTGGAAGAAGTACAGCCAGAATGCTCCTTGGAAAGAAGGATGATGAAACTTTGTCTCATGCACTTTGGTCATGTTATCAGGAGGGACCAGTTCCTGGAGAAAAACATCATGCTTGGTAAAGTAGAGGGTCAGCAAAAGAGAGGAAGATCCTCGGTATGATGGGTTGATACAGTGGCTGCAATGACGGGCCCAAGCATAGCAATGATTGTGGGGATGACGCAGGACGTGGCAGTGTTTCATTCTGTTGTACATAGGGTTTCTATGAATTGGAACCAATTTGTGGCACCTAACAACAACAGGGGTGGGAGGGAGAGGGGAACGGGTAGTTTTTGCTTAAGTGACATTGAGTTTATGCTAATGATGGTGGAATAATTTGGAAATGATAGCAATAATTGTTGCACAACATGAATAATGTAATCAATGCCACTGAATTACATATGTCTAAATGACTGAATTGGGAAATGTTTTGTTGTGTGTATTTTCACCACAATAAAATAATAAATTAATTAAGAAAAGAATCCCCACAAAAGTGAAATGGATAAATAAATTATGGTTTAGACTCGCTCTGGAATAGTATACAGCTACGAAAAATGAATGGGTTACAGATATTTGCATCAACATGGATGAATCACCAAAGCAAATCCTGGAAGAATACATACATCCACTACAATTCCATTTCCCTAAATGTTAGAACAGGTAAAACTAGACTTTTATTTAAGGGTACATTCATGTGGGATAAAACTAAGAAAAGTAAGGCAATACAAAACCAAACAAAACCCGTTGCCATCGAGTCAATTCTGACTCATAGCGCCCCTATAGGACAGGGTAGAACTGTCCCATAGGGTTTCTAAGGAGCAGCTGGTAGATTTGAACTGCCAACCTTTTGGTTAGTAGCCGAGCTTTTAACCACTGCACCACCAGGGCTCCACAAGGGAATAAGTACCCCAAAATTCAGATCATCCTGGAAGGGATGACGATAGAGAGGCATAGGGCTGGGAAGGGCTACACAGAGGTTACAAAAATACCAGTAATGTTCTGTATCTGAAACTGGGAGGTGGGTGCATTTCTGATCATTTTATTATTTTCTCTTAAATGTGCATACCAGTTATATGTGTTGTTGTTTATGAGATGTATTTCATAATTTAAAAGATACATTTCAATACCCCTCCTGCCAAAAAACAGATTATTAGTATTTCCAGGAAAATGTCCCTCCCTCTCTGAGCCAGGCACTCAATTTGTCTGGAAATATTTGAATCTTTCCAGAATGTTCTAGAAAGTTCTTCCTGAAATACTACAGTCTGCCCTGCACCTTACTCATCTCTCCTCACTCCACTGAGCGCCTGCTCCGGGTGAGATGGAAGAGGAAGACGGTCAGGTCTTCCAGTGGATGGGAAAGGAGGGAGAACTGGATACAGACCTCTAGTGTCTGATTTCTCTGAGAGTTGACAAACCTGAAAACCCACCCCGTCTTCTATGTAATTTTCCTCACAAGTGGCCGGTACTGAAATAGGCCTCAGGTTTGACCTCCTGCTGGCTGGGCCTCAGCAGGCTCCAGACTCCCAGCTTCTCTCAGGACACTCATTCCGAAAACTGGGTTAACAGCAGCTACCTGGCTTCACCACTGTGCTATTTTCAGCTTAACTAATAAATATAAAATCAAACGGAGGTTTTGCCTGCAAAATGCTTTCACCCTCACGCTGGACAAAACCATCAAAAGGCTGTGACTGTGGCCAGTGCCTTAATTTTTTTAAATTATAAGTCACTTTTTTTGTTGTTGTTCCTTTGCTCTTATTACCCAATAGCAGATGGTCACTGTAAGGAAGATGAAAATTTAGAAAAGGAAAAACAAATGACCAGTTTTACCCAAATCCTGAGATAACCACCATTAACATTGTCATTCCTTTTATTTTTCTTTGGATACAGATTCATACACATGCACTTAAACAAACAAACAAAAATCATTTATTCGGTCCACAATTTTAAGCTGATTTTTTTTAACTTACCATGACTGTGGATTTATCTCCACATCCTTGGTTCTTCTTTTGCAGCATCGTTTCAATGGCTGTACAATATGCTTATAACATAGTTTATTTAATCATTCTCTTACTGTAAGACATTGTTTCTGATTTTTTCTAGATTGTATTTTTTGGAGCAATTTTAGGTTTAAAGAAAAATGGTGCAGAAAATACAGAGTCCCAGTGTATCCTCCTCCTCCTCCACCTAGTTTCTCCTATTATTTGTATCTTTCATTCCTATGGGATATTTGTTACCAGTGAAGAATGATTATGGATAAGTTATTATTTATGTAATTTACATTAGGTTTCACTCAGAGTTGCACACTTGTATAGGTTTTGACAAATGCCTAATGTCCTGTGTCCACCGTTACAGTACCACACAGCCTAGTTTCACTGCCCTAAAAATGTACTCCACCTATTCATTACTTCCCCCTTCCCCTGTGAGTTTTTTCACTAACATATAATAGTGAAATGACTTTTTTTTTTAAATACTAAAAGTTTTGTGCATGCACTTGGTGATTTCTTGGGACAAATTCTTAGAAGTAAAATTTCTCTGACTTCTGTGTATGTATATCAAACTACTCTCAGGTGGTTCTGTTTCCTCTTAAATGAGATAATGAATTTAAAGCACCTTGCCTGGTGCCTGGCACATACTAAGCACACATTAAGTTATAGATAGTATCATTAGCTTTTACCGGGCATGACACATGGCATTTCACATCGATTGCCTTTGGTACTTGTGCACAACTCTGTGAGGTAGGCGTTATCTTCCCTGTATTATAGATGAAGGAATACCTGGGTTGTGCCAACGGTTAAGTGCTTACTACTAACTGAAAGGCTGTCGATTTGTTTCCACCCAGAAGTGCCTTGGAAGAAAGGCCTGGTGATCTACTTCTAAAAGATCACAGCTACCGACACTCTATGGTGCACATTTCTACTCTGAAACACATGGGGTAGCCATGAGTCTGAATTGACTCAACAGCAACTGTTTTTATTATAGAAGAAGAAACAAACTCAGAGATGTTTAGTGACTTGTCCTATGTTGCACAGACTGCAGGATCAGGATTCAAAGTCCCTTCTCTGATGCAGAGGGAAAGACATTGTGCCTGGGATATCATGCTCACAGGTCCCATAGGACCTTTCATAGGCCTGGTATCTGGAGATGGATCTAATCTTTATCTTACTTATTTGTATTTGTATGTAATTATTTACTGAAAGGACACATATTGAGATGTTAAACCAGTGGTTGTGATCCGTATGGGATTCGGGAAATGGAAGATAATCTGTGCCAGAAAATAGAGACCACCACGACCTAATTATTTTTAGATGATCTCATGCAAATATCCATGCATGAAGTCATACAAATTTCCCCAATGCAACCAAGTTTGCAGGTATTACACTTGGTGGTGGCCTTTTCACAGGCATGTTAGTGGCAGCTCCCCCTTGGCCCCCTGTCCTACCTACCTGCTATCCAAGCTGTGGGTCTGAGATCGTCTCATCATTCCTGAAAAGCCAGAGAGCATCCAGGGAACCCACTGCTGGCATATGAAGATCTTACAAACCTCCAAAAGAAACAAGTGAGCTTAGAAATTATGCCCTGTGATCTCTACGCCCCTCAACTGCAGAGGAGCAAGTCACTTCCTGCAATCAGTCAAGTGCCTGGGGTTGGCCACTGGAATACAATGGC
Source organism: Trichechus manatus latirostris (assembly GCF_000243295.1). Lineage (NCBI taxonomy): Eukaryota > Metazoa > Chordata > Mammalia > Sirenia > Trichechidae > Trichechus > Trichechus manatus. The sequence continues at coordinate 3,840,264 of NW_004443947.1, read as the reverse complement.
ACCTTCCAGAACTGATTTAGGAAAAAATTGCTACTTCAATAATACAACTTTGGTGTCCAGAAATTATCTGGAGAAAGGGTGCTGAGGAAGCTGAAAAAATAGAGTAGTGATGTGCTTGCTATTTCTCCAAATGTCATTTTATTCAATGATCCCTTCATTCAAATAAGAACTTATTAATCACCTACCTCTGCCAGACTCTGCACTGCACAGTGGAGAAGAAGAGATGAACCAGACTCCAACCCGGCTTCAAGGAACTCACAATCTACTGGGGCGACCAGACACATAAGTTTTACAGAATGTATTTTATGCTGAAATAGAGTTTTATATAAGATTTTGTGCATATGTAGAGAGTGACCTTGGGGGAATCCAAGAAGGCTTCAAATAGAGTAGGGCTCTAAAAGAGTGGTCCTTGAAATGTGAATAGGAGTTTGTCCCCTAAAGGTGAGTGGGAAGGGTATTCAAAGCAGAATATGCAAAGACACAGAGGTGAACCCAGGTAGGATTTGTGGGAGGGAGTAGTGGATGGTGAGAATTGAAAGTCAAGTTAGAAATGGATTGTGCAGTGTCTTGAATGCCAGACCAAGAAGTTTGGCCTTTTGTTGAAGAATGGTTAGGATTAAATGAGAGGACAAATCATGGTACCTGCACAATATGGCATCGGTAAAGGGAGAAGGAGAGGCTAGAAGCAGGGAAACCAGGGGGGAATCTATTGTAATAGTCTGAGAGAATGATGACACCAGGACTAGATGATGGATGTAGAAGTGGAGAGAGAGGGACATGAGCCCAAGATTTCCTGATAGGACTTGGTGACTGGATTTGGCTGGTGGGAGTGGGGTGGGGACATGATGAAAAAAGAAGATGACTCTGCAGTTCCCAGTTGTTCCATGCCATAAGGCCAGAAGCTCTGCCTGGGGCAGATGCAGCTTCTAACTCCTGCTCAGGTTGTGGCACCCCAAAAAAGAGTGGTGTGCATTCTTGTGGCTGTCTCTTTAAGTTTATCTCTCCCAAGTAGTTCCCCGTTGTCTTGCATAACTGGATTTGAACTCAATATGGTATAAAAAATAATAATAATAACTTTTATTTCTCCCTCATCCATACAGCCCTTTCAGTATTTTTTTTTTTTTTTCAGTTATTTGGGGGTACTATGCTAGCATTCCATACACTCTAGAGCAAACTTCAATCTTTCCTCCAATTCACAACGATTCTCTCTACCTCTCAGGTCTAATCTAGGACTCCCTATACCAGTAGTGGCATTTTGAGGTACTCCAGGGGCCAGCTGGGAATAAGGGATAACAGAAATAGGGACAAAGTCCTATTTGGTTTGATGCTCTCTCCAGTTCTCTCCATGGAGACACAATGCCATCTGTTATGATGTCCTGCTTTTTTCTCTCTCTCATTGTGTGGGCTCTTTGAAGATCTTCCATGTGGAGCTTCTACCCATATCATTTTCTAATGAGAATGGCACACTTTCCAGCTGATCTTTCCACTCCCTCTCAGTTCTGCCCCTGGAGATTCACCTCCAGTCTTCTGGCTGAGGATTCTTTGCCCTGCCAGGCAGTCCTGCTGGGGAGATTTTCTTTTCACAATGGCTCTGAGCTGGCTATCTAAGGTTTCTACCACGCCCACCCCGTTAAACTATTGCCGTCGACTCGATTCTGACTTATAGCAACCCTATAGGGCAGAATAGAACTGCCCCATAGGATTTCCAAGGAGCTGCTGGTAGATTCGAACTACCTACCTTTTGTTTAGCAGCTGAACTCTTAACCACTGTGCCATCAAGGCTCCTACCTGGCCCATAGGAACAGTCAAAAAAATAAAAAAAAAACAGTGCCATCAACTTGGTTCCAACTCATGGTAACCCTATGTGTGTCAGAGTAGAACTGCTTTCAACAGAGCTTTCATTGGCTGATTTTTTGGAAGCAGATCACCAGACCTTTTTTCCGAGGCACCTCTGCACCTCTGGGTTAGCAGCTGAATGCGTAAACATTTGTACCACTTAGGGAATCCATGGGAACAGCAGAGAGTAAAATTGCAGCTTTCTGTCATTGTCACCTTGTTTCCTGGCTCCCTGCAGAGGAAGTTCCCCCAGCCTCCTGCATTGGGACATCTCCAGGTGAGAGTTTGGCACTGGTGTCCATTGCCATGGATTTCAGGTGACAAACGTCAATTTCCTTCAGCCCTCTCTTATGCAACCCTCTGGTAGCAGCACAGGACATCCTGGGATATTCTGCAGTTGAGCGAGAGTCCAGCTGGACGTGAGGTGCCAGGCTCCCCACTGGCTGGTATCCTCTAATTTCTCCAGTGAGTTTCCTTGCTGCCCTCTTCACCTAAATTAAAAAAAAACAAAAACAAAAAAAAAAAACTTCTCTGCTGAGTATCTCACCAATTTTTTTTTTTTAACCTATGGTCACTGAGGAGCCCTGGTGGCACAGTGGTTAAGAGCGCAGCTGCTAATCAAACGGTTGGCAATTCGAATCCACTAGCCACTCCTTGGAAACCTTATGGAGCAGTTCTACTCTGTCCTACAGGGTCGCTATGAGTAGAAATCGACTCGACAACAACAGGTTATGGTCACCGAGGGATGTGTGTAATGTCTCTTTTAGAAGGTGGGGGACTCATCAGCCATTTCTCTTAGTTTGAGGTATTAGCTAAAATTCTAAGTCAAGATAAAAAATCCCATTTAACCTTCTGACATGCATTTTCATCTCTTTTTCTTTGAAGCCAGTGACTTTCTTTTACCGCCAAACATCCTTTTGGCTCTCAGTTGGGAACCTGCCTGGCTTCTCCAAAACCAATAGCCGTGGGTTTCTTGAACTTTCTTCCCCTGAGAATCATAATCTTATTTGAAGGCTCACCGGCCAGCACGCTTGCAGACATGGTGCCCAATCCTTGCAGAGATGGTGCCCAATCCTAGGAAGAAATTGGGGGACATGGCCCCCTCTTACACAGCTGATCAGAGCATTAATTGGAGCAAATATTTTAAAGAGTAAATGGGCAGGTTCATTATGATATTAAAGGCACACAGCTTTGATTATCAATCCCTCTTCTACACTTCTATATTGAGAAGCAACCATATCACATGACTGGCAGAAGTCTCAGGTTTCATGCGAGGAACCTAGTGTCATGATCAAAAAGAGTCAAGTTATTGGCCTCATGTTGTTGTTTTTAGCTGCCGTCGAGTCAGCGTCCAACTCTTGGCAGCCCCACGTACAGCTGAAAGAAATGCCGCCCAGCCCTGTGCCATCCCCATCATTGGTTGCAAATCAGACCATTTTGATTCACAGGGTTTTCTTTGGCTGATTTTTGGAAGTAGATTGCCAGGCCTTTCTTCCTAGTGTATCGTAGTTTGAGAACCTGTTCAACATCTTAGCAACACACAAGACTCCACTGACGGATGGTGGCTGTGCTTGAAGTGCATTGGCCAGGAATTGAACTTAGGTCTCCTGCATCAAAGAAGAGAATTCTACCACTGAACCACCACTGTCTCATTGGCTTTACACAAACAGAAGAGAAAGCCTGCCTGCTGGCAGGAGAGTTTGGGTCCAGTATAGCATTACTGTTGAGATAAGAGTATGCCTCTCTGTCCCCAGAAGACTCTCTATCGCTGTACTGTGGCTGTATAATACCTTGAAATATTAATCTATATTTTTCTTCTTACTGCATTTACCTCTTTTCTTTCTCTTATTCAGGCAAGTAGTCAGTATGTGCTCATTGCCTCAGGGATGCTATGTTTTAAGGGGAGAAAGCAAAAGTGGCCTACGAGACTTCTTGGCTATTGTGTTTGAAAGCTAAACCCTTAAAGGATATAGGAGAGTTCTGTAGAGGGCATTCAAAGAAGGGTACTTGTGGCATCAACAGAACTTCTTAACCAGAGAGAGGTGATATCAAAGCCTCCCTCACCTCAGGGAAGAAAGAGATGCCTCCAAGCTTGGGAGAGGTTCTGAAGGGCCAATGGTCTTGAACATTGCTTCCTAGACATAACAGTAGGAAGGCAGTGAGATCTGAGAGAAATGATCATAAGGGATGAAGGGAGTCCCACTAAAGACCCCCAGTACAAACACCCACCACCTGTCTGTCAGTTTGTTGTACTGTGGTGGCTTGTGTGTTGCTATAATACTGGAAGCTGTGCAGCCAGTGTTTCAAATACCAGCAGGGTCACCCATGGTGGACAAGTTTCAATGGAGCTTGCAGAGTAAGACAGACTAGGAAGAAAGGCCTGGAGATCTACTTCTCAAAATTAGCCAATGAAAATTTGATGGATCACAACAGAATATTGTCCCACATAGTGCTGGAAGATGAGCCCTTAGGTTGGAAGGCAGTCAAAATACACAGTGGAATCGACTATAGCTAGTCCTCGACTTACGACGTATTCAAGTTATGATGAAATTATCACCGTCTGTTTTTTGTTATTGTTTTTTTGTACATCTCATTGTTATTAATATGTACTCTATACACTGTTGTAGCACATAATCTTCTAATGTTATCATTCTCAAATGTTCACTTGCAGATGTTCAGAGATTGGATTTATAAAGATACTGATAATAAAGGCAATGATAATGAAAACTAAAAAAAAAAAGAGGTATTCAACTTACATCAGAACTAACTTATGATGGAATCGTCAGAAAGGAACCTCATCATAAGTCAGGGACTAACTGTATACCAAGGATCACAAAGATGGTACAGAACTGGGCAACACTTCATTCTGTTGTACATAGTTGGCAACCTTAACATGCATAATAACAACAACTATGAAACAAAAGTAGCAAGAAGCCACCAGACCTAAAGGAACCTGGTGACAGGTACCATGGGCCGCTTAGCAGTAACCTGTATAGATTGCAGATGCTCTGTCCTACTTCCTCCCTCTGCATCCTCCTCAGCCTTCCCCTCAAGATTCTTTGACATAGTATAAGATCCCAGAACTGTTACGCAACCCTATGCACATGGTGGGAACAACAAAATGGGCCAAAGTTAAATGTTCTCTCAATCAGACTGAAGGTTTAGAGTCAGAAATTAAATTGCACCATACAAAATACAGGGCTGTGCTTTTGAACTAATACACCTGTGCTTTTGAACTAAGATGTCTACCTACTCCTCACCTTTTCCTTGTGCATCAAACCTTGTACAGAAGAAGACACTAAGTTATTTTGCAGAAGAACAAGGACCACAGCAACTAGAGATGACCAAAGTTTAAATAGAAGTGAGGTAGGAATAGGCTGACACATTCATCTGCCATGTTGCTCTGCTGGCAAATTCCACACGGGGCTGGAGCTGCCACCTCAGATTAGTTGTGTAGTTGCTCCAAAGGGCACTTAGACTTCTACAGAGAACTAAATTTAGTTCCTCAGCATAAAAGTAGCTGTCTGTTTGATGTAAGTAAAAACAAGCATAGGTGCATGTTTTCAGAAATGTTTGAATAATATATATCAAGGCAGTAAAGCAGAAGCTCTGAAGGGACAGAGCTTGGCAGGGGGCAGACTTTCCTACTGAATTTCAGAGAAAAATAAGTACAGGATGACATCCTAACAGGAAAAGAGAGGGGGTCCTTTTAGCCTAAAAGCAGTGATCAGAGCAAGAAAGAAGCTGGGAAAAATGATGAAGAGATTCTTGGGGGTCTGAACTCAACTTTTATGATGTAAAGATGAGTTAGTCTGTGCTCTCAAAGGCTCATGGTCCTGATGGGGAGAGATGAAAACAAGCACATTCTGTGCTGTGATAGGTGACCTCACAGGGGCTGTGGGAGCATAGAGCAGGGAATGACTGGTTTTTTCCAAAGGAGTTTCTGGATGACACAGCCTTGGAAGAAAGGCCTGGCAATCTGTTCCCAAAAGGTCACAGCCTTGAAAACACAGTTCTACTCTAAAACACATGGGGTCACCATGAGTCAGAATTGACTCAAAACATTTGGAGAAGCTGTACCAGTGAAGTGGTGTTTGAGCTGGGTTTGGAAGGTTGAGCAATGGTTTGCCTGGCTGTGAAGGTGAAAAAGGCATTCTAGGTGGAAGAAAGATTTAGAGATATGAAAGACTATGGTGAGTTCAAGGAAGGGAGAGGTCTTTGGTGTGGTGAGGGAACAGGGCACGGACAGCACAGTGGCAGGAGATGGAGGTGAAGGGAAAGGAAGGGGCCTTACTGTGAAGGCATGAGTAGCTTGACTAGACTATGCAGGTACTAACCTCCTCTGAGCTTCAAATGCCTCCCTCTGCGTTGTTCTGACCTCCAAAGCTGAGACCTCATCAGAGCAGTGACTGAGTCAGTGGTTTCCTTAAAGACTTCCAAAAGGAATTATATTGGCTCAACAATGTAAAGATAAAACTGCAAAATAAAAATTTACAGTAATATTGAGAGCAATTTTATCTTTTTTTCAACTAAAATAAACTACAGTGAAATATATGTTTTCGCTAATTATTTCATTCATCCACTCAACTAATACTGGTTATCTGCTATGCACCATGTAGTGGTGACTCCGCAGACAACAAAAAAGACAAAAGAAAACAAAGTCCATGCCTCATGGCGTCTCTAGTGAAAACAAAAACCAAATCCATTGCTGTTGAGTTGATTCCAACTCATAGCCACCCTGCAGGACAGCATAGAACTGCCCCGTAGGTTTCCAAGGCTATAATCTTTACAGAAGCAGATTGCCACATCTTTCTCTTGCGGAACAGCTGGTGAGTTCGAACTGCCAACATTTTGATTAGCAGCCAAGTGCTTAGCCATTGTGCTACCAAGGCTCCTTTAGTATAGTAAAGGGAAACAGAAAATAAATGAAAACAAGCAAACAAATATGTAATAAAATGACAGGTTGTGATAAGTGTTGGAGAAAAGTTTGTTTAGTATAATGGGCACCAAAGCTAAGAGGGTCCAGGACCTGGGTAGGTCTTAAAAAAACTCTGCCAAACTTTTGGTTTCATTTCTGACATGTAAAAGATTAGGAGTTGCCACTTGAGTTCTTATAAAAAGAGAAAGCTAAACAAGCTGAAAGTCAGAGATTTTCTTGGATCCATCCGAGAAATGAGGTTGCAAAGCAAACTGTCACCCCCAGATCTGAGGGGAAAGGTGAACCCAGACAGAGTCACAGCCAAAATCTGCTTGATTGGTTCAGAAGTCACTGGTGCCATGAGCTTGTAAGAACACTTAAGTGGACATTTTGATGAATTTCTAGAGATTGAGTATGGGGCTGGTATGAAAATGAGGAACTCCTGAGTGTTATAGTCCTAAGGGAACCCCATATTTTCATGGATTTTTACCTCCAGTAACCTGTCCAGATTCTCACTGTGAAAAGTCAAGGAAAATTTACTCATGTCTCTGGTGGTAGGCGTGGGATTAATCTTTGTGATAATGCCCAGAATATTACCTAAAACAAAGGTCTACTGTCCAAGGAGAAAGATTTTACTAGAACCTTATCCCACCTGGGAAAGGTTGTTCCTCCCACTCCAGCCCCCCTCTAGCCTTCTTGTGTCACCTAAGGAAGTAAAGAAAAAAAAAAAAAAAAAAGCTATACCACTGGATCAGTACTTATTAAGGTCACAGCCCTGAAAAGAAGGTCTACTGAAAGTTATGATTGTGAGATTTAATAAAAGGATTATAGATGCTTCCCATACCTTACATCTTACCAGTACACCAACAGGATTCCAGTATAATCACATTATCACATTGGATTACAGCAGAAAGAGCTGCAAGACACAGGCTGTTTCTGAGGGGAGTATTTAACATGAAGCATGAAGTCAAGCAGGGAGAAAAAAAAAAAAAACCAAGGACAGTAGAGGAATTTGAAGATTATGACACTTATACCTACAGCAGACATCAAACAGCTAACTCCTTACCAGGTTAATATATTCCAACATTAAAGGCCAATCTACCTCAGTTCCCATTAACCAAAACATGTCTGGCTTTTGATAAAAAATGACAAGATATTTCAAAAGACAAGAAAAAAAAGTTTGAAGAGACAAAGAAACACCAGAACCAGGCTCAGATATGGCACAGATGTTGGAATTATTACACAGTGAATTTAAAATAAATATGATCCATATGTTAAGGGCTCCAGTAGAAAAAATAAACATGCAAGAACAAATGATTACTGTAAGCAGAGATAGAAACTTTAAGAAAGAATCAAAAGGAAATTCTAGAAATAAAAAATGCTGCAACAGAAATGAATAATGCCTTTGATGGGCTAATCAATAGACTGAACATGGCCAAAGAAAGAATTAATGAGCTTGAAGGTAAATCAATAGAAATTTCCCAAACTGAAATGCAAAGAGAAAAAAAGAAAAAGCAAAAACAAACATACGGAACATTAAAAAATTATGGATAATTTCAAATGATGTAACATGTATAATTGGAATACTGGAAGGAGAAAAGAGAACAGAGAGGAGAATTCTATATCCAGCAAAACTATGTTTCAAAGTGAAGGAATAATAAAGATTTTCTCAGGCAGACAAAAAATGTTGGAATTTAGCACCAGCAAACCTGCACTGTAAGAAATGTTAAAAAGGAGTTATTAAGAAAGAAGGAAAAAGATATAGGTCATAAACTTAGGACTACATAATGAAAGAATGAGTGTCAGGCAACAAATAAATGAAGGTAGAATAAAACATTTTATTTTTCTTATTGTTAATTGATAGATGTTTAAAATAACAATAGTAACAATGAATTGGGTCATTATAACATAAGGATAAGTGAAATGAATAACAGCAATGTCATAGGGATGGGAGGCAGGAATCAGGATTACGTTACTACAATGTACCTGTACAGAATGATGCTGCTTGAAGATTGATTTAGATTAGTAAAAACTATATTGGAAACTCTAAGGCAACCATTGTCTTAGGCTAGGTTCTCTAGAGAAGCAAAACCAGTAAAGCGCATAAATATATATAGAGAGAGATTTATATTAAGGAAATGGCTCACATAGTTGTAGAGGCTGGAATGCCCCAAGTCCATGGGTCAGGCTAGAGAGATTTCTCCTGATTCACATAGCTGCAGGGGGTGGGAAATCCAAGATCAGCAAGTGATTGATTTTCTAATGTTGAATCATCCTTGCATACCTGGTATGAATCCTACTTGGTCATGGTGTATTATTTTTTTGATATGATGCTAAATTCTATTGGCTAGAATTTTGTTCAGAATTTTTGCATCTATATTCATGAGAGGTATTGGTCTGTAATTTTCTTTCTCGTGGCATCTTTGCCTGGTTTTGGTACCAGGCTATGCTAGCTTCATAAAATGAACTTGAAGTCTCCCTTCCTTTTCTACGTTCTGAAGTAGTTTGAGTAGTACTGGTATAAGCTCTTCTCTGAATGTTTGGTAGAATTTCCCAGTGAAGCCATCTGGGCCAGGGCTTTTATTTTAGGGGTGGTGGTGGTTATTACCTTTTCAATCTCTTCTCTTGTTATGGGTCTGTTCAGATTTTCAGCATCACTTTGTGTTAGTTTGGGTAG
>NW_004443947.1:3803011-3830733 GCF_000243295.1 Trichechus manatus latirostris | reverse complement strand
TGTCAGCAATTCTTCAATGATCCTCTCTCTGTTTTCTTTTATCTCCCCCTGTTCTGGAACTCTGATCACTCACAGATTTTTGCTTTTGATTGTATCCCACATAATTCTCAGGGTTTCTTCATTTTTCTTTGTTCTTTTTTCTGATTTTTCCTCAAACAGAGTTGTAGCCAAGTATTTGTCTTCAATTTCACTGATCCTATCTTCTATCATTTCAAACCTGCTTCTCAGTCCTTCTATGACACAGTCCATTTTTGAAATCTTGTTGTTTATCTTTTGGATTTCTAATTGTTGTTTTTGAATAATTTCTAGTTGTGAATTTATTTTTGGATTTTGTTCCTGTATTATTTTCTTGAATTCTTCCATTTTTGTTTATATTTTCCATGAATTCGTCTGCCTTTTCCATGAATTTGTGTACTTTTTTCTCATTTTTGTCTGCTTTTTGCTGCAACTCTTGGATAATTCTGAATATTAGAGATTTGAATTCCCTATCAGGTAGTTCTAGTGCCTTTTCTTCTACTGGAAAGTTATCTGGTGTTTTATTTTGGATGCCTACTAGAACCCTCCTGTCCTGATTTTATAAATGTTTTGATATTGTCTGCTATCTTTGGGGCATTCAGTAGTTATTTTCCTCATTTATTGATTGTAGATTTGTTTGTTTCATCCTGCTTTTTTGTTTTTTCTGGTTATGTCTGAGCAGGCGGGCTGCGTGTTCTTTGTTGTTTCCTTGTCTGCGGGCATGATATTTTTCACCTCCTTCTCCAATCAGTCACTCAGGTATGGTACAGCAGGGCAGGTCTAGCTGAAGGGGAGTTGTTGGGATGGGTTGTATGTGGCAGGTTCCAGGACTGACAGTGCAGACTAGCAATCATTGCAGGGCATGTGCCAGTAGGCTGTGCCTGTGTTGCTTGACAGTGTGATGTTCAGTGCATTGTGCAGGTAGGCAGGAAGGAATGGGGAGATTGTGATGTGTGTAGCTAAGATGTATATGGGAAAGATGAGAGAAAGGAGAGAGGAACGGGAGCTGAAAACATACACACAAACAAAAAAGAGTACGAAGAGAGCTTTCTATTGGAGTAGAGAGATGAGAGACTGAGAAATGGGGAAAAACAAAAAGAAAAAAATGAATAAATCAAGAAACTGGAAATGAAGAAAGACAAAAAGGCAATAAGATAAGAGAGAGAAGAAAACAAAACAAAGAAAAAAAAATAAGAAAAAAGAAATGCCCCCGATGATGTCCCTGTGCATCTGCACAGACTAAGGGAGTAGCTTCCAAGCTGCGTGGTACTGCCTGGCTAGAACGGACTCCCAAGCCTAGAAAACAAAAAGAAAACAAATAAACAAATCAAAACAGAACAAATCAGAGCAAACAACCAAACAAAGAAAAAAGCCCCAGGGGGTCCCACCAGAGTGGAGGCACAGGCTGGGAAGCAGTTTCACAGTTGAGTGGTGTTTTGCAGCCTTTCAGGAAGAAGCAAAGATGGCACAAGGAGCCAGGTATTTGAGAGAAAGGAGAAGGAGGTGGTAGAGGTAAGGAAGAACTCTAAAGAAGCAGAAAAAAGCAACACCAAGAGCAAAAAAACAACACTCAGGGAGCCAGCCAGTGTGGGTGGGTGGAATCCAAGTGACACTGGGGTGAAGCGGGTGCTTCCCAGCCAAGAGACTGGCTGCAGGAAGCAGAGGAGGCCGAGTGGGGATGAAGAAGGTTTGGGGGTGGGAAAGTGTATATCACTGGTTACTGGTTGTTCTGTCTCCTTCTGGAAGCTCCGTGAAGCTGCTTTCTTGTACCTCCTGTTTGTTGATCTCCAATAGGAGTCCAAGATGGCGGATCTGTGCTGCGGTAGCTGATAGGGGGCCTCTGCATGTATCTCTCCTCACTCTCTATTCTCAGTCAGTTTCTTATTCCATGCAGTGTTTGGCTGAGTTCTTTATCTCTTCATTTGATGCTTAGGGTTTCAGGATTGATGTGTGACTCTGTTCGACTTAGTTTTTTTGATCTTTGCTGTGGAGGGATGGCGTGGTGCTTCTGACTATAGAGCCATGTTGCTCAGAAGTCCCTCACACAATATATTTTGAGTAACAAAAAAAATAAAAAAGCATTGGATTATATCCCAAAGTATGAAATAAATATCCATGTGTCTGTACCAATATAAATAAATGATTAAGTAAATAAACGGAAAAGAATAGGCAAATTTTCCATGTAGAAGTTGCCAAATAATTTATATAAATACTCTCCCCTCTAGGGAGTGGACCATAACTCTCCACTCCTTAAGTGTGGACTATGAACAGTGACTTCCTTACAAAGAATACAGGTTGGGAAGGTGGAAAAAAAAAAAAGAGTAACTTTACAGTGGAGAACACTGGTGACACAATGGCTAATTGCTTGGCTGCTAACCAAAAGGTTGACAGTTTGAACCCACCCAGCAACTCCATAGAAAGACCTGGCAATCTGCTCTCATAAAGCTTACAGCTTACCTGTGGGGCAGTTCTACTTTGTTACATTGGGTTGCTATGAGTCAGAATCGACTCGATGGCACCTAACAACAGTGGAGATACCTGACAAACACTACCTCAGCCAGGTGATCAAGGTCAACATCAGCCATGGTAAGTCATGTTGATAGTGTGCAACCTTGATATAATTTGATGAAAATGGCACTTCACTTCTGTGGTCTTGCTCCACAGAACACATAATTTCAGTCTATTTCTGAGAAACATCAGGTAAATCCCAACAGAGAAGCATCCTACAATATACTTGACCAGTATTTCTCACAACTGTCAAGGTCATTTAACACAAGGAATGTCTGAGACACTGTTAAGCCAAGAGGAACCTTAGGAGACACGATGACTAAATGCAATGTGGTATTCTGAATGGGATCATAGAACAGGAAAGGACATTCTGTACAAATGAAGGAAGTCTAAGTAAAGTATGGGCTTTACTTAATAATAATGCATCAATATTGGTTCATTAATTTTAACAAAATGTACCATACTTATGTAAGATGTTAACAATAGGGGAACTAGGTGTGAGGTATATGGAAATTCTCTGTACTATCTTCACAAGTGTTCTGTAAGTCTAAAACCAGTCTAAAATAGAAAGTCTGTTTCTTAAAAAGTAACAGAAATCTCATATTTAAGAGTGGTTTTGATGTCAATTCCTCCACAATGCATCTTAAAGAAATTTTAATGATCATTTTCCCCAAACTATTATTCCCTTTAAATACAATTTATTTTCATAGAGAATTAAAGCAAAAACAAACAAAAAACTCTGCCAAAGGCAGTGGTTCAAGCCACCACATACCCTGCTGCTGTTATTAGCCAAATCCATGGACCACACGAAGTTGTCTAGTAGCCGATGCCATCCCCCTGAAGGCAAAGTTAAAGGGTCATGGTGCATGTGACCTGTCCCACTCCAATCCTTGAAGCATCTGTACCTTCTTCACCCAAACTCTCGATGTTGTTATAAGGCAAATCATTAAGTTCCCCTTCTCTCATCTGCTTGCCCTTGATAAAGCATTGGCCAACCTACCAACCTTTTTCCTCTTCCAGCTGAATATTTAACTTAAACTAACATAAATGGGATTCAGTACATGGTCCATCATTGGCTGTGAAACTCATAGTTTTGTGAGCGATGGCACAGTCTTTTGATCACTTCTTCTTCTCTATCCCTGAGACATACTGAACGCCTTTCATTTCCTTAAGCCTATCTTGTTCTCTTTTACCTCTAGAATTCGTTACCATCAAGATGATTCCGACTCATAGCAACCCTATAGGACAGAGAAGAACTGCCCCATGGGGTTTCCCAGCCTGTAATCTTTATGGAAGCAGACTGCCACATCTTTCTCCTGCAGAGTGGCTGGTGGGTTCAAACTGCTGACCTTCAGTTAGCAGCTGAGTGCTTAACCACTGTACCACCATGGCTCCCTTCTACCTCTAGAAGCTTTGCAAGATCTGTTCCATTTAACTGTGACTCTCTTTCTTCAATCCCAGCTTTGCTTAGCCAACTATTACTTGGCCTACAGTTCTCAGTGTGAGCTTAAATTTCTCTGAGAAGACTTCTTCAACTTCCCCAAGCCAGTTAAGTGTCTCTTTTGCCCCTCCACAGCCTCTAGTGCTCCTGCGAGAACAGCACTCATCATACTCCATAAAAACTAGCTGCTGTCAAGTTGATTCAACTTAAGGCAACCCCGTGATGCCCTATATGTCAGAGTAGAACTTTGACCTATAGGGTTTTCAGTGGCTGATTCTTCAGGAGTAGATCACCAGGACTTTCTTTCAAAGTGCTTCTGGGTGGACTCGAACTTACAACTTTTTTGTTAGCAGCTGAGTGCGTTAACCATTTGCACCACCCAGGGACTCCCATTATACTCCATAGTAACTGCCTATTTATTTGTGTCTCCACCGTTGACTTGAAATCCTTGAGGACAGACCTCTTTATCATTCTTCACTGACTCCTGGATATAGTTCCAAACACACAGAAAGTAGCTGAAAAATATTTTTTGAATGAATGAATGGATAAGGAAGTCTCAATCACGGAGATAAAAACAAGTACTGAGAATTAATCAGACTATTAAATGACCAGGCATTTCTAAAGTGGTTAGAAAATTAATGACATGGTAAATTTTAAGAACCATCATCATGATGACAGTGTTCCAAATAGCACACAATTATACTTTCTATTACTGACCCTGTCTTGATTGGTTCACCCTCATGATTGTTTACATTGATTGTGCATTGACTGCTGAATGGTCACGCTCCATGCCTCAACAGAGGGTTTTAATTTTCCCGCACAAAGTAATATCAGAACAGCTAGTTAACAAGGAAAACTTGTCACTCACACAAATATCTTACTACACACATGTACATATACATGTATGTGCACACACACACAAACACTAACACACACACACTCATCCACTCACTAACACACACTCATCCACTCACACATTCACACACACTCAAACACACATATTCACACATACCGTCACATACACATTCATGCACACACACATGCACACACTCACAAAGAAGCCAATATAGCAGACAGTGCACGGCAGGTTCAGAAGAACTAGGTTGGAATTCTGGCCTTGCCATTTGCCAGCCATGTGCCTTTGCTACCATCCTGGGGCAGCAGGACCTTGGAAAGAGCACTTAGAAAACCAACTGGCCTCATTACTCATTAGCTGACAACGAAGGGCAAGTTAAACTCTTTGAGATCTGTTTCCAACTCTTTGACATAGGGATGATGAGTTATGTTTCTTCCTCATCTTCTTCTCAAGATCATTGTGGGATGAAAATGAGAAAATGTACCAGGAAGGCCTTTGTAAACTGCAAAGTGCTAAAATGTTTTCCAAACTTCTCCCAAGTAAGTGCTTCACTAAGAAAATATTCCCCAGTCAAAGACATGTGGGAAATGCTATCAACACTAATCTCTCTTGTATATTTACAAAGTGGATTCCCATGTTCAAGACTCTGAGATATCTTAAACAATAAAAACTCATTTAACTGTATTTGCTTCGAGGACACTAAGATTCTGCTAAAAGTGATGGAAAATTTTGGGAACAGATAAGTGCGAGTGATGGTTGAACATGATGAGCATAATTAATGCCACTGAAGTGTATATGTGAAGACTGTTGAAACGGCAAATATTTTGTTACATATATATTTACCACAATTTTAAAAAAGAATACAGAGAATAAAAGAAATATTATCTTCAAAAGGGTAATAATAAGATTAACTGTTGAATGAGAAATAAAATTTATTTTATTCGGTGTTCCCTTTGTTACCCTTTCTGGCTCTATTCCCCTCTGCTCCTTGGAGATAACCACTATCCTGAAGTTCTTATATATTCTGTCCATTAATGTGGCTTCACCTGGACTACATATGTGCTGTTATTTTTGTTAGGTACTGTCAGGTTGGTTCTGACTCATAGCGACCCTATGTACGATAGAACCAAACACTGCCTGGCCCTGTGCCATGCTCACAATCATTGCTATGCTTGAGCCCTTTGTTGCAGCCACTGTGTCAATCCGTCTCTTTGAGGGTCTTCCTCTTTTTTGAGACTACATATGCAAGTGTCCATAAACAAAATGTCTTAGGCTGAGTTCTCTAAAGAAGCAAAACCAGTAAAGCGTATGAATGTATATATATAGAGAGAGAGATTTACATCAAGGAAACGGCTCACCAAGGTTGTAGAAGCTGGAAAGTCCCTAGTCCATGTGTCAGACTGAAGGTTTCTCCTGGCTCTCAAGCTGCAAAGACCTGCGAATCCCAAGATTTGCAGGTAAGATGACAGCTAAGCTCCTAGCTGAAGTCCCAAGAACCAGAGGTCAGAACAAGAGCTAGCTGCAGGATCCAGTGCGAGCAAAAACCCCAGAGCCTTGCCAGAAAGTCCACTTATATTGAATGCAGACCACAACCCCAAGGAAACTCCCTTTCAACTGATTCGCTACTCACAGCAGATCCCATCATGGAGGTGATCACATTACATTAAATCTCATCATAGAGATGATCACATCATTACACGACTGCCAAACTACATCTTAACTGCCAAACCACTGAGGATCATGGTCTAGTCAAGTTGACACACAACCTTAACGATCATACAATAGAAAATAAATACTGTTTTGCCTCTTTATAGAATTTAAGTATATGATCATTCAGTAGATATTTTGCAATTTGCCTTTTTACATAATTTACGTTATTAACTATAACTATCTAATTTTTAGTTGATGTATTACTCCATTCCACTATTTATGGACATTAGATTGTTTCTAATTGTTAGCTATTGCATATTTGACACTAGCTGCCTCCTGCATTTATACGAAATTTATGTGATGCCATATGTGTCTCCAAAGTGGGGCACATACATTTAAAGGAGAATGTCAAGGTAATCCATGTGGGTACAGGAAAAATACGGTAGAAATTCTATTTCTATTTCTTAAAGACTGAGCTTTAAAATTTCTACTTTAGTATGTATTTAATAATATCCCTATAAAAAAGTACATAGGTATATGCGTATAAATTATATGTAAAGAAACAGTACTTATACTGAGAGTGCATCCTACAAAATTTTTTACTGATGAGGTACGTGATCAAAATGTCTTAGAGACCACTGTTCTAAAGAATATGGCTAGAGGTGAAATTTCATAGTACATGCACCTTTAGCTCTATAAAAGAAAGAAAGAGAGAGAGAAAAAGAAAGAAACAGTTGCTGTTGAGTCAACTCAGACTCATGGAGACCCCATGATTAGATACTTCCAAATTGCTTTCCCTGGTGTTTGTACTAATTCATCCTCTCCCCATCATAAAATAGAAAAGACGAAATAATTGAGGGATCAAATTCTGTGACTTTTGGACTCGTATGAGACATGATACAAGGCAATAGCTGGACTCACAGTGAGAACCCAGCTGTACTGCAGTCTGCAATGCATATGAAGGCTATGTTTTCTGATAATCCCCTGGATTGCAGGGATTCTATATTGCCTAAGCTTATAAGGGTTTAACTTTCAAATGAATTACTGTTGCTCAGAATGACACACAACGAAGTTATATCCTCACCATACCACCAGCATAAAATTCTTCATATGTGCATTTTAACAGTCAAGTAAAGTATAATATCCCAGCGGCACTGATCAAATTCTAAGAAGAATTAGCATCTCTATTATTTTTAAGTTTATTCAAATTCTCAGAGAGCACCTTGCAGTTCATGATCCCCAAGCACAGTTCCAATATCTCTAAGTGCGCTTATCATTGTTTCTGAAAACTCTGAAATGTCGCTTCACAAAGCAGCAGCTGTCATATCAGGATATTTCAGTGATGTGATAATTTGTCTTTAAAATTCCCTAGGATCTAGTGAAAAAGTCATGAAAATCTAAAGTCCAATGAAGAAAAGGAAACAAAAGATCTCAGAGTCCCAGGAGCCATGACTGCCAAGGTTCTATTGGAGCATCCGCCAAACGTTCAGGTAGAAGGATGTGTGCAGAATGCAAAGTCCCTGGGCTCTGACTGACGGAGAAAACTGTCAGAGTGTGGCTGACTGTGAATTAGTTAATAGCACACTTGGGCACTGTTAAAACTACCCAGTGTCCTCAGGTACTCATCTGAATTATGACCACATCATGCAGTGAATGTCTATGTAACTAATGTTAACTGATCACCTACTATGGACCAGGAAGTATGCTAGATGTTGTAAGTGACAACAACTCTATTAATATTAAAAAACTCATTGCAGACAAGTTGATTCTGACTCATGGTGGCCCCGTGCGTTGCAGAGTAGAAGTGTGATCCACTGGGTTTTCTTTACAGAAGCAAATTGACAAAGCTTTCTTCTGCAGTACCGCTGCATGGGTTCAAATTATGAACGTTTAGAAACTACCCGTTGGCATCGAGTTGATTCCGACTCATAGAGATCCTATAGGACAGAGTGGAACTGCCCCATAGGGTTTCCAAGGAATGGCTGGTGGATTCAAACTGCTGACACTTTGGTTAGCAGCCGAGCTCTTAACCACTGCACCACCAGGGCACCTTTAGGTTAGTAGTTGAGTGCAAACCATTTGTGACATCCAGGGACCCCATCAACGTACACATGCATATAATGCAGATAATGCATTTATTAAGTATTCACTTTGTGCCAGCCTCTTTCTTAAGTGCTTCTTCATCTGCATCCCCACAACCTCCTTATGAGGTTGATGCTGTTTTATTTCATCTCCATTTTTGGATGCAAAATCTGAGGGTAAATCCAGGTAAGTTCAAGATCACACAGCTAATTTGTGATGGGGCTGGGACTTGAACCAAAGCCTGTCTGATTCCAGAGCTCCCAAACCACAAGGCTCGATGTTGTCCTACAAAGATGGGTACAACATGGTCCCTACCAACACAAAACTTGCAGTCTAGTTGGAGAGACAGACGTGTAATCATACATAATAAAGATTATAATGTGTAGATGAGTGAGATGACTAGGGATGGGAGATAAGAGCTGTAACGAGAAGGGGCCTTTGACCTGGTTCTTGAACGATGAGTAGGAATTTGAGGGATGGAGAAGGGAAGGAAGGGCATTCTGGGTAGAGGAAATAGCACTGCAAAGACACAGGAGCGTGAAGGGGTGTCTGCATTTGGAAAGGGTATAGTCCTATGGGAATAGAAAATAGACAGTGTAAGGAGACAAGAGAGAAAAAGAAGTTACTCTAGAAAGATCCACAAGGCCAGTTTATGGAGGACTACAAATATCAAGCCAAGAAGTGCAGATGTTTTCTAGTAGACCATGGAAAGCCATTGATCAGTTTTAAAAATAGGATTGTGTCCTGGTTAGTGCTAGAGTTTACAAAAACTGTTTGAATCTATACACAGATCTCTCAGAATACACATCTTGCTTCCCGGGGAGACATCAAAGAATTCCTCTCTCACATGGGCAGGGCCAGTTTTGGGCTGAAGCTAAGATCAGAAGCCCCAGGTATTTTGAACAGAACTTTTCAAGCCTTGTTGTTGTTGTTAGTTTCCTTTAAGTTGGCTCCCACTCATAGTGACCCTGTGTATAACAGAATGAAACTTTGCCTGGTCCTGCGCCATCCTCATGATCCTTGGTATGCTCGAGTCCGTTGTTGCAGCTATTTATTTTGTAGTGCCTTCCAACCTAGGGGGCTCATCTTTCAGCACTATATCGGACAATGTTCTGTTGTTATCCTTAGGGTTTTCATGGGCTAATTTTTGGAAATAAATCACCAGGCCTTTCTTTCTAGTCTGTCTTAATCTAGAAGCTTTGCTGAAATCTGTCCATCATGGGTGACCCTGCTGATATTTGAAATATCGGTGGCATAGCTTCCAGCATCACAGCAACATGCAAGCCACCACAGTATGACGAATTGACAAACAGGTGGTGGTTTTAAGACTTAGAAGTATCAGATTAGATCCCTGAGGAGCCTCTCTCAGTTCCCAATTTTGTAAATCTGTGGCACTTTCATAAATGGTTGCCTGTGTCCAAGGCAGGTCAGGAGAGCAGGGCTGCCTTGGGGTCTGAGTCCTTCAGTCATTGGGCAGAAGCAGAGAAAGCTAGAGATGAGCGAGTCTGAGGCTCTCAGTGAAGTTACAGGGCTAACTTCAGGGCCATGAAGCTTTGGACAAGTCCTTTGATTGACCTCACGTGTATTATCCCATGAGTGTGCCACCACATGAGACTATTTCAGGCCCGAAAGAGAATTCTTCTGGGAAAAAGGAAATTTTTAGATTTCTCATAAACAGCTAACTTTTATAAGGAGAAATGAAGAGCTAAAATTAAACTGCCTCAATTATTCGACTTCTAGACTGACTTCTGAAACTCACAAAGGACTTTGTGCAAATTATCAACAGTCATGCGAAAGAGGCTTTGCAAATCTGCACAGGCTGAAATGCCTCGTGCAGATTGCATAGACCTTTAGCCCCAGGGTTGAGCAGCTCTGCCAGGGTGAGTACGCCTTGGGGCAAGGTGTGTGATGGAAATTAATTGGAATCCGAATAGATTTCTGTGCTGTCCAAGCACAGTATGCAACTGTCTCCTCAACCAAGATCTAGCCTGGCCTTGCTATAGGGCTGTGGCCTGACTGGTTTCTCCTTTTCCTCACTGTCCTGCGTTTCCTTTCTGCTCAGGCATCATCAGACACACTCGAGAAACTACTAAGAGGGAGCCCATCTTACCCAAGGAGATATATGCAAGGGTGTTCACCATAGCCTTGTTTGCAATATCCCAAAATTGGAAACAACCCAAATATCCATTAACGTGAGAAAGGGATAAAGAACTATGAACCACTACACACGTTAGAGTAATAAAAGCTGAATTTTGCCTGAGCCCTTTGTTAAAAGAAATACCATCATCTTTTTTTTTGTTCTTGAAAACAGCAGGGCTTACTTCTAGGAGGAGTCCCTGGGAGGTACAAACAGTTAACGCACTTGGCTGCTA
Source organism: Trichechus manatus latirostris (assembly GCF_000243295.1). Classification (NCBI taxonomy): domain Eukaryota; kingdom Metazoa; phylum Chordata; class Mammalia; order Sirenia; family Trichechidae; genus Trichechus; species Trichechus manatus. The sequence continues at coordinate 3,819,809 of NW_004443947.1, read as the reverse complement.
ACCAAAAGATGGGAGTTTCGAGTCCACCCAGCTCTGAACACCACACCACAATGTCCTAGCTGTCCACAAGAAAGTGGGCAGGGAAGAGAGGCTCCTAGGGTTTGCTCTCTTTTTATTGGGCAGCAGACACTTCCAGGACCCCTTAGCCAAAGTACCATTGGCCAGAATTGGATCACATGGTCCCTTTCGTGTCAGAGAAGCTGACCAATCAAGTATCTCCCAGCTGAACCATGGGGTGGGCAGCAGTTTCTACAGGAAGGTGGAAGGGGAAGTAATGGATTTGGAGCCAAGAGGATGTGCCAACGGGGGGAGAGGGTAAGCTGGCAAAGGTCTGAGTTTCTGAAAGAGAAGCAGGTTCCTTGTGGTATGAGTGTAAGGGGGCATCACACCCAGTGGAGACCAGAGGGAAAATTGTGTTAATAGTCCTGCGTGGTAGAGCAGAAAATAGCAGTCACAGGCTTTGCAATTTCACAGGCCAATGCCTTAAAAACTGGTAAGGGTTGGAAACGGGGATGCCAAGAGAAATCAACAGAAAAAACAAAAAACAAAACTACCATCTATTCTCACATTATTTCAAAAAAGAAATGATATTTTTACATTAACAAATTAGAAAAAACACAATTAAAAAAAAGCATATTCTCTCGTTTGAGCACATTTTGCTGTTGTTGTTAGCTACTATTGAGTCAGCCCCCGACTCATGGTAACCCCATGGGATAGGACCATTGTGATCCACAGGGTTTTCACTGGCTGATTTTTGGAAATATATCACCAGGCCTTTCTTTCTAGTCCATCTTAGTCTGGAAAGGAGCCCTGGTGGCACAATGGTTAACACTCAGCAGCTCTGAGGGAGAAAAGACCTGGCAATCAGTTCCAGTAAAGATTACAGCCTAGGAAACCTTAGGGGCCAGTTCTACTCTGTCATATAGGATCATATGAGTAGGACTCAACTCGATGGCACACAACAACAGCTTAGTCTGGAAGATCCACTGAAACCTGTTCAGCATCATAGAAACATGCAAGCCTTGACTGACAGACGGCTGGTGACTGGGCATAAAGTGTATTGGCCAGGAATTGAACCATGATCTCCCTCATAGAAGGCAAGAATTCTACCACTGAGCCACCTTTTGGAGAAGTCACTCACTGGTCCTCTTTCTCTCCTTTTGCTAGATGATGGTGAAAGCTTTGCCACTGACTGTACTTGTCTGTGGACCAGCCGTTGAAAAGGAACACTAGTGGTCTGGTAATGTAGAAACAAAGCTTTGGGTGAACCATGAGGCAGGACTGAATACAGGAAAGGCAGATGGGGTCAGAGCTACAAAGAGCCTTGAATGCCAGGCCAACAGATTGAGAGGCTCAGCTCAAAGGTGATGTATTCTGGGAAGCTTTTCCTGGTACCTTTCCCCATTACCTCTTACCAGCTAATAGGACCAACAGCTCCCTCTGTTAGGTCCATCCTGATACTACCCACACTTCAGTTGAGGATACTGTACTGTTTATTTATATGCTTCCTCCTTTACCCTTGACGCTTCCATACAATGTGGAAACAGAGCCTCAGAGAGGTCAAGTGACTTACCCAAGGTCACACAGCTAGCTACAGTGGTAGAACCAGAATTAAAACACTGGTCTGCCTGACTTCAAAGCCTGTTGTCCTTCCAGTAATAATGATGACTTAATGACAGCTGCCATTCATTGAGCGCCTACTGCACTGTGTATACTTACCAAACCTAAGCTCTGTGACAAGCTATTTAACCTCTGAGATTTAGAAGACTCAAGAATAGTATTTTTGGGAAAATTAAATGAAATAATGGATGCAAAGTGCTGAGTATGTTGCCAGGCACAGAGCAGGCTCCTTATAGATGACCTCCACTTTATTTCAGGATCCCCAATGCCTGGCACAGTCCGGAAAATTGTAGGCACCCAAGCAATGCCCACTGCATGCATGCCAGTAACTACTAGCTGCTTTTCAGAGAAAAAAGACAGAAGTGAGTGAATTGACTCAGTCAGTGAACATTTATTGGGCATCTTCTGTCTGCAGTAGCATACAGCTAGTGCTGGGGGAGACACAATACTCAGAAGATGAGAAGTTCACACTGAGAGTGTGGAACCTAGGAACGTGTGAAGGGTGCTATGTGAGGGCAACATGGGATAAGTGTGCAAGAAGTCAGGATTACCCCTCACCCCCCACAACTGGACCAACACACATGCTGTTGAGCAAGTGACATCAGTTTCCATCTCCAGGGAAGGAGTTCTCCCACATGGAGGATAGTAATCCACTCCATAATTTGCAGGTGACAGGATCTCCAACAAAGACATGACTCACACACAGGCATTGGATAGAACAATGCATTACTCACATAGAGAAGACACAGAGCAAGGTCAGCTTCAATAGTGGATGTTGTTTACCCATGGCTGCAGACAACACAGGGAAATGGTCAGCAGGCACCCCTCTGGTCTGCAGGAGAAGGACCCTGTTCCCTCCTAGTGGGGAACAGATATAGAAGTGGGGTTGGCCAAGTGCCATATAACACACATGTTTAGCTAAGCAGTTCCTGGGAACGTTGACATGTGCTCAGAGCAAGACAGGAGGGATGTGCTGATAGCTCACCAGCTATTATGGGATGTGTTTGGGTCAAGATGCTCTACACTGGGAGCCAACCCACATTCACATCCCATCCAAGAAGCTAGGCCGATACATCCGGTGCTGAGCACAGGGTTCATTTGTGGGTCACAGGGAAAGGCTGCAAGCTGCACTCAGATTGCCGCCTTCCACACATGCATCTTAGGGAGATGGTAGAACAGAAATCAAGTGAGTTCTGGACATTCAGCACTCAGGACACCTATGACATGAGGACCCCAGAGGGTTTTCTGCCAGCTGGCATTGGTGATCTGATGGCCAAAAAGGGTGGGATTTTTGGCAAGCCTGGAGGATGGGGAAGGTTTGATAGGAACCATGAGGGAAGACCTTTCTGGTAGAGGGCGTGGTCCACACCCCTTTCTGTTGAGTCAATTCTGACTCATAGCAACTCTATAAGACAGAGTAGAACTGTCCCATATAGTTTCCAAGGAGCAGCTGGTGGATTTGAACTGCTGACTTTTTGGTTAGCAGCCAAACCCTTAACCACTACGAGGGTTCCCATGGTTCCAGGGAGGATGCTAAATTACCCTGACCAGGCTGTCAACTGGTAGAAGAGACTGGAGACTGCATATCCTTGACCAGAGACCCTTCCCCCCGAGCCCACCATTCGGACTTCTAGCCTCCTAAACTGTGAGAAACTAAATTTCTGTTCATTTAAGCCACCCGTTTGTGGTATTTCTGTTACAGTAACACTAAGAAACTAAGACAACTGTGCTCCATAGGGTTTTCAATGGCTTATTTTTTGAAAGTAGGTCACCGGGGTTTCTTCCCAGGTGCCTCTGGGTGAACTCGAACCTCCAACCATTTGGAGAGTGTTAACTGTTTGCACTACCCAGGGACTCCTTTCAAAGGGACACAAGATGCAAAATGTAGTCGCGGTCCAACTTTGGCATGCTCTCCTATAAAAGCAATGCTTTTGCTGCAGCCATTTTCATGCCATGTGCACTTGTAACAGCTCTTGTGGAAAACTGATGTTCATGGCCCTTGAGGCATTAGAGCAGAGCCCAGGCCTCCTATCCTGGGTCTGCCCTCAGCCCTCCTCACAGGTACAACTCCAAGAGAGGAAAGTCCTGAGCAGGCTGGGGTGATCCTCCTGCTGCAAGCAGCTCATGCTGACAAGCTCATGCTCAATCAAATGGGGCAGATTTTAACTTCTAACAAAATGATTCTTTAATCAAAGGGCTTTCAAGATCCCATCTTGAAGATTCTTGATTCCTTATTTCATGTCTTTCAGCTTCAGATGATTACCAGAGCTGGAATGGGGGTCCAGTGAGATATTAGATCATCAGAAGACGGGGGTGCTCATGTGGAAACCACCAAGTCAAATTCCACACAATGCGCTTTTCCCAACCCCATGCACACACTTCCTTGTTCCTTAACAAAAATTTCAAAGCCTGGAACCAATCTTGATGTGCATTTAAAATAACAATAACTCCTCTCAGTCCTGACTACTGTACCGTGTAAAATTGCTTTTAGGGTTTTAAAAGTCTCATAGGTGAATGGCTGTAGACTATGGACAATGGATGTAAACTGTGCTTATGGGTCCATGAGTGTCCAGACATTTAAATGGGAAGGAAAAGGAGGAAAGCGTAGAGAGAAAATAAAGGGTCAGAGGACCTGAGTGTGCCAGGACTTTTACTAATGTCCTTATGTTATTCTCAGAGATTCCCTGGAAATGGGTATTCATAAGTCCATTGTACAGTTAGTAAAAACAGATAGATATATAGAGAGGGATGTTGTTGAGTCAACTTCAATTCATAGCAACCTTATGTACAGCAGAGTGAAATGTTGCCTGGTCCTGTGTCATCCTCATGTTTAAACCCATCATTGTGGCTATTGTACCAATCCATCTCACCAAGGGTCTTCTTCAGCCTCCCTGGCCTTCTACTTCATCAACTATGATGTCTTTCTCCCGTGATTGATCTCTCCTGATGACATGTACAAAGCAAGCAAGTTGAAATTAGATTGCAAGGCCTTTCTTCCTAGTCTGTCTTAGTTTTGAAGCTCTGCTGAAACCTGCCCACCGTGGCTGACCCTGCTGATGTTTGAAATACCTTATTGTCATCATTGCTGGCATTTATTGAGCCTTTGCCATATGCCAGGCACTGTGCTAAGAAGTTTACATGCATTACATGATTTAATCCTCACAGAAACCCTTGATGCTAGGCCTATCACTATTCCCATTTTACAGATTTGGAAGCATGCATGTACTTAATGAAACATGGGGATTCAAGTGCATGCTCTTAATTATTATCCAGTAGGGTTGAAGGCAATGAAGCCATGGCAGTAAAGAACTTGCCTAGGACACTTGGGTAGGTAGTATGTGGTCCATGGATTAGGTCCATGGACTTAAGTGGTCCTAGGTGTGGTAAGCCAAAAACTGGACCCAAAAAGTTATCGCACATCCTAACCCCTGGAACCTGTGAATGTGACATTTGGAAAAAGGGTCTTTTCAGATGTAATTAAGTTAAGGATCTTGAGATGATGTCATCTTGGATTTAGGGTGGGGACTGAATCCAATGGCAAGTTTTATTATAAAGACACACAGAGAAGACAGACAGAAGAAGAGAAGGGCATGTGACCACAGAGGCAGAAGCTAGAGCCTCAAGTCAAGGAACACCTGGAGCCACCAGAAGCTGGAAGAGGCAAGGTAGGATTCTCCCCTAGAAACTTCAGAGGGAGCACAGCCCTGCTGACACGTTGATTTCAGACTTTCAGCCTTCAGAACTCTAAGAGAGTAAACTTCTGTTGTTTTATGACACCCAGTTTGTACTACTTTGTTACAGAAGCTACAGGAAATCAATATACCAGCCTTGCCTGATTCCAAAGCCCCTGATCTTTCTAGTAAACCAGGGCATTCTGAGCCACCCTGAAGGCAAATTTTATGTCCTTTTGTGCCTCAAAACAAGTCTAAGGATTAGATGGACAAGAAAACTGAGGCCTCCAATAAGTTTACTCTGGCCAAGTCCCACTTTACTCTAGTAACAGGCCCTGGTAATGAATCTGGGCTTCACTTTAGGTGTCTGGGAACCAGCTTGAGGACTGCGACCACAAACTGACATGTCTTATCAAGGGTGTTTAAAGTCACTCTGGCCAACAGAGTGCAGACAGGGTTGTTAATTACATAATTTCAAGTTTCTAATTGCACAAATAAAGAGTCCTGGTGATGCAACTGTTAAGCACTTGGCTGCTAACGGAAAGGTTGGCAGTTCAAACCCACCCAGAGGCTCCACGGGAGAAAAACCTGGCCATCTGCTTTTGTAAAGATTACAGCCTAGGAAACACTGTGGGACAGTTCTACTCTGTCACATGGGGTCACTATGAGTCAAAAATTGAGTCGACAGCACCAAACATCAACAATAACAACAATTGCACAAAGACATTTTTCTTGTAAGAAAATTTAAATGGTCAGATAAAGCTAATGTCCTGGTTAACATTAATGCCCCTCTCCCTAGTGTGGTTTCTTACCCCCTCTTGGAGGAAGCACTGTGTTCAGGGGAGGTAATGGCACACACATCCACAGGCATGGGTGAGTGAGGACTACATAGAACAGAAACAGTCACCTGGGTCACGTAGTGCAGAGCCTGGTAAGCAGACCGGGGTCAGGGAGGATAGCATACACTCAGTCCAGTCTAACCAAGTGTAGAAACCACTTTAACCCAGTGTAGAAATTGTTGCAGTAAATTCATGTACAAGTGGGGTAGGAGAACAGAGGAAGGAAGACTACTCTTCTTAGGGCTTCAAGGATCAAGCAAGGTAGTTGAGAGTAGACAGGTCCTAGGTGGATGGACCGGGTGATGAAGATGAAGATGGGCTCTCCAAGTAAATAATAAGAAACGCTAACATTTATTAATGCTTACCATATGCTAGCCCTGCTCCCAACCACCTGATGTATGTTGTTGTTGTTGTTAGGTGCCGTCAAGTAAGTTCCAACTCATAGCGACCCTATGTACAACAGAACGAAACACTGCCTGGTCCTGCGCCATCCCCATAATCATTGCTATGTTTGAGCCCATTGTTGCAACCACTGTGTCAATCCATCTTGTTGAGGTTCTCCCTCTTTTTTGCCGACCATCTACCTTACCAGGCATGATGTCCTGATGACATGTCCAAAGTACATGAGACGAAGGAGCACTTTGGCTGTACCTCTTCCAAGATAGATTTGTTCATTCTTTTGGCAGTCCATGGTACGTTCAATATTCTTTGCCAATGCCATAATTCTTCTTTGATCTTCCTTATTCATTGTCCAGCTTTCACATGCATATGAGGAGATTAAAAATATCATGGCTTGGGTCAGGTACACCTTAGTCCTCAAAGTGACATCCTTGCTTTTCAACACTTTGAAGAGGTCTTCTGAAGCAGATTTACCCAATGCAGTGCGTCATTTGATTTCTTGACTGCTGCTTCCATGGGCATTGATTGTGGATCCAAGTAAAAGGAAATCCTTGACAATTTCAATCTTTTCTCCGTATATGATGATGTTGCTTATTGGTCCAGTTCTGAGGATTTTTGTTTTTTCTATGTTGAGGTGTAATTTATACTGAAGTCTTTGATCTTCATCAGTAAGTGCTTCAAGTCCTCTTCACTTTCAGCAAGCAAGGTGTATACATTAACTTATTTAAACCTTAGAACCCTGTGGGACAGATACTATCATATCGCTGTTTTACAGATGGGGAAACTGAGGCATAGAAAGGTAAGTGCCCTGCCCTAGATAGAACAGCCAGTAAGTGGAAGAACTAGGTTATTGTCGAGTAACATCTGTTACCAACGCCAGAGAAGGAGTCCCACAGCATGGAGGATAGCAAAGAGTATAACAATGCTTACCACCACTAATAGTAATCCTAGGATGTTAACCTGCTCCATGGTTTGTATGTGTCAGGGCCACTACAAAAGACACAGCTCACACAAAGGCATTGGATAGAACAGTGCTTTACTTGCATAGAGAAGAAACTAGCAAGGTCAGCTTCAACAGTGGATGCCAGTCCCTCAATGACCAGCAAGTCTCACTCCGCAGGGAGACAGTCTGCATGCACCCCTCTTATGCTGCAGGAGAAGGACCCTGTCCCTCCTCAACAGGGAATAGATACAGAAATGGGATTGGCCAGGTACCCTTTAATGCACATGCTTACATAAGCAGTTCTTGGCAATATTGTTATGTGCTCAAGGCAAGAAGGGAGGGATGTGCTAATAGGCCACTACCTGCTATAGGATATGTTTTGGGTCAAGACGCCCCAGAAAATAGAGTCAGCCCACATTCTCATCTTGTCCAAGAAGCCAGGCCGACACATCTGGTGCTGAGCACAGGGTCGATTGGTGGATCACAGGGAGAGGAGGCAAGCCGTGCTCCTACTGGCCCCTTCCACAATTACTAACTCAAGCATTGACTTAATCTCTACAGTGCACCGCCTCTTCCCTCCTGTGCCATCAGTGTATCCAAGGGACACCAGAAGGGAAGCCCAGGGCCTATGTGTGTGAGGGAGCATATATTTGTTGCAATTATAGTTCATGCAAAATGAGGAGAATTGGAGCTCTTACTTCATAGGAGTGAGTATAAATGAGGTAATGCCATGAGAGGTGTGTGCAGCACACAATAAACGCTTTACATAGAGTAGCCATCCCCCAACATGCACAGACAATCTAGAAAACCTCTTCAGACCATGCACATGACATCGTTTGACCTGAGAGCAGATACTGTTATGCCTCTTTGGACACTTGTCTCCAAGAAATCCAACTGGAAACTCACCAGACACCAGGAGCCTAAAATATTCATGGAAACCTGACTGCCACAGAGAAACCAATAAACATTTTCAGGTGATGATTTGATCCACATTTCGAAGCCCTATAAAACCTATCTCTAAAAACTGCAAAACCACCACAAACTAAAAAAGGGAATTTTTTTTTATTCATTGGATCAAAAACTATCAGGAAAATGTTTGTCAGTTTATTCATTTAGAAAACGCTATCAATGGATTCAACACCAATTAATTGCTAAGATACAGAATCTAAAAGTGCTCTGCGTTCAGTAAGATGTCATCAATTTAATACAGTGCTTTTCCCAACTGAATGTATAATTTGAACAAATTCAAAAGGACAATGTCACACTTCAACAGATCAAGAAAGAATACAGACTGAAATATGGAAAAAGTCAAACAATCAAGATGAATTTGTTTAAAGCAATTTGGAACAATAGACAAGTTAGGCTGATAAGTACTGGAAAAACCCACTTGTGGTGGGTTACAGAGGTCATCGGAGTTGGAGACTAGGTAAACAAGTCCTTTCGAGTGTTGAGTCTGACATAGAAATCATTGGTGGCACAGAGTGAGTGGGGAAGTCGTTAGACGCATTCCAGGGTCCTGAATGGTGGCTGTGTGTTGCTTGGATACGCCAGGTGGGTGGGTACTCCAGACAAAAAACTAACAAGACCCAAAACAAACAAGTTAAAAAAAAAAAAATACATTTAACTACCTGGATGATTCTCAGTTTTAAACTGAGCTGGAAGCCATTGAGTTCTGAAAGGCTTACAGAATATCTATCTCCCCTGGCACTGAGTTTTGTTGTTAGCGAATCCAGGGCTAAAAGATAATTTCCACCCTCGCTATTTCCTCAATTCTCTTTCTTAGTGATTATAATAATGACCTCCGTTTATTGGAGGCAGTGGTGGTTCTGTGCAGAATTTTCACCTTCTTTGCAGGTGACCTGGGTTTGATTCCCAGCCAACGTATTTCATGCATAGAATCACCCATCTGTCGGTATAGGCTTGCTTGTTGATATGATGCAAAACAGGTTTTAGCAGAGCTTCCAAACTAAGACTAGGAAGAAAGGCAAAGAGTAGCCAAAGAAAACCCTATGGACCACACAGTCTGATCCACAACTGATCATGAGGGCGGCATAGGACTGGACAGTGTTTCATTCTGTTATGTATAGGATCGCCATGAGTCGGGGATCAACTCCATGGCAGCTAACAACATCAACAATGTGGCTACTTTCACATTACAAGTGGCAAAGCTGAGTAGTTGCAACAGAGACTCAAGGGCTGCAAAGCCTAGAATATTTACTGTCTGGCCATTTGAGAAAAAGTTGGTCAATTCCTGCTTTAGGCAAACACCTTCACCTCTCTGAGCTTCAGTTTCCCTTTGGAAAAATGTGAAGAATAAAAATGCCTACAGCATAGTGTTGCTGTAAGCATTAAATGAGAGATTCCATATATGGAGTATGTTGTTATTGCACTTGGAAATTATTGTGTGCCATGAAAAGCCCCTTCCCTTCTGGTCTTTAAAGGCTTCAATGTGTGTTTATCTAAACTTATCCCAGGTATTGTGAAAAGACTACTGACTGCAACCATCATCTGAGTTGTGAACCCATTGTCCTAAGGTCCACAAACAGTTTTCGAAGGGAACATGATGCCCAGGTGTTTAAGCAGGGAACTCCTTTGTGGAACTTGGGGTCTGCATTGGAAGATGCACCTCAATGCTCCAAAGAGGGAGGGTCAGGTGAAAACTAGTCATAGGTCATAGCGTAGAAAATACCTAGGGGAATTGAAGAGTTGCTATTTTAGCTGGGAATAGAAGTAACTGATGCCTATTCAGATCTCCTTGTATGGAACATGTGCCCATCCCTTCCAGGTGCTATAATTGTTGGCTGCTAAGAGCTCACAGCTACACCGTTTTCCTGAGAATTGCCCTCAGATCATGAGCCCCCTCACTAGGAAATGACTGGGCAGTTACATTCACCTGGGGGTGGTGGTAGCTGAAACTAACAAAGGGCCACCGACTGCCTAGAGGAGGGTTAGCTCTGTGGTGCCATTCAGGCTCCCAGGCTCCCTGTAGGATCAGCATATTTGGCTATCCTGTGGGCTGCCCCCATGACTAGCTCTTTACCAAATCCCATACCCTGATAGAAACAGCCCGTTTCCACTTGAATATGCCAACCAGGATAATCTGGGTAACCAAAGAGTTTCTCTGCCTTAGGTAAAGTTCAATCAAATGCAGTGATTATCTTCTTCTGGTCTCAGTGATTTCTGCTAGTGGTTAATTTGTTAAATGGGACATGAATTTAATTTAAAAAGTGCACTTAGTTCGGTGAAGAGAATCTTTTAAAATACGAGTCTGTGGGCGGGAAATAATGATGAATCCTGCGTGGTGAGAAGGCTGGCAGCTCAGGTGTGTTACCCCAAATGTCCCCCTCTGGGGTCAGGCAAAGAAGAAAGGGCTTGGGAAACAGCCCATCAGACATATCTGCCACTTCTATGCTCCAGTTATATACCCCGTGTGCTTTCATAAAACCTGTTTTTCTTTTTTTTTGTTTTTGTTGTATTGTAGCAATTTTCGATCAGCTTGACAGGGAGTTTATTCAACAGTCTCCTACTGTAAACTCTATAAAGGCATAGATCATGTCTTCTTTATTAATCACTATACCTATAATGTCTAGCACAGTGCTTGCCTTATAGTATAGTATATATTGTACAGTATATATTGAGTAAATGATGAAATGAGTAAATGTATTACTCTTAAGGAGATAAATGCAGAAAAATGAATGTTTATGGACAAGTTCACGCATAGCACTATGGTAGCCTTACAAACCATCGTAATTATGACACGCTTAGCAAAGTGGTTAAGAATCCAAATTTGAATCCAGACACACTGTGTTCAAATACTGTCTCTGCCACTTTTTGGCTGTGTGACCTAGGACAGTTTATTTAACCTCACTGATCCTCTGTTTCCTTGTCAGCCAAAAAATGGTAACAACAGCACCCACCTCATAGAATTGTTGTGCAAAATAAATGAGATAGTGCCTGGAACAGAGTAAGCATTCAATAAATTTTAACCTTTTTTATTAGACATAAATTCCAAAGGCATATACTAAATGCCGACTATTTGCTAGCCACTGTTAGGCCCCTAGGTGGCACGTATGGTTTGCATTCAGCTGCTAACCAAAAGGTTGGCAATTCGAACCAGCATCATCAAGGAAAAAAGGCCTGAAAATCTACTTCTATAAAGATTACAGCCAAGAAAACCCTATGGAGCAATTCTACTCTGTCACATGGGGTCACCATGAGTCAGAATTGACTTGATGTCAGTGGGCTTGGTTTTTTTTGTCTTTTTGGTATTAGATGGTAGGAAAACAGTGGTGAATAACACAGACAAGTTTCTGTCCCCAAGAAACTCACAGTGTAGGGCGATGATAGGGTATAAACAGACACTGACTGTACATGTGACAATGAAGCACATGATAGAACATGAAAAAAAGAATGTTTAACTGCCTTTGGGGAAATGGAGAAGAAGGAGTGTCAAGGGAGGCTTCCTGCAGGAGGTGACTTTGAGCTTAATTTTGAAGAGTGTGTAGAAATTTGCCAGATGAAGAATAGTGGAAGGGCATTCTTTGAGCTTAATTTTGCCAGATGAAGAATAGTGGAAGGGCATTCTGGGCAGAGAGAACAGCAAGATAAGGTATGACAAGAACTGCGGTCCATCAGCAGATGAATGGATAAACAAAAGTTGGCACATACGCACAGTGAACTGTTACTCAGCCATAAAGAGAAATGAAGTCCTGATACATGCTACAACATGGATGAACCTTGAAAACATTATGTTGAGTGAAATAAGTCAGTCACAAAGGGACAAATACTGCATTATCCCATTCATATGAAATATCTAGAATAGGCAAATGGGTAGACACCAAAGGTTATTAGGAGTTATCAGGGTTAGGAGGAAGAGGGGAGAAGGGAAGTCATTATTTAGGAAGCACTGAGTATCAGTTTATAGAACAAAAACAAACCAAACCCGCTGCCGTCGAGTTGATTCCAACTCATAGCGACCCTACAGGACAGAGTAGAACTGCCCCATAGGGTTTCCATGGAGCCGCTGGTGGACTCGAACTGCTGACCTTTTGGTTAACAGCCTGAGCTGTCAACCACTGCACCACCAGGGAAAAATTTGGCAATGGTGATGGATATAGGTGATGGTTGCACAACATGATTAACTTAATCGGTGTCACTAAATTGTACATATGGAAAACATTGAATTGGCAAATGTTGTGTTGTATATATTTTTACAACAATAAAAAATAAATAAATAAAAAAGTCCAGGTGTTGCTGGTGAAGACTTAGAAATCCAGCGTTGTGAGACTGCTAAGAAACAAGATTAATAGGTTGGGGGAAAATTAAGTTGGCCATTGAATAATAGTATAAAGGGTTTGATTTTTATTCTCCAGGTCACAAGGAGCCCTGGCACAATGGCTAAGTGCTTGGCTGCTGACCAAAAAGCAGACGGTTTGAATCCAACAGCCGCTCCACAGGAGAAAAGACCTAGTGATCTGCTCCCGTAAAGATTATAGCCTAGCGACCTCCATGGGACAGTTCTATCCTGTCTTATAGGGTCACTAAGAGTGGGAATCTACTCGGTGACACACAACCACAACAATAAGTCACAAGGTAGCTGCTGAATGGTTTTGAGCAGGGAAGAGCCATCACCAGATTTACACTCTGGAGAGAGAGCAGACTATATTGAGTCCAGACTAGAGGGGTCAGAGTGGGGATGGGGAGACCAGAATGGAGGTTACTGGCTGAGGGGATAAAAGGACTGGATGGAGAAGAGAGGACAGGAGGGGAGGCATTCGTAAAGTACCAGGTGACTGATTGCATGTTGGGGATAAGGGACATGGGATGGTTGAAAGGAGTGGCAGCCCCGTGGTTAGTGTGTTAAGGACAGGTGGCAAGCTGGATGCTCAGACCTCCTGCCATGGAGCACACACTCTGTGCCAGGCACTCAACTGAGAACTATGCATTCATTATCTCATTTGATAGGCATGGCCACCCTATGAGGAATTATATCCATGTACTTAGGAGTCCTGGTGGCACAATGGTTAAGTGCTCAGCAGCTAACCGAAAGGTCGGCAGTTCAAGCCTACCAGTGGCTCCACAGGAGAAAAGACCTGGCGATCTGCTCCCATAAAGATTACAGCCTAGGAAACCCTATGGGGATGTTCTACTCTGTCACACGGGGTCGCTAGAATTGGAATTGGCTCAATGGCACGTGACAACAACGACTTAGTTGCAAACAAGCAAATTTACTCTAAGTTTAGGTGGAGAAGCAGTACTTTCAAGACCTTAAGTAGCTTACAATCTCTCTAGTCCACGCCATGATTGCTTCTCCACCAAAGATGCACAAACCTAGATCCACCCATGACTATAGTCACTCAAAGATGTATTCTGCAATACCTGCATCCTCATATGTCTTGCTTACAGATTAAATGGTCTGGGGTAGATGTACCTCATTGGTGGAGTCCAGGTCACATGTCTGTTGTTGTTAGTTGCCATAGAGTCAACTCTGACTCATCTCGACCTTATGTATAACAGAATGAATATTGCTCAGTGCCACCTATTGTGTCAATCTATCTCATTGAGGATTTTGCTGATTTTCGCTGAGCCTCTACTTTACCAGACATGATGTTCTTTTCTAGTAATTGGTCTTTCCTGATGATATGTCCAAAGTAAGCAAGCTGAAGTCTTGCCATCCTTGCTTCTAAGGAGTATTCTGGCTGTATTTCATCTAAGACTGATTTGTTCATTCTTCCGGCAGTTCACAGTATATTCAATATTCCTCGCCAACACCACACCTAAAATGCATCAATTCTTCTTCTGTCTTCCTTTTTTCGTGCCTGTACCCTAGCCGAAAGGGAGCAAGTTCTGGCTTCTGCCTTGGAGAGGTGGGCTACTAACATGGGAAATTGCCCATGCATAGGAGGAGCAATCAAAAAAGGCTGAGCATCCACAAGCATGGCATATAAGTCATATGGGCCATGCTATTATTATCCTCAACTTATATGTGGAAATGAGGCTCAGAGGGGTTAGAGGACTTGTCCAGGAATTTTGTGGTCTGTCAAAATTGGGGCTGTCTCCTCTGTGCAAAAGAAATGATAGAACACTCAGAAACAGACAGCTGTGAAGGTCGCTCTTGCCCTTTCTTTCCTGTCTGTTGCAGTGCACACTGATGTCCAACGCTGACCCTGCTCTCAACCTGGAGGTCAGACCTTTCAACTGTCCAAATGCTCCCATGTCCCACACTGCTACAGGTCACTCTGATGGGGCAGGGCCAGCGAGGTTGCCTATGACTTAAAGTCAAGATTCTGCAAACTGAATAGATGTGAGGCTGGGGTGGGGTAAACTGGGGTTGACTGGAGGGGGAAAGGTGGGGGAGGTGGGGGAGATGCCCCCAATCCTTTTATTATTCCACTCAGGGTAGAGATTCTGGGCACACAGTGACATTCCAACTGCAAAACCCTGAGAAAAAAGCATCACCTAATTCTGTCGTTGGTAGCTGCCACTGAATCAGCTCCAACTCATGGCGATCCTACGTATAATAGAAAAAAACATTGCCCTGTCTTACGCCATCTTCATGATCATTGGCATGTTTGAGTCCAGTTGGAAAATATTCTCTTCCTGTCTATAGGGTTTTCATTGACTTATTTTCACAAGGAGATCGCCAAGCCTCTGTTTCTAGTCTGTCTTAGTCTAGAAGCTCCACTGAAACCTGTCCACCATGGGTGAGCCTGCTGGTATTTGAAATATTGGTGGCATAGCTTCCAGCATCATAGCAACATGCAAGCCACCACAATACAACAAAGTGATAGATGAATAGCGGCACTATAAAAACCAGATAGCAAGCCAGAGATTTGCAGTTGTTGGAAGGTTTCTTCTCTGGCCCAGGGAAAGCCCACCGTCCCCCTGCCCCCCATCCTGTCCTTGCTTTAGAATGATAGACAGACAATGGCCTGAGCATCCCATCTGCTTCCATCAGGGAGGAGGAAAACTCCCATGGATGTGTAGGGAGTCTCAGGCCCCATGTGGGGGTTTTGCATCAAGGTCCTACAACACCAGGTCACAGGACTGGTGATGGCAGAGCTGGAGTTCAGCCCAGGCCTGTGTGGCTCCCATGGCTCTGACTGCCATTCTACATTAGGCACACTTGTGAGATATTTCCTGACTGTAACGTGCATCTAGTCCCACACTTGGGACACTTTCAAGATCTCAGCTTTTCTTTCCCACCAAAGCCAACTGAATTATTAAGCTCAGTATTGCCAATTTCTTAAACTGTTGTTTCTTGATGGGTAGATGAGGTCAACTCCTGTAAGAGGAGTGGTGGAGAGGCAGGCATCAATGATAGCTTCCAGAAAGAAGTCCACTCCCCACACCTAGCACATGGGGAACTCAACTGCCATCCCAGGTGATCTACCAGTAGTTCAGAGTCCCAGTGGGAAAACAGAGCAGTGGCCCAAGGAGACAAAGAGGATGGGGAACCCGGAGGGGCTCCAATTTGCCTTTCAAGTGGAAAGCGGGAGGGGATGAGCTGTGTGTGTGAGCAAGTGCTTGCGTGTATGCTAATGGAAGCAGGGATGGGAAGAAAGGTGTGATGGATTGAATTGTGTCCCCCCAAAATATGTGTTGGAATCCTAACTCTTATACCTGTGGATGTAATTCTGTTTGGAAATAGGATTTTCTTTGCTATGTTAATTAGATCATACCAGAGTAGGGTGGGTTCTAAATCTAATCACTTCTTAGTTATAAAAAGAGCAGAATAGACACAGAGACACACACAGGAGAAAGACAGACAACATATGAGGATCATCTATAAGACAAGGAGCTCCAACAAGAACCAGCAGACACTAGAATTAGCAGAGAGGTTCATAGATGGCATTGACATGGCCAAAATGCTGATTTGGACTTCTAGCCTCGTGAACTGTGGGAAAATAAATTTCTGTTCTTTAAAACCACCCACCTGTGGTATTTGTATTACAGCAGCACTAGGCAACTGAGAGGAGTCTCTGGTTATGCAAACAGTGAACACATTTGGCTGCTAACTGAAAGGTTGGAGGTTTGAGTCCACCCAGAAGTGCCTTAGAAGAAAGGCCTCAAAGTCTACTTCTGAAAAATCAGTCACTGAAAACTCTTTGGAGCACAGTCGTACTCTGACACACACGGGGTCACCATGAATGGGAGTTGACTCAATGGCAACTGGAGGTAACTAAGACAAAGGAGTTTCTGTGAATGTGCAGAAGTGAGCATGCTCCTGGAAGGTGATGACTTGAAGAGTATTTGTTGAGCTCTGAGCTGGGTGCCCCGAATCATGCCTGCATCCTTTCCATGTTTCCCGGGCTTCCTCATCACTT
>NW_004443947.1:3718998-3795227 GCF_000243295.1 Trichechus manatus latirostris | reverse complement strand
CAGCCAACAAATGGCACCCAGATAGCCGCCCGCTTGGGTGTGTGGAATCCAAGCAGCCGGCGTTTCCTAGTCAAGAGACTGTGGCCGCGGGAAGCAGAGGAGGCCGAGCCGGGGTGAAGAGGGGTGGGGGGTAGGAAAGCGCACACTGCAAATTACCAGCTGTTTTGTCTCCCACTGGACACTCCGTGAGGCTGCTTTCTCATACCCCCGTTTGCTGGTCTCCGATAGGAGTCCAAGATGGTGGATCCACGCTGCGTTAGCTGGTGGGGACCTCTGCATGAATCTCTCCTCGCTCTCCGTTCTCTGTCAGTATTCTCACTCCATTTGGTGCTTGGCTGAGTTCTTTATCTCTTCATTTGATGTTTTAGGGTTTCAGGATTGTTGTATTCTCTGTTTGGCTTAGTTTTTCAGATCTTTGCTGTGGAGGGATGGCGTAGTGCTTCTGCCTAGAGCACCATTTTGCCAGAACTCTCTGGAGTTTTCCCTCCCTGGCTTTTTGTATAACACAGAACCACCCGTAGTTAATATTCTTTTTATAAATCTGTTCATTTTCTAAAAACTTCAGTACACTTATTTTAAAATAAATTTGAGTATCATCAATATGCCACAGGCCATAATTCACAGGCTTGATGTGCTAGCTCTATTTAGTCCTAGTGCAATTAAAATAAGCAATATCTATTAAAATAATTTCCACTTGTCTGTCTGTTTGTCGTACTGTGGTGGCTTGCACGTTGCTGTGATGATGGAAGGTATGCTACCAGTATTTCAAATACCAGCAGGGTCACCTGTGGTGGACAGGTTTCAGTGAAGCTTCCAGACTAAGACAGAATAGGAAGAAGAACCTGGTGGTCTACTTCTGAAAAAAAATTAGCCAGTGCAAAACTGTGAATAGCAGTGGAACACTGTCTGATATAGTATCGGAAGATGAGCCCCTCAGGTTGGAAGGCACTCAAAAGACAACTGGGGAAGAGCTACCTCCTCAAAGTAGAGTCGACCTTAATGATGTGGATGGAGTCAAGCTTTCAGGAGCTTCATTTACTGATGTGGTTCAACTCAAAATGAGAAGAAACAGCTGCAAACATCCGTTAAGAATGTAGAATGTATGAAGTATGGATCTAGGAAAATTGGAAATCATCAAAAATGAAATGGGACACATAAATATCGATATCCTAGGCATCAGTGAGCTGAAATGGACTGGTATGGGGCATTTTAAATCAGAAAGTCACATGGTCTACTAGGCCAGGAATGACAAATATAAGTGGAATGGCGTTGCATTCATCACAAAAAGAACATTTGAAGATCTATCCTAAAGTATAATGCTGTCAGTGATAGGATAGTATCCACATGCCTACAAGGAAAACCAGTTAATTCAACTATTATTCAAATTTACACACCAACCACCAAGTCCAAAGATAAAGAAATTGAAGACTTTTACTAACTTCTGCAGTCTGAAATTGATCAAACATGCAATCAAGATGTGTTGATAATTACTGATGATTAGAACGCGAAAGTTGGAAATAAAGAAGAGGGAACGGTGTTTGGAAAATATAGCATTGGTGATAGAAATGATGTCGGAGATTGCATGACAAAATTTTGCAAGACCAATGACACCTTCATTACAAATACCTTTTTTCAACAACGTAAACAGTGACTATACAGGTGGACCTCGCTGTACAGAATACACAGCAATCAAAATGACTGTATCTGTGGAAAGAGAAAACGGAGAAGTTCAAAATCATCAGTCAGAAGGCAGCCAGGGGCCAACTGTGGAACAGACCATCAGTTGCTCATATGCAAGTTCAAGTTAAAGCTGAAAAAAAAGAACAAATTTACAAGAGCCAAAGTATGACCTTGAGTATACCCCACCTGAATTCAGAGACCATCTCAAGAATAGATTCAAGAATACATTCAAGATGGTCTCTAAATTCACGTCAGCTATACTCAAGGTCACTGACCCTCTGCTTTATGAAGCATGATGTTCTTTTCTAGGGATTGGCCCCTCCTGATAACATGTCCAAACTACATGAGATGAAGTGTTGCCATCCTTGCTTCTAGGGAGCATTCTGGCTGTGCTTCTTCCAAGACAGATTTGTTCTTCTGGCAGTCCATTCAATATTCTTTGAGAACTCCATAATTCAGATGAGTCAATTCTTCTTTGGTCTTCCTTATTCATAGTCCAGCTTTCGCATGCATATGAGGTGATTGAAAATACCATGGCTTGGGTCAGGCATACTTTAGACCTTAAAGTGACCTCTTTGATTTTTAACACTTTAAAGACGTCTTTTACAGCAGATTGCCCAATGCAATGCATAGTTTGATTTCTTGACTACTGCTTCCATGGGTGATGATTGTGGATGCAAGTAAAATGAAATCCTTGACATCCTCAATTATTTTCTCTGTTTATCATGATGTGTATTGGTCCAGTTGTGAGAATTTTTGTTTACAGTGACGGAAATCCTGTGAGGCATTTCTGCTTTGTCCTATCGGGTTGGTATGAGTCGGAATAAACTAGACAGCAACTAACAACAACAAAAACAAAGATAGAGAACCACTGCCTTTGTGTGAGTTTCTGCATTTTATAGATGAGGAAACTGCAGATCAGAGATTGAGGGTCACTTGACCAGAGTCTCACAATCAGGAAGTAGTGGGGCCCCAATTAAAGTCAGACCTTCCTACTCCAAAGCCTACGGTCTTTTCCATTAACACCAGCTGCCTTACCCAAAGTAACTGAGGGCACAGAGCCAGGACTAGGGTGAGACAATCAAGACAACAAGGGCACAAAATTTAAGGAGGCATATCTCACACTGGTCCCAGCCCTGGAATGCTTGCTTATATGCACCCCAAGTCAGAATAACAACTGTAATATGAAATATCTATCATCATATTTCACACTCTATGGAAAATTCTATAGTTGTTTGTTATAAAAACCAGTTGCCGTTGAGTCAACTCAGACTCATGGTGCCCTGATGTGTGTCAGAGTAGACCTTTGCTCCATAGGTCTTTCAATGACTGATTTTTCAGAAGTAGATCACCAGGCCTTTCTTCTGAGGCATCTCTGAGTAGACTCAACCTCCAACCTTTGGGTTAACTGCTGAGTGTGCTGTTTGCACCTCACAGGGATTCCTAAATTTGTTTGCTAAGTCTTCCAAAAATCTTCGAAGTAATGCAATTTTGCTTTTGAAAAGTCCTTCACCCAACAGAAAGCTACATTAAATACATATCACAAGCACATGCATGTGTGTATATACACAATGTCCACACACAGACATGTACACAGGCACAGACACACACACACACACACACATTCAGTTACAGCTTCATAGCTGAACAACACTGCCATTTTCTCAGAGAATTCTCAAAACTCAGCTTAGGAAATGGCCTCCTGTCCTCAGTACAATTCCAGTCTATGATTCATACAGATATTTGAAGAGTACAGAACGCTCTCACCCATGTCATTCAGATGATTCTTGCAGCAACCCAGCCAGGGAGATTTTATTTCTCCCACACGTCAGATGAGGAAACTGAGCCTTCTGAAAGGAGATGTCAATTGTGTGAGGTCACAGGGTGACGTGTCCAGACCAAGTCATTCACTTTTCCCCTGCCCCTACTCCCCCCAGCCAGAGGCACAGACTATATTAAGTAGCTTGCTTGAGGCTCTCCTGTCTGTTGCTGAACCTGTGCATCTGGGGGAAATTAATGTCTCATTCCTCACTCTGCTCAGAGGGAAGAGAGCACAGCAAGGTGCTGCTGTGGAGTTTGGATAGAATAAAGTACTTTCCAAAGATGTACTTTACTCACTGATATACCCTCTCCGATCTCTCCCCTTCGAATCTGCAGGAGCTGTCTTGGGGTGATTTATCTAATACTCACATTCTCAGCACATTCTAAGCCATTTTACAGCACTTTTACATCCATTATTTCATTTGATGCTTACAGCAACCATGCAAAGTTGGGAGAGAAGGCACAATTGTGATCAGCCTGAAGAATGGAGAAGCTCAGACACAAGAAGGAATGCAGAAAGCAAATCAGCCTTGAAGAGAATAGTCTCTGGGCTTGTGGCCCTGAAAATGTGGGTGCTGAAAGTAAACCTGGTGACCATCACCTCCTTATTTTCCAGATGTGGAACTGAGGCTCAGAGAGAAGAAATAATCCTAAGGTTAGACAGCTAGTTAGCTGCAGGGTTACAACTTGAACTCAAGCCTTCTGCCCCAGCTAAGTCATCTAGCATAGGTTGTTGAGCTGTTTGATCTTCTTATTTTCTGCACCCTGCAAGGACAGGCTCACTTATCATTTATGGGGCTGACGATTTCTAATTTCCTTCTTTATTGTTCTCATTGGTGAGCATCCAAGACTGCCCTAAAAGCATCTCCCTTCCCACTCAGCTACATCACTTGGGACTAAAGTCTTCAGCATCTTCCCCAACTTGGGAAAACAGCAGCTGCCCATCAGCTCAAGGGATTCAAAGACTTTATCTTCTTAGGGTGAGTCCAAGCTGAAGAAAATGAGTCATTTCCTTGCAACAGCACTTAGGCCTAGACTTAGGAAGGAATCACCATACTGTGGTGTGTAGCCCAGTCATACCTTAAAAGTCAATTCTTCTTAATCACAAGAGCAGGAGAAAAAGGGGGACAAGTTCATAATCTGAAGATAAAATTGTCTAACTCTACATGGCTGTTGGCCCATCTATGCTTTATCTAAGCCTAATAATAAATTAGGCCTGACCCAACTGCTCATCCACCCATCCTTCTATCCATCTATCTATCCATCCATCCATCCTTTCAACCATCCGACGGACCGGCCACCCATCCATTCATCTATTCATCCATCCATCCCACCTTCCAAACATCCATCTATCCATCCTTCTAACTGACTTTCCACCCTCCTCAGTCCTTTTCTCCTTCCTTCCATCTTTATGTTCCTTCATTAATCCACTTATTCATTTATTTATAAAGTATATGATCAATTTATTTATTCATCCAGCAAGTAGTTATTCAGAACATTTCTTTCTCAATTATTCCTAACAACAATCTGGGTGCCCCCCTCCACTTTTTAGATGAGAAAACTGAAGGCCCAGAGGAAATGCATAATATCCTCAGTAGCTACTTATTGAATTGTATAAAACTAAATCTCTTTCCTTGGATGATATTTAGCCAGAAGAGGTAGGGTGTCAGGTGTGAGATGGTTATGATAGTCAATGTCCCAACTCAGTAAGCATTTATTGAACACCTACTG
Organism: Trichechus manatus latirostris; assembly: GCF_000243295.1. NCBI lineage: Eukaryota > Metazoa > Chordata > Mammalia > Sirenia > Trichechidae > Trichechus > Trichechus manatus. The sequence goes on along the minus strand of NW_004443947.1, from coordinate 3,789,995 downwards.
TAGGGAAATGAATTCCTTTATGTGGCCTTTTGCCTTAGCTCTTTGGAAAAACAGCTTGAAAGACTTCCCTTAAACCCTGAGGAGTTACCTTTGCCCTAGTTTTCTGCTCCAGAAGGTTTGTTACTTTTGTCCAGGTTGACTGACATTTCCTGGATAAGCTGTAAACAACTTGGTTTGATACTTTTTGTCTACTCCTGGGCTACAGTGTGCCCTGTGATTGGTATGCACCTGGCAAGGATTGGTCAGTAGACTGTGCAAATGTGTCTGTAGCCTACTAAGCAAATGAAGTGTCTGTGGCCTACTGAGAGGAGATTGGTCGGTCTGTGGCCCTGGCTGAGAGGGATCATGCCTTGAAATTGACCAGGAGTTGTGTATATAAGAAGCCAACCCCCCAGAGGTTTTTGGGACAGAAAGAAGCAGGAAGAGAAGCAGCAGGAAGAAGCAGAAGGAGAGAGGAGGCAAGGGACCTCTTAAAAGAGCTATAACACGGGTCAAGGGCTTTAACACTGACGACAATGAGGGGCCCTGAAGGAATCCAGTGGCAGAGCCAGTGGTGACAGATGGCAGGGCAAAGACGAGCCTGTCCTCAGGGAGCCAAAAGGAGGCCAGTCCTGAGGTAACCGAGAAGAGGTCTGCCCTGAGAGGGCTGAGAGGAGGCCTACGTGGTTGAGGAGAACTGAAAGAGCTGTCTTGCACTGAAGAACAGAAACTTTGCCTACATGCTTCCTGACCCTGATCCTGAGTTGCACCCTGTTGATACTGATCCCGAGTTGTACCCTGTTACTTTCTTAATAAACCACTTAACTGTAAGTATGTTCTATGAGTTCTGTGTGGCCACTGCAAAGGATTATCAAACCCAGAAGAGAAGTAGAGAGTGCAGTTAGAGGGGAGGCTGGTGTCAGCATTGGTAAAAAGGTTGAAGGGTGGAGGCAGGTCTCCACTTTATAGGAGTCAGCCTTGGGCTGGCCTTTATTGACACTATCACCGCTGACATTAGACAAGTTCTAATGGTACTACTACTACACTTTCACACCTACTATGCACTTATTGGAGTCCCTGGTGGCACAGTAGTTAAGAGTTCAACTGCTAACCAAAAGGTCAGCAGTTCAAATCCACCAACCGCTCCTTGGAAACCTTATGGGACAGTTCTGCTGTGTCCTATGGGGTCACTATGAGTTGGAATCAACTCTATGGCAACACGTTTTTTGTTTTTTACTGTTATGATGCACTTAGTGAACCCTGCTGTTTGTCAAGCAGGTAACAAGAACCAAACCTGCAAATAATAAAACTGATGGTTTGGGGGATGTGGGTACACAGAGCTGTAAACTATCAGTTATATTTTTAAAATGTGACAAGTGCAATAAAGGCCAGCAAAGGAGGAAGTGACTCCCTTGCTTAGAGTAACCTAAGAGTGGGGCAACTGAGCTGGATCCTGAAGAAAAAGTAGGAATTCACAAAAGAGGAATTTCTGATAGATTTTTAAACTAATTTTTTAATTGTAAAAGCACTACATTCTCATGATGATCATTTTCAAAGACAGCTGGGTGAAAAGTATAAAACAAACCCTCTCCCTCTCTCAGCACTCCCCCACATCCTTGAAACCCACTTCAGGAGACCTACCTTTGTTAACCATATCCAGTGTGACATTCCAGAGTTCTCTATTCATATGGAAGCAAATTATCTTATTAGGGGCTGTAAATTTGCAATTTTCTAATTCTATAATTTGTCATGCAATTAATAGTTGGCATTGTTTTGTAAAGAAACACTTTCCTTTATCAACTTGATGAGCTACAGTTTATTCTAGAAAAAAACATATAAAAGTAAATAATTATTTCCTCTAGTTACCAATTTTCAGTCAGGAGTTTCTGTCTTTCTTATCCATATTGCTCTTTCCCTTTTTTTCTTTTAGAATCACAATGGACTTGTAAATTTTTATTCTTTCTGTATTTTACAGTCAATTACTGTTATTTTTCTGTTTGATGCTCAAAATGGCCCAAATTTGGCCAATGGGAACTCCTAATAACTGGCTTCTGTGTCCTTTTGATGTGGCTTCAACATTCTTTGTGCACTTTATGGCACAATCAGGCTTATCTTGTACTTTCTCTGCCCCAGACTTAGAATCAGCCATTTCACCAGAAGCTCTGTTTCCTTAGGGGAGAATGGTACTTAGAAACCAAGATCTGGGTGCTATCAGAGAATCATTTCTTCTACACCGTTCCAACGGACAGAACTAGAAAACTAATTTTTTTAAATAAAATCATGAGTTGATATCGATATCCACAATTCAAGTTTAACATTACAAGTTTATTTTTAACTCCTAAATTCACATTTTAATCTTCTTTTATTTTAAACTGAAAATCTTAGTTCCTGTTAACCTATACATGTTATGTATTAGCTTTATCTTATAATGTATGCTAAATAATTACAAAGTTAAAATTCCCATCTGACTGTTAACAATGAAATTACTGAATGAAGTTCAGGATTTCTTTGCTTTTTTTTTTTTTTTTTTTTTTGTCTTTAAGGATATACAGTCATGGTACCATGTTGAAAAATCACTTAACATTTTTCTCTGGGTAGGAATGTTACAAATTTGATATATAACCAGGTTTATTTCTTTCAGTTTATTTTTGATTTTAGGTTGCCTTTTTCTTTTTGATTTAGTTTTTTAAATATATAAAATATTTACATAGTTCTCTTTGTTACTGAATAATATTCCATCATATGGCTATACTACATTTTGTCTATCCATTCATCTGTTGATGGATACTTGGGTTATTTCAACTTGTGGCTATTATAATAATGCTGCAATGAATATTGGTGTACAAGTATCTGTTTGAGACTCTTTTCAGTTTTTTCGGGCAAATGCCTAGGAATGGAATTGTTGTGGCATAAGGTAGTTCTATGTTTAACTTTTTGAGGAACCGCCAAACTATTTTCCACAGTGGTTGCCCATTTTACATTCCCACAGCAATGAATGAGAGTTCCAGTTTCTTCACATCCTTGTCAACACTTGTTATTTTCAACAGGTGCTCCCCGGATTACAAACCAAGTCTGTTCCTAAGTCTGTCTTTAAGTTGAAACAGGTACATATGGTTCTTATGTACCATCAGTTAGTCAAATGTTTGTCTTAGTATGTAGTACATATTTTACTTTTTTATGCATAGAAAACACAAGATACACTTCCAAACTGCGCAATGTTTTCATGAGTGTCACAAAGTAGTGCAACTGTTCTTAGGAGCCATTGTATTTAACTCAGATTTTTAATATAGTAGGCTTTATGGAAGCCTGTTCTTAAGTATGAGTTGGATGTTCATAATCTGGGGACTGCCTGTATTTTCTTTGGTTAAATGTCTATTTAGCCATAAAGAAAAATGGAGTTCTGATATTTGTTACAGCATGGATAAACTTTGAAAACATTATATTGCGTGAAATAAGTCAGACACCAAAGGACAAATATTGTATGATCCCACTTACATGAAATATCCAAAAATAAGCAAATGCATAGAGACAAAGTTTATTAGTAGTTACCAGGGTCAGATGGGAATGAGGGTATGTGGTATTGCTTAAGGGATACTGTGTTTCTGTTTGGGATGATGAAAACATTTTCAAGTGGATAGTGGTGATGGTTGCACAACATGGTGAATATAATTAATGTCACTGAATGTCCACGTAAAAATTGCTGAAATGACCAATGTTTTGTTATATATATTTCACTACAATAAAAAATTTTCAAAAATAAACAGCAAAAAAAGTGCGTAGTTCACAAGTTAAAACCATATAAAAAAAATCCCCCGAAGTCTTCTTAAAACCAACCAATCGCTTAGCTTAACTGGTAAAGAATGTCTGCCTTGAGCATTAAGCTCTTTTTGAGAACTAGCTATATGGGATCAAAGTGACAACAACAGCAACTCGAAAGATTAGGTAAGAAATTTAGGAGGCACTGAGTATGTTAATGCAGGAGGAACAGTCCGGAAAAGGACAGTAGAGAGTAGTTGTACAACTTAAAGAATGTAATCAATATCACTGAATCGTACATGCAGAAATTGTTAAGTTTCTATCTTCTGCTGTGTATATTCTGAACAAAAAAAAATTGTAAAAAAAAAATATTAAAAATGCACTCAGAGAAGTCTCTTCTGTCCCTATTCCTGCATCCTATTGCCCTAGCATGTAGAGCTAAACACCATTTTTATCAGTTTCCAATTTATCCTTCCAGTTTTATGTAAAAATAGTACTGTATATGTTTTTCCTTGTTTTTTTTATGCAAAAAGAAGCATAGTATAAACAGTGTTCAACGCCTTATTTTTTTGCTTCACAAAATACGCAGAAAATCACTCCAAATCTGTACCTGGAGGTCTTTTCCATTGTTCATTGTTGTGGTTGTTGTTTTTTATTAGTAGTTTACTGTGTGAACATACCATACTTTCTTCACCCATTCTGAGAATAATGCGTATATGAATTGCTTCCAATCTTGTTTTTACTCTTGTAAATAATCCCACAGTGAACATATTTTCCTAGTTATAGTGGTATATATTCAGAGTATATTCCTAGAAGTAGGATTGCTAGATCAAAGGGTAAATGCATATATCATCTTGTTAGATGCTATAAAATTCCTTTTCATAGGAGTTGGACATTTTGCGCTTCTGTGAGCAACGTGGAAACCCTGGTGGTGTAGTGGTTAAGTGCTATGACTGCTAACCAAAAGGCTGGCAGTTCAAATCCACCAGGGGCTCCGTGGAAACTGTATGGGGCAGTTCTACTCTGTCCTATAGGTTTGCTATGAGTTGGAATTGACTTGACAGCAATCGGTTTTTTTTATCAGCAACATATGAGAGTGACTATTTCTCCACAGCCTAGCAAACAATGTGTTACCAAACTCTTGGATTCCAGCCAATCTGATAGATAAGAAATGGTATTTCAGTATAGTTTACATTTGGATTTCCTTTGTTATGCCTGAGTTATGCACATTTTCTTGTGCTTAAGGACCTTTGCCTTTCTTTTTCTATGAATTGTCTATTTATGTCTTTTTCCCATTTTATCTCCATTTTTAAAGAGCTATTTAATATATTAACAAGATAAACTCTTTATGACGTAAGTTGAAAACATTTTCTCTTGCCTTGTAATTTGATTTTTGGCTGTTTATAGTGTTTTGTGTCATGCAAAACTTTAAAAATATTAAGTAGTCAAATTTATCAATCTTTTCTTTTAATATTTCTGAATTGTGAGTCATAAGAGAAAGACTCTTCCCACTCCCAGGTTAAAAGGAATTTGCCCATGTTTTCTTTTTAATACTTGTATGCTTTAATTTTTTACATTTAGATTTCTGATGCATTTGGAGCTTATTCTGGTGACTAGTGTGAGGTATGGACACAACGTTATTATTGTCTAAATGTCTATCCAGTTGTCCCAACACTATTTACTGCAAGACCATCTTTTCCCCTGTCACTGAAATGTCACCCTTCCCTATACCAAATTTCCATATGTACTTGGTTATATTTCTGGACTTTCTATTTATTTACATTCTTCTGTTTATTCATGTACTAATAATGCTGTTTAGTGGTAGAATGTGTCATATGTTTTCTACCTGCCCTTCTGAATCCACTCCCCTGCCTCTCCATTTGGTTCTCTGCCCTGAGTGGCTGACCTGCAGGAACTACAACAACCACTCCCTTGCCGTTGGTTTCTGGTTGGGTTTGGTCATTGGGGAGCTCTGGAGGAGACGCAAGGGAAGGAGGAGAGCAAGGTTAAAGTATTTATTCTCCTAGCTCCTTCCTGCCGGGTCTTGTTGGTCTGTTTGTGTACCTTGACTGAAGGTCACCGATCCTCTCAAAGTGGCCCTTTCTACAGAACTCTCTTTTCTAGGTTCTGCTAACCACTCCCTCTGCTCATCTCTTTGGGCCCGTAGGTGGTAACAGCTCATCGGTTACCTGGGAAACCGCACAACCCCTTGTGATTTTTCTACGACCTGTCTTCTCCTCTGTAAATAGTCCCTTTTTTAAAGTGTTTTCCAATTATTCTAATTTGAGTATGTCATCTGTTTCCTAATGGACCCTAATACACAGAGGCTATATTTACTTCAAGGGGCCCTGGTGGTGCAGTGTTTAAGAACTCAGCTGCTAATCGAAAGGTTAGCAGTTTGAACCCACCGGCTGCTCCTCAGGAGAAAAGACCTGGCAATCTGCTCCCGTAAAGATTGTGCATGTGAAAGCCAGACAATGAATAAGGAAGACCAAAGAAGAATTGGTGCATTTGAATTATGGAGTTGGCAAAGAATACTGAATATAGCATATTCAATATTGGAGGAGAAGATACTGGAGTGAGAGGCCTACTTAGAGACTTCTGATTAATTCAAATGTTCTGGAAATGTAAGGAGATATTCGCTGACAAGAGGAGCCCTGGTAGCACAGTGGTTAAAGTGCTTGGCTGTTAATGAAAATTTAGCAGTTCAAACCCACCAGCTGCTCCGTGGGAGAAAGATGTGCCAATCAGCTTCCGTAAAGATTTACAGCCTTGGAAACCCTATGGAGCAGTTCTACTCTGTCCTGTAGGGTCACTATGAGTCAGAATTGACTCAAGCGCAGTGGGTTATTCCCTGACAAGCCTTCTCATCACACAGAAGGCTCTATCTAGGCCTCTCCCTCCAGTATCTCCTCCTCCAATCCATTCTTCCCATTCCCCCAGAATAACTTTATTAGAAGCATATACCTAAGCAGATCTAAAGATATTACATTTGATGGTATCCCACCTCATGTAAAATAAAGTCCAAACTTTTCACTTCTCAGCATAGCATGGCAAAGCCTTCATGATCTGGGCCGTGCTTATCTATTCAGCCACTTATCCCTGTACTCCGGCCCCATAAAATGACTGACCTGCTCTTTCAACTGTCTGGGCCTTCATGCATGTGGTTCCCTTGCCTGCATGCCCTCCTCTGTATTCCAGCATTAGTGATCATCTCCTTGCCCTTCTATAACCAATTTGAATGAAGTTATCTCCCAGTCTGGGTTCAGAGCCTCTCTTTATAGTCCTACAGCCCTGTGCTCACATCTATTGCAGTTCTGAGCACATTGCATCACCATTTTCTCTCTCTTTCTCTTTCTGTGTGTTGTGTCCCTGTCTTCTCCTCTATGCTGTGAGCCTCTTGAGACCAGGAGCCCATGCCTAACTTATCTCCATAACCCAGGGCCTAGTACAGTGCCTGCCATGGGGTGGGTGCTCAGTAACTGTTTGAATGAGTAAGTGAATGATTGAATGAATAAATGCAGTGTGGGATCTAAGAGTTAAAATCCCAGCCAGTGTTTAATCCTCCCACACTCATTAACAAGGTGCTCAGACACCCCTGCAGTTGTGTTTTCCTGGGTTTCAGGGAACACTAGCTCTATGAGCGTCTCTCCAGGGAAAGTTTTTGTGGTCTACCCTGCCTGGGAAGTGCTGTATATTATACCCCCCTTTCAGGCAGTACCTAGGAACATTAATGTATTAGAGGCTCTGAGAAGTCCCGCAGTGCTAAAACATGTTTACCTCTTTTTTTGGATCCTAGTGTTTCACAAACTTATTTGATTATAAAACTTTTTCTTTAAGTAACGCCTTATTGTATACTGAGAAACTACACACCTGATGTCACAGAAAGAAAAAATCGAGACCCCTCCCGAGAGGGGAACCTGTGTGGCATTGACTCCCATCCCCAAAGTCACAAGATAAGTCCATGGTAGAGAAGGGACTGGAACTGAGGTCATAGACTCTTGGCAGAGAGACAATCCTAGGGTCGCTTGATACGTGCTTTCAGTTGGATGTTAGAATCCCTTTTCCAGCCTCTGTGGGAGTAGTTGGTGTAGTTGGACATATATGGCCATGCTTGAATGCTGTACTTAACAGGATCTTTTTGTTTACTCATGACAGAAACTCAGTGCAAGCGTGGTTATGGTCTGGCACCAGACCTGGCTGGACCCATAGCTCAAACAAAGCTATCAGGAAGGAGTCTCTCTCCATCTCTCTCATCTTTACTTTCCTCTATTTTGGTTGTATTATCAGGTATGCTTTAGCCAAATGGTGGCAAAATGACCCCCGCTGTCTCTAGTTTGCTTTCACAATCCTATGGGTCGGCAGGGTGGGTCCTCCGCTGGTGCAACCTGTGGTCACTCTTGTGCTGCATTCAACTGGGTGGTCAGACAGCCTCACTTACATGTCTGCAGTTGGCACTCCCTGTTGGTTGGTGTCTTAGTTTCCTAAGGCTACCATATCAGAATCCACAAAGTGGATGGCTTTAAGGAATAGGAGTTTATTTTCTCACAGTTCTGAAGGCTAAAAGTCGAAGTCAGTGTCCCTGTTGTGTCAACGTATTCTGGGGTCTTTGAGAGAGTATCTGTTCTATGTCTCTCAGTTTCTGGTGTTTGCTGGCAATCCTGGGCATTTCTTGACTTGTAGATGTATCTTCACATGCCATCTGTCTTCTCCCTGTGTGTGTCTCTGTTTCCACATATGTCCTTCTCTTTTATAAAACAACACTCTTATTAGGATTAGGACTCACCCGACTCTAGTATGACTTTGTTAAATTAACTAATGATGACCCAGGAAGCATCAAGAGAAGATGGAAAGAATACACAGAGTCACTGTACCAAAAATAATTGGTCGACATTCAACCATTTCAGGAGGTAGCATATGATTAAGAACAGACGGTATTGAAGGAAGAAGTCCAAGCTCCACCGAACGCACTGGCAAAAAACAAGGCTCCAGGAACCGACAGAATACCAATAGAGATGTTTCAACAAACCAAAGAAATGCTGGAAGCACTCACTTGTCTATGCCAAGAAATTTGGAACACAGCTACCTGGCCAACCAACTGGAAGAGATCCATATTTGTGCTCCTTCTAAAGTAAGATGATCCAACAGAATGCAGAAATTATCAAACAATATCATTAATATCACAAACAAGTAAAATTTTGCAAAGATAATTCAAAAACAGTTGCAGCAGTACATTGACAGGGAAATGCCAGAAATTCAAGCCAGATTCAGACGAGGATGTGGAACAAGGGATATCATTGTTGATGTCAGATTGATCTTGGCTGAAAGTAGAGAATACCAGAAATATGTTTACCTGTGTTTTATGGACTATGCAAAGGCATTTAACTGTGTGGGTCATAATAAATTATGAATAACATTGTGAAGAATGGGAATTCTAGAACATTTAGTTGTGCTCATGAGGTACATGTACATAGACCAAGAAGCAGTCCTTCAAAAAGAGCAAGAGGATGCTGAGTGGTTTAAAAATCAGGAATGGTGTGCATCAGGGTTGTAGCCTTTCACCATAACTTATTCAATCTGTATGCTGAGCAAATAATCAGAGAAGTTGAACTAAATGAAGAACGCAGCATCAAGACTGGAGGAAGACTCATTAACAACCTGCAATATGCAGATGACACAACCTTACTTGTTGAAAATGAAGAGGACTTGAAGTACTTACTGATGAAGATCAAAGACTACAGCCTTCAGAATGGATTGCACCTCAGTATAAAGAAAAAAAAAAAAATCTTCACAACTGGACCGATAAGCAACATCATGATAAATGGAGAAAATATTGAAGCTGTCAAGGATTTCATTTTACTTGAATCTACAATCAACCCCTATGGAAGCAGCAGTCAAGAAATCAAACTATGCATTGCATTGGGCAAATCTGCTGCAAAAGACCTCTTTAAAGTGTCGAAAAGCAAAGATACCACTTTGAAGACTAAGGTGTGCCTGGCCCAAGCCAAGGTATTTACAATCACCTCATATGCATGCGAAAGCTGGACAATGAATAAGGAAGAACAAAGAAGAATTGATGCCTTTGAATTATGGTGTTAGCGAAGAATATTGATTACGCTATGGACTGTCAGAAGAATGAACAAATCTGTCTTGGAAGAAGTATAGCCAGAATGCTCCTTAGAAGTGGGGAAGGCAAGACTTCCTCTCAGATTCTTTGGACATGTTATCAGGAGGGACCAGTCTCTGGAAAAGGACATCATGCTTGGTAAAGTAGAGGGTTATCGAAAAAGAGGAAGACTGTCAACGAGATGGATTGACACAGTGGCTGCAACAATGGGCTCAAACATAGCAACAATTGTGAGACTGGCACAGAACCTGGCAGTGTTTCATTCTGTTGTATTTCGGGTTGCTATGAGTCAAAACCAACTCAATGGCACCTAACAACAACAACAACAATAACAATTAGTAGATTTTCACCAGTTCCCAATAGAAAGGGTTTAATTAAAATATAAATCAGTGCTATGCTGGGTGAAATATAAAGGTGATTTTCATCATTTAAAAATACATATTAATCATCTTCAGAGTTGAAACTCTTTGACTCTAATCCTCTTATACCCTTCATATAATCCTTCATGAATTCAGGAAGGAGAAGACCCATGAGTTCAAGGAAAGCCATGTTTTCCTCCATGGATTGTCAGAAACAAGAATTTTCCCCCTAATCAATAAGGAATCACTTTCCCCACAAAGCAGAATTATAACCACCTAATATATTCCTCTCCACCTTCCTCTTCCCTATAAGATGATGGGTCACAGTTTTGGAGGGTGAAAGTCCCTGTTGTGTCAACTACATCTGGGGTGCCTTTGTTATCTAGTGCCTCTATAACAGAAATACCACAAGTGGATGGCTTTAACATACAGAAATTTATTCTCTCACAGTCTAGGAGGCTAGAAGTCCGAATTCAGGGTGCCAGCTCTAGGAGAAGGATTTCTCTCTCTGTCAGCTCTGAGGAAGGTCCTTATCATCAATCTTCTCCTGGTCTAGGAGCTTCTCAGCCCAGGGACAGTGGGTCCAAAGGACGTGCTCCCCTCCTGGTTCTTCATTCTTGGTGTAGAAGGTCCCTTTCTCTCTATTCTCCTCTGTCTCCTTTTATCTTTTGAAAGATAAAAGTTGATGCAGGCCACACCCCCAAGGAAACTCCCTTTACATTGGGGGTCAAGGATGTGACCTGAGTAAGGGTGTTACATTCCACCCTAATCCTCTTTAACATAACCTAATCTTGCCTCATTAACCACAGGCAGAGATTAGTATGTACAACACACAGGAAAATTACATCAAATCACAAAATGGAGGACAACCATGCAATACTGGGAATCATGGCCTAGCCAAGTTGACACATTTTTTGGGGACACAATTCAATCCATGACAGGGCACTTTGAAAGAGGAACTGCTCTATGCCTCTCAGTTTCTGGTGGCTGCTGGCAATCCTGGGCATTTCTTGGCTTGTAGGTATATCTTCATATGTCATGTCTTCTCCCTGTGTGTGTCTCTGTTTCCACATCTGTTCTTTTCTTTCACCAAACAATACTCTTATTAGGATTAGGACCCAACCTGCTCTAGTGTGACATTGTTAAATTAATTAATAACATCTGCAAAGAAAAACCCTATTTCCCCAAATAAGGTTACATTCATTGGTGCAGGGGTTAGGACCTAATCAATTCAATCCGTAACAGTTGGGGAGTCTTGGGTCTCCTCCACAGGACCTGTGATACTGCAGTTGGTCAGACAGGCTTTCCCATGGAGTGGTCTCAGGACAGAGTTCCAGCAGGTCAAAGAAGGAAGCTTCTAGCCTAAGGAGGCTTAGGCTTTAAAACTTGCACCTTGTCATTCCCAGCACATTTGATTGATCAAAGCAAGTCACGAGGCCAGCTAAGATTCAAGAGGGTGGAGAAGTAGACTCCATCTCTAGATGGGAGGAACAATAACAACATGAATGCACCACATTTTTTTTTAATCCATTCATCTGTTGATGGACACTTGTGTTGTAATTGGGAACAATGCTACAATGAACATTGGTGTGCTAACCCTGACTGAGTATACCTCCTAAGTGCCAGATACTATTTCACAGAAGCACTTTGCATAAAGTATTTCACTTGAGCCTTCCCACAACCCAGTGATCTTATCCCCATTTCACAGATAAGGAAACCAGGTCAGAAAGGTTAAGGAACTTGTCAAGGTCTCACAGTTTGTGGGTAGCCCAGCCAGGACTAGAATCTTGATTTGTGATTCCAAAGCCTGCATGCTTACCACATGCCAGGTGCCTCTCTGAAGTCCCCTGTCCTCCCCCCAGTTGGCCAGCAACGCAACCAGGGAACATATAAAATAGCAACTGTCAGTTTTTGCTGGACTTCTCTGTGTAATGAGGCATTTAGGGAATGCATTTGCTGTTCACATGAAAACATAGAAATTACGACATTAGAGTCAGAGCTTCCTCCTGACACGGGGATAATGCCTTGCAGCACTTTCTCTGCTGGAATTCCAGAGATTAAGCATCTGAAAAAGACTTGGCAAGAAAAAGTGGGGAAGGCCAAAAAAAAGAGGTCTGTGGGTCCAGGCGTGTTAAAAAAAAAATATGCAATTTTGAAGAATGAGAACTGTAAACAGAACAGGCTCTGCTCGACACATATATGGAAGCCTCCTTCCCAGGCAGTTCCCAGGATTATTGACTGGTGACTGAAACAGGCAGGGTCACCAAGTTCCTGGCATCTGAATGTTGCTTTTATGGACTTTTCCAAAAATTCATCCACCAAAACGATGATTGGAAGCCCAGGCAAAGCACGACGTCCAAAGGAACAACCAAAAAGGAAACCCATGAGCAGGGATCTTTTGGTCCTGGCAGACTATTGCTTGTTGTTGCTAGTTGCCATCGAGTCAGCTCCAACTCGTGGTGACCCTATGTACAGCAGAACAAACCGTTGCCAGTTCTGTGCCATCTTCATGATCATTGGTATGCTTGAGTTCACTGTTGCAGCCACTGTGTATTTTTAGTGCCTTCCAACTTAAGCGGCTCATCTTTCAGCACTGTATCAGACAATATTCTGTTGTGATCCATAGAGTTTTCATTGGCTAATTTTTGGAAATAAATCACCAGGGCTTTCTTATTAATCTGTCTTAGTTTGAAAGCCCCACTGAAACCTGTCCACCATGGGTAATGCCACTGGTATTTGAAATACCAGTGGCATAGCTTGCAGCATCAGAGAAACACACAAGCCACCACAGTAACACAAACCGACAGACGGATCGTGGATGGTTCCAAATACATTTCCCTTAAGCCTCACATCTACTCTGAGAAAAAAAATGTTATCTCCTCCATTTTACAGATGAGAAAATTGAGTCTCAGGGAGGAGAACTCCTTATGATCAAGCACGTGGTAAGTGTCTGAGCTGGACTAAAACCTCAATTTTTTTTTTTTAAACCAAATCTCAGTTTCCCCAGAGGCAAGGTTCGTTTGGTATGTTTTCCCATTATGGTTATACAGCGTCCTGAGGGAGGAAATCTGACTGTACACCAAGCTCTTCTGTGATCTTCAGGCCCTCAACCCCACTGAGCTTTTACTTCAGTACCAAATTTGAGCCAGATTGAACCAGGTTATCTCATAAACTGCCTACTTGTTTTCAAGGCCACCCCACTCAGTTACCACCTCTCTTTGGAGGCTTTCCTTAACTTCTCCCAAACCTTATCAAGGGCACTTGGTACATTTATCCAAGTAGGGCTTAGACCTAAGTATTTAGCGCTACAAATAGTGCTTCACAGTGGAGAAGCCACTTCTTTGGGTACAGCCTGGCTCATGAGTCACCTTTCCCTAGAAATGATGCCCAAACGGAGCCTCTAGGGGTCACGTCTGATTGGTCCAGGAATAAACGTATGAACTTTTTTAGGCCAATCAGAACATCTTTCCTGATCATAGGAACTTTTTCCGGAGGACATTGGGAGGCTAAAAGTGCTTGGTAACATGGCTGCATTAATGGCAGCACTCTAGACAAAATGAGCACAGTCGACTTTTATCAAGGTCCCCAGTGGTTCCCTACACCTTCCCAAAGCCATGTTATTCCATGAAATACACAATGCTCATCCAATATATCCTCTTTTTGCTGAAGATAGCTAGAGTGGATTTCTGTTATGTGCAACCAAAACAGAAATGCCCCATTTTACTAAGAGAACAGCGGTGGGTCAGTAGTAGAATTCTCACCTTCAATGTGGGAGACTCGTGGTCAATTCCCAGTCAGTGCATCTCACACACAACCATCACCAGTCTGTCAGTGGAGGCCTGCATGTTGCTTTGGTGCTGAAGAAGTTTCAGCAGATGTTCCAGACTAGGAAGAAAGGCCTGACAAGCTATTTCTGAAAAATCAGTCAATGAAAACCCTACAGATCACAATAGTACAATTTCATCGTGCATGGTGTCACCATGAATCGAGGGCTGACTCGATGGCAGGTAACAACAACAACAATAACAACATTTTACTTGTTTGTGCTTCTGTTTGTCTTTCCCACTTAACTAAGATCCTCAAACACTGTAACTTTGTCCTAAACTTGGCCCACAGAAAGTGCTCAATAAGTGATGGGTGAGTAAATGGGAGATTGCTTCATTCCTCCACTTCCCTTCATCTGGGTCAGGTTATTAAGCAATCATTTTGTGCTGAGACCTTGCTAGAACAATAAGGAACACAAATAAGCATTATACATTTGCCTGCCCCTGTGTACTTGCAGTCTATGTGAGTAGATCAGATATTAGACATAATAAATTGCATCAAAATGCCAGAAAGAACGAGAGAAATGATCATGATAATACCTATTTATTCATTGACTACCTGTAATATGCTATGAAGAGCATGTTTTACACATTATCTAATTAAAGTTTCACAATCACCCTAGGATAAAGGTGCTACTATACCTGCTTTGGAGTCCCTGGATAGTGCAAATGGTTAAAGTGCTCAGCTTCTAACCCAAAGGTTGAAGGTTCGAGGCCATCCAGAGTCCACTCAGAAGACAGGCCTGGCAATCTGCTTCCAAAAAACTGGCCATTGGAAACTATGGAGCAGTTTTACTCTGACACACGTGGGTCACCATGAGTCAGAATGAACTCAATGACAACTGGTTTATGTACCTGCTTTACAGAAAGGAAACCTGAGATTCAAAGGCATTAAATGACCTACTCAGTGTCATGCAGGTAATAAGTGATAAAGCCATGGTCTGGCCCAATTTCTGTTTCAGAGCCCATGCTGCCTTTGAGCTACTCCATCTAATCACAATGCTGAAAGGCTTAGAGAAGAGCAGTGGCTATGGGACTGGCCAACCAAGGATTTTAGGGAAGACTGCAGCCTTGGCAGGAGGTCCCCTGGGTCAAGTGGTGGAAGCACTTGATAGAGTTGTAGAGAGGAAGACAGCAGTGACTGGCTACAGCAGATGGGGAAAGAAGGCGATCTCCAGATCCCTGTGGCTGTCCACTGGGGAGCCAGCTCTGAAGATGAGCCAGGGTGTGGGGCCTTGTTATGGATTGAACTGTGTAAACTTCTGTTTGTTGAAGCCATCCACTTGTGGTATTTCTGTTATAGCAGCACTAGGTAACTAAGACAGAATTTGGTACCGGGAGTGGGGTGTTGTTCTAAAAGACACCTAAAATGCGGAAGCAGTTTTGAAACTGTGAATGGATAGAGGCTGGAAGAGTTCTAAAGTGCCTAATAGTAAAAGCTTAGATTGCCTTGACGAGGTGGAATTATGGACATCAAGGACAATTCTGGTAAGGACTCACAAGGAAATGAGGAGAGCTGTTACACTGGAGATGGCACAGATGGCAAGAAGAAGCAGCAGAGAAACAGCGCAGCAGAACCAGAAGACCAGTGCAAGATAGCGCTGGAGCTGACCCACAGAGCAAGAGCTGAGTGCCTTTGCACAGGACGCTTCCTGGTGGAGTGGGGTGACTCCAGGCACTCATCAGTGAAGCTAGGCTTGCCAACTCACTGAGCAAGAGAGCTGAGTGCTTTTGTGCAGGAGGCTTCCTGACAGAGTGGAGTGCCTCCAGGCACTTATCTGTGGAGCTACAGAGCTTTGGAACACTTACCCAAGTAGGGCAGACTTGGGCAGTGAGGCTCAAGGGGCTGAGAGGCCAACGAACCAGGAAGTAGAAACTGAAGAGACAAGGAACACAAGAAGCAGAACTGCCTCAGTCTCAAAGATAGAGCCACAACTTCTGGACCCTCAAACGGTGGAGCCATTGCCTCTGGAGTTTTTAAGGGTGGAGTTGCCACTCAGATGGACTAGGGGAATGGGGCTGCTCAAATCCAAGGGGGCAGAGTTGCCTTTCCAGTGGGCCCAGAAAGTGAAGCGAAGCCCCGGGCCATTGAGCCTCCACCCAGAATCTGGAGATTGTGGCCAATATCTAGAGTCTGGAGGGCAGGGCCATTGTCTAAATGGTCTTAGAGAACAGAGGATTATATTCAAGCCTTGAGGGCTAATGTAATATGTTCCATCGACTTGCTTTGTGTCTGTTTGTAATGGAAATGTCTAACTTGTGCCTGTTCCTCCATTGTAATTTGGAAGCAGATAACTTGTATTCTAGATTTCACAGATGAAGAGGAATTTTTTTTGGATTTTAGACTTAGAGTTCAATTAAGACTTTGAAATGTTATGGATTGAATTGTGTCCCCCCAAAAATGTGTGTCAACTTGTCTAGGCCTTGATTCTCAGTATTGTGTAATTGTCTACCATTTTGTCATTTGACGTGATTTTCCTGTGTGTTATAAATTCTACCTCTATGATGTTAATGAGGTGGGATTAGCTGCAGTTATGTTAATGAGGCAGGACTCAATCTACAAAATTAGGTTGTGTCTTAAGTCAATTTCTTTTGAGATACAAAAGAGAGAAGCAAGGAGAGAGACATGGGGACCTCATACCACCAAGAAATAAGAGCCAGAAGAATAGCATGCCCTCTGGACTTGGGGTCCCTGCACTGAGAAGCTCCTTGACTGGGGAAGATTGATGGCAAGGACCTTCCCCTAGAACTGACAGAGACAGGAAGACTTCCCCTGGAGCTGGCACCCTGAATCTGGGCTTTTAGCCCCCTAGACTGTGAGAGAATAAATTTGTTTATTAAAGCTATCTACTTGCAGTATTTTTGTTATAGCAGCATTAGATAACTAAGGCTCAAACATCCCACTTCCATTTCTTATTGCCCCTTCTAATGTCCAGTGATGATACTGAGTGACAAACTAGGAGAGGAGATTCCTTTTCAAGCACCTGGAAGGGGTCCAGACAGCAACATCTCAGGCCTGGTACAAAGATATAGATGCAGTCCCAGGAGGCCTTCAGATAAGTCTTAATATTTGTTCTGGGACAAACCTATTTCTGTATTAGTCAGCTCTCTTTTTGACAGAAATGCAACTCAAACTGGCTTAAACAAGAAAAGGAATTTATTGACTCATGTAACAGAAAGGCCAGAAATAAGGTTGTTTCAAGGGGTGACTGATACTCAGACAATGTCCTTAGAAATCTGGCTTTCTCCATCATTTGGCTCTGCTTTCCTTTGCATTGGCTTTATTCTGTCCTCATAGGGTAACAAAACAACTCTAAGCACCTCCCAGTTTGACCACCAGCTTGAAAATGCCAAGTAAAAGAGCCCTGGTTAAGAAATATGGCTGTTAACCAAAAGGTCGGCTGTTCGAATTCACCAGACGCTCCTTGGAAACCCTATGAGGCAGTTCTACTCTGTCCTATGGGGTGGCTATGAGTCAGAATCGACTTGAAAAGAATGAGTTTGGTTTTTTCTTTTTTTTGTTTTTTTTTCAAATAGTTCCAGCATGGAGTGAGTTCACGGGAGTTTGGGGGATGATCAAGGAAAAAGATATGATCATGAGGTAACAGTGTCACACAACAAGCAATTCATTGGGGCCACTGTGTTGACAACTGCATGCATGGGGTGATCTCCCACTGCAGGAGGTCTTCCAGGGGCAAGTGGCACAGAGCCACCAAAAGGGGAAGAGCACAAGGGAATCCTCGGGAAGAAGAAAGAGAAAGGGAGGGGGAGGATTACGGGATCTCATAAAAAATCAAACCAAACCTGTTGCCATCGGGTTGATTCCAACTCATCGTAACCCTATAAGACAGAGTAGAACTACCCCATAAGGTCTCCAAGGAACGGCGGGTGGATTCGAGCTGCTGACCTTTCAGTCAGCAGCCTGAGCTTTTAACCACTAAGTCATCCAGGCCACAAGGAGTCCTAAGGTAGTACAAATGGTTAATGTACTCAACTGCTAACTGAAAGGTTGGTGATTTGAGTCCACCCAGAAGTGCCTCAAAAGAAAGTCCTGGCATTCTACTGAAAAATCATCCATTGCAAACCTGATGGAGCCCACTTCTATTCTGACACCCATGGGGTCGCCATGAGTCAGAATCAACTGGATGGCAATTGGTTTTGTGAGCCTAGGTGATGTCCCTCTGCACAGGGTGGGAAGTCTCTGGATCAGAGAATGCTGAAAGGAAGCAGAAGCTTGGAGTTCTTATAACTACATGATTTTATCTTACCTAGACCTCACAGATGTTGGGTGCAATTCTGTGAAGTATTAAAGCAGGCAGGCTGTAACTGGCTAAAAATCTGCTTATGTGGGGTATTTTTTAAAACAAGTAGATGTGTACAAATTTGAGTTTTGTGCCAGCAAACTTTTGGGGCTAATGGGCTCAGCCTGTTACAAAGTAAGCAACTTGGGACCAACACACAGAGACTGCATTTGGCTCATTCATGTAAGGCAGCAATAGTTCTGATTGATACTATAGATGCTGATTGGCCAGGTTTGTGAGGTGTGTTCATCCCTGATCCAATCCCTAAAGGCATCTAGCACTCTCATGAACCAGGCTTGGGTTGTAAACCCATTCTTGGAGTTAGAGTTGGGGTGAACCCTCTGTACCAAACTGATGACCTGACGGTGGGGAAGGGATATTTTCTAGTTTCTCAAAGATGTATCAAGATACTGTTGTTATCAGGGGAAAGAGGACTAGATGCTCAGGAGGAAAAATACTGGATGTCCACAGTAATGGGGCTAGGACACCTTGGGGAATATTCATTCACTCATTCATTTATAGTGTACATATTACTTGGAAGAGATAGTGCCGGGGATGAAGATACCAATAGACTTGGTGTCTTTCATAAAGAATAGTAGCAAATACTTCTGCTGTTATTTAGAGTTTAGAGGGTGCTTTCACCTTCATTATCTCATTTAATCTTTATATTAACTCTGTATGATACCAACAGCCCCACTTCACAGCTGGGAAAATTGAGGTTCAGAGAGGTGAAGTCACTAGTCCAAGTTTGCTTGGAGTGGTAGATTGGATTACTGTGTGCAACTCTGCCATTCTTCCCTATAACCAGATTGTGGATCCATGTCCTTTGTCATGTGATTTTGCAGGCCTCTTTGTAGGCAGGGTGAACTGCTCTGCCTGTTGACTCTGGGCCAATGGTGTGAGAATGGATGTGATGCTCACTGCATCCCAGGAGTGGCTTAAGATGTACCTTCGAGTTTCCCTAGTTGTCTTGTGCTCCTGTGCTCTGCCATGAGAAGAACATGCCCCAAGGAGCAACCACTTCTTCAGCCTGGGTCCCAGATTAAAGAGACTTATGGAGCAGATGTGAACCCAGCTCACTGCCGGGAGCCAGGTCCAGTAAGGCCAGCAGGATCACAGCCAACTCATAGGTCGGAGGACAAAAAGATAATATTTGTGGGTGTGAGCCACCAAGATTTGGGGATCTTTGTTACACAGTAAACACTGATCAACAGACCTAACTAATACACTGTGTGTCAGGAATTTAGAGGCTGGGCTAACATAGCAGCAACAGAGTATGGAGAAAAGGCCTTGAATGCCAGCTACGTCTCTGAATTTTACTCTGAGGACAATTGGGATTACCGAAGGGAATGATCCAGTTAGGTGTGTGCATTAGCTCACTAGGTCTAGGACTTCAGTGAACAAAGCTGTGAACAGGAGACCCAAGGAGGAGGTGGGAGCTGAGATTCAAGGAAGGGATGATAAAGGATGCGTCTATGACAGCCCAGATGTGACTACAGCTTTCTGTCCAGCTGTTGCAGCTCCATAATTGCTCAACTCACTTAAAAATCATCAAATCACTAGGGCCATGTTAATCTGTTACAATGTCTGGTAAAAATAGGTCTCTACACTAATATATACAATTGGCAACAGCAGATTGTTTCTTCCTATCCATTATCTCCTTTCTGATTAGAATTCATTTGATTGTAATTACTGAACATGATTCAGTGTCATGTTTTATACATGCAGCAAATGCCGGTTCAAGTTTCCAACAAAGGGCTCCCAGTGTACAGTCACTTTATGTGTATTCAACAGCTAGTGTTTTTGCAACAAAACTGTCCTTAACACTTAGAAATTGGCATGGCAATATATATTGTGTATGTTTTAAAGATAAACATCCATTTTTTTTAATTCAATAAATTTTAGAACCAGTGGTAACTTCTGTGATATGAATACCACAAGTGGGTGGCTTTAAAGAACAGACATGTACTTTCTCACAGTTCTGGAGGCTAAAAGTCCAAACCAGGGTCTCTTCTAGTTTCTGGTGTCTTCTGGCAATCCTTGGAGTTCCTTTGCTTGTAGATGATCCTCACATGTCATCTGTCTTCCCTATGTGTGTGTCTGTGTCTATTCTGGTCTTTATTAGTAGGTATCACAAACTGGGTGACTTATAACAAGACAAATTTATTCTCTCACAGTTCTGTTGGTTAAAAGTCCAAAATCAAAGTGTTGGCAGGTCCACACTCCCTCTGAAGGCTCTAAAGAAGAACCTGTTTCATACTTCTTCCTAGCTTCTGGTGGCTGCTGTCTATTCTTGGCTTATAGTTGTATCACTCCAATCTGTGCCTCTATCTTCATATGACCATCTTCCCTCTGTGTCTATGTGTCTTCAAATCACTCTCTCCTTATAAAGACACCAGCCATTGGACTTACGGCCCACTATAATCTAGTATGACCTCACCTTAATTTCATTACATCAAAAATTAAGGTCTCATTCACAGATATTGAGGGTTAGGACTTGAGCATACCTTTTGGGGACATGATCAACCCACTATAAACCAAAAAAAAAAGACAAACAAACCCTTTGCTGTTGAGTCAATTCCAACTCATATTGACCCTATAGGACAGAGTAAAATTGCCCCTAGGGTTTCCAAGGAGCTATTGGTGGATTTGAACTGCCGACCTTTATGTTAGCAGCCTTAGCTCTTAACCACTGTGCCACCAGGGTTCCCACTATAGATATATATTATTATTATCCCCATCTCACAGATAAACCAACTGAGGTATAAAGAAGTTAACTAGGAAGCAGCAGATCCAAGCAGTCTGACATGAGGTCATGTGCTTAATAGCCTCTCCATGTTCTGAAAAGTGGCTGGAATTTGGTCCTTGAGTTCAGATCTAATTGAATGTTTTCTGTTTTAAAAGCCACAGAGTGAGTTCCCATTAATGATAATCAGCAGCACATTGTTTCACTAATACCCAAAGTAGAGCAAGAGCAGAAAGAGCATCTGCTGGGGCTCAGAATGCTAACAACCACAGCCATTAGAGCAGCACTCCGCTGGCTCCCTGGCAGCCACAGCCCATGTAATCCTCTTAGTCCACCAGCAAAAGGACGGTCACCATCATCCCCCTGTAAGGTGGGGAAATAGGGGATAAGAGAGGTGCAGTCCCGGAATCCAGGAATCTACTCTCAGTCAATGACAAGTTCTGAGCCCTCTGCACTCCAACTGCTGCAAACCCCAGGCTCCATGGTGCTTCCTGTTGGTGGCTGATGAGAGGAAGAGCTAAACATTTCCCTAGGTAGCTGAGGAGGGTTGCAGGTGGGCCCTAGAACCTATTAAGATCTGGGTCAAATCCAGGGTCTCCCATTTTCCATCTGTGTGATTTGGGGAAATTATTTATTCCCTCTAAGTTATCTCCCACTTTGTAAAATGGTGAAAGAATAATACGTATCCTATGAGGCTGGTGTGAAAATTGAGGGGTTATGCATTGGAAAAACACATGGCACAGTCTAGAGCCAGAGCTCTGTTCATCCACTGCCACTGAGCGCTCAACCCAAACTCTGCATGTTGTCCTAGATTTCCCACCTTTCCTCTTCCATGTACAACCCTTATGCATACCTTACCTGACTTTAAACCATACAGTATCCCCTTGTTCTGTTCAAACAATTGCCTCTTAATCTAAGTACAGGTTCTGCATGAGCACAATTAAGTGTTCTGGAATTCCCAGAGTTGCACCCTTTCACCATACTTATTCAATCTGTATGCTGAGCAACTAATTTGAGAAGCTGGACTATATGAAGAAGAACGGGACATCAGAATTGGAGGAAGACTGATTAACAACCTGCAGTATGCAGATGACACAACTTTGCTTGCTGAAAGTGAGGAGGACTTGAAGGACTTACTAATGAAGATCAAAGACCACAGCCTTCAGTATGGATTACACTGAATATAAAGGAAACAAAAAACCTCACAATTGGACCAATAAGCAACATAATGAAAAACAGAGAAAAGATCGAAGGATTTCATTTTACTAGGATCCACAATCAACTTCCATGGAAGCAGCAGTCAAGAAATCAAATGACACATTACATTTGGGCAAATCTGCTGCAAAAGACCTCTTTAAAGTGTTAAAAAGTAAAGATGTCCCTTTAAGGACTAAGGTGCGCCTGACCCAAGCTGTGATATTTTCAATTGCCTCATACGCATGCAAAAGCTGGACGATAAATAAGGAAGAAGGAAGAAGAATTTATTTATGATTTATTTATTGATTGATGGTGTTGGCAAAGAATATTGAATATACCATGTACTGCCAGAAGAATGAACAAATCTGTCTTGGAAGAAGTACAGCCAGAGTGCTCCTTGGAAGCGAAGATGGTGAGACTTTGTCTTACATACTTTGGACATGTTATCAGGAGTGACCTGTCCCTGGAGAAGGACATCATTGTTGGTAGAGGGTCAGCAAAAAAGAGGAAGACCCTCAATGAGATGGACTGACACAGTAGCTACAATGATGGTCTCAAACACAGCAAAGATTTTGAGGATGGCACAGGACTGGGCAGCATTTCATTCTGTTGTACATAGGGTCAGTATGAGTCGGAATCAACTCAACAGCACCTGACAACTCTCCCACATCTAATCCACTGTCTTAGTTACCTAGTGCTGCTAAAACACAAATACCCCAAGTGGATGGCTTTAAAGAACAGAAATTTATATTCTTATCTGGAGGCTAAAGGCCAAATCAGAGTCTTAGTTGTGTTGATTCCTTCCTTGTTGGTAGCCCTGGGTGTTCTTTGGTGCTTAGCGATCCACAGTGGCATCTGTCTCTGTCTATTCTGCTCTTCTTATAACTCAGAAGTGGTTAGGTTTAGGATCCACCCAACACTGGTACAACCTCAACTGACTGATTTGATTACATTACATTAGATTGCATTGTGGAAAGTGATTACATTTCATTATGGAACATAATTCACTCTACCCAAGGCCACATGATTAAATCATAGCAGCATATAGCCAGGATTACTGTACATATTTTGGGTAGACACAGTTCAGTCCATAATATCCACCAAGATCAAAATATGTGCTAGATCTGTGCACAGATTTCCATCTCTAGAACTACCTCGTTAGTCTAAGCCAGGGGAACAACTGCACAGGCCTCCTGGCTGGTCCCCACCTCCATGCTTCCCTTCCTCTATCCCACTCAACCCTTCTCTCCACAGCAGCAGAAGCAGTCTTCCAAATTTATCAATCAGATCCTGTCACTCCCCCACTTTAAATTCTCCAAGGACCCCTTACTACACTCTGAATCCAACTCAGACTCCTCAAGTCTTGTCAGTGTTGTAGTTGCTGTGTGCCACTGAGTCTATTCCGACTCCTAGCAACCCCATGTGGCAGAGTAGAACTGCTTCATAGGGTTTCCTAGGCTGTAATCTTTATGAAAGCAGATCGCCAAGTCTTTTTTCCTGTGGAGCAGCTGGTGGATTTGACCTCCCGATTAGCAGCTGAGTGCTTAATCACTGTACCTCCAGGGCTATGAGTCAGAATCGACTTGACACACAACAGTCTTGTCAATAAGACCTCATAAACTTGGTCACGCTAAGCCTCATAAATGGACCCGGCCTTGCCGTAATGATAAAAGCTAACATTAGAGAATGCTTGCTGCATGCTTGGGGCCTTCCTAAGCTATGTGTAGATTTTAATTCATCTGATGAGGTCTCCCAACAAAGCTGGCTTTGTGGGCATGGGACCTGTGCAATCGCATGTGGTCTCATGCTTAGAAGGACTTAATGCTTCATTTAATGCTCTGCAGCCACCATCTTGAAATTTTTCATTATTTTTGAACAAGGGGCTCTGCATTTTTATTTTGCACTGGGCCCTGGAAATTATGTAGCTGATCCTGTCTCCCAACAAACATGAGAAGTAATAGATGAGTCAGAAGTCTTCCAGTTGCAAGCAACAGAAAACCCAACTCAAAATGGCTTAAGGAGAAAGAGTGTTATGGATTGAACTGTGTCCCCACAAAATGTGTGTCAACTTGGCTAGGCCATGATTCCCAGTATTGTGTGGTTGTCCACCATTTTGTGATCTGATGTGATTGTCCTATGTATTATAAATCCTAATCTCTGATGTTAGTGAGGCAAGATTAGAGGCAGTTATGTTAATGAGGCAGAACACAATATACAGGATTAGGTTGTATCTTGACTAAATCTCTTTTGAGATATAAAAGAGAGAAGTGAGCAGAGAAGGGAGGGACCTCATTACCACCAAGTAAGAGAAGTCAGGAGTGGAGCATGTCCTTTGGACCCGGGGTCCCTGCTCTGAGAAACTCCTAGACCAGGGGAAGTAACTTAAAACCATAACAATCATTTATCCTCTCTCACAGTTTCTTTTGATCAGGAATTTGTGAGTAGCTTAGCTGGACAGTTGTGACTTTGGGGTCTCCCATGAGGTTGCAGTCAGATGTCAGCCAGGGCTACAGTGAGCAGAGAGACAGTGACCTCTTATGACCAAGAAAGAAGAGCCAAGAGAAGAGCATGTCAGTTTGACCCGGGCTCACTGTGTTGAGAAGCTCCTAGACCAGGGAAAAATTGATGACAAGGACCTTCCCCCAGAGCCAACAGAGACAGAAAGCCTTTCCCTGGAGCTGGCACCCTGAATTTGGACTTCTAGCCTCCTAGACTGGGAGAGAATAGACTTCAAGCCATCCACTTATGGTATTTCCTTAGAGCAGCACTAGATAACAAAGACAGAGAGAAATCACTGGTTCATATAGATACTGTCTTTGTTATCTAGTGCTGCTCTAAGGAAATACCACAAGTGGATGGCTTTATCAAAGAGAAGTTTATTCTCTCACAGTCTAGGAGGCTAGAAGTCCAAATTCAGGGCACCAGCTCCAGGGAAAGGCTTTCTCTCTCTATTGGCTCTGGGGGAAGGTCTTTGTGATTCATCAGTCTTTCCTTGGTCTGGGAGCATCTCAGCATAGGAACCTTAGGTCCAAAGGATGTACTCTGCTCCCAGCACTGGTTTCTTGGTGTTATGAGGTCCCCCATGTCTCTCTGCTCACTTCTCTCTTTTGTATCTCAAAAGAGATTGGCTTAAGATACTACCTAATGTTGTAGATCTCATCACTAATCCATCTCATTACATCATAGTGATAGGATTTACAACACATAGGGAAATCATGTCAGATAACAAAATGGTAGATAATCATACAATACTGGGAATTATGACCTAGCCAAGTTGACAGGTATTTTTTGGGACACAATTCAATCCATGACAGGTATATAATTCAAGGATAGTTCATGCTGGCTTTAGGCATAGCTAGATCTAGGGTTAAAATGATTCTACCAGGATTCTGTTCTACCTTCCACCTTTGCTTTTATTTTATTCTTAGGAAGACTCTCTCTAGCTGTAAGCTTACATCTCCCAGTTCCAAAGCCAGATCAAAGAGCTTATATCTTCCATATTTCTAACAAGACATGAGACAGGGACTCACAGTACCAGCCTTCTCACCTTCCCATCCCTGAGTCAAGCACTGAGGCCTGGGGATGTCTACTAAAAGGGGAGGTACAGAGTCCAGGTGCATCTTTTCTGACACAACTATAAATATCCTCTCTGCATTATTTCTTCCTCTGACCCTAACCAGCCAGAACTAGGTCAGATCTCACAGGTTAAAGAGCAAAGTCCTCCAGACTTCGAAGTCTGCCAAAGACCTCAGACACCAGCCACAAGCTCAGGGATCCCCATGACTCCCTCATTTCTGAGCTGCTGGCTACAAATTCAGGAGTTCCCACTACCCTCTTAGGTTCACTAGTTTTCTAGAAAGATAGAATTTAGGAGAATACTATACTTACGATTAGAGTTTTATTATAACAAAATGGATACAAATCAGGATTATAGCATAAGGAAGAGATACATAGGGTGAAATCTGGAAAGGTCCTCAGACTGAAGTTTCCATGTCCCAAAAACATGTTACCTTCCCTTGCATCAGCCAGAAAGCTAACTCGAACTTCAGTTTCCAGAGTTTGTATTGGGGTTTTATTATGTTAGCCTATGTGGTTGAACTCAATTTTAGTTCCCCACTCCTCTCTGAGATTGGGCTGAGCCCTACACACTGACCTCATTAGCAAACAAAAATTTGTAATCATTTGGGAAATTCCAAGGATTTAGAAGTTGTCTCCCAGAAACCAAGAACAAAAAACAAATTTTGGGGGTAAAGTAGTTCTTCATCCCATAGGAGAGTGTTATTCTTCATTTTGAAGTAAGAAAAGAGATTCATTGAAGTGATGTGAGATGAAAAAGGGTGCACAGCTAATCAGTAACAGAACCGGGATTTGAACCCAAGAATAACTGACTCCAAAGTCCCTTCACAACCCTCCTCACCAGCCCCTACTTCCCTTCACCTTGGTGTGTCTCTGGATGAAGACTCTCACACTGTCTTCATCTCAGGTTCAGCATCATTACCTGTCTGAGTCACTGGTCTGGACTCTAGCTTTGTGCTTATGTCCGCCTTGGCATTCACCCTCAGTCCTCTCCCTGTTTTCAGCCTTACAGCCCCTTGCTCAGCACAAACAGCTCAAAAGAACAATACCCTTCTTCAGGGCTAAGATCTAATAGGTCTCTAGAACGCTTAGAAATAGTATCACCCTGTCTTAGTCATCTAGTGCTGCTATAACAGAAATACCACAAGCGGATGGCTTTAACAAAGATAAGTTTATTTGCTCATAGTATAGTAGGCTAAAAGTCCAAATTCAGGGCCTCAGCTCCAGGCGAAGGCTTTTTCTCTCTGTTGGCCTTCTCATTAATCTTCCCCTGGACTGGGAGCTTCTCCACGCAGGGACCCTGGGTCCAAAGGACGTACTCTGCTCCCGGCACTGCTTTCTTGGTGATATGAGGTATCCCTGTCTCTCTACTCTCTTCTCTCTTTTATATTTCAAGAGATTGCCTCAGGCCACAATCCAATCTTATAGATTGAGTCCTGCCTTACTAACACAACTGCCGCCCATCCTCCCTCATTAACATCATAGAGGCAGGATTTACAACATGTAGGAAAATCACACAATACCAGGAACCATGGCCCAGCCAAATCGATGCACACATTTTTGGGGGGACATAATTCAATCCATGACACATACCTAATGTTTATTTTGAGGATATTGTTGCTTCAGTGGTAAAGTTCTCACCTTCCATGCAGGGTACCTGGGTTTAATTCTCAGTCAATGCACCTTATATGCAGCCACCACCCATCTGTCAGTGGAGGCTTGAGTGTTGCTATGATGTTGAACAGATTTCAGCGGAGTTTCTAGACTAAGATGGACAAAGAAGAGAGACCTGGCTAATGACTCTGAAAATCAGCCAGTGAAAACCTTATGGATCACATAGATCAGATCTACCATCGACTGATCATGCGGATGGCCCAGGAACTGGGTGGTCATGAGTTGGGAGGCCAATTCAACAGCAGCTAACAACAATGGTGTTTATTTGGCAAGTGATCTATCTCAAACTGCTATTTAAATCCTAATGGGCATTTGTGGATGAATACCCCTAAAGATCCTCCTTGGCATTTTAGGCCAAACTCAGTTCCTCGTCTCAGTCCAAAACAAAACAAATAATCCAACTCCAAAAGCATCAGGAGGTAACAACAGAAAGAGGAAGGGGAGAGTGACTTTTTCCCCATAACAAAACTTCTTCCAAGTTCCCATTCTTCATATCTCTGTTCTCTTCCTAAAGTCCCTTTTCAGTAATTAGCTGAACCAACTAATGCTTCTCAAGGCCTTATTCCCATTTCCACTCAAGGTGGCTTATCAAAGTATTCAGCCTACCAGTAATCCCCAAAGTAAACAGAGCAGTTTTCTACTTGTGGAGGAAATTCTGATGATTAGAAAACAATATTTTTCCCACATCTATAAATATCCCCAATTGGACTGTATATCCAGAATTCAAACACTTGCCACCACCCTCCTGCCCCTACCCTGTCTAAGCCACCATCATCTCTGCCCTAAACTAGGACAGTCATTGCCTTGCTGGTCTCCTAGCTTTCACCCTTGCGCCGCTGTGGTCTATTCTCAACATAGTGTATTGATCCCATTAAAATGTTTGTTGTAGTACATCAGTTCTCCACTTAAAGTCCTCCAGTGAATCCTTCTCCACTTGGAGTCAAAGCAGCCCTAATTACAAAAAAAAAAAAAAAAAAATCTGCCATTTTGGTTGAGAATACAAGTACTGTGGGCTGCTTCTGCAGTGGAAGAAAAAGATGTATCTTTTTATGACTTAGATTACACAAACTTTCTTGAACTCTAAATCTGAAATAGCATATTTCAAGGCAGGTGGGTGGATGGGTGTGGAGGAGGAAAAAGCAAAAAGACAAAAGGGAAGGAGCTGGGTGAGCTCTTGGGAACTTGAATGCAGAGCCCTCCCTGAAATTTTAAAGTTGAGCAGGGAGATTATGTTAATCTCTGTTCTAATTGCTGAGCAATAAACAACACCCACTTACTGCAGAAATGTCAGGACCAAGACTGTTTCTAAATCTGCTTTGAAACAATGTCAGTCAACTCGATGAGCACAAAGAGATTGAGCACTTTTGTTAGCATAAAGCATTTTATAAAAATATATACGGCTGAGGGGTATTCGTTACTGAAAGTAACAGACCTCAGATACAATGGGGAGTGGGCGGACAGAGCTCTGGTTAGGTGGGGCTGTTTGTCAGCTGACTGCAGAGGAAACAGAGGCAGCTGACAAAGTGTCAATGGCACCTGTCACCTATTCCTCCTGATGGTGTCACGGGGCAGGTCACTGCCACATCACAGATGGCTCTGTGAGGGAACTGCAGCCTTTCAAACAAATATTAAGGCCTATGGAACAACTTGGAATGCTCTGGTCTGTCAAGTCTTTAAAGATGTTGAGTCCTGAAGTAAAACAAGTAACCAAATCCTTTGTCTACTCTAGGAGTCCCTGGGTGGTGCAAACTATTTACACACTCAGCTACTAACTGAAAGTTTAAAAGTTTGAGTTCACTCAGAGGTGCCTCAGAAGAAAGGCCTGGCCATTTACTTCCAAAAACAATCAGCCATTGAAAACCCTATGGAGCATGGTTCTATTCTCACACACATGGGGTCACCATGAGTCGAGGTTGGCTAGATGGCAACCATTTGCTCTGATCACGGGCTGGGAAAGGCTTGGAAGATCTTCATGTGGAGCATGGAAATAGCTCGAGTTTGGGGATCAGACAGCCTGAAACCATCTTTTGCATCTTTTGCTATCTGTATGTCATTGGACAGGTGCTCAACCTCTCTGAGCTTTGGTTTCCTTATCTTTAACAAATGGGCATGAGGATTAATGGACTAATGTGTCTATGTAGGTACATGAAAGTTTATTGTACATAATTGGCACTTAGTAAGTGTTCCTATAAGCATCCTGGGCCAGCTGGGCACTTCAATAACTCCCTTGGTCCTATTAAAGTGTGGCGAGTCACACCAGTTCCCAAAAAGCTACACACGAACCTCTACCAATCCCCAAGGACCCTGCCCTGGCCTGCCCTTGCTGGTGAGATGGGGAGCCCAGGGGATGACTGAAAAATGGTCAGTATCTGAGATGCCATGTCAAACATCATAATCAGGGAAAAGATTCTCAAAGTAATGGTTGCTTTTAGTTTCAGCTTTCTCCTGATCTCAGTGGAGACTGTGGATGAAAACTGTAGCTTAGTAGTTAAGAACATGAGTTTTGGCATCAGACAGACAAAACTTTAGATCCAGGCTTTGCTATTCCTAGCTGGGTGACCTCAGATAAGTTACTGACCCTGCCTGAGCTTATGTCATTTGAATGAAAATGGCAGGGGGAAGACTTGTGTGACTCTGTATTATTAAATCCACCACTACCTCCAATTGTGGAAAAAGAGCCATGTATAGTATATTTATTTAGTAAGAAGAAAGTCGTTCAGTCTTTTTAAATTTCCCCAAGACAGAAGGAGTTGTTAGAACCTGATGTCATCAAAGACCAAGCTTGGAATTTGAAGTTTGTTCTCTTCTCACTTTTATAAGACAGTTGAATTTTGACTCATGTACATGAAGGACTGTCAAAATAAAGTTCTTTCCCTTTGAGTTTCTTTATTTCTTTTCTTTTTCTTTTGTTTTTTTTTTGTGAAGTCCAAGGAATTGGTTGGGAGCAGTTGGGCTTAATTTGCATGATATCAGTCAAGTCTCATGGTGGGGCTTGAGAAGCCATCAGAGTGATCTGACATACCATGGACACTCTCATGCAGACTGGCTAAGGATGCTGCTCCACATCCTAAGAATGACCTGACAGACCTAGAGTGAGACATGGGCCACTCCCTCCCATATACAAGACACTCTTTCTCCATTACAGAGGATGGTGTTGAGCACTCGGGATAGTGGTAGGAAACATTGTGAGGCACCAGTAAGGTCCTATTTCCTACGTGGCTCCATGTTATGAATTTGATTGATATTCTTCTCAGGGACGTAATTGAGAGGCCATCAGAGGTTTAAACTGCTGAAGAGAAATTCCCTGGTTTGTTTCTTTTGAAGAAACTAGTCGCTGGATAAAAGAGAAAGAAAATCTCTGAAGCTGTATCTGTACTTGCCGGAGTGTTTTGGGGTGGAGGGGCTGGATCTGTGACACTTAGACAAAGAGGAGATGTTGAGTTAGGGGATGTGGGACGCCTGTCAACTTAGAGCACCAGACCTTTTGTGACATGAGGGTTTGTGCTGAAAGTAAATTTCTGGAGTCAGACCAAAAGCAGCGTGATCCAGGGGTACGTGTGAGTCATACTTGAGGAGAATGGCCAGCACCATCATTAGAGGGAAAATCAAGTGCCTGACCTCAGAGGCAAGTGTAGCACCATCAACAGAAGGACCCCGGAGGCCAGTAAGAAGAGTGGAAGCTGAGGGATCAGGATAGAAGCTGGGAAAAGGGAAGGGGAGTTGGCCCATCTGGTCAAAGCTTTCTTGGGCAGAGTGGAGATAGGCTGGCTACTTTCAATATTCAGAAAAAACCTGGGCAGCACTGAAAGAGAGGAAGATTCAGGTACAGGGAGGAACAAGGGAAGAGTGAGAACCACATGGAAGTGTTGCTGGGTCTGACTGTTGAACTGTGGACCAGGCACCATGTAGAAGAAAGCCTAGGATTTTGGGCACACTGTTGTAGGACACTTCATGAGTTCTCGCACTGAGATTGCTGGTGAGGTGGGCATGTTGGTGTTCTCCTCCTCTCAGCTATCCTGGCAGGACCTAGAAGATTACACTGACAGTGTCCTCAGGAGGCTCTCCAAGTATGAACCTCAGACTGATAATTCCCCTATTTGTGCCCTACTCCTGCAATCAACACCCAACTCCCCCCACCCACCATGGGAGCATCTGATCTGACACGTTGACTCAGAATCACACTAAGAGAATTGGCTTTGAGTAGGAGTGAATAGGAGGAAGCTAAGAGAAGTCAAGCCTAAGTTGACTACATGAAGGAGTAGAGGAAATGTCCTAGGCAGGCAGACATGAGTTCAAATCTTGCTAGCTATATCACATTGAACAACTGACCTAAGATCTCTGAGTCACATTTCCTCATCTGTAAAATTCAGATGTAATACTTAGCACTGACTCTATCAGTAATCTTTCAGTGCTTTTTTATCAGACAGTAATGCTTTCAGGTGTAGCTAATAAAATTCTTGACTAATATTTGCTTAAAAGATAAAGTCGCTTAATTAACTCACCTAAGAAATGTCTGAAGGTAGGTGGGTCTAGGTTAGGTGCAGTGAGCTGGGACTGAGACACTGAGGGACTTTTTAATCCTTTCTGTTCCACCATCCTCAACATATTGATTAGTTGCCTCATGGTCACAAGATGACTGCTGCTACTCCAGACATCATGTCCTCACACTAGCAACATAAGTAGGAAGGAAGGGACGAGGCAAAGGCTTTCTCTTGGGAAATTTTGTCTTTTATTTCCATCTTATTTCAAACCAAAACAGTTTGACTCCAAAGACCATTTTCTTAACCTCTACACTATAGGATTATTGTAAGACTTAACTATATGATGCATAGGAAACTAACTGGCACATAGTAGGTATTCAAAAAGTGTTAGTTCCCATCTTAAAAAGGAAGTACAGTAGCAAGATCCCAAGTCTGGAGTCTCATTGGTTGGATGAGACTATGGGCAAGCTCCTTTCTTTTCTGTGTCTCAGTTTCCTCAGCTATGAAAAGGTGATAATAGTGGTCAAGAAGTAGAAACTCTATAAACATTCACTCTTCTCATTATGATTCTTTCCTTTCCAAACCTGCGTAGTCACAGGCCGAGCCTGAGGTTAAGAATTCACCTTGCAGATCCAAGTACAAACAAGTCAATTAACCCGTTCAGTTTGGTTTTCAGCAGTATTGCTTTCAGAAATAGTGTTTAGTAAGGGTCTCTGCAATGTGTCAGCAGCTCTTCAATCTAGGAGATGCTAGGGAACACCAGCAATAATTTTCACCTAGCTGGGCTCCTCTTAGAACTAAGGATACCTTAAGTAGATGAGTAATCTGATGCCTCCCTACAAAAGGGGTATTTAGTGTGTAAATAGATGATTATTCATCAAGAGGAAAATGTTGCTTTATTTGCTCATGCCTTGTAAGTTTGCTGCTCAAAGAAGAGTTCCTTTGCATCAGGCTAGTACATAATATTTATCGTTAAAATTTAACAAATATAATTGGAGGAGAAAGAGATGCATCAAGCTGGAGTTTATAGACTCAACTGCAATTAATTTGCTCCATTAATTTGATCTAAATTTTCAATATTCTATTATCAGAGCGAGGGCCCCTTGTTGGAACAACTTTTACTGAACACCTTCAGGGAGACAAGGAAGACAGTTTACATTGCACCTCTCGCAGTAACACTGGGAAAGGTGGAAAGAAAATGTGGATTTATTCGGATTCTTTCAGAGAAGAAAGCCCCTTTCTCCACTTTAAACCAAAACTGCCTTTTCGAGAAATCTTCAGATCCTAAGTAGACAAAGACAACCATAGAACATTTGGTGGAAATGTTTTCATAAGTCATTTAAAAGTAAAAACTATTGTGTGTCCTCAGAAAAGCGTCAAGAGTATCCCATGAGAGAGATGAGGCCAACAGAAGTACTTTCATTATTTAAAGTTGATGCCATTGAATTTTCCTCTATCAGTTAAAAAACAAAGCAAAACACAGAGAAAAGAAGCTTGTTATTATATTTCTTTCTCCCTAGAAATTTGGAGGGCTATTGCATTTTTATATTTCCAAGGACTTTGGACAAACAGCCTTCTCTGTACACAAAACACTCAATGTGGACAAAGGCCTGAGCAGCATAGGGTGAGTTTTTCTTCTGTATTCATCACAGAGGACGGGGAGGGGCAGGGAGAGGGCTGTCTAGGGGGCACAGTACAGAAAGTCTGCTTTCTCTCTTTCCATCTCAGATACCTGAAAAATGATCAAGCTAAAAAAAATGAGAGGAAATAGGACTGGGGAAAAAGAATCTGTTAACAATTTAAAATAAGTCTTCAGTTCAATGCCTTTCTCAAAATACTCAAGATTTTAGAATAAATTCAACTCAATTATGGTAAGGTTGGCTTATTTTATTTTAATGCTCACCAAGTTGGCACCCCCGAGTAAAAATTTTGGAGGAATTTGGTGCCCAACTCAGGGTGTGTTTTTCAATCAGGGCATAATGCTTACCTGGACTTGCCAGTGTGTTTCGACAGAAAAAGGGCCTTTCTGTGATACTTTTCGGAAGTGTGCAGTAATAGAAAGAACACAGGCGTCGAAAGCAGCACACTTCACTTAAATCTGATTTTGGTATTTATTAGCCTTTAGCCTTTACAAGTTATTTTATGTTAGCTGAGCCTCAATTTCTTTATCTGTAAAATGAGGATGGAAATCTTCATAAAACCACTATGAAGTTAAATGACCACCCCCATACATTTGGTGATTAATAAACCAAATGCTCAGTGCTCCCATCTTCTCAGGAGACATCTGTTGTTGTGTGAAGAAGGTAAGTTCTATAGAGAGGCAGACCTAGGTTTAGTGCCTGTTTTACAGATAAGAAAACTGAGTATTTGTAATCAAACCACACTGCTGGAGCTTTCCTATGTTACTTCAAATTTCATTTTCCCCTTCCTCACCCTCCCTCCAGCCTTCCTTCCACTTTCATTAATCAGGGTCTCACATATTCAGTCAAGAAATCAAACAATGCGTTATACTGGGCAGATCTGCTGCAAAAGCCCCCTCTGAAGTTCTAAAAAGCAAAGATATCACTTTGATGACTAAGGTGCACCTCACCCAAGTCACGGTCTTTCAATCACCTCATATGCATGTGACAGCTAGACAAAGAAAAAAGAAGACAGAAGAAGAATTGATGCATTTGAATTCTGGACTGCCAGAAGAACAAGCAAACCAGTCTTAGAAGAAATACAACCAGAATGCTCCTTAGAAGCAAGGATGATGAGACTTTGACTTGCTTATTTTGGACACATTATCAAGAAAGACCAATAATTAGAGAAGGACATCATGTTTGGTAGAGGGTCAGCAAAGATGAGGAAAACCCTTAATAAGATGAGTTGACACAATAACCTCAAAAATGAGATTAAACATAGCAAAGATCATGGAGATGGCACGGAACTGGGCAATGTTTCGTTCTGTTGTACATAAGGTCGCCATGAGTTGGAGCTGACTCAATGGCAACTAGCAACAACAATCACGAATACTCTTATGTGATCTCAGATAAGCAGAGGGCAGGAATCCTTGACCCATCTGACTCCCAAGGCGGAAGGTACCAGATGTTTGTTTGCTTGTTGCTTTTTTTTTGCTTTTATAATTATTTGTCTGCATATTCTTTTTCCTACCTCATTCCTGCATCCTCTTTGAGTGTGATTGCTCCAAAAGCAGTTGGAGATAGCAGGCTAATAATATGGGAAGTTTCCTGGGATTTGAAATGCTACCGCTGCAAACATCACTTGATGTGTGTGTATGCACAGGGGCTGTGTGTCCAACCTGTGCTACATAATGAGGGGCTAACAATGACACACGGATGACACAGTCCTATGGAAAGATAGCTTTGGAGCTAGATCAGTCCCTCAAGAGCCTAGATTGTATAATGGTTAAAACATGCAGCTTCCTAAAGGACCAAAGCCCTGGCTTCAAATCCTTGTTCTACCACACATTAATGGGTAAGTGGTATCATTTTTCTGAATCTCAGACCCCGCACCTATAAAATGGGCATGATGATATGGCCTACAACCTTGTCTTGTTATAAGGAGCAACAGGTAGGAAGCTTCTGGCACATAGTAATATGACTGGTATCTCCATCATCTTCCATCTTAATGCCCCCCTCGGCCCCATGTGATGTGGTGCTATCATTTGGAGGTCTGTCAATCATTGGAGGTGATGGTCTTGCTTTCAGGGGTAGGAAATGTCTGGAAGGATATGGGTCTGGTCCTGGAGTGACTGTTCCTCAGGATAATGAGATGTTGAAATTAGAGCCAAAACAACCACCACTCCCGAGCGGGAGGAGCCGGCCAGCTGTGGAAGCTGCTGGTTAGTCGACTGAGAAGGCGGTGCATTAGCTAAGGACAGAGCAAAGCTGGGGAGCTGCACCAGGAAGTTTCCACAGCCATGACTCAGGAACAGCACTTCTCAACTTTCTTCAGCAGCATCCCACCTGAACTAGCCAGCCCTCCTTGGTGAGGCGGTCTGCTTTTTAACAATTCTTTAAAAGCCTAGGAACATATGTGGTGTGGTGAACAGGACAAGAAGGACGTTGATGTGTACTGAGCCATCCATTACTCTGTAAAATCCTCAACAAGTTCTGAGATGTAGGTATTAGCATCCCTATTTTACAGGTTAGAAAAGTGAGGCTCAGAGAGGTGAATCCCCTTGCCTGATGCCACTCAGCTTGGGTCTGTGAATTTGGGTCTGTTTGCCTATAAAGCCCTGCTTTTCTGACTTGATCATATTATATTCCACAAATGCTGGTTTTGCTGTGGCGGGTTAACAAAGATCATTGAAAAACAGTGCTTTGAGACCAAACTATTTTGGGGACGGTGTGCACAATTGTAAATTCCTCTGTCATCCCCAGCAGGCACTGGCTAAATGTTGATTGGATGATGACTTAAAGTAACTGCTAACATTTATTAAGAGTTTAAAGCTTTCTGGGGACGCAGTGGTTAAGGAATGCTAACCGAAAGTTCAGAGATTCGAAACTACAAGCTGCTCTGCGGGAGAAAGATGTGGCCATCTGCTTCCATAGAGTTACAGACTTGGAAACCCTGTGGGGTCACTGAGTTGGAATCAGCTCAATGGCGGTGAGTTTTTGGGTTTTACTGAGAGTTTACTATGTGCCGGTTTCTGTTCCAAGCACTTCCTATGTTATAACCCGTTAAAATTCTCACTATAACTCTAAGACTTAGTTACTGTTATCAGCCCCGTTTTATAGATGACAAAACTAAGGCGCAAAGAGATGAAATAACTTAACTACAACAACGTAACTAAAAAGTGGCAGAACTGGGATTTGAACCCAGGTAGTGGATCTAGTTATATTTTAATACAACCAGAATATTCCTTAAAAGTGAAGATGGCAAGACTTCAACTCACCTACGTTAGACATGTCATCAAGAAAGACCAATTGCCAGGCAAGGACATCATGTTTGGTAAATTAGAGGGCCAACGTGAACAAGGGAAACCCTCAGTGAGATGGACTGACATAATAAATGCAACAATGGACTTAAATGTATCAGTGATTGTGAAGCTGGCACAGACCAGGCAACATTTCATTCTGTTGTACATGGGATCTCCATGAGTCAGAGACAACTGGGTGGCAACTAACAACAAAAGTAGGTTTGACTGCAGAGTGTGTGTTCCCAATCCCACTGTTATGGCTTCCCCTAGGTGAAGAGATGGATGGACAGACAGACGGATTTCAGGCAGAGGTGAGAAAGGAACCATCATCTACTGAGTGTCTCATATTCACCAGGCTCTGTGCTGGGCTCTTGACATGTCATGTCTGTATGTAATTCTTACAACAGATCCATGGAGTTAGTGACATCTCCAATTTGCACACGAAGAAATCTGAAGTCATCTTTGGAAAGTTAAGATGACACGGGAGAGCCCCAGAGTAACTGGAATAACCACAGAGCTGGAATTTGAAGCAAACTCTGCCTTCAGCCAAAATCCATGCTCTTTCCAATCCTCCAGGTGCCACTCGGGTGTCAAGAGGGAGAAGTACGGACCACGAAGTATGAGGGGGATGCAGCATTTGGCAATGTACTGGTTAATTGGGTATCTATATGGAGACCTCGGGGGCAATGGTGGTTCAGCGGTAGAATTCTCACCTTCCATGTGGGAAACCCGGGTTTGATTCTGGCCAATGCACCTCATGTGGAGCCTTGAATGTTGCTATGATGATAAAGAGATTTCAGAGGAGCTTTCAAACAAAGACACACTAGGAAGAAAGGCCTAGCAATCTACTTCCAAAAATCAGCTTATGGAGCACAATGATCCGATTCAAAACAGATCATGGGGATAGTAAAGGATCAGGCAGCATTTTGTTCCTTCGTGCTTGGGGTTGCTGTGAGTAGGGGGCCAACTCGTTGGCAGCTAACAGCGACAACAGAAACCATTATGAAAATCTAGTCGTGGAACCGCCCTCCCCCCAGCGCTCTGAGGATCGGCAGCCTTCTTTTGTGTGCACTTTGCTCATTGTAGGTTTTCATTTCCAGTGACGATTCTGACAGCTCTTGTGGTATGATTGCAGGTTAGAAGATTGCAACCTTTAAAGGTTTGGTAAAAACTCTGCAAGTGGGAGGTCTGTAATCTTCCTGGGCGTGTGTCAGCTGCTTCTTATAAATGTCTCTTTACAAACCTTAGTGCTGGAACTGTCTAGGTGAGGGGAGCCTGAATTTAGGCAGTGGCCAGGGCAAGGAAGGAGGGTCAGAAACTTAAGATTATGATGGACGATTGCAGGACTTGGGCTCAGTGGGGTGTCAGGGAGGAGGAAGAGGGAAGAATCAAGGGAGTATCCCAGATTTGAGGCTTGGTGGGTAGCAGCCAAATGGGTGGGAGGCCCCCAAAGAAGAATGAGAGCAAGAAGGGACAGCTTAGGGGTGGGAGAAACAAGAAACTAGTTCTCCATTCACACTGAAGCTCCTCACTGAGATCTCAAATAAATTCTCTACCTGTCCCCCCACCCTGAGCTCGTCTGAGGCCGTGACCATGGTCTCAGTGGCTGTGACCGAGCCCTGGGAGAAGCCAGCGATCAGGCCGGAGGAGTTCCCCTTTGTGTCCCTGGACATCTAATTCAGGCTCGTGATTTGTATTCCAGCTCTGTGCCTTTGACCCTCTTTCCTCTACCCTCAGGGGACTCAAGTCACACGTAAGCTGAAGCTCGTCTGCCCAGCTCCTTCCTCCGCCTTTTCGCCATCACTCTGACTTCCAAGCACTGCGTTCGCCTCCTTCTTGGACTTGGTAGGGGCCCCAAGGATGCAGAGACAGACCCAGACACTGTCCCTACCCTCAGATCCTCTCAGGCCAGAGGGGAGGTCTGTACATGCAGATGACTCCAGGTGCAAGAGAAGGGCTGAAGGGAGGGGAGAATAAGATCAGAGGGAAGCTGGGAAACTGGTGTCAGCCCTGCAGAGAGACAGGGAAGGTGTCCCCAAGGAGGCTGCATGTGAACTGGACCTTGTAAGTTGTGCACAGGCTTCCCAGGCAGAGCAAATGGGGAAAGGCACTGCGCTAGCCTGCTAGGGCTGCTGTAACAAAAGTGCACGCAGTAGGTGGCTTATAAGAACAAATTTTATTGTCTCACAGTTCTAGGGGCTGGGAGTCCAGAATCAGGGTGTCAGATGTGTTGATTCCTTCTGAAGGCTCTGAGGGAGAATCTGTTTCTTGCCTCTCTCTTGGCTCTGGTGACAGCTGGCTATCCTTGCTGTTCCTTGGCTTGTAGATGCGTAACTCCAATCTGTCTCCATCTTCACACAGTCCTCTTCTCTCTGCATCTTTTCTCCTCTTTTATAAGGACACCACTCCTATTGGATTAGGACCCCATCTACTCCACTGTGATCGTCTGTTAACTGATAACATCTTCAAAGACCCTATTTCCAAATAAGGTTACAATCACAGGTACCAGGGTTAGGACTTCAGCATACCTTTTTTGGGGACAAAATTCAATCCAGAACAGACATTCTAAGCAGAGGGACCATCATATGCAAAAGCAGGAAGATGGGGAATAAAATGGCATGTCAGAAGAGGGGAAAGGAATTTCACATGACTGGGTATACGGTGAATGGAGATGAGTGTAAAGGAAAATGGTTTAGAGATCATACAGGGCATTGAATGGTGTTCAGAAAAGTTCTGGCAGTTCCTGTGAGCCAATATTTTCCTATGTATGGTCAGAGGGACACTTATATCAAAATCAACTCACAAGCCTTGTTAAAAATGCAGATTCTGATTCCTACTCCCAGACCCAAAGAATTAAAATCTCTGAGGGTAGAGCCCAGGGATCAGCATTTTTAAGTACCCAACTAAGCATCATGTCAAGAAGTCAAATGACATAGTGCATTGGACAAATCTGCTGCAAAAAAATCTCTTAAAAATCAAAGGTAACACTTTGATGACAAAGGTCTGCCTGATGCAAGCTGTGATCTTTTCAATCATCTCATATGCATGTGAAAGCTGGATAATGAAAAAGGAAGACAGAAGAAGAATGGATGCATTAGAATTGTGGTGTTGGCAAAGAGTATTGAATATAGCATGGACTGCCAGGAGCATAAACAAATCAGTCTTAGAAGAAATACAACCACAGTGCCCGTTAGAAACAAGGATGGTGAGACTTTGGCTCACTTTGGATACCTCATCAGGAAAAACCAATAACTAGAGAAAGACGTCATGTGCAGTAAAGAGAAGTGTCTGCAAAAACTAGGAAAACCCTCAGTGAGATGTGTTGACACACCAGCCATAACACTGGGCTCAAATATACCAGCAATCATGAGGATGGCACAGGGCC
Organism: Trichechus manatus latirostris; assembly: GCF_000243295.1. Taxonomy (NCBI): domain Eukaryota; kingdom Metazoa; phylum Chordata; class Mammalia; order Sirenia; family Trichechidae; genus Trichechus; species Trichechus manatus. Next base: position 3,749,666 of record NW_004443947.1, on the reverse strand, counting down.
AGGCAACATTTTGTTCTGTTATACATAAAGTCGCCATGAGTCAGAGTCAACTCAACAGCAACTAACAATAACCATTGTTGCAGGCAATGGGGAGCCATGGGCGGTTTTAAGCTGTGGAGCGATGAGGTTAGCCCTGCATTTAGACATATCCCTCTGAAGGGGCAGAGGATGGCATGATAGAAGACTGTAACTAAAAGAGTCCCTTGTGCAACAAAAGAGGGGCAGAGGCCAACTGCCCAGGCTGAAGGAAGCTTCTCTACCCTCCCCCCCAGACCAAAGGCCACTGAGAATGCCTCAGAAGAACAGAGAGGCCAGCACCTGTCAAGCTTTGGCCCAACGGGGCCTCATAGCTGGTAACCCCAGACCATACAGCCAGGGCCACCACAGTGCACAATCCCAGCCCAGCAGTAATGGTGCTGCTTCCCTAGCCTGGAATGTGGGTGATGTCCCTGCCTCAGCCCTGCACGAAGCCAGTCCTGAAACAAATGCTGAAGGGAAAGCAGGGAGCAGGGCTTTAAGGCAGATGGTAGGTCTCCCTCATCCCTGTTCCAAGAGGGAGAAGCTGGCAAAGCCTCTGGCTACTCTTGGACACAGGAGTTGTCTGCAGAGGTCAGAGATTTCCATCCAACCCAGGCCCTGGATGGTGTTTTTCCAGCTGGACCCTGAGATGCCCTGCATTATGCTATGGAAATTACCTGGTCTACAGTGGAGGATAAACCAAAAACAAACAAGCCAGTTGCTGTCAAGCTGACTCCAACTCATGGCAACCCCATGTGTGTAAGAGTAGAACTGTGCTCCATAGGATTTTCGGTGACTGATTTTTCAGAAGCAGATCACCAGGCTTTTCTTCCAAGGCATGCAGTCCCTGGAGAAGGACATCATGCTTGGTAAAGTACAGTGTCAAAGAAAGAGAGGAAGACTTTCTATAAGATGGATTGACACCGTGTCTGCAACGATGGGTTCAAGTAAAACGATTGTAAGGATGGTGCATGAACAGGCAGTGTTTACTCTTTTGTACATGGGGTCGCTATGCGTCGGAACCTACTTGACGACACCTAACAACAACAGCATGGTTTATTGGAGACTAGCTACCACACCAGTACCTGGAGGGTTTGGTTAATGTGGGATTTAATGAAGATAAGAAGAGATTTCTTGGAACGGTGCAGTGTGAGAACCGCAAACCCTGTGCTAGGGGTTTAACAAGCAAACTTGTCCCCAGTCAAGCTATACATAATGTCCAGTGATTTTCCAGAATTTACTTCCAGCCCTTCCTCGCCACAAAGGAAGCTATCTCTCTTCTAAACAGACCAGACGAGATTCCTTCTCCCGTCTTCCGTTTTCTTTCTTCTGAATTGTTTCTATATATTTTGAACAGAATTTTTTAAATGTAGATTTTAGAATATTTTAAAGAAGGAGAAGCTTTTCTCCTGACCTTTTATTTTCACGTTTCCTTAGGTCTCAGAATCCTTCTTTTGTAGTTATTTCTACATTTTTCTAGTTTTAAAAAATATATGCAAAGAGTTTAGAATATTGGAAAGTAAAGGGAGAAACAAAATCCCCTTCTCCTCTGATCTCTTATTTCCACCCTTCAGAGTGAATTCACTATTAATGGTGTTTGGGCTGTCTTCCTAGAAATTTGATGTATATTTATAAGCGTAAAAGAATCCTTCTGAACACAAATAAGCTGATATTCTACATAAAATATTTGAACTTATATGTGTGTGTGTGTGTTTACTTAAAAAATATACTGGACATTGTTTCATATGTGCTCAGAGAGAGACCTCTTTCTTTTTCATGGCTGCATAGAGTTTCATGGCATGGGTGCACCATCATATTGTTTTTACCTACTCCCTTATTGATGATATTTAGAGAGTTCCCAGTGTCTGCTTTTGCAGACATGACTGCACCTCTTCTTTATATCTCCTTTTTATATTCTTTATACCTTTACATGTTGGTTTTTTTCTTGTTTGTTCTATGCCAGTCTGTGCAGAGATGGCTACCCCCTAGTATCAGAGCTGTCGGAATTCACTGAAAAATTAATTACAAATTGCAAAATATTTTCCGCCTTTGCATCTATAATCACTTGAAGCATCCTTTAAGGACGGTGTCTTTAGCAGCAAGGTTACCAAGGAGATTTTCACCCTTCACTATGCTCCTAAGATGCCTTCTGTTTGTTACAGATTTCCCAGGAATTGGAGCTCCTTGGGGCCCTGCGTGTTCAGCTCCATTTCCAAACTGCCTCTGGGTTCTTCCAGTCTGTTCTCTTTTTCTGCAGTAGCTATTAGCATGCAGTAGAAAAGGTTCAGACTGAAGTCAGACAGAAGCAGATCAAGTCTCAGCTTTGCCTTTAGTGAGCGCCCTCAGGTGATTCACCCCTCTGAACCTCAGTTCCTCGTCTATAAATAGGTAGAAGTATAGCTCTTAACCCCAAGGTTGAAAGGGTGTATTCATATATTTATATATATTAAAGGGCTTACTGGAGTCCCTGAGTGGTACAACTGGATAACGAACTCGGCTGTTAACCAAAAGTTTGGCGGTTCAAGTTCTCCCAGAGGCACCTTGGAAGAAAGGCCTGGTGATTTACTGTGGAAAAATCAGCCACGAAAACTGTATGGAGCACAGTCCTACTCTGACACACACGGGGTCACCATGAGTCAGAGTTGACTTGACAGCAACTGGTGAAGGATTTACCAGAGTGCCAGGTGCCCAACAAGCGCGCAACGCATGAGATTTTCTGTAGACATTCTTGGAGCAGCCCTTGTGAGTTTGGTAGGAAAAGTAAGAAGAGCTGAAAATGGATTTCCCCTTGGCCCAGCAAGTGTCATCTCTGCTAAAGCCAAATCCACGCTTTTGGAAGTTTATGAACTGATTCAGCCGCAAATATTTATTGACGTCCTACTTGGAGAGGCAGCAGAGCATACTGCTTAAAAGCTTAGCATCCAAACTGGAACTCTCACACACTACTGGTGGAAACGTAAAAGCATACAGCCACTCTGGAAAGCGGTCTGGCAGCTTCTTACAAAACTAAACATAAATAAACCCTATGACCCAGCAATTCCACTCCAGAGGTTTTATCCAAAAGAAATGAACCCCTATGTCTGCAAAAGGACGAGTTACACGAATGTTCATAGCAGCTCTACTCACAATAAACCAGTTGCCGTCTCATCAACTCTGACTCATGGAGACCCCATATGTGTCAGAGTAGAACTGTGCTCCGTAGAGTTTTCAATGGCTGATTTTTTGGAAGTAGATAGCCAGGGCTTTCTTCTGAGGCATCTCTGGGTGAAGTTGAACCTGCAACGTTTTGGTTATCAGATGAATGTACTAACTGTTTGGACCACCCAGGGACTCTTCTATTCAAAATAACCCCCCCCAAAAAAACAAAAACAACAACAACAAAAAGTGAGAAACAGCCTAGGTGTCCAACAGCAAGAGAATAAAAGACAAATTATGGTGTATTCATACAATGGAATACTACTTGGTAATATAAAAGAACAAACTACTGATGATCACAACAATACGGATGAATCTCAAAATCATTATGCCTAGCGAAAAAAGGCGGACACAAACGAGTACATACTATATGATCCCATTTATACCAATTTCTAGAAGAGGAAAAACCTATCTGTGCTGAAAAAACTCAAAACAGTGGTTTCCTGGGGTAAAGGGGAGGAGTGAGTATTGCCTGGGAAGGGGAGTGAGGGAAATTTCTGGAGAGATGGAGATGTTCTATATTCTGATAGAGGTTGGGTTACTTGTATACATTTGTTAAATTTCATCAAACAGTACATTTAAGACTTGTGCATTCATTGTACACAAATTTTATCTTAGAAAAAGGGCTGTAAATAAATTTCGAACTCTAGTTAATGATGCCCACGCTGAAGTGTTTAGGGGCAAAGAGTACTGATGTCTGCAATTTTGAAATGCTTCAAAAATAAGATTGGTTGATGGATGGGTAGATGAACAGATAGACAGTAAATATAGCAAGAGGAGCCCTAGTGGTGCATTGGTTAAGTGCTTGGCTGCTAACTGAAAGGTAAACAGAAAACATTAACAACTGCAGAATTTAGGCGTGGGTCCCTGGGTGGTGCAAATGGTTAGGTGCTTGGCTACTAACTGAAAGGTTGGCAGCTGGAATCCACCCAGAGGCACCTCCGGAGAAAGGCTGGGTGATCTACTTCTGAAAAAAATCAGCCATTGAAAACCCTGTGGAGCAGAGTTCTACTGTGACACATATGAGGTGGTCATGAGTCAAAATTGACTCGATGACAACTGGTTTTATTTTATTTTATTTTGGTTTTACACAGGTGTTCACTGTTCATTTCTTTCAACTTCTCTATATGCTTAAATGTTTTCTTAACAGAATATTGTTGGGAGAAAACATCCAGAACCTTACTACATGGGTTTGAATCCTTACTCCACTGCTTCTTAGCTCTGTGACCATAGACAAGTTCCTCAGTCTCTCTGTGCTGTGCCTCAGCTTCCTCTTCTGTAAAATAGAGATGAAAACATTCGGCTCTTGTAAGGATTAAATGAGTCATTACATGTGAAACACTAACATTCGGAACAGTATTTGCCACACAATAAACACATAATAAATGCTTTCATTGGCCATTGCTGGGAAAACACACTTCGACATTGATTGTATGCCTCTGTCTCTGAGGACTGTATCTGTATAACCCTCCCCATCATCCTTCCCGAGACACAGCATTGGAGAGGGAAAGATATTGAACCTTGAAGTCCAAAATTTCAGGGGCCTTAGACAAATTGTTAGTTTCCTTGAACCTCAATGTTCTCAACTCAAAAATGGGAGTAATTCAAACAGCTCAAAAATAAAAAAATCCAAAGGCTTTGCCATCGAGTCAACGGCGATCTCATGTGTTACAGAGTAGAACTGCTCCATAGGTTTTTCTTGGCTATAATTTTTATGGAAGCAGATCAGCAGACCTTTCTAGCCTATGCCTCTGGGTGGGTTCGAACCACGAACTTTTAGGTTAGTCAAGCTCCAACGGTTTATGCCAAAAGCAACTGAATATTCACTGAATGCCTCGTCCCTAAACCTAATCTGCACTCCCTGGTGACATAATCGGAAGGGATTGATCGAGCCGTGACCTAACGCAACCCCCTAGGCAGAAATGCTCAGTAGCAGGTTTGATTGCACAGCCCTGGCCCCTGACGCAGCTCAAGACGGGGTGGTTAGGGGAGGGGTGGCGAGAGATCGGGATTGGGGAGCAAGTGTGTTCACCCCAAAGCCGTGGGGCACCTCCTTCGCAGCTCCACTCGGAATGTCGCCTCAGCCCTCTAGCCCTGCTGGCCGTCTATTTAGCCGGCAGGCTGGAGTGAACAAGATTGATCCTGGAATCGCCTTGGAGGCATCATTCAGAGCTAGTAGGACGCCAATTATGCAGCCTCCCACCGCAGAGACTGGCGGGCCTTTGTGTGAGGACATGCCCTGGTAAATAAATGGACCAGAAGGGGATGTTCACAATGTCAGCAGCCGCTTGTCCCGCGCAGGGTTCCTGTAAAAGGATCGAAGAGCGGACAGGGAGGACCCAGTGGCTTTCGCCTAATACGCAAGGACTGTCTTTACCAAACCTTGGAATCGCCTGTTGGGCCACCTATCCGGAATTAATGAAAAAACAGAGTAATTTATTTTTAAAGAAACTGTGAATGTTTAATTGTTAAATTGTTATTGTCTTTTTAATAAGAATGTAAATAGGCTTTGTTTCTCTCCTTCACTCTCTATTTCCCTCTTTCCTTCCTTCCTGCAGCTTATTTATTTATTTTTATTGTGGTGAAAATATACTGAACACAACACAGGGGCCTAGTGAAGGTAATCAGCACACTGGGGGGAATCTCTAAATTGCTCCCCCTGCCCTCAGATTTCAAGATGAATAGAAGTTCATAGCTGCATGCCATCAGCAGAAAGCCTCCCCCACTCCGTCTAGCTGCCTCAGTCAGGCACCTTTCATATTTGTGGCACCTCGGAATGGCATGTGCCCCCTCTCCCTACGCTTCTGACACAACATACACCATCTCAACAATTTCTACAATTCAGTGACATTGATGACGTTCTTCAAGTTGTGCAACCATTCTCACTATCCTTTTCCAAATCATTCCACCACCCTTTACATACACTCAATACCCCCTAAGCTAAAACTGCCCCTTTCCCCTCCCTCCCACTCCTGACAACCGCTAATAATGTTTGGTTTCTATGTATTTGTTTCTTTCATATAAGTGAGATCGTACAATAGTTGTCCTTTTGTGACTGACTTATGTCACTCTGCATGATGTTTCCAAGGTTCATTCATGTTGTGGTGTGCATTAGGACTTCATTTCCCTTTAAGGCTGAGTGGTATTCCACTGTGTGTATGTAAAACATTTTGTTCATGGACATTTCAATTGTTTCCACCTTTTGGCTAAAAATAGGGTAATTTAAATAGAAAGTTCAAACTAATTTGCGGGGCTTTCTAAAGCTGGTTATTCCATGATTTCCTGATTTTTAAAAGCTTTTTGACTGGCTACTTTGACTTCCTACAAAAAAGGCTCAAAAAAAAGAAAGAGAAGAAAAAAATTTTCTCCATGGGAATTCATTGGCTTTTTGGGGAAACAATTTCTCAACCTCAGTATTAAAATCCATCTGGATTTCAAGAGGATTTTAATTCATGCATTGCTGATTCGCTTATTTCTGACAAAAAATGCTATTTTGCAAGAGACATTTGCAACCTTCTCCCCCGACCCTCCACCCCCCCGCCCGCAGAGTCTCTTTAGAGATCTTAAAGTGCTTTGACACTGGAGGAGTAGAAGGGCTGCTCTGCGTTCTCTGTGCGTGCTTTTTACCCTCCCCTTGGCAACACTTAAATGGGATTCAAATCCCAAATGCCATGAGCTTTCCGCTAAGCTTAAACCAGCTAGGGAAGGCTTCTCAGAGTGAGCAAAACATGTACATGCCCCCTTGTTAATGAAGAAATTGAAGGGCGGGTTAGGAGGTACAAAAGGGTTGAACAGCACCCTATTCACCCCTGCTTGGCACCGTTCCTGTAACCCAGGTGGCTGCTGGCTCCCCCCATCTCACCGCTGGCTTCCCCCTGTCCCACCCACCAATCCCAACACAAACTCAGCTGCGTCACTGGCTCCCCACAAAACACAGTCACACCAAACACATTGATATTTTTCTTTTGTGTTTTAACTGAAGATTTCTGGGGTCCCAGGGCATGATCAAGGTCCCTGGGTGGTACAAATGGTTTGCTCTCAGCTGCGAACTTAAAGGTTGGCTGTTTGAACTCACCCCATGGCACAGCCAAAGAAAGGCCTGACAACCTACTTCTGTAAAGATCACAACCACACACGGGGCCTACTCTGTCACTCCTGGGGTCGCTGTGAGTTGAAATTGCCTCAATCACAACAGGTTTGGTTTTTGTTTTTATTTAGGGCAAGATCACATTGCATTCACACACCATTTGTGTGTTCACAAGTCCCCCTTAGACATGGCCTCCCCAAATCTCCCCTTGACCCCTGCCCCCAACCCACCTCACCCCATCTCCATCTCATTTCATGTCAAAGGCAGTATTGTAGAGTGGTTGAAACTCAGATTTTGGAATCAGAGTATGGGTTCAAAATTCAGCTCCAGAACTCTCCAACTGTATGGCCCTAAACCAGGGGCTTCACCTCTCAGTGCCTAGATTTCCCCATCTGTAAAATGGGGATAATAAGCATGCTTATCTCATAGAGCTGTTGTAAGGAAGACATGAGATATTTCACGTAAAAGTGTTTTTTTGTGTTGGATGCATTTAGTGAATGAATAAATTAATGGACCCACCCAACTTAAAGGTCAGCTTTGCATGCAGTGTGGTTAGAGCATGCTTTTTAAAGTATTTCTTCTCGTGCAAGGAGCTCTGGTAAATACAATTGCCTCCATCTCATTTCATATGGAGAACCAAGGGTGGCTGTAAAGATGTGCATATTGGGTATGTTGGAAATGGAACTAGCTTGGTTAATTTCTGAACTCCCCTCCCTGCCCTACTGCAATATTGGGGTACAGGGAGCAGCAATGCCCATCTTGGCTTTCTCTGGGAACCCAAGCCCCAGGCAGTCAGCCATGCTGCCAGGTCATGGTCGGGCCCACATGGAAGCCCCAGTGGAGGAGGCCCTGCTAAGTGGTTTTGGGATCCTTTGGGAGGTAAAGTGCTATCCAAGTGCCATTTTGGATGTGAAGTCCATCCTCCAGGGCCCAGCCAGAGACCTGGAAAATCCATCACTTAGCGACAGCTGGTTCAGATCAGAAAGGGATATGAGACTGTTATGGTGACCTTGGGGACACAGAGTTGGAAAACCACCAACAGCTACCGATTGAAAAGGGCCTGAAGGTAGAAGTGACTGTAAATAACAGTTGGTCCTCCGTGGTGTGATGACAGAGTGTGGGGGCAAGGCCCAGTTACTGGAATTAGACTGAGTTAGAATCCCAGGGCTGCCAGGGACAGGCTGTGTGACCTGGAGCAAGGGCCTTAACCTCTCAACACTTCACCCTCTTCACCTATATCACAAACTCTAAATCTTACTCTCCAACATTATTGTACAGATTAAATGATTAACATCTAGAAACACTTAGCACAGTGCCTAGAACAAAGTAAACACTGAATAACGAATAATTCTTGTTACTAATAATTAAGTACACTATCCAAAAATTCATTCTGAAGACATAGAACCGTGTATCTAACATTTATTAAAATTCTCTTACACAAATGTGAACCTGCAAGTACTTCCTCTGGGGAAAGAACAGCCTGTACCTTAACCAATCTCATTTAGTCGATTTCCCTGTCTACCTACTACACACAGACACATACACACGTATACATACGTACATTTACATGTGTGAGTTTGTGAACATACAATGCCTGTAAACATCCACATACACAGAGTGCTTCAGGATTTATTTGTCTGTTATATTAGTGTGTCATTAATATTAACACAAATAGAAATGATAGTAAAAGTTAGCCATTAAATGTTTATGTGCCAAGCACTGTACTATGTAATACACACACACACACTCGCACACTTTTTGAATTCTATCCAAAAAAATGTAATGTAACGTAAGTGCTATTATCTAGTGTCAGATGTCTGACTCAGTGTTGCAATCTTCGTTTTACAAATAAAGTCATTGAAACCAATATGAATACATAGAGAAGTGAGATAGTGTACATTAATGGCAGAGCAAAATTTAAACTCAAGCCTGAATTCAATACTAATAATCTTGATACTCAGTCCAAGTTTCTTGAACAATTGAGTGAAGAATGGATGGGTGGATGGATGGATGGGTGGGTGGGTGGATGGATGGATGGATGGATGGATGGATGGATGGATAGGTGGATGAATGGGTGGGTGGGTAGATGGACAGATGGATGGACAAATGGATGGGCCATTTACCAAGACAAGAAACAGGTGTGAGTGATAAAGGGTATGAGTTTAGCTTCAGAAATGTTGAGTTTGTGGTAACATACAGGTGGTCACATCCAAGAGTTAGAGAGCATATAAGCCTGGAAAGCAAAAAAAAGTTTTCTGGGCTGGAAGTATAGGTTTTTAGCACTTCACTTCCCTGAGCCTCAGTTTTACCTTCTGTGAAAATGGGAATAATAATAACTTCTTTGAAAGATTTCTGGGAATGTTACATTCCATTTTAGAGTGAGGTTTCCTGCTGTCTTACAACTGATGGGGCTCAGATGATGAGGATATGAGCATGTCCCGGGAAGCACAGAGTGGAGAGTCCACCATGAATTAACTCTTGAGAAAGGCAGTACAAAGGGAAATTCATTCCTTTTTGATGTGAGGAAAATGCCTTAAATAGAAAAGACCCCTGGAGAAAGGATGTACTATTTAGTGTGCATGAGGGGTGCGTGACAAGTTGCAAAGCTTTACCCAAATGATAGTTGCACATACCAGTAAATGTCACTATCATCCACCCAATGGTTCACTCAGATCAAAATCCTATGGGACATCTTAGATTCTCTCTTTTGCTTACTCTCCAGCATTCAGTCTATCTACAAGTTATAGTAACTCAGTCTCCAACATTTATCCTGAGGATGGCAGTTCTTTTGGCTCAAAGGAGAAAGGCTGCCACAAAGCCTCTGGGGTCCCTGGCCTGCCAAGACCTGCCTTGCCCCATTCCTGCTTTCCTGTCTCCTGGTTAGTGCTGAGCCTTTGCAAGCCTGTTTCCTCACAGGCTTTCAGATGAAATGGGAGATACAGGTCCCTTCTAATCTTGGTCCCTGTACACGGTCTGGAACTTCTATTGTTCCCCTCCTGGGGCTCACTAGGGGCATATCCTGAGGCCCTCTTAGAAACATCCACCATCAGTGACTCTCTTCTCTACTGATTCTCAGCCTCATCTTGCCTACGGGATGTTTACCAAGTCTGGGGTGGAAACTGTGTTCTTCCCCAGTTTATATTTATGAAATAAACCATCCACACTAAGTCATTTAACACAGTGGCTTTTGATTTACAAAGACAAATTTTTAAGCAAAAATTTTTTAAAAAACAGTTTCCTTCCCAAAATTCCAGCCTCTTTCAATTATGATGATGTTATTAGCTGCCATGGAGTTGGCCCCTGACTCACGTTGGCCCCATGCACAACAGAACGAAGCACTGCCCAGTCCTGCGCCATCCTCACAATCATTGCACATTTCATATTGTGATCCATAGGGTTTTCATTGGCTGATTTTTGGAAGCAGATCACCAAGCCTTTCCTCCTGGTCCATCTTAGTCTGCAGTTAAACTTCTTGCAATTATAAGTCTTAATTTTTAAGGTATTTATCTCTGTTAAGGGTTTCAAGGGCCTGTTTTGGAATCTTCTAGCAATAATTTTTTCTTGGATATATATGCCTTCCTCCTGAGTGCAGGGGACCTGCCTCTTGGATGATGACAGATGGGAAAGGGATTCAAGGCAGTGGAGGGGAACGAAATGAGAAATAGTTCTGATTAATGTCTCAGAATATCGTCCCACTGTAATCACCGGTCTCTCCAAGAGTCCCTGAGAAACTAAAGGACAAATGTATTATCATAGTGGCCCTACTCTGAACCTCCAGGGCTGGCTCAAATGCTCAAAGAGCACTGAATAAATTTCTTAGAGCATCTCAGTCATAGAGCCCTGTGTCTCCTCTTCAAATTCTCCTAAACCTGAAAGCTTCTAATTACGTTTTAGTTTCTCTAAGGTACGAAGGAAAAAACAGGGAAGTAATCCTTATCTTTCTTTTTCAGAGAAACGTGATGAAGGCACAGCACATCTGCCCTTATCCAGTCATAGAGCATGCTGTTCATCATCTCCACCTGCCCTCTTGTGGATACTCCCTGTGAACCGAGAGCAGAGGAACGTCATTTGTGAGGAACGTGGCACAACCAGAATTAGACACATTGACTCTGTCAGCACAGAGGATAAGAGTTAGGCAGAGATTTAGATTGCCGAGCATTTAAAAAAACAGAACGTCATTAGCAGGGTAATAGAGATAATGGGGATACCCAGGGAAGTGTAGCAGAGAGACCCAGCAGTAGGCAGCAGTCCAGGAAAAATGAAGAAGGAAGGCTTGGTGGCACAGAGCACAAAATCTTGGTGGCACAAAATCTGCCTCAGCCCCCAAAAGACTGTGTCATCTCAGCTGTCTGGGTGAGCAGGGATTCTGGTGATGAAAATCAAAGTCCTTCCCTCTGGGATCCAGAACCTAGGCTGGCTCCCATCAAAACCAAAACCTTGTTGTTCCTTTGGTGTCTGTGATCCCCTCCATGAAGGCAAGAAGAGCTATGCCTCTCATTCTCCAGCCAGACTCTCCCAGCTCCTGGTCCTGGCCTTCCCTCCTGAAGCCCACTTCACGTCTCCTCCCCTCTGTCTCCAGCCACTCTCTTACGGCTGACTCCTTCACTTCCAACCTCCAGAAGTGCTCGTCTCCCCAGCCTGCAAACACTGTCCCATGATCCTGTCCTTCCTTCTAGCTAAGGTTCTCTCTTTTCCTTCTTACCAAGCTCAGAAGGGGTCTAAGTTACACTGTCACCACTGCCTGTCCTCCCTGCCCTTCTGCAGTACGCTGCCATTCTGGCTTCTGGTCCAGAGATTCCTACAGGATGAATTACCTTGAATGAATCTCATGGTAGCTTATCCACCCACCTACTCATCTGTTATAGAGTGAATTGTATCCTCCCCCCATCCCTGCAAAAATGATGAATTCCTTGCCCTTGGCACTGAGGATGTGACCTTGTTTGGAAATACGGTTTTTCCTTTTATGTTAAGGTTATACCTGACTATGGAGGGTCCTCAAACTAGCCCCTTCTGAGTCATCAAATGAGTTCCACACAGGAAATGTTCCCTAGAGGGACAGGTGGATGGTATCTTGCTGCTTAGGGCTGCCGTAACGCAAGTACCACAAGTGGGTGCTTTCAAATAACAAATGTATTTTCTTACAGTTCTGGAGGCTAAAAGTCCAAATCAGGGTCTTGGCCCTGTCAGTTCCTACTGTGAACCTCTCGCCTTGTTTCTGGTGTCTGCCGACAATCCTCGGTGTTCCTTTACTTGTAGACCGGCTCTCACGTGTTGTCTGTCTTCCCCTATATGTGCGTTTCTGTGTCTATCCTATTCATTTGATAATTCAGAAGGGGCCAGTTTGAGGACCCTCCATAGTCAGGTATGACCTTAACATAAAAAGAAAAACCGTAATTCCCAACAAGGTCACATCCACAGGACCAAGGGCAAGGAATTCATCATTTTTGGGGGGATGGGGAGAGGACACAGTTCACTCTATAACAGGTAAGTAGGTGGATGGATAAGCTACCAAGAGATTCATTCAAGGTAAGTCTCTAAGAAGGATTCATTGACTTGATGCTTTTAAATTTTTTTTCTTATGACAGAAGAAGAAAAAAAGATAAGCTAGATTAAATTGTCTTTTTTAAAAAAAGCCAAATAACTAAGTGGCACCTGTCAAGCTGTGTAATAAGAACAAAGGTATTGAAACAAGGTGGGACTGTTCCCTTGCCTCAGGCAGCCATGTTGCTCTGAGCAGTAATTTGGGATCTAGGAGAGGACCTGGGTGTGGGAGCTTCTCTGAGACTGACAGCAGCAGCCACCGCCAGTGCTCGGTGAGGAGACCAGAGGCGGGGATACTATGACTCCTTTGCTGGTGCCCCTTGACATTAGCTCATTCAAGTGTTCTAATTTGACCCAAAGGGGTCTGGGGGTATCTTGAGTGGTCTGTCAGGTATGACACTATGAAGTGAGACTCACACAGGAAGTCTAGGAAACAAAAAGAATTTATTACTCACAGGTTCCGGAGACAGGGAGGCACAGCACACCATGACACAGGGCCAGACAGAGGGCTGCACAGGGGACAAGGCAAAAACAAGTCGGAACTGTAGGAGGCAGCTTATGTATAGCAAGCAGGGCAGGGTTAGCAAGGTTTCATGGGCTTCCTGGGGACTGGACATTTTGAATCATTTTGCAGGCTCAGGGGGCATCGTGGCTGTCGCCAAGTGTTTGGTGCCTGGCCCCAGGGCTGTTAGGACAGGTGCATAGCAGCCCAGGAGTGTGAGAACCTGATAAGGGTTGTGGTTGGAGAGTGGACTTAATCAGCTCCTTCAGAAAGGGAACAGATGGGCCTTCAGCCAGGGCTTCAAAACTAGGTCAAGACATCATTTAACAGAAAAAGTATGACTTCAAGGTGCCAGGGGCTCTGTACCCCTTGCTGAGATACAGGGCTGAGAGCTAGCTGGGAGAGGAAGGCTGGGTGGGCTCAGTGAGGAGGGCATGCACTGCCCACAACTACAGCAGCTGCGCTGGTGGCAGAGTATGGGCTCGGGTCAGGCAGTCCTGGTTACGGTCCTGGCTTTCCACTAGTGTGTGATGGAAGGCAGGTGACACTCCCTCTGTAGCCTCAATCTGGCCCAGAGCAAAAAAGAGGAAATAGTTCCCACTGAATGTGGCTGTGGTAAGCGGAGAGGAAATCGGCTTCGGAGCTTGGCACAGTGCCTGATGGATGTCTGTTCCCTTCCCAATTTCAGGAATCCAACTCCCTGGGAGCGTGCAGGGTGAAGCAATTTCTTGGAGCCTGGTCCCCGAGCCAGCAAGAGGTGTGAATCCTGTTAGCTTTCCATTTACAGCATTGAGACGTGCAATTTCAACTTCCTTCCCAGCTCTTCATTGTTGTGAATTACTTGATTCTGCCACTTCCTGTGTAAGGTTAGTTTCTTTCCTCATCTGTAGGCTCCATGAAGACTGGGGTTGGGTCTGCCATGGCCACCACTGGGTCCCCAGCCCCTGGCACAAAATAAGTGGTTGATAAGTTTGTGTTCAATATTCCTGGAATGGCAACCACAACCATTGTTTGCTATTGTTTTATAGTTTGCAAAATCTTTTTGCTACATGATCTTATCAAATATTTATTGCTAATGAATGAAATGGGCCTTACAGGGTAGTGTTTTGGAGCACAAACTCTGGAATCAGACAAACTGGGTTTAAGTCTTGGGTTCAAATCCATACTTACTAGATGTATGATTTTGGGCCAATTACTGTTCCTTTTCAAGCCTCAAGTTTCTCACTTGTAAAATGGGGATCACATTAGAATCTACTGTGTAGGGTTCATAGCAAAGATTGTTAAGGCCGTAGATGTAGAGGACTGAGTGCAGTGCCTGGCACACAGTAGGTACCTCATACACATTACCTGTACTTATCACTGGCCTCATTGTACAGATGAGAAGTCTAGTTCTCAGTAATTCCACTCCTTGGAATATATCCTAGAGAAATAAGAGCCATCACACGAATAGATATATGCACACCCATGTTCATTGCAGTACTGTTCACAATAGCAAAAAAATGGAAACAACCTAGGTGTCCATCAACAGACGAATGGATAAAGAAATTATGGTACATACACACAATGGAATACTACACAGCAATAAAGAACAATGATGAATCCTCAAAACATCTCACAACATGGATGAATATGCAGGGTGTTATGTTGAGTGAAATTAGTCAGTTGTAAAAGGACAAATATTGTATGAGACCTCTATTATAAGAATTCAAGAAAAGGTTTAAACACAGAAGAAAACATTCTTTGATGGTTAGGAGGGTGGGGAGGGAGGGAGAGGATTATTCACTAACTAAATAGTAGACAAGAATCATCTTAGGTTAAGGGAAGGACAGCACACTCAATACTGGGGAAGTTAGCACAACTGGACTAAACCAAAAGCTAAGAAACACTTTGAGGGACAGACAATTTGAGGGACAGAGTAGCTGGGGCTGCAGTCTAGGGATCATGGTTTTGGGGAACATCTAAATCAGTTGGCATAACAATGTTTATTAAGAAAATGTTCTGCATCCCACTTTGGTGAATGGCATCTGGGGTCTTAAAAGCTAGCAAGCAGCCATCTAAAATGCATCAGTTGGTCCCAACCCACTTGGAACAAAGGAGATTGAAGAACACCAAAGATGCAAGGAAAATATTAGCCCAAGAGACAAAAGGGACACATAAACCAGAGACTCTATCAGACTGAGACCAGAAGAACTAGATGGTACCTGGCTACCACCAATGACTGCCCTGACAAGGAACACAACAGAGAGTCCTGACGGAGCAGGAGAAAAGTGTGGAGCAGAACTCAAAATCACATGAAGGGACCAGACTTAATGGTCTGACTAAGACTGGAGGAACCCCCCAAGCCATGGCCCCCAGATGCTCTGTTAACCCAGAACTAAAACTATTCCAAAAACCCACTCTTCCGACAAAGCTTAGACTGGACTATAAAACATAAAATAATACTTGTGAAGAGTGTACTTCTCAGTTCAAGCAGATAGACGAGACCAAATGGATAGCTCCTGCCGGGAGGCAGGATGAGAAAGCAGGAAGGGACAGGAGCTGGTTGGATGGACACGGGAAACCCGAGGTTGAAAGGGGGAGTGTGCTGTCACATTATAGGAATTGCAACTACTGTCACATAACAGTATGTGTGTAAATTTTTGTATGAGAAATTAACTTGAGCTGTAAACTTTCACCTAAAGCACAATAAAAAATAGAAAGGATATCTAATTCCTAAAGAGGTAAAGGCAGTTGCCCAAGATCACATGAATTAGAACTGAAAACCAAGATTTTTTACTTCATATGAGTTGCTCTTCCCATTCTATGACTGTAACAGCTACCATTTGCTGAATCTACCACCCATCTATCTGTTTGTGATACTGTGGTGCTTGCATGTTGCTATGATTCTGGAAGCTGTGCCACCAGTATTTCAGCAGGGTTACGCATGGTAGACTGGTTTTAGTGGCGCTTCCAGACTTGGACAGTTCTGGAAGAAATGGCTGGCAATCTACTTCTGAAAATTAGCCAATGAAAATTTTATGGATCAAACAGAATTTTGCTCAGTATAGTGCTGGAAGATGAGTCCCCTAGGTTGGAAGGCACTCAAAATCTACAGTGGCTGCAAAGATGTACTCAAGCATACCAACTGTCATAAGGACGTGTTTCTTTCTGTTGTGCATGGGGTCACCGTGAGCTGGAGCCTACTCGGTATCAACTAACAACAGCACAACAATTTGTTAATTGCCTCCTATATGTCAGACACTGTGCTAAGCATTTTTCATGGATTATCTCTTGTAATACTCAGGACAATCCTGAAGGTGTACTGTAATTATCTCCATTTTGCAGACGAGAATTAAAGTAATAGGGCCAAGGTCACAAAGTCCTTGTATGGCAGATCTGGAGTGAACACTCAGGTACTTGTCACCAGAGCTCATATTCCTAACAATCACCTGCTGTAGTGTCTTACTTTGAGTGATGTGCTGGAGCCAGCTGACGCACAAGAGCCAGCTATTAAACACTCAGGAATTTTACTACCGAGTTGTTAAATCATTGATACCTTAAAATTGGTCATGGTGGGAGTATTTATACCACAGAAATTGGCAAACACTACAAATCAGGGATTTTGTATTGCTTTGTTTTACTTAAGAGCTGGTTAAGGGCTCTGGGTGGTGTAAATGCTTTGTGCTTGGCTACTAACCAAAAGGTTGGTGGCTCAAGTCCACCCAGTAGCACTGTGGAAGAAAGTTCTGACAATCTGCTTCTGTAAAGATTACAGCAAAGAAAACTCTATGGAGCACAGTTCTACTCTGTAACATATGGAGTTGCCATGAGTCAGAATCAACTCAACAGCAATGGGTTTGGTTTAATGGATAAGAGCTCGTGTACCAGCCCCATCTTCTTAAACTCTGCTGCCTCATTTATACTTGGGAGAAGTTTCTCCTCAATTCCAAGCTGCTGTTAGTCAGAAAAATTTTGGAAAAATAAAAAATACAGATGGTGAAGAGAGTTTTTCTCATTCTGACACAGTGGTCTTCTCTTATCAGGGCTGAAACTGTGTGGACTGATGAGGTCATCTAAGTTTTAATTGGCCACCTGCCTACTGGTAGCTGCTGTGCTCCTGGTTGGGAGGGAAGGCGTTTCTGCCTGCACTAATGAGAAGCGTGTCCATCTTTGGCAGATGCCTTCTGCTTTTCAGCCTGAGAAGGTGTGAACTGGTTGTTATAGAGCCATAGTTAACACAGATTCTCCTGGTGCTCCACAGAGAAGTTGGCATATTCATCCAGTCTATTCATATACTAACAAGCTTCCATCCAGTGCTTACCCTTGCCAGGCTCTGGGCTAGACACCGGAAATGCAGAAATGAGTCAAATCAGTCCCTGTCCTCAGGGGTTTCACAGTCTTACAGAAGAGTCAGACAGGCAAGAAACAACTTTGAGATTCTGTGGAAAGTGTTAGACTCTTGATGCACAAGGTAAAATGGTCACACCGAAGAGGAGGGAGGACTTATATCTGAACGGAAGAACCAAAGAAGACATCACTCATACAGGGGTACTTGGATATTCAGGAATTGATGGGTGGTTTCCAAAGAGGGTAAGGAGAGTGGAGACATGGCCAGAGGCTTAATTAGTGGTTGTGGTAATGAACACAGTGGACAAGACAGTCGTTAAGTCAAACAATCCTAGTTCTATGAGTTACTATGAGGACTCAGGAAATGTAGTTAATCTTTCTGAGCCTCAATTTCCTCTTTTTCAAAACGGGGATGAAAATAGTACCACATCTGCCTTATAGGGTTTGGGGAATATTATAATACATCTGGCACATAAGAAGCACTGGGTAAAGGAGAACTTTTACTACTGACTAATTTCTTTTGGTCAACAGACCCTCTGCTTTTGCCATACATATATGTGCCTAAGGGAGGGAAAGTGTATGTGAAGAATCAGACATTGAAGGGAATGAATAAATAACCAAAAAGCTTAAATTTTGAATCTCTAAGCCAAAATTTCAGGACAAAAGGTTAATAATGCAATACATTTGTTTTGAAATGAATGCCCAATGGATGGAGAAGGAATAAAGATTGTGCTGACGACTCTTATCCTTCAACGTCTGAAAAGACCTGGATGAAATTGGTCAGAGGGCTGGAGTTGATTTCTGACCCTTCTGTGGTCATTTGGATGATAGACTGCTAGTCAATCAGCTCATGATTTCTCTCGGCAACTGAGGTATTGGCTTCACCTCTGGAGATAAAGAAATCGGGTGCCAGAGGATTAAGTGGGCTGATGTGAGGGATGGAGAAGATGAACTATTGGGTCAAATGGCTTTGAGTCTTTGGCCAACCTGGAGAAAAAATACACAAATTCATATGAATCCTTTATATTTTGCTTGACTCACTTAATGAGAACAGTAGTAATTACAGATTAAAACATTTTCTGCCATTCATCTATAACCTATATGGGGAGGAAATGGAAAGGGACACAGAGAAGAGGAGGTGGGGGTTGGTGGGTGTGACCCTCAGTATTGGCTGAAAAATATTTGGACCCATGCAGGAGAAAATATTTTTTTGGTGGGTTTGTGAGCACAGTCTCCTCTGAAAAAACAGAACAGAATTATGCAGATGATTAAAAAGGAAAAAGAAAAAAAAAAGACTTTTAATAAACCCAGCACTATTCCTGAGGGTTGTATCACCAAGGGGTTAGCTCCTATATAGTAACTTGGTTTCTGGTTCAGTTCCCTAATTGGTCAATACAATTTCTTGATTAGCTGATTGAGCCTTGATCAGAAGAAAGTAGAGTGTCCAGTAAAGAGCTTTTGGGCAGTGATTACTTCGAGAGCACATGGCTGTGTCCCCATCGATCCTTCAGGAGTGGAAGTGAAAAGAGTGCTAGGGAGTGAGGGATCTGGGCTAGTCCCAGCTTTACAGTGCTGGGCAGGTCACTTCCTTTCTCTGTTCCTTAGTTGCCTCATCTGTAAAATGCAAGGAGCATCTACCTCTTAAGGTTACAGGGATTAAGTGAGAGGATATTTGTGAGATGTCTAGCACTTGGTTAGCTCACAATACATGTAAGCCATCATTATTGTCATTATGAGGCTATATATAAACCCAGTGACAAAATGAATGAGGTTTATCTTTGAAGTGATGCTTTTCTCACTGAACTTTGAGTTAGCCAAGTGTAGCAATTACTAACCTGTTCTATCTTTAAAAGAAGTCTTTGTTATTAGAAAAGAACAAATAGTCAGAATCCATAAACCCTGTTTGTTAAGTGGCTTGGAGCAGCATATTTAAGACTAGAACAGCATATTTTATTCTAGTAAACGTGGAGAAGGGAAAAAAAGGAAGAGGAAAATAATATTTATTGAGCACCTACTATGTGCCAGGCACTATCCTAGATACTTTGCTTGTATTAACGAGGACATTGAAGCCCAGAGGTGTAAATGCATAGCCCCGAGTCACCCAGGAGTAAATGGCAAAGTTAGCATCTGAACTCAAGACTGTTGGAGCCCCAAACCTTTGTACTGTTCACCTCTCTGAAGCCCAACCCTTAAGTCATGGCCCTTCCCAAACCACCTGACAACTTGTCCTGGGACTCAAGAGATTAGTTAGATGAAAGCCATATTAACACTCAGCCCATAGAGCCTAGCTTCCCACCATGAGTGACAGGCCCCAGATAGAATCTGATCATGGAATATATTAGACTCTTAAGTACAAACGGAGCAGACCATGAAACAAAAATTACCAGTATTAAGGCAGTCACCGTGGAGATTGGTAAAAGTTCTCAACTGATTCTGAAAATGATTAGATCAATGTGCAGCCCTTTTCACCTACCTGAGACAAGGGGCATGGAAGAACTTAGACCAGAGACTAATCTCCGAGCAATCAAAACATGGCATGCCAAGCCTCAGGATTCCAGAAGGAAACTTGAGATAGCATAAATCTTTAAGAATAAATGAAGATTTCACTGCCAAGGTAGTTAGTGTTATGTTCTCTGAAATACAGTTTAGGAAAAGAGAATGGTTTCCTATTACATTTGGATTATAATCCAAACTCCTTAGCATGGCCTATGAGGCCCTACATGACTTCAGCCTTTAAACCATGTCAACTTCGTCTTGTACCCCCAATCTCATACTCACCTCCCTCCGGTCACCACAGCAGCATTATTTCTGTTCTGGAAACACAGCAGGCCCACTTGCTCCTCATGGGCTTCACACTTGCTGTTCCCTGTGCATACAGTGCTCTTCTGCTGGATCTTACAAGACAAAGCGATTCCTACCAATGGATATCAGCTCAAATGTCACCTTCTCTAACCACTATCGAATACAGCCTTCCTTCCCTACCATTTTCTATCACATACTTTGTTTTCTTGATAGTGTATTATGATTTGAAATATTTTTTTTTATTCATTGATTTTTGGCTTTGTTGATGGTGTCACCCTGTAGAATGCAAATTCTGTGAAGTTGGGGGCCTTATCTGTCTTGTTCACTGCAGTCACTACCTAGAACAGAGCTTTTCATTCTGGGTGTTTAATACATATTTTTGAATGAATAAAATCATTTCTATTATTTGGGATAAGGAAGGGGTGCGGAGATGTGAAAAGATCCATGCAGTTTTACACTTCTGTTTTGTTCTGGAATTCTGATTTCTAGTCCCCTACTCAAGTCCTGGGGGGCAGTGGGAGTTCAGTTGGTAGAATTCTCACCTTCCATGCAGGAGACCCAGGTTCGATTCCCGGCCAATGCACCTCACGCATAGCTACCACCTGTCAGTGGAGGCTTACATGTTACTATGATGCTAAACAGGTTTCAGCAGAGCTTCCAGACTAACACAGTTCAGGAAGAGAGGCCTGGTGATCTACTTCTGAAAATCAGCCAGTGAAAACCTTATGGATCACAAAAACAATGATCTGTTGTGCATGAGGTTGCCATGATTTGGGGATTGACTCAACAGCAGCTAACAACTCAAGTCCTAAAAACTCGATGAATTCCTAGTCTGCTTCAAAGTCCAACTAAGTGTCAATTTCTCCATAAATTCTTTCCTGCCACTCACCCATTAGAGTTAACCACTGACTTTTCTGTTCAATCATCTTGTGTCTACCTCTATTTTTGCCCATCTCACACTATATTGTGTTTATTTACTTACATGTCTGTCTCCCTTATGTGCATATGAGTTCCCTGAGGGCAGAAACAGCCATGTTTATCTTGTATTTCACAACTGGGACAATATCTGGCAAACATAAGAGGAACTCAGTGAGTGTCTGGGAAATAGCTTGAATTGAAATGAATTAAAACGCATTAGTGAAAACTAATTTTAAATGTCCACAAGCTGTGAAAGATAGCCACCTGGTTTAATCCAATTTAACAATTATTTATCGACCATAATTTAGTGAAATGATGAGATTGCCAGGGAAGTAACTCCCAGTCTTTAATTACAGTAGTTCATAAACTGGGGTAAGGGTTACTGACAGTTGGTGTAGCAGTGTCTGTGTGTACACATAGTGCCTACACTCTATTAAGTCTTATGCTGTGCCCTGGAGATTTAGAGTGGTGGGTGTTAATCAGTGTAGTAACTTCCAAGTGTTGTAAGAACAGAGCAGAGAAGGAAAACTAATGATTACCATGGGGTCTAGAAAATCTTATGGAGAACAAGAGGTTTAATCAGGTATTTGAAGCATGAGTCTACTTCAGCCAGAAGAGAGGAGGGTGAGTCATAGGCATCCCAGGTGCACGGAGGTGGGACAGGAAGGACATGCATGGAGCACAGAAAGTCATTGGGGCAGCTGGAGGAAAGGTGTGGGAGAGGAAAGGTGGAGCCAAGAGAAGGGGGAGACCTCAATGGTCTGGAGTGACTCAGACACCTACTGGAAAAAGCAAACCACTATTTGTTGCCACCGTTTCCACTGAGTCTCAGATGCTGGTTCCTGGACGATGGCGGGCCTGCTAGGGAGTTTTAGGAATGGAGTTTTCTTATTGTTTCGTGGAGTTCAGGCCTGTCCCAGTGAGCTGATTGTCTGGTGAGAGGAGGGCATCCCCAATCTAGGCCTGTCTATGAAGTGCCTGCCCCAGCTTCTTATACAAAAAGGCATTGCAGCTTTGAAGAGCAGCTCTCTTGGGGATAGAGTGGGAAGTAAGCAGAAGAGCACAGGAGTAGGTCATCTTCAAACATGGAAGTCATGGTAGATGAAATTGGAAATCTAACCCTTCCTCAATCTGTGACTCTGGGTGTATCACCTTCTTTCCACCTACCTCAAAATCTTCCTCTGTATGATGGGATTATAGCACCTGCCAGCTAGGCTTGTCCTGAAGTTCAAATGGGATAATGTAGTGTTTTCCAATGGGCAGGCTGCAGAACATTCATGGAGGAGAGATGGTTTCAGATGGTGCCAGATGTGGTATTAACAAACTTTCGGATTACTTCAAGGTGAAGGTCTCAGCATGGTGCTAACATCTTTAATACCTCCTCAAACACTTGCTGATCCCCTTTTCACAAGAGTAAGGAGATTTTGAACTCAGAGCCACAGCAGGCAACCTTTTGTAAAGAGTGGCCATAAAGTCCCCATGCATGTTACAAAGATACCTGCAGACTTTCCTCTACTCTCTGCACACAATCTATTTAACCCCAAGCTCTCCTAGACATCTCATTCCACATGGATTATTGGAAGTCATTCAGTGGAGATCTTGAGAGTTTTTTTTAAGTCTTTAATTCTTATTAACTGGAATCTCATATGTAGGGACTTTGTGGCCACTCTTTGGCTAGAATCCACTGGCATTATTTTGTTTCCACTATATTTATTTTTATAGCTACCTCCTACTGATAGCCAGTGTTATAAAGGGATAATATAAAGGTTCCATTTTAAAGAAAGGCTTTCTTTTTTTTTCCCAAGTGAATCACTTAAAGAAGTAAATAATATTGGTGGGACAAAGTTATGCCTTAGTGTCCACAGCTATGACCAGATGTAGGCATGGCAAGGACCAAATGCAGGATGCTTGGTGAATTATGAAATAAAGGATGTGACAGTGATTTGTACACAGTAGAGCCAACAGGAGCCACTGTCCTGTCATTCAAATATCAGTCTGTGTCTGTCCTCTGGCTCCAGGTCATTAATTGACCCATAATGAGAACGCACCCAATTTCATAATTCCACAAACAGGGCACACAACACAGTCAGAGCAGCCAGTGGGCTCCCAGGGTGGCCCGTTTTCCAGTTTTGCATGCCAGTGGCCACCTAAGGGAGAGGAAACAAGAGTTGGAACACCTCTGCTTAATGGCTGATGCCTTAGACTTGGCAAAGGGAAGGTTGACTCCATTTTCCTGAAACTGCTAATTGGGTGGACTTTGTAGCAACTTCATTTGCCTCGTGAGCACGACCACAGAGTGGCCCAGTGTGCAGAGATGAGAGGAGGTGGTTGCAGTGCCCTTGGATGGGAGGAAACCCGAGGGTTGTCGTGTTAGCTGGCTTCTCATCCAGAGCCTTTGTTGGCCCTGAATGCAGATGAGAGTCTGATGATCTCCACCAAGGTGATTAGCTCAGACGAACTTCACAGAGGAACCCATGGGGCTGGAATCGCTTTGATAAACTACAGAAACATGAAGAACTTTCAAGTCGGCCTTAATTTAAGAAAGCAAGTGGAAGTTCCAGCTTGAGTAGAGATAGTCAGATGTATATAAGGCTCCCTGACAAACAGATGCTGTGGCCCTGGAGCCAGTGCCGGATTAAGGGTTGGGAATACATGGGGTTGCCATGACTTAGAATTTTTTTTAGTATATGGGCAGCTGCCGGGGCATGAGGCTTAATGGGGTGCCAAATTCGATATGTGTCAAAAAATTAATTTGACTAAAATATTATCAAAACAAACTAAATATCAAGTAGTCAACGTAAGTCTGTATAGATGTTCCTAGTGGCATGAGTAGGGTGCATAAAATCCTGCCGTAGAAAATACTCTTGTATTTAAGGAACTAATTACTGTTTTAACGTCACAGGAACAGTTCACCACTACACTAGGATGACATCAAACAGTTTAGGAGGCTGCATCACAAGTGGAAGCTCTGAAAGGGCCCTGGATGAAACCTGGACAGAAGCAGGTATGCCACAGGAGTCCTGTGCCAGCCAGGTGGAGAAGCTCTCAGGAAGTGCTAATTGACATGGGTACATGTGCTCCAAGGTCTGTGTTAGTCCTCACTCCAACGACAGCAATAACCTACTGTTGATGTGTCTCTGCCTATTCCTCCTGCACAACACCATAGGAAATGAGCACAGCCAAAGTGGCCCTTACATTTTATCATCCCCCGTTCCATCATGAACTTCATTTGTGAAATAAAGTAAACAATTAAGTAGACCTCTTTTCTGTGTTATTATATTAAAAAGCCCCGGTGGTACAATGGAGCCCTGATGGCATAGTGGTTAAGAGCTTGGCTGCTAACCAAAAGATCGGCAGCTCGAATCCACTAGTGCTTCTTGGAAACCCTATGGTGCTGTTCTGCTCTGTCTTATAGGGTCGCTATGAGTTGAAATCAACTCAACAGCATCGGGTTTGATTTTTTCTTTTGGATTAGTGGTAGAATGGTTAAGCGCTTGGCTGCTAACTGAAAAGTTGGTGGTTTGAACCCACCTATTGGCTCAAAGGGAGAAAGACCTGGTGATCTGCTCCTGTAAAGATTACAGCCTAGGAAACCCTATGGGGCAGTTCTACTCTGTCACACAGGATCGCTATGAGTTAGAACTGGCTCGATGGCACACAACAACAACGGAGGAAGACTGGAAGAATCACAGGTTTAGGAGATGGAAGGAATGTGAAGAGCTGGGAGAGGAAAATAAGAGGTCCATGTTGGCCATGGTAACTTTGAGATGCCCTTTCAATATTCAGGTGGAGATTCTAGGAAGGCAACTGAACAGCTGAGTCTTGAAGGATATGTGAAGGCAGTGATATAATATTAGGAGTCATGGTCATGTGACTGAGGTCACTAAGGGAGAGAGGGTACATGAAGAAATTACAAGTACCAATTGCTGACGAGTACACTCCAACTCATGGCAACCCTGTGTGTGTCAGAGTAGAACTGTGCTCCATAGGGTTTTCAATGGCTGATTTTTCAGAAGTAGATTACCAGGCCTTTCTTCTGCCTCTAGGTGGACTCCAACCCCCAATCTTTCAGTTAGCAGCCAAACACGTTAACCCTATGCACCATCAAGGGGGCTTATGGAGAAAAGCGGACCCCAAACAGAGCCACGTGGCATTCATTCCAACTTGGAGGGTTTGAGGGGGGAAGGGAAGAGCCATAAAGAAGACTGAAAAGGAACCACTGGTGGAGTGGGAGGAAACCAGGGGAGTGTGGAGTTGCAGAAGCCAGGAGGACAAAGTGCTGGGAGGGACAGAGTCTGATGTTCCTGAGAGGTTGAGTAAAACAAGGACAGGGAACTGACCATCGCATTCAGTAACACGGAGATCTCCAGTGGCCTTCACAATGCTGGACACTCTCCTGCATCACCTTGCCCCTTCGGGTAAGCATTTGAGATCCCAGGACAGCCCACCAACTCAGGTGTGAATGTTACACCAATGCATGGGCCCTTTTCCTGCTGGTCTGTGGGATAGAGACGTGAGCTCAGGTAAAAACCCTGAGCTCAGCGGTCCTGCAGGCTGCATCTATCACTAAGCCTTTCCCTCTTCCCCTTCTCCCCATACAAGCTCTGCTCTAGGGGACTTTGGGAGTTTTCCCAGCCTGTGTGACAGAAGCAGGCTCACTCAGAATAAAATGTTTACTCACTCCTGGCTGAAGTTGTACGCAGTACAAAATTCCAAAAGGCTTTCTTAATCGTTTGTATAGCTAAAAAAGTAAAGTACTGTGGGTATCTCCCTGAAAATAAATAATCCAGGCATGCTGTGTTTCCATGTGTGATTTGCCAACAGTGTCAGACAATTTTTCAAAGTTATAAATAACACTTGGGGAGGCTGATTCTAAGAAGTTATTAGCTTTGGGAAACATTAGAGTTGAACTTCTCGGAAACACTGATTATCTGAAGGCTGATATCAAAGTTTGATTTTTGTGATAATAAGAGAGTTCTTTTCTGCTTTATTTTGTGAGTTTGAAAAACCCAGAGCCCAACAAAGTTGTTTGTACTGACTAAAACAACTGATATCATGTACTGGACAACAAATACTTTTCTCTCTGAGAGTGAAAAGAAGTTCCCACAAACTTAGGAATAGACAGATTGTTCTGAAGCCATGGTAACAAATAGCCATAGGAACAGGTTTTAAACTTGTTCTATTGATCAGCAACCACTGGCCTCAGTGAACATGCTTTTGCAAACCAACTAGTCAATGTCAGCCCCTTGCTTGGAAAAGTCAGCCAAACTGGGGGGCACTCATTCCACAAAGCAATGGAGTTCCAATAATAAATATGAGTTTGCCAGATAAAGAAGAGGTGGGAGAACATTCTAAGCAAAGAGAACAGCACAAAGACTTGAAAGAGCATCCCAAATTCAGAGATGGTGAGAAGTACTAGGAAACAGGAATACCCTTGGGAAAGAAGGGTGAGCAGGGAGGGGCAAAGTCTATAAGGGTCTGCTATGTTATATTTGAACAGGAGCCTAGGTGGTGCAAATAGTTAAGTGTTCGACTACTAACGAAAACTTTAGTTGTTCGAACCCACCCAGTGGCTACACACGAGGAAGACCTAATGATCTGCTTCTGTAAAGATTACAGATAAGAAAACTCTATGGGGCAGTTCTACTCTGTAATACATGGGGTCGCCATGAGTCAGAATTGACTTGACAGCACACAACAACAACAATGCTGTATTTGGGAGCTTGGTTTAACCTCATTAAGGCTCAGTCTTCTCATTCATAAAATAAAATTAATAATATTGCCCACCTCTCAGGATTGCTGTGAGGATTAAATAAAATTACGTGTATGAATATAAATGTTTGGCACACAATATACATCCTAGCAAGAATACGTATTATTTTTATTGGACTTTATCCTGATGTCTTTGGGGAAAAGGGGAATGAATTGATTATGTTTGTATTTTGGAAAGACCTCTCTCAGGCATTGTGGAGAAGCCAAAAAAAATGTGAGCATTTTCCTTTTGAAAATTTCAGGAAATCGTAATAATCATCACCATAATAATAACAATAAAATCATCATCATCATAATAATAATACTAGCTAATATACTAGCTAATATAGTAGCTGAGCTCTTACTAAGTACCAGGCATTGCATTACATGTATTGAGTCATTAATAAACCAACCCTATGGGGTAGGTACTATTATTATCAAGAGAATCACCCCTTAGAAGGAAAATGGAACACTTCAAGGAAGCTGAGGCTTCTAGGTTTTATAACCAAAGAGTCTGCAGCAAGACGCACATCAGCGCAAGAACCTGAGGTTGGAAATAGATTGTTTTTTTGGTAGATCTGAGCCAACGAAGCACTCATTTGCTCATTTATTTATTCAGCACATGCTAACTGGGCATGTAGGACTAGCCAGGCACCCCAGTGGATGTAACGCACACTCTGCCAGAGCTTCTAAAAATAACAGCTAACGCATACAAAGCACTTGTTATTTGCTGGGTACTGTTCTAAACACTTCACTGATAAGAATTTATTTAATACTCCCAACTAGGCTATAAGGAAGTTAATCTTATGATGTCCATTATGCCCATTTTACAGAGAAAGAAACTGTGGCACAGGGAGATTAAGTTGCCTTTCCAAAGCCGCATAGTAAATACCAAAGCTGGAATTTGAACTCAGATGGATTTCAACCTAGGTGGTTGAATCCAGTGACCATACCCTTAACAACTAGACCGGATCATGGTCTAGTGCTATGTTACCCAAAGTACAGCCCAAAGACTTCAGCTAGCCATGCCACAAACTTTTTGTTTGCTTCTGGTCCTTTAGGAGGTGTGATGGTTAAGATTGTGTGTCAGCTTGGCTGGGCCATGATTCTCAGTGTTTTAATGTAATCACTCCCATGACTGAATATACTGTGAGTAGCCAATCAGATAAAAGGGGGTCTCCTTGGGGGTGTGGCCCGTATCTGAATATAAGCAGACGTTCTGGCTTTCTGCTCTCTCTGGATCCTGTGGCTGCCTCCTGTCAACTCATCTCCAGTTCTTGGGACTTGAACTGTCAGCTTATCTGCCGAACTTGGGATTCCTTGATCTGCACAGCCTGTGAGCAGGACCCTGCTCTCCGACCTACCAATCTTGGGCTTGCCGGCTTCTGCAGCTGCTTGACTTGGGAGAGGCCTCTACCCTGATCAACGGACTTGGGAAGTTCTAGTCTCTACAATCACGGAGCCATTTCTTTGATATAAATCTCTCTCTCTCTCTATATATATATATATATATATATTTATACACTTTGCTGGTTTTGCTTCTCTAGAGAACCCAGCCTAAGACGTTTGGTACCGGTAGTGGTTCTACAGAAACAAAAATTGTAAGGATGATTTTTCTAAATTGGTTCTCAAGTCTGGTTAGTCTTAAAGACTTTGATGACTCTCCTTCCAGCAGTAAAGAGGTCACTGCTAGTCCATGGAGCGAGGTAGTGATGCAAATATGCAAAATATCACCACCGGTAGATCAGGTATTGGTGAAAGGCGAGGCTCAGGGTGAACACATGTGTGGTATCTTTCTATAGCTTTGTCAGAATGAGAAGTATAAGGAAGCTAGTTGGTTTGTCCTACTTTTGCTAGACAAACTGGTGAAGGAAAGAGATGCGCTCAGGGCTTCAGAGTCAAGTCTCAAGTGCCGCATACATTACCTCAACGCTTCCACTTGTGCTTTGAAAGAAAGCCTTGTTTCTTGTACGAACAGAGATGAAATTGCCAAAAACCAAACCCAGAGTCTTATTGTAAAAGTGGCTGAATTACAATGCCAGCTCAATTGCAAACCTCGAGAGGTGTCTGAAGTTAAGGTAAGGGCATTGATTTGGAAGAGATGGGATCCTGAGACTTGGGATGGGGACATATGGGCAGATAATCAGGAAGCTGGGAACACTGATCCCATAAATTCTGTTGAATCACTCCTGCCAGCAGAACCAGTCCCATCTGAAGAGATTACTTCATGTTTGTCTGCTAAACTACCCTGCCCAGAAAAATCATTAGCCCCTCCACTCCCACCTAATGAGATTAGCCCTAGACCAGCTGCCTCTAAAGAGCCCATGCCTGAGTCATTGCCTGGGGCATTGCCTGAGGCAGATGCTTTACAAGATAATGCTGAACGTTCTCAAAACAATTCCACACTACCGATTCTGGCTTCTAGACCTATAACTAGGCTTAAATCCCAGCGAGCCCCAAAAGGTGAAGTACAAAGTGTGACCCAGGAGGAGGTATGCTACACTCCAAAAGAACTACTTGACTTTTCTAATATGTACAAACAGAAACCTAAGGAATACGTGTGGGAATGGCTCTTAAGGGTGTGGGATAGTGGTGCAAGGAACATAAAGATGGATCAGTCTGAGTTTCTTGATATGGGTCCACTAAGCGCAGACTGTTCATTCAATGTTTCAACGCGAGAAGTTAGGAAAGGATCTAATAGTTTATTTGGTTGGGTTGCTGAAGCATGGATTACAAGGTGGCTGACACTAAATCAAGTTGAAGTACCAGATCTGCCTTGGTATACTGTAGAAGAAGGTATCCAAAAGCTTAGGGAAATTGGCATGCTAGAGTGCATTTATCAAATTAGACCCACAGACCCACACATGGAGTGCCCAGAGGACACACCTTTTACCATAACTGTGAGGAACAAATTTGTGAAGGGAGCTCCAGTATCCTTGAAGACTGCTGTGATTGCTATTATATGTAAGTCAAATTTGACAGTGGGAACTGACCTAACTGAATTAAGACACCTAACTACAATGGGGCTGATTGGACCCCATGGTAGTAGGAGCCAAGTGGCTGCACTCAATCGACAAAAACAAATGGGCGTGGTTACAGTAATGGACAGAGGAGTCGAAGCAGTAATCAGAATAGTCTCACTCGTATGGACTTATGGCGTTGGCTACTTAGTCAAGCTGTCCCTAGGAGTGAAACAGATAGGAAATCTACTTGATCTGCAGAAATGGATAAATTCTAGGTCAGGTGAACAGCAGTCTAACTCGAATTGCCAGAATAGAGAATCACGGTCCCTCAATCAATTCCCAGATTTGAGCGAATTTAAAGACCCACAACCCCTTGAATGAAGGGGAGGC
This sequence comes from Trichechus manatus latirostris, assembly GCF_000243295.1. NCBI lineage: Eukaryota > Metazoa > Chordata > Mammalia > Sirenia > Trichechidae > Trichechus > Trichechus manatus. The sequence goes on along the minus strand of NW_004443947.1, from coordinate 3,719,173 downwards.
TGGGTCCCCTTGAGGAAGGACTTAAATACATGGCCAGAAATTTTTACTGTTAATCTATCTCCCAGCCTTCCCCAAAGGGATATATGGCCTTTTACGAGAGTGATTGTTCATTGGGGAAAAGGAAATAATCAGACTTTTTGGGGATTACTGGATACTGTCTCTGAGCTGACACTAA
>NW_004443947.1:3715880-3718719 GCF_000243295.1 Trichechus manatus latirostris | reverse complement strand
AACTGCCCCTACCTAGGAAAATAGTAAACCAAAAGCAATACTGCATTCCTGGAGGGATTGCACAGATTACTGACACCATCAATGACTTGAAGGATGCAAGGGTGGTGATTCCTGCCACATCCCCATTCAACTCGCCTATTTGGCCTGTGCAAAAAACAGATGGATCTTGGAGAATGACAGTAGATTATTGAAAACTTAACGAGGTGGCTCCAATTGCAGCTGCTGTTCCAGATGTAGTTTCACTGCTTGAGCAAATTAATACATCTCCCGGTACCTAGTATGCAGCTATTGATCTGGCTAATGCCTTTTTCTCCGTGCCTGTTTCAAAAGACCATCAGAAAGAGTCTGCCTTCAGCTGGCAAGGCCAACAATACACCTTCACTTGCCTACCTCAGGCTACCTTAATTCTCCAGCCCTATGTCATAATTTAGTCCACAGGGAACTTGATCGCCTTTCCCTTCCACAAGACATCACACTGGTCCATTACATTGATGACATTATGTTAATTGGACCTAGTAAGGAAGACGTGTCACTGACTCTGGACTTATTGGTAAAACATGTGTGTGCTAGAGTGTGGGAGATTAATCCCACAAAAATTCAGGCACCTTCCACTTCAGCAAAATTTCTAGGAGTCCAGTGCTGTGGGGCATGTCGAGACATTCCTTCTGAAGTGAAGGATAAGTTATTGTATCTTGCTGCTCCCACAACTAAAAAGGAAGCCCAATGCCTCATGGGCCTCTTTGGATTTTGGAGGTAACATATTCCTCATTTGGGTGTGCTACTCCTCCCTATTTATCAAGTGACTCGAAAAGATGCTAGTTTTGAGTGGGGACCAGAACAAGAGAAGGCTATGCAACAGGTTCAGGCTGCTGTGCAAGCCATTCTGCCACTTGGACCTTATGATCCAGCTGATCCAATGGTGCTTGAAGTGTCGGTGGCAGATAGAGATGCTGTTTGGAGTCTTTGGCAGGCCCCTATTGGTGAATCACAGCGCAGACCCTTAGGATTTTGAAGCAAAGCTCTGCCATCCTCTGCAGATAACTACTCTCCTTTTGAGAAACAACTTTTGGCTTGTTATTGGCCCTTAGTAGAGATTGAATGTTTAACCATGGGACACCAAGTCACCGTGAGGCCTGAGCTGCCCATTATGAACTGGGTGCTGTCTGACCCACAGAACCATAAAGTTGGACATGCACAGCAGCACTCCATCATTAAATGGAAGTGGTATATTCGAGATCACGCCCAGCAGTAACCTAAGGCACAAGTAATTTGCATGAGGAAGCAGCCCAAATGCCCAAGGTCTCCACTCGTGTCACATTACCTTCCATCTCCCAGTCTGCACCTATGGCCTCATGGGAAGTTCCTTATGATCAGTTGACTGAGGAAGGTAAAACTCATGCCTGGTTTACAGATGGTTCTGCGCGATATGCAGGTGCCACTCAAAAGTGGACTGTGGAGAGTTCTGGAAAAGTGACGCTCTAGGCAGAAGCATCACGCTGTCCCTCCACAGCAAAGATCTGAAAAATTAAGCTGAACAGAGAATACACAATCCTGAAACCCTAAAACATCAAATAAAGAGATAAAGAACTCAGCCAAACACCAAATGGAGTGAGAAAACTGACAGAGAACGGAGAGCAAGGAGAGATTCATGCAGAGGTCCCCTACCAGCTAACGCAGTGCGGATCCACCATCTTGGACTCCTATCAGAGACCAGCAAACAGGGGGTACGAGAAAGCAGCCTCACGGAGCATCCAGCGGGAGACAAAACAACCAGTAATTTGCGATATACGCTTTCCCAAACCCCACTGTTCTTCACCCACACTCGGCCTCTTCTGCTTCCCGCAGCCACAATCTCTTGACTGGGAATCACCGGCTGCTTGGATTCCACACAACCGAATGGGCCAGCTCTCTGACTGCCATTTGTTGGCTGCTGGTGTTGCTTTTTTCCGCTTCTTTTGATTTCTTCCTTCCCTCTCACCACCTCCCCCTCCTTCCACTCAAATACCTGGCTCCGTGTGCCGTCTTTGCTTCTTCCTGAGGGGCTGTGGAGCTCCGTTCGAGTGTGAAGCTGCTTCCCAGTCTGGGTTGCTACGCTGGTGGGATCCTGGGGCTTTTGTTCGTTTGTTTGTTTTGAATTGTTTGTTTGTTTTCTTTTCCTTTTCTTCAGTTGGGAGACCCTTCTGGCCAGATGGAGCTGCATGGCAAGGAGACTCCCCTTTGGCTCCCACAGACGTGCAGAGGGATCCCTGAGGGATTTTCTTTTTTCATTGATTTTCTTTTTTTTGTTGTTTTGGGGGCCTTTCTTGTTCTTTTCTTTTTGTAAATTTGTTTTGTTTTCTTTTCCCTCTTTTTCCCTTTTTGTCTATCTTCATTGTTCAGTTTCTTGTCTTTCTATATCTTCCTTCTCTTTCTGCTCCCTGAAAACCTGGCGTTGTACACCTCTACGCCTTCTAGCCAGGCTATACTGCAACACCTGAAAGCGATTTCCCAAGACCTCACAGCTGCACCAGTGGGATCCCTGGGAACTTTGAGGTTCTTTAACCTTTCTGATTATTATTTATTCATTGATTTCTTTTCGTCCTCTTCTGCTTTCTGTTTTTCTCCATTTCATACTGTCTGATCACTCCAACGGCAAGCTCCCCTAGCATTCTTTTTTGTTTGTTTGTATGTTTTTGGCTCCTGTCCCTCTCTCCCATATCCATCTTAGCTCCACAAATAACAATCTCCCTGCTGCATCCTGCCTACCTGCACCATGCGCTTGACATCACACCACCAAGCAGGCCTACTGGAACCTGCCCTGCACTGATTACCAACCTGCTCTGGTGGCTGTAGTAAGTGC
>NW_004443947.1:3697081-3705139 GCF_000243295.1 Trichechus manatus latirostris | reverse complement strand
AAGGGGACAAGGAAGCTGGTGATAGGGAACCCAAGGTTGAGTAAGGATATTGTTGATGTGTTGTGGGATTGTTAACCATTGTCATAGGGCAACATGTGTATTAACTGTTAAATACGAAACTATTTTGTTCTGTAAGCCTTCATCTTAAGTGAGAATAACAGCACAATTGGAAGAGTGTAGTCAATGTCACTGAACTGTGCATGTAGAAATTTTTGAAATGGTGTATCTATGGCTATGTGTATTTTCACCAAAAAAAAAAAAGGTTGAGAAGTTAGAGGGTTGACATATTGTTAACCAATGTCTTAAAACAATATGTGTACTACTGTTTCATGAGTAACTATTTGTTCTGTAAGCCTTCCCCTGAAGTAAAATAAAAAAAAAAAGTGGACTGAGGCAGCACTACAGCCCCTTTCTGGGACCTCCCTAAAGGACAGTGGTGAAGGGAAATCCTCCCAATGGGCAGAACTTCGAGCAGTGCACCTGGTTGTTCACTTTGCTTGGGAGGAGAAATGGCCAGATGTGCAATTATACACTGATTCATGGGCTGTGGCCAATGGTTTGGCTGGATGGTCTGGGACTTGGAAGGAACATAATTGGAAAATTGGAGGCAAGGATTTATGCGGAAGAGGTATGTGGATAGACCTCTCCAAATGGGCTAAAGAAGTGAAGATATTTGTGTCTCATGTGAATGTTCACCAAAGGGTGACCTCAGCAGAGGATGATTTTAACAATCAAGTGGATAGGATGACACCTTCTGTGGAAACCAGTCATCCTTTTTCCCTAGCTACTCCTCCCATTGCTCAGTGCTCATGAACAAAGTGGCCATGGTGGCAGCGATGGAGGTTATGCATGGGCCCAGCAGCATGGACTTCCACTCACCAAGGTTGACTTGGCTACAGCCTCTGCTGAGTGCTTAATCTGCCAGCAACAGAGACCAGCACTGAGTCCCCGATATGGCACCATCCCTCGAGGTGATCAGCCAGCAACCTGGTGGCAAGTTGATTGCATTGGACCACTTCCATCATGGAAAAGGCAACATTCTGTCCTTGCCGGAATAGACACTTACTCTGGATATGGATTTGCCTTCCCTGCACGCAATGCTTCTGCCAAAACTACCATCCGTGGACTTACAGAATGCCTTTTCTACCATCATGGTATCCCACACAGCATTGCCTCAGATCACGGGACTCACTTCACAGCAAATGAAGTGCAGCAGTGGGCCCATGCTCATGGAATTCACTGGTCTTACCATGTTCCCCATCATCCTGAAGCAGCTGGCTTGATAGAAGAATGGAATGGCCTTCTCAAGAAACAATTATGGTGCCAGCTACTTGGCAATACCTTGCAGGGTTGGGGCAATGTTCTTCAGGAGGCTGTATATGCTTTAAACTAGCTTCCAATATATGGTGCTGTTTCTGCCATAGCCAGGATTCATGGGGCCAGGAAATGGGAGTGGCACCACTCACTATTACCCCTAGTGACCTTAGTGCAAGTTTTTTGCTTCCTGTCCCCTTGACCTTATGCTCTGCAGGCCTAGAGGTCTTAGTTCCAAAGGGAGGAGTGCTCCCACCTGGAGACACATGACTGATTCCATTGAACTGGAAGTTAAGAATGCCACCTGGCCACTTTGGGCTCCTTATTCCTCTGGATCAACAGGCAAAGAAGGGAGTTATGATACTGGCTGGTGTGATTGATCCTGATTACCAAGAGGAAATCGGATTGATATTACATAATGGAGGTAAAGAAGAGTATGTCTGGAATGCAGGAGATTCCTTAGGGCGTCTCTTAGTACTATCATGCCCTGTGATTAAAGTCAATGGAAAACTATAGCAACCTAATTTCAACATGACTACTAATGACCCAGACGCTGCAGGAATGAAAGTTTGAGTCACTCCACCAGGCAAAGAACCACAACCAGCTGAGATGCTTGCTGAGGGCAAAGGGAATACAGAATGGGTGGTGGAAGAAGGTAGTTCTAAATACCAGTTACGGCCACGTGACCAGTTGCAGAAATGGGGACTGCTTTGTATGTGTGCATCAAATATTTTTGTTTCCTTCACTTATAAAATATAAGCTGTAAATGGGGCTAGTGCATTTTCGATTGTACGTTAGTTGTATCATGTTAGGCGCAAGTATGACTTTTTTTCTTTATTCAGAGATTATCTATGGTTTAAGAAGATGTGTACATGTGCCAAGTTGACAAGGGGTGGACTGTGATGGTTAAGATTGTGTATCAACTTGGCTGGGCCATGATTCTCCGTGTTTTAATGTAATCACTCCCATGATTTAATATACTGTGAGTAGCCAATCAGATGAAAGGGAGTCTCCTTGGGGGTGTGGCCTGCATCTATATATAAGCAGACATTCTGGCTTTCTGCTTTCTCTGGATCCTGCGGCTGCCTCCTGTCATCTCATCTCCAGTTCTTGGGACTTGAGCTGTCAGCTTATCTGCCAAACTTGGGATTCCTCCATCTGTACAGCCTGTAAGCAGGACACTGCTCCCCGACCTACTGATCTTGGGCTTGCCAGCTTCTGTGTCTGTGTGACTTGGGAGAGGCCTCTACCCTGATCAACGGACTTGGGAAATGAGCTGTTTCCTTGATATACATCTCTCTATATATATATTTATACACTTTGCTGGTTTTGCTTCTCTAGAGAACTCAGCCTAAGACAGGAGGTAAGGAGCTTGTGTTAGGATGCACATCAACTCCATTGTGCACTGTTTTATTTAGTCAACATTTTCTGGACAGCAAGACTTTCTCAGTGAAGGAAGCAGTGTAACGATTTACCTTCTGTACACGCTCTTTATCTTGTCACATCCCAGCGCTTTTAGTAGCAATAGTCTCGTGGATGAAAAAGACTTTGCACAAATGATTGCACAGTAATTGCTATTAGGATCAATGTTAGGAGGAAAAGGGGCAGGCTGCTAAGAGAGAGTGTAACAGGGTGACAGGAAGTCCTGTCCTGGCTTGGAGTAGGGGAGTGGGCTCATGAAGCATCCTGAAGACCTGTGGAAGGAATAAGACTTATGTAGTCAAAGAGTGTGCATGGAGGGGTGATGAAAAAGGGCCTTTCAGGAAGAAGTCACTTGCTTGTGAAGACCCTAAGCGGAAAAGAATCTGTCCTGCTTGGGAATCAGAGAAAAAACATGTGGGCGGAAGGGAGTACTCTCGTGAGAAGGCTCCCAGCAGATTCCACGAGGAACAACTTGTGCTAGGTGAGAAAGAAAACACTTAAAGGAGAGTACAGCACTTTCTCCTGGGATCTTATGTTGGTGCTTTCTGTTCCATAGGCCCCAGCAGGAGCGTGCTGCGTTTCTGATGACCTTAACCAGATCCCACTGAGGGCAAACTGGACAGCTGGGTCAGAAACTTTGTTTCTGTTTTTCTGTGGGTCAAGTCACTCACTAAACTCGAGTCAGGTTCATGGCCGTAGTTATCTGAGTACCAAGAGCTAGGGCTGCTAACCAAAAGGTCAGTAGTTCAAATCCACCAGCTGCTCCTTGGAAACCCTATGTGGAGGTTCTACTCTGTCGTTTAGAGTCTCTGTGAGTCAGAATTAACTTGACTGCAACGAGTTTATGGGAGTAGTGGTGGTTCAGTGGTAGAATTCTCGCCTTCCATGCTTCCATGCTAGAGACCCAGGTTCGATTCCCAGCCAGTGTACCTCATGCGTAGCCACCGCCTGTCTATCAGTGAAGACTTGCGTGTTGCTGTGATGCTGAACAGGTTTCAGCGGGGTGACCTACTTCCTACAATCAGCCAATGAAAATCCTATGATCAAAATAGTCCGATCAGAAACAGATCATGGGAATGGCATAGGACCAGACAGTGTTTCGTACCATTGTGCTTGGAGTCGCCATGAATCAGGGCCAACTAAAAGGCAACTAACAACAACACGTGTTCAGTAAATACTTGTGTGGTCCAGATTTGGTGAAGAAGAAGAGAAAAGTCAGGGTAAGGATGAGGAAAGCTGGAAATGAGAGAGAGGGTCTTGGCTGTCCCTACTCAGAGCAGGGAGGCAAAGTTGGAAGGCCCAGAAGGAATAAAGGCCTGACCCCCTCCCTAATCCTAAGACTCCCACCCTTAGCAGAGTTGTTTGATTTTCTGATGCTCTCTTTGCCCCTGGGAGACATGGCATTGACATTCCCAGCTGTCTGGGATAGGGGTGAACAGGGCAGGGAGTAGGGCTTTTGGGAGCTCAATGATTTAATTTAACAAACTAATGGAAGAAAACACTCTGGCAGTAATTTGTGAAGAAGAATGACATTCCAGAAGCTGTTCGGGGCAGTAGGTGTTGGTGAAGCCAACCATAAAAATGCTGAACATTCCTAATTGCTCACCTCCTCTGTAATTATCTCCCTGGACTATATATCACCAGTTCTGACTTCTCAGGCAACAGGAGGAAATCTTTGCAATCAGACAGAAGAGTTAGAATCAGGGCTCCACCACTGAGTCACTGTATGAACTCTGGAAGTAGTTTCACACCCTTAACCTCTATTTCCCTATCTATAAAATAAGAGTTCAAACTCAGGGCCTATGTGAGGTTTAAGTAAGACAATGGATGGGAATGCAATTGGCCAGCCTACAGCAACTAAGATGGCTCAGGACCTGTTAGTTGTGAATTTGCCTGCTCCTGCACCATTCCCATGATGAGTTGTGGATTGGACCATTGTGATCATAGGGTTTTCATTGGCTGATTTTCGGAAGTAGATCACCAGGCCTATTAGTTGTGCACCTTAGGGAGGGCAGGATAACTTTGGAGCCCACATGTTTTCATCTCTCTGGCTCAAGAATTCTTATTTCTGTGCAAAATTGTGTGTATGTATGATTATTTTTCTGAGGTAGAGACTCCAAACCATTTGTACCACCCAGCAACTCCTGTCCAGCTTTAGGTAGCAAAAAATACCCTGAGAGTTCTTAGAAATGCATATATTCAGGCCTTGCCAGCAGAAATTCTGAACTGTAGGTCTAGGGAAAGACCCCCAATTCTGATGCAGATGAGAATGGACCCCACTTTGGAGACTTTAAGTGTCCCCATGCCCAAGACAGAGCCTGGCATAGAGCCCACACTCAGTAAGGGTTTTGAGGAATGAATGCAGGAGACGAATTAATCAATTTCAATACAGCTTGTCCTGGAAGAATGCTTCCAGAAGGCACTCATGGCTGCCTAAAATATCTCTACACATTTCACACCACAAAGATGGTGCCTGCCTCCCAGAGGGCTCTGCACAGAGGAGGGGGTCTCAGAGGCATCTGCCCATCCTGGGACATTAGTCAGGCCTGGCAATGATGGGGAGGCAGAAAGCCACCCGAGGACAAATCCTATGCTATTTCCAGCCGCTCTGTGTCATCACTGTGGAGAAGAGAGGAAGCTGGGAAAAGATGAAAGAACCTCACTTGTGATTCTTTGCAAAAAGCAATATGGTGTGATGGTCTTAGACCAAGCTGGGCAAAAAACATAGGGCTTTGGAGGAGAATATACCTGGATTTTAATCTTGGCGAGTCACATCACCTCTTTGAGCCTCAGTTTCTTCATCTGAAAAATTGGGAGTAATGTTACCTACCTCAGAAGATTGCTATGTGGATTCAGTACATGGCGGGACTTCTCCATGTTCTAGGCATTAAGGACACAGCTGTGAGAACAGACCACAGCCCCTGCCTTCAGAGAGCTGCCATCTTAGGTGCCAGCACTGGGCTGAGTGCTCGCATCCATGCCCTTGGGACTCTCCCTCTTTCTGTCAGTGTGCTTTTCATTCCGTCATGGCTGTACTTAGTGTTATGTTGGGTGTTCTGCCTATTTACTCAAAGCTTATGTTCAAAAAAAACAACTCACTGATGTCCAGTAGATTCTGACTCATAGCTACTCTATAGGACAGACTAGAACTGCCCCACAGGGTTTCCAAGGTTGTAATCTTTACAGGAGCGGCATTTTTCTCCTTCATTGCCGCTGGTGGGTTCGAACTGCTGAGCTTTCAGTTAGCAGCCAAGCTCTTGCTTAACCACTGCAACACCAGGGCTCCTTCTTGGTGGTCCAGAGGCACCATTTTAGTCCCAGAACCAGGCCTCACTTAACGTAAGCCCCTCCTGGTTGCTGCTGCAGAGCCTGTGTGCAGTGTAGATCCCTATGGTTCTTTGTCCTGGGCCACTTGACTCATACCCCTCTGACACTGGTGCCTGGGCAGGGACCATTGCTGTTTGATCCCTGCAGGTCCCTGGTAAGCACCCAGAGGGAAACAGCCTGCACCCCCAGGGCCATTTTTTTGAAGCATTATGCTTCCTTCCCTCCAGAAAGATGCTTTCCAGCTAAGCCCAGAACATGTTTCTCCCTTACCTCTTACCCCCATCCTCTGTTTTCCTTCTTTTCTTCACATTTCTTAGTGATGGTAGTGATCAGAGCTACTTTTGATGGAAGTTCATGATGTGTCAGGCATTTTGCCATACCATAACACGCATGAAGAAATACAGCCAGAGTGCTCCTTAGAAGCTAGGATGGCGAGACTATGTCTCACGTACTTGGACATGTAATCAGGAAGGACCAGTCCCTGGAGAAGGACATCATGCTTGGTAAAGTAGAACGTCAGAGAAAAACAGGAAGACCCACAATGAGATGGATTGACACAGTGGCTGCAACAATAGGCTCAAGCATAACAATGATTGTGAGGATGGCGCAGGACTGGGCAGTGTTTTGTTCTGTTGTACATGGGGTCGCTATGAGTCAGAACTGACTTGACGGCACCAAACAACAACAACATAACATGCATTGAACTCTTTCATTGTCACAATCACTCTATGTGGTGGGCACTGTTAAACGTTTACACTCACTGTAAGGAAACCAACATTCAGAGACATTCAGGTAACTTGTGTGGAACCACAAGACAAGTAGGTAGTGGAGTCAGGGCTCAGAGCCTGTCACTGGGGTGGCTCCCTCGTTTCCCTGCTGTTACCTATTTCTTCAGTGAGTCTCCACCCACCTCTGGATATCCCTGTACCTGTCATCCCTGTACCTGTCTGTGTCTCTCTCTCTTTCTCCTTCCCTCACTGGCTTCCTCCCTCTCAAAGTAAATGCCCAGCACTTCTCAGGGACCTAGTTCCCCATATCCTCTCTTGGGGGCCACTTGGGAACATAGCCCCTTTGTCCACCCTACAGATGGACTCAAGTGAGGTCAGAGGATGGGCAGAATGATGAGAATAAAAGTTAATCTGAGACATCTACAAGAACCAACAGGAAAGTATCTATGATTTCTGTTAATGCCAGAGTCGCAGATACCCAATGTTCATAATGAAAGGACACTCTAAATTTCAGATAGAAGTTAGTAAACATAAAAATTGCTTTCCCCATACAAGTTCATGGATTCTGAATTCTGTCAACAGACTCCTTGAAAGTAGAGATTCCCTGTGAACCTATCATAACAGAATCTGAGCTGTCAGGTAACTGTTTTTGTGTCCTTTTTGCCTTATGAGTTCCTGGCATATACGGACTGTGTCTTATTCTCTGCTCCACGGTTGAGATCCTGTTATGATTCCTGATCACTAATGCCACCTCCAGCCACATCACTCTAATCTGCCACATGTCCTTGGAGAAAACGAACATTATTGCTTTTTACCCTTGGTTTCCACAGCACTCAGCAAGGCCTGGCTTAGGGAGTCTTCTAAATATATGTTGGAAGAAAGAAAGGTGAGAGGGAGGGAGGGATGGAAGGAAAGAGGGAGGAAGGGAGAGAGAAAGGGAGGGATAAACTAAAAAAAGGCAGGGGGGGGAGAGAAGAGGGTTGAGGGAGGAAAGGAAGGAGGGAGGGAGGTGATGGAATGATCCTCATGGGCATCCACACAACTTGGAGGAACTGCAAGCAACTCTTTCCAGCCTTCATATGCTGCTACAAACTGAGCCCTATGAAACCTAGATTTATGTCCATTTTCTGGCAAGGGTATGTGACTTGTCATTTTTTTTTTTCCTTTCATTTTATTTTAATTGTACTTCAGGTGAAGGCTTACAGAACAAATAGTTTCTCATGAAACAGTAGTACACATGTTGTTTTATGACATTGGTGAACAACCC
>NW_004443947.1:3684676-3696396 GCF_000243295.1 Trichechus manatus latirostris | reverse complement strand
TGTTTGCTGGTCTCTGATAAGAGTCCAAGATGGTGGATCCACGTTGCATTAGCTGGTAGGGGACCTCTGCATGAATCTCTCCTCGCTCTCTGTTCTCTGTCAGTTTTCTCCCTCCATTTGGTGCTTGGCTGAGTTCTTTATCTCTTCATTTGATGTTTTAGGGTTTCAGCATTGTTGTATTCTCTGTTCAGCTTAGTTTTTCGGATCTTTGCTGTGGAGGGACGGCATGGTGCTTCTGCCTAGAGCCCCATTTTGCCGGAACTCCATGACTTGTCTTCTTAATATTGAGATGGTAAGTAACAAAGCAGAAGAAAAAAAAATCAGATTAATTTGGCCTCATAAATACATAAATAGAAAAGTGAAGATTTTGTCAACTGTTTTAATTAATTTGGATTCTCTGGTTTCTCTTATTGTTACTGAACCCTAGAAGATGGGTCCTTGTCTGGCACGCTCAGACTTGCCAATTATCTGGATACCGGTCTTTCAGAAAGAGTAAGTAACTTTATTGCAGTACGTTGAGCAAGGAGCTGGGAGGAAGTTCCTCAGATCCAGCTCCCTGAGCTATGGGGAAGCAGGGCTTATATGTTATTTGGGCAGCAAGATGACGGCCACGCAGGCATACTGGGGAGGGAAAATTCTAGAAGGCATCCAGAAAACAGGAGGTGACGTGGTTCTTGTCAGACCTCTCACTTTGGAATAGGGTCCGAGTGATGATTTTTCTTCTGATTCATTCCACCCATTGCCGCATCCTCTGTTGAGGTCAATTAGCGGTCACAGCTGGCCCTTCTGCACATGTGGGGCAGGCCAAATCTGGCTTGGGCTAGTTTAAGGGCTAATGGAAATTTGATGGCATTTGCATTATTGACCCACTTGTTCAATGTGGCAAAGATGGTAGTACAAAGAGGCCATCAGTAGGAGAACTTGTCTGTCCCCTTTCCCTCCTGATTCAATTCAAAAAACAATTCCTGGGCCCCTACTCTCTGCCTGGCTAGGCTGGAGGTCAGGCTCAAGGTAGCAAGACTGACTGCAGCCTTCACATGTCAGTGAGTGAAGACTACCATGATGACCCTGACCCTACCAGGACTGGGGTGGGCACAGCTAGGTGGAACCTGCCCTGAAAGGCAAAATGGCCAAGAGGGGCCTCTCCAACTTTGCTGTCCTACCCAAACCCCTGAAAACCCCACAAGAGCAGGGATTGGGTATGCATCTCTAATCAGTAGGTTTGCAGGCAGTTTTGAATGAAAACCGGAAAGGATAGAATCAGATGCTACCAGCTGGCATCTCTGTGGTCAGGGTCTGGCCAAACCCTGCCATACTGGGCCCTTCATAGGCTATGCCCCCTGTGCCAGCCCCTCAGGGTCAACCCCTGTTGGGTCTTTGCCTTGTGGGTTGTCCCACCCATGGCCCACAGTTGAGATCCTGGTATGGCATCTGATCAGAGATTCCACCTCTAGCCACATCACAGGAATCCCTTCACTCCCATCTCCCACATCCCATTGGAGAAAATGAATGCTATTACTTCTCACTACTGGTTTCTGACAAGCCTACCACCCTGGTCAGCTCTCTCAAAACATCGAGCCCAGGTACCCAGCAAGCCTCAACTTTGAATGCTTTCTCCAGACTTTGCTTTGGGACTGGGACCTTTCCTAACCAATACTCATGCCCCTAATGCAACATCCTCTGCTATGGTTCTCCAGATTGCCACGAATCACCTCAAGTTAAACACAATGGCATTTCAAGATAGAAAGCTTTTGTCTTTTCTAATTTTAAATTGCTTTAAATAGCCCCAGAAATGGCACCAACAAGATCCAGGAAATGGAAATTTTAGAAGCATCTTACTCAGAGGGCTCACGCTTCTTTCTGTTTGCAGAGGTGAAGGATCATTACGGGGATGGGTAAGAGTGAAGACCCCAGGATTGGACAGACCCCTGTGGATGTCTGTAATACCACATCCTCCTGGATGCCTTTGGGAAAATTATTTCACCTTGCCAAGCTGTAATGTCCTCATCTGTAATGAAGATAGTTACAGTATATATTATCCAGGGTTGCTGCACATGCTAAATGAAATAAGGCATCTAAGACTCTGAGCATGATGACCTGCACCAAGTGTTCACTAACCTTTTGTTATGGATTTAATTGTGTCCCCCAAAGAGATGTGTGAAAGCCCTAACCCCTCCTGTACCTGTGAATGTGACCTTGTTTGAAAGTAGGGTCTTTGAAGATGTTGAGATCAATTACCATGATGTCATACAAGAGTAGGGTGGGTCCTAATCCAATATGAGTGGTGTCCTTATAAAAGAGAAGAAGAAACACACGTACAGAGGAAGATGGCCATGTAAAGACAGAGGCAGAGACTAAGCTGATGTATCTACTAGCAAAGGAACACCTAGGATCTCCAGGACAACCAGAAGTTAGGAGGGAGACAGAATAGTTTCTCCCTCAGAGTCCTCAGAAGGAATCAACATGGTTGACATCCTGATTTGGAACTTCTAGCCTCCAGAACTATGAGACAATAAATCCTGTTGTATCACGCCACCAAGTCTGTGGTACTTTGTTATTGCTATCCTAGAAAACTAATATACCCTTCGAGCAATGTTATATGGGTTACATAACTTAGAGAGATGTTAAATTTCATTCGTGTATTTCTTCTTCAGGAACTGCCTTCTAGGACTTTGTTTTCCAGAAGAGGCGCCCATTAAGGGGATCATGTGGGGAAGGAAGAGAGGCCAATGCTTCTGAGGGCAGTGTGGAAGACGAAGAAGGGCCCCTTGTAGCCTGAGCAAGTCGGAATGGGATACTGGCAGCACCCCAGGAGGTAGCAGGACCTTGCAGGGGAAGAGCAGCCTGGATTGTTATGTGACCCACAAGTGACACAGGTTAAACTTACCACCAACCCGGTGAGATGGAGATTCTGAGTCAGACTGAATTTGGCTTAAAGAAAATAAAGAAATGGGACTTTTTTATCCCCAGCATTTCGAGTTCACCCAGAGGTACGTCAGAAGAAAGGCCTGGAGATCTACTTCTGAAAAATCAGCCATTGAAAACCCTATGGAGTACAGTTCTACTCTTACACACATGGGGTCGCCATGAGTTGGAGTCAACTCGATGACAACTGGTACTGGTATTGGGAGAGGTCTTTGAGGGACCTATTATTATTGTCCAGAAAGATGAAGTGACTTACCTGTGCCACACAGCTTGACAGAGATGGAATAAGGGTTTGAACTAGTTTTTATGACTCCAGGCATCTCAACAAAACCATTCACATTAGTCTTATTCCTTGGTATAAATGTTGTCATAACCTCTCCGTTTTCTACTTTGTGAGAGATTGATTTGAATAACACTATTTGCCTTTCAAGGGGTTGTGGGAGAAATAATTAATACTTATCTTTTGTCTGGAAATGGCAGGTTATAAAATGTAGCAATCTAACTCAGTCTCCATTTTTAGATCTTTTATAGAACATGAAACTCTACTCTGTAATCACTGCCAAAAAAAAAAAAGGCTTTTCTTTGTTTGTTTAAAAGTTCATTCGAGCCCTTGATTTTGAAATTTAAAGAGTCATACTCTTTTGCATCTCCTTGAATGTAAATGCAGATATAGATTGCTGATGGCCCAGTGTATCCATGCAAAATCACCTCTGACCCTCTCTCATTCTATGTGGTTGGGGTGGGAGGAAGATTGTCCAACCCCTGCCACTAGGTGTGCCCACTTAACCCAAGTCCAACCAATGTCATCTTGTAGCCCCTTGTCTAACTGACTGGTTCAGGGCAGGGCAGATGACCAAGTCAGATCTATGAGAGTCAAAATTGGATTTTGCAGGAGCCTTCAGGAAAGAGTCACTCTCCATCTACTGGGGTTGCTAGTAAGCCTAGAACTGCTGATGACCCTCTGCCACCACCAGGAAAAGAGGCTGCCTGAGGCGTCATAGAAAGCAGACTCAAAGAGATGGAGAGCCATCTAGTACTGATGACAATGAGGACTCCAAGACTAAAGTTAGCTAAATTATAAGTTATAAGAAACAGTAAGTTCCCTTTTTTGCTACAACTGGTTTGATTTGGGTTTCTGTCATTTGCAACAACAACAAAGAAATTCTGAATAGTATTTTAAACATAGTAATTATAATAATTGAAAGTAAATAATGAATTAAGTCAAGCTCTTAACGTACAATTACTAAGCTCGAATTATATTGAATGTATTAAATTAGGCAAAAGTCACTGTACTCAAGGAATTTATATTTCAGTCAGGAAGACTAGCCACAAACATATTTAAAAGTGATTATTTACCCAGCAATTCCACTGTTAGGTATATACTTAAGAGACTTGAAAGCAGAAATGGAGACAGACACATGCATACCAATGTCCATTGAAGCACTATTCACAATAGTCAAAAGGTAGAAATAAACTAATGTCAGTACAATTACTCAGCCATAAAAAGAAATAAAGCTTTGATGAATTTTGAAAATATTATGCTGAGTGAAGTAAGCTAATCACATAGGACAGAGTAGAACTGCCTTGTAGAGCTTCCAAGCAGCGGCTGGTGGATTCGAACCACTTTTTTGGGTAGCAGCCAAGTTCTTAACACTGCACTACCAGGCCTCCGTGAAATACCTAGAATAGGTAAATGTATAGAGATTGGAGTTTTATATTGGTTTCCAGGGAGGGATGGGGAAGGAGAAATCATTGTTTAGGAAGGATTGAGTTTCTGTTTATGAAGATAGAAAATTTGGCAATAGATATTGGTGATGGTTGCACAACATGATTGATGTAATTGGTTTCACTGAACTGCACACGTGAAAAAATGTCCAATTGGCAAATGTGCTACTAATATTTCTACAATAATAAAAAAAAGATTCATTATTTCATTCCTTCATTTAACAAGCATTTGCTAAATGCCTGCTTTGTGCCCTGCCCAGTGCTATGAGCTAATGATATAAAGATGGACAAAACAAAAGACAGACCAGATTAGAGCCCTCTCTTTCATTCCATCGTGAGCTTGTGCTTCATGGCACTTAACACTGTTTGAAATAATCAGTTGTTTAGGTAATTATCACATCAATCACTACCTCTCCCAACAGATGTGGATCTCCATGTGGAATTGGACCTTGTATGTCTTTTGTTCACCACTGTCCCTCCTCCCCCATGTTTGGCACAGTGCTCACTCCCCAGGAGTTCAGAGTCTGATGGTGGAGACACGTTTAAACAGACAGTTTAACACAGGGAGATGCATACTCCAACAAAAGAATGGGATTTACAAGAGTTGTGAGTCCCCAGTAAGGTGGAGGAGAAAGGGAGAAACTGGGAAGGTTCCCAAGAAGACGTAAACATCTGAGTGTGACTTTAAAATAAGAAAAGGAGCTTTTCATTTTTTTTTTTCTTTTAGACTGAGAAAGGTATTATGTCAGACATACTGTAGGGTCCCCCCACCCCCATCATCCCTGCCTCCTGGTGTCCAGATTTGGGCTTTTTCTTGTCCCAAGAGCCAGAGGAGCAGAGTTGGCCTTCTGGCTTGGGACCTGGGCACTCTCTCATGGATGTGGTCTGTGGGTATTGTAAGTGGCCTCTAAGATGGCCTTCAATGATCTCCAACTCCTTGTATTCATACTCTTATGTAAATCCTGGACCTATTGAGTCACTTTAATGGATGTTATTAAGTGCTATTGAGTTGATTTTGACTCATAGTGTCCCCATGTGGCAGAGCAGATCTGCCCCATAGGGTTTTCTAGGCGGTAATCTTTACAGGAGCAGATTATCAGGTCTTTCTCCTGTGGAGCAGCTGGGTGGGTTCACACTACAAACCTTTCAGTTAACAGCTGAACACTTCACTATTGAGCCACAAGGGCTCCTTCTTATACTGAATACAATATGGCAAAAGTCATGGGATGGCATTTCTGAGATTACATTACAGGAAGACTGTAGTTTCTGTTTTGGATGGTCTCGCTTGCTTGCTCTGAGGAAATCAGCTGCTCTATGAAGAGGCCCATGTGGCAAGGAACTAAGGGTGGCCTCCAGCCAACAGCCGCTGAGAATGTGAGGCCTCAGTATAACAACCTTTGAGAAACTGACTCCTCCCAACACCATGTGAGTGAGCTTGAAAATGGATTCTCTCCTAGTAGAGTCTTCAGATGAGACAACAGCCCAAGTTGACAGTTTAACTGCAGCCTTGTGAGACACCCTGAAGCAGAGGACTCTGTTAAGCCAGTGGGATTCCTGACCCATGGAAACTGAGATAATAAATGTATATTGTTTTAAATCTCTAATTTTGGGGATAGTTTTTTAAAGCAGCAATAAATAAGTAATACAGTGGTTCCATCCACTTTCTACTCTGCCACAACTGTGACTGAGTTTGGAGGCCTAACCAGGGGAATGGGGCAGACAGAAGGCACTGAGGTCAATGAACAGGTCTTAGGAGCTCTGTAATCAGACTAGACTCATATGGGGGTGTTAGGTGGAACCTGGGAATCAGAGCTAAGTTGGGCAAACCTAAAGGTGCCATAAAATACCAATGGTGGTATCAGGAAGCCCAGCTGGATCTGAGGAAAGAAATGGGGCAGGAATGAAGCTGGAATGACCCTGGGGAGAGCTTTCACTTCCGCATTAGTTGTTGGCCAATGTGCTTGAGAAGATATACAGGTTAGTAATTAAGAATATGGACATCGGAGTCAAACAGATCTAGCTCCAATGCCAGCTTCTCCACTTACTCAAGTTATTTACCCTCTCTGAGCCTTGGTTTACCCATAAGTAAGTTAAGGATAATTATGATATGACATGGTAATGATTTGATATGATATGATACAGTCTAATACAAATAATTCTTCCCTCATAGGGCTATCCTGCAGATGACTATGTTGTTGTAGTTGTTGTTAGTTGCTGCCCAGTCGATTACTACTCATGGCAGACTATAGATCTGTTTAACCATCTAATCCTCAGTTTTCTTATGTGCAAACTCTGACAATTAAATACTATAGAGCATTTTAAGTACTTAGTCCAGTGCCTGGAATACAAGAAACACCTAGTGAATGGTAGTTATTACTATGATGATGATGATGATGATGATGATGATAAACATCTTTGAAACATATCATTGTAGGGTTTAGGCACTTTTCTACAATTTTACTTCTATTACAGTGGAGAGGACATTCATTGTTTTCTTGACCAACTTCTGTTAAAAACCCTTGATTTTGGTTTGTGGAATCATCTCTTCCCCTACTCACAGTTCATGTGATTTCAATGGTACTGTCTCCATATTGGCTTCATGGACATGTGACTCTTCCTTGACCAATCATTTGCCTGGCCATAGTGATTGGTTCAGGGATGGGAGTGTGAGTTCATCAGAGCCAAAGAGATTCTGTGAGACTCCTCCTGGTGTTCTGAAGTGAAAAATGGGAGACCCCTGCCCACAGGACACAATGCTGCGACTTGTAAGGAAGGTCTGAAATTACCACCAGGATCTTGCCCGAGACTGAAGTCAGCCCTGTGGAGAGTTCAGCCAAAAGACAGAGAGAAAATGAGTCCTGGTGACTTCGTTTGACCCATGAGGCCAATCAGTCCCTAATCTCAGTGAGTTCTGGTTTTTTGATTTACCCTTTTCTTGCTCAAGTTTATTTGAATTGGGCTATCACCTGCATCTAAAATATTCTAGGTGAATGTAAACATGAGCTTATAACCAAGCATCCCAAGTATTCAAGGCCCCTTATTCTAAGCAAAATAGAGAACAAAGGTCAAACATCCCCTTAAGCTCCACTATGTGGATTTGTGTCTTTCCTTTGGTCACCAATACAGAATCTGAATCCCACATCCATTCTGAGATAAAAACATTGCCTTCGAGTTGAGTTCAACTCATGGCAACCCCATGTGTTTCAGAGTAGAACTGTGCTGCATACGGTTTTTAAGGCTGTAATCTTGCAGAAGTAGATTTCCAGGCCTTTCTTCCCAGGAGCATCTGTTAGTAGTCGAATGCAAACCGTTTGTACCACCTAGGGACTTCTCATTTTGAGATAAACTTGTAGAAAAAAGTCTAAGACCAGAGAAGCTGGTTCTGTTGGCCCCCTATTGGAGTTTTAGGTTTTTTCCTCAGAGTCCTAACCTCAGGTCATCCAGATGTTCACAGAGGCCTCTCAAGGTTTGAGATCTGAGACTATCCAAAGCCTCCTCAAGATTTCTACAATTCTGAACCTCTTCCACATGTCTGTGCCTTTACTATTCTGTGGCTTTGAAGTGCCTTTCCCTCCTCTTCTTTGTCAAAGTCCCTATTCATCCTTCAAGATCGGTTTCATGTGTCACCTCTTCCATGAATCTTCCCTGATTGTCTCAGTCAAAAATTTGTTGCTCCTCTCTCTCTGTTCCCAAGAGATTCTGAACACTTATTACATATTGTAGATTCTTGCTTATGCCTCCATCTCTCCCCTTAGACTATGAGTCCCCCCCACCCCCACCCGAGGGCAAGATCTATGAACTGGCTTTCTCGGTGTCCCCAGCGGCCTGGTACTGGGATTAAGTCATCACTCAGTAAATATTAAGTTATATTATATTGGGAAAGAAATAGACCCCAGAAGTTCTCCCATTGGGGTTTCTTGTTTTTAAGACAACTTGTACTCTCACTGCCAGGGTGACTGCAGGAGGCTGCTTATCCTCCAGAACCATAAGATTCAGGTTAAGGCATGGGGGTTGTGATTCAGAAGCATTTTTAATAAAAGTGGATATCATTTGCCTCACCATGAAGGCTCCAGCAAAACAAAGTGGAGCAAACTAATTCATGGGTATAAAACTGTGTTTATCTTAATAACCAGGGTCCTTTCTCAGGTGGAGGGTCAGAGCTAAATGCCCTTCTCTAAGTGTCTGGATCAAGTGGTTTTCATTGTCATTTAATTCTGAGATGGATGTTTTGCATTCCAAAGGCATGTTTCAAGAAGCCCAACAGTTTTAACTCAAACGATTAAAGTAAAATTGCAGATCATTATCCTCCCTATTACAGTGTTTGCTACAGATATTCAAAACATGGATAATAGAAATCTAACCTGATTTGAAAAATACCCCCTCTCATTACTGCCTGTGTTTTTCATTCATTGATTCACTCATCCGCCCATTCTTTCAAGACACATTTATCAAGTGTCTACTATGTGACAGATTTTTGCAAAGCGAAATCTTCCCCCCATACTCTGATGTCTCCCAGTTTCTCTAGTGAACCATTTCCAACAGCATTACCAGAGAACAATTGACATTTGGAAAGTTATTTTGACAGAATAGTCACTATCACATCTCATCTTTGAGAGTCACGACACATGTCTCTCCACCCAGGGCCATTTAAACACTTAATTCTTCATTTCGGCTTTTGGAGTCCATTGCCATGAAGTGTGAAGAGGCAATAATGGAAATTTTACAGGTTACAACCCACTTCCTCAGCTTGTGACTCAAACACAGACACATTTATATGATAGTTTCCATTAATTGTTCAAATCTCCTAATGCCTCTGTTAGTGAGTAGTCCAGTATCTCTGTCTTAGGTCTCCCAGCGCCTCCCAAACCACCTGAAAACCCCAAGGACTTATTTGATCATCTTTTCTTCCTCCTTTTCCCCCTCCTTCTTCTTCTCTTTTTCTTCTTCCTCCTCTCTTTCCTCCTCTTCCTGCTCTTTTTCCTTCTTCCAAAAGCCAGATAGAACAATACATAAATAAAGCCAGAAACAGAGAACTGGAGAGTCTGACCAGTCCGGATATGGTTATTGTTATAACTTTTGTTACTGCCACTCACTATTGCTGTTGAACACTGGTTCTGTACAGTCCGCTACTCGGAGTGTCCTCCCCAGACCAGCAGCATCAGGCATCACCAGAGAGATTGTTAGAAATCTTGGTCCCGCCTTACAATAAGAATCTGCATTTACCAAGATCCTCAGGTGAGTCATAGACACATCACAATCTGAGAAGCGTGGTCTGAGCCATATGTCCCTACTGCATCATACCCTGGTGGCCACAGGTCCCCCAGTGCTGCAGTGGTGCCCAATCGATGGTCTCCGGGATCACAGCTCTCTTAGCACAGTGCCGTTTCTGCTGGGCCAGAGCAGCTGAGGCTGGAATGGGCTTTCCAGCTGCAATCGTGTACTGTGCTAGAAGCAGCCCAAACCCTCAGACCCTTTGAGCTGAACCTGGTTCACCCACCTAGACATTCCCTCCTTTCCTGATGAATTCCACTCAGGGTTCCTGGTGTCTTTCCTCCCAGTATTATTAAGCCTCAGAAAGAAAGGAGATTTCAAGTCTTTCTCCTAAGAAGCTCCTTGCATATTTAGTGCCTCCTCCTCAATAACCAGTCAAAACATTTTGAAAAAGAAGAACAAAGTTGGAGGACTTACACAATCTGATTTCAAGGCTTAATATAAGTCTATAAGAAACATGTTGGTGTGGTTTTAGCATAATGATGGGTCAATGGAGCAGAATCCATAGATCAATGGAACAGAAGAGAGCATCCAGAAATAGACTGACTTGTACAAGACCGTTGATTTTTGACAAAAGTTCCAGGGTAATTCAATATAGAAAGAATCATCTTTACAACAAATGATTCTGGAGCAATGGGACATTCATTTTGGGGTGGGAAAAAAAACAACATTGACCCTTACCTCACTCCACAAAGAAAAATTAGCTCATAATGGATCATAGACCTAAATATAAGAGCTAAAACTACAAAATTTCTAAAAGAAAACACAGGAGAAAATCTTTGTGAACTTAATGTGGTCAAAACTTCTTACATAGGACATAATATGCATAAACCATAAAAGAAAAAAATAATAAATTGGATTTTATGAATACTAAAGAACATCTCCTCTTCAAAAGTCTCCATTAAGGAAATGCAAAGATAATCCACAGACTGGGAGAAAAAACACACATATACATGAAGCATTGATATAAATGTATCTAAAGCATACCTATCATGGATATACCATAGAGTAGTCTAATAAAATGAGTAAAAGACTTACACAGACACTTCATAGAAGAAGATATACAAATGTGCAATAAACACATGGAAAGATGTTCAACATGTTTAGTTATAGGAAAATGAAAATTAAAAGCACAATAAGATACCACTAAACACCCACTAGAATGGCTAAAATGAAAAAATTAACCATACTAAGTGTTGACTTGGATTCAGAGGAACTGGAACTTCGTGCATTGATAGTGGGATTGAAAAATATTACAATCATTGTGGAAAACAGCTAGGCAGTTTATTGTTTTAAAATGTTACACATACACCTACAATATGATCTAGCCATTCTACTCCTGAATTTTTTCCCAAGAGAAATGAAAACATATGTCTGTACATAAATGTTCATAGAAGCTTTATTCATAATAGATAATTTATAATGAAAACCTGTTGTTGTTAGGTGCCCTCAAGTTGGCTCTGAATCACAGCAGCCCTATGGACAACAGAATAAAGTTGGAGGACTCACACTACCTGATTTCAGAACCTATCATACAGCTACAGTAGTCAAAACAGCCGGGTGGGTACTGGTACAACGACAGATACGTTGACCAATGGAACAGAATTGAGAACCCAGATGTAAATCCATCCACCTACAGTCACCTGATCTTCGACAAGCACCCAAAGTCCATCAAATGGGGAAAAGACAGTCTTTTTAACAAATGGTGATGGCAAAACTGGATATCCATCTGCAAAAAAATGAAACAGGACCCATACCTCACACCATATACAAAAACTACTTCCAAATGGATTGAAGAC
>NW_004443947.1:3661434-3682978 GCF_000243295.1 Trichechus manatus latirostris | reverse complement strand
AGAAGTTAGAGGGTTGACATGTTGTGGGGTTGTTAACCAATGTCATAAAGCAATATGTGTACTACTGTTTCATGAGAAACTGTTTGTTCTGTAAGCCTTCACCTGAAGTACAATTAAAAAAAAAAACTCTAAACATCAAATCATGGAGTTTTTAAAGGATCTTGGATATTATCTGATCGACCCTGTACTGTTGGGGAAACTGAGGCCATATTTATTTACAAGTACTTCAAATGGATCAGGATGACTCAGTCTCTAGGGTCTTCTCATACGCTGTTCCCTCTGCTTCTGCCTCAAATGCTCATGACACCCCCTCCAACACCCCACCACCCATACCTCTGTAACATAGAGGTATGTTATAGAATTGTGGAGGGGCACAGTCTGCATCTTCACAATTCAACTAGTGGCCACCTCACCCCTTGGGAGTTCTTTCATGACACCTCCTACCCTAGATTGGATGAGGTGGCTCATCACTATGCGTCCAAAATCAAAGTGGACAGTAATCATCCATCTTCCTCACTTCCTCTTCCAACTGTCTCTGAGCTCCTTAGGAGAGAGTCATGTCTTATTCATCACTCTAGCATGGGGCTTGGGACACGCCAAGCATTAGTCATTGTTTGTTGTCAAAAAGATGGCCCTGGTGGATCGGTTCTATAAGCAAGTGGCAAGTGTTAGTATTTCCATTTTACAGAAGGAGAAATCTGAACCAAATAGCAAAGAGGGGAGGACATCATGTTTGGTAAAGTAGAGGATCAGAGAAAAAGAGGGAAACCCTCAATTAGGTGGATTGACACAATAGCCACAACAATGGACTCAAACATACCGCTGATTGTGAAGATGGCACAGGACGGGGCAACATTTCGTTCAGTTATACATAAGGTCACCATGAGTATGAGCCAACTTGACAGCACCTAACAACAACAACATCTGGACTCAGCCACAAAAATAGAGTGTGGCATTTTATATTTATCAAACTTATACTGCCTGCCTGCTGCTATATGCAAACCACAGAGCTTAGCAAGGGCTCTTGGACATATTTGTTACTTTCAAGGAACATACAGTCAGGTGGACATTTTAAAAAACATGCACAGTCAACAGGAACAGGAGGAAAAGAGATAAGTAACTTAAGAAAGGAACAGAAAAGCTTCAGAGAAGGGTAAGATTGCTTCTTCCTGGGTACTGTTTCAACAGACAGTGGAAAAAGGAGGCCACTAATGGTGGAGAAGACTGCATGAGCAAAGGTCTGGAGGCAGGAAGTGGATGTGGGGAGTGGAAGGGGAGGAGAGTGGGTGACCAAAAAAACAGCAAAAGAGGGTGGGTAGGATACCAGTACGGGGGTTTGTAAAGAATGTGGTACGTAAAGCACAGGGAGAGGAGAAAGAGGGAAAAATGCCTCACATTATCAAGGTAGACCAGACAAGTTCCCATTTTATAGATCAGGCTAGAGAGAAGCTTGGATAGGATTCCAGTTATTGTGATGTTAAATAACACTGTTTCCCCGACGTTACATACTCCTATTTATGCCTCAATTTCAGCCATGTCCATGGAAACAGCAGTAAAGAAATCAAACAACATATTGCATTGGGCAAACCTGCTGCAAAAGACCCCTTTAAAGTGTTAAAAAGCAAAGATGTCACCTTGAGGACTAAGGCGCGCCTGACCCAATCCATAGTATTTTCAAATGCCTCATATGCATGCGAAAGCTGGACAATGAATAAGGAAGACCAAAAAAGAATTGATGCCTTTGAATTATGGTGTTGGCAAAGAATATTAAATATACCATGGACTGTCAGAAGAACAAATAAATCTGTCTTGGAAGAAGTACAACCAGAATGCTTCTTAGAAGGGAGAATGGCGAGACTTCATCATATGTACTTTCAATGTCTTATCAGGAGGGACCAGTCCCTGGAGAAGGATATCATGCTTGGTAAGGTAGAGGGTCAGCGAAAAAGAGGAAGACTCTCAACAAGATGGATTTACACAGTGGCTACAACAATGGACTCAAACATAGCAATGATTGTGAGGATGGCACAGGACTGGGCAGTGTTTCATTCTGTTGTACATAGGGTCTCTATGAGTCAGAACCAACTTGACTGTAACTAACATCAACAACAACACAGATCTCTTCATGAAACTGATTTTTTATGGATATACATCCCTGGCACTGCTTAAGGGCCACATGGAGTGTTGAAAAGAGTTTGGGTAATGGAGTTGGACAAGTTTGTACCTAAATCTGAACTCTACCACTGGCCAGCTGGGTGAACTAGAGTATTTGGTTTTAACTTTGAACCTCCTTTCCTAGTCTGTGAAAGTGATATTTATGTCACTGAATTATCCTGGAATGTAAATGAAATTGTATATGGGAGAGTTTTTTGTTCACAGAAACTTGCACAGGGCCTTGTGTATCCTGTCTTCCCTTTAGTGTCTTTCCATTGCTGGTGAGAGAAGTCTTTAAGGTAGGACCCACATCCAGGTCATTTCTGCTTTCCCAGGACCTGATCTAGTCCTGGGGAGCTCCTAAGTCTTTGTTGAATGAAAAATTGAAGAAAAAGAAACATAGGAAGGAAGGAAAGAAAGAGAGAGAGATAAAGAAAAAGAGAGAGAAAGAAAGTTAGTGAGTGTCTTAGTCACATAGTGCTGCTATAACAGAAATACCACAAGTGGATGGCTTTAAGAAAGAGAAGTTTATTCTCTCACAGTCTAGTAGGCTAGAAGTCCAAATTCAGGGCACCAACTCCAGGGGAAGGCTTTCTCTCTCTGTCGACTCTGAGGGAAGGTCCTTGTCATCAATCTTCCTCTGGTCTAGAAGCTTCTCTGCACAGGAACCCCAGGTCCAAAGGATGCGCTCTGTTCCTGGCACTGTTTTCTTGGTGGCATGAGGTCCCTATGTCTCTCTGCTTGCTTCTTTCTTTTATATCTCAAAAGAGATTGACTTAAGACACAATCTAATTTTGTAGATTGAGTCCTGCCTCATTAACATAACTGTTGCTAATCCCATCTCAACAACATCATAGAGATAGGATTTACAACATAGGAAAATCACATCAGATGACAAAATCACACAATACTGGGAATCATGGCCCAGCCAAGTTGACAGATATTTTGGGGGGGACACAATTCAATCCCAGTGGTAAATGAAGAAATAAGATAATTAATGAATGAATTATTCTGTCATAGTGAGAGACATAAATTGGTTACATGGAGGCTGATTATCACATATGTGATATCATGACATCAAAAATTCCCAACAACTTTGGAAATCGATTTGGTGCTTCCTTAAAAAGCTAGAAATAGAAGTACCATACCAGCAAGCCTGCTCCTTGGAATATATCCTAGAGGAATAAGAGACTCACACAAATAGATATATGCACACACACATTCATTGAAGCACTGTTCACAATAGCAAAATGATGGAAACAACCTAGGTGTCCATCAACGGATGAATGGATAAACAAATTATGATATATCCACACAATGGAATACTATGCAACGATAAAGAACAACGATGAAGCCGTGAAACATCTTATAACATGGAGGAAGCTGGAAGTCATTATGCTGAGTGAATTTAGTTGGTCACAGAAGGACAAATATTGTATAAGACCACTATCATAGAACTCAAGAAAAGCTTTAAACACAGAAGAAAACACTCTTTGATGGTTATGAGGGTGGGGACGGAGGGTGAGGGTTATTCACTAACTAGAAAGTAGATAAGAATTATCTTAGGTGAAGGGAAGGACAGCACACACTACAGGGGAAGTCAGCACAACTGGACTAAACCAAAGCTAAGAAGTTTCCTGAATACAGTCAAACACTTTGAGGGACAGAGTAGCAGGTGTAGAGGTCTGGGGACCATGGTTTCAGGGGACATCTAGGTCAACTGGCATAATAAAGCTTACTAAGAAAACTTTCTGCATCCTACTTTGGTGAGCTGTGTCTGGGGTCTTAAAAGCTTGCAAGCGGCCATCTAAGATGCATCAATTGGTCCCAACCACCTGGAGTAAAGGAGAATGAAGAACACCAAAGACACAAGGAAAGTATTAGCCCAAGAGACAGAAAGGGCCACATAAACCAGAGACTTCATCAGCCTGAGACCAGAAGAACTAGATGGTGCCCAGCTACCACCAATGACCTCCCTGATAGGAAACACAACAGAGAGTCCCTGACGGAAGAGGAGAAAGGTGGGGTGCACAACTCAAATTCTAGTAAAAAGACCAGACTTAATGGTCTGACTGAGACTGGAAGAACCCCAGAAAGCATGGCCCTTGGATTCTTTATTAGCCCAGAACTAAAACAACTTCCAAGGCCAAGTCTTCAGGCAAAGATTGGACTGGACTGTAGGACATAAAATGATACTCGTGAAGAGTGTGCCTCTTAGCTCAAGTAGATACAAGAGACTAAAAGGGCAGCTTCTGTCTGGAGGTGAGATGGGAAGGCAGAGAGGGTTAGGAGCTGGTTGAATGGACATGGGGAATCAGGGGTGGAAAGGAGGAGTGTGATGTCGCAGTATGGGGAGAGCAATTGGAGTCACATAACAGTGTATGTATAATTTTTTGTATGGGAAAAAAATTAAAAAATACAGAAAAATTCTGAAAAACAAAAAATCCCCAACAAATCAACTTGAACATTTATCCAAATGGCCAAAATGGTTGTGAAAATGCTGTGTAGACACAAGGAATATTCTTGTTCTCAATAATCACCTCTGACATCGATTGATCATCTATGGGCTTGCTGGGTGCAATGTTAGACATTTTGCATACATTATCTCTTTGCAACAACCTCCCAAGGTAAATGTTATCCTCATTATATAGATGAGGAAACTAAGGCCCAAAAATTCAAATCACCTGCCCAAGGAGGTAAGCAAATGGTGGAGCCAGGAATTGAGCCCACATTTGTATGTTACTAAGACAACATACCCCTTCATTGTCCTTTAGGATCTAATTCTGAGTACTCTAGATCTGCAGTTAGTTATATAAAGTAAGAAAGGACAACACTAAGTGAAAGGGATATTTCCCTTCTTGGTCACAGAACCCAGAGTTATGAGCAATGACAACTCAGCAGTGATACATTAAACTGTGCTTCTCGTCTCTGCCTTTTGGACAATGGTGTTTTCCGTTGTGTTCTTTCCTGTTCTCGGATCAGAGCTGGGAAATGGTGGATGGCCGCCACCTCTCAGGCACATCACTCATTCGTGAACTCTTTGGTTTGCCACTGAATGAGGTGCTTGGCGGGAGGGTAGACCTGAGGACAATCTTGGTTTTTCTTCCCCTTTACCTGCCTCCTCACTTCCTCCAGGAGGAAAGGACATGAGCAACCTGGATGAAAACAGGACCTTTTGTCCCCCTCTTCTGAGTGAAAGGAGAAACACTGCTTACCCTCCTAGGAAGGAAGGAGGATCAGGCATTGCCTTCATCTAGTCTCTGTATGATACTTCTGTCTACTGTAAGCAGCACATGTGGACATCACACATATCACAGGACTCCTCATTGGTTCCCAGGCACTCACTTTGGAGTCAGGTGGCCAAGGTTCAAAATCCCAGCTCTGCCCAGCTCTGGACATTTTCTTTCCTTTGAGCCTCGATTTCCTCAACTTGTAAAATGCAGATGATAATGTTTACCTCATTGGACTGTCATCAGGATTAGGTGATAAACCGAGTAGGTATGAGTGCGAGCATATTGTGGAGGCATTGGGTGAATGGCCAGCTGAGGATCTCACCTTGGCCCTGAAGGTAGTGGGGACTTGAGAGTTGTGAGTGAGCAGGTGAGCATCATGAGCGGAGCAGCATTGTAGGGCTGCTTATAAGCAAGTGGCATGGTCAGAAGTAGATCACCAGCCTTTCTTCCAAGGCACCTCTCGGTGGACTTGAGCCTCCAACTTTTCAGTTAGCAGCCGAGCATATTAACTGTTTGCATCACCCAGGGACTCTAGGAAACCTGTTAAAGAGGCTGTTTAGTCTTCTTGGTTTAAGTGAGGAACAGAGGAGCAGATGTGGGTGAATGGGAGAAGTTAGAGGTACCCCAATCCCTTCTCTGTCCTGCTCCTGAAATCCAGACTATTTTCTTATCTATCCCTGAACTATAACACCATAGACTCTGAGGGCATATTGAGGTGGGCTCAAATAGCAGCTCCAATGTGCTTTGCTGTACAGCCTCGGGAAAAACCATCTAACATCTCTGAGTTCTAGTTATTCATCTGTAAAAGGGGGATGAAAACACCTATTTGGAAGGTAGTTAAAAGGATAAGATACACTGTTCAAAAGCACTGAGCTGTGGGTCTGGCAAGCAGCATATATCCTATCAACAAAATGATTATTCACCAGCTAGAAACATGCTGGCAGCTAGTGTGAGTACCATATGGATAAGTCAAAGTAAATTAACTAAATTGAATGTAAATTGAATCCTTCCAATTTGTTCTCACTTGGATAATAGTAATATCTATACTTTTATAAAGTCTTGCATTTTTCAAAGTACCTGTCTCCATTTATCTGAACAACAGCCTTTCAAAGGAGCTGTTGTTATTGTTAATTACCCTCGAGTCACTCCAACTCATGACGTACAACAGAACAAAAGTTGCCTGGTTCTGCATGGTCTTCGTGATCCTTGGTATGCTCCAATCCATTGTTGCAGCCATTATGTAGTGCCTTCTAACATAGGGGTACATCTTCCAGCAATACATTGAACAATGTTCTGTGATCCATAAGGTTTTCATTGGCTAATTTTCAGAAGTAGATTGCTAGGCCTTTCTTCCTAGTCTGTCTTAGTCTGGAAGCTCCACTGAAACTTGTCCACCGTGGGTGTCCCTGCTGGTATTTGAAATACCAGCGGCATACCTTCTGGCATCATAGCAAAATGCAAGCCACCACAGTATGACAAACTGACAGATGAGTAGTGGTCAAAATAACTAAGATGGATTTAGTTGGGATTTTCAGAGCTGATTTTTAAGCAACTTGGAATTGATCAATAGTATTCCAGAAGGGCTGCAGCTGGGGCTGTTCCTACTGTTTGCGACACTAAAAATCTGTTACATTTTCAGAACCATACCATGAACTTTCAGACCTTCTTATCTCTGCACATGCTGTTTCTTCTGCTTAAAATTCCCTTTCTCCTTTCTTCCCCTCTCCATGTGCTCCCCATTACCCCCTGTATCCCCTAACCCTTCCACACACACACACACAGTCAGTAGACTTGGACAGCTTTAGTTAGAATTCCAGCTCCACTGATGCTAGCTGTGGAACCCTGGGCAAATTCTCAACCTCTCTTGTCTCCTTTTTTCTTCTGTAAAATAGCAATAATAATAATAGTACCTACCTCCCATTATTCTTGTCATTGCTGTTATCCCATCCTTTGAGACTTATCTAGGAGTCTTCCCTCACTGTCCTCCTCTATGTGCTTGGGTCAGGGGCTGTTCTGCCCTTTTCAGAAAGTGCCCTTGTGATACCTGGGCTCACTTCTGGTGCGGTGTGAGTCACAGGTTTTGACCTACTAATTCCATTCTAGGAACCTAGCTGAAGAGCCTGTAATCTGAAATGAATTCAGGTGTTTGTTAAAACATTGCTCAAAACAATAACATTTGAAAATAACCTAAATGCTCATGATTCAGACCAGGGTCAGTGACTAGACTGATTGTTAATGTGTTGTTTTTACTCCATCCATGAAGGCCTGGATCATGTCTGAGTCTTCTCTATCCCCAATGCCTCCAAAAGAGCCTAGAATGAAGTAGCTACTCAGTAAATATTTCCGTTCATATATTCAACAAAATTTTTTTGAGCAGCTACTATGAGCCAGGCACTGTTCTACATGCTTTATGTACATTATCTTATTTAATCCTTACAATACCCCTAGGGGTAGGCACTATTATCAACTCCAATTTAAAAATGAGGAAACTAAGGCCTAAAGAGGTTAACTCAGAATCGGGTCTGCTGGACTTGAATATCCAAGCACTAACTACTGTGTGCCATTGCTCTTTTTTTTAATGTTGTAAAAATATATATAACACAAAATTTGCCACTTCAACATTTTTCACATGTATAATTCAATGATACCGTCAGCCATATTGTGCATCTCCAATATCCACTGCCAAATTTTCCATCACCATAAACAAAAACTCAGTGCTTCCTAAATAATGACTCCCCCTTCCCCCCTTCCTCCCACCCCGATAACCACTATTTAACTTTGATCTGTATACATATGCCTATTCTAGGTGTTTCATGTAAATGAGATCATACAATATTTGTTCTTTTGCTATTGACTTACTTCACTCAGCATAATGTTTGTAAGGTTCATCCATGTTGAACTGCTCTTGATGAATGAAAGAATGAATACCTCTGATAAAATAAAGGTCTAGTGATTTATGAGATAAAATTGGAGCCATTATTCCCTGTCTTTGAGTATAAAGAATGTGACCCAGCTGGAGCTGGACTCACAAAGACACATCAACTAGGCCCTGAGGTATAAAAACAATAGCTAGGACAATCTTGGAAAACATCTTTTAGGGAAACTTTCACATAAATACATCATAAAGAGAGCACAAAAGACCCACATATTTTCCATTCCTACCTTTTCTATTAGGATTTAGTAAATAGTAAGATTTGTTGGACCAATGAAAACCCTCCTGACTGTCGTTACTGAAGCTTGTACCAATGATTATGAAGAAAGACAATTCAAAATGTAGAATCATGGTGATTTAGCAGTTTTTAGCCAATCAGTGAAAAGGTGCACCTTTCAATGATTTTACTCATGTGTAATGTCAACATGTACTGATGATTCCGTAACATTCCTCCGACTCGTGCCGACAAAGCTCTGGCAGCATGCTTGTCTGCTTCCCACTTTAGCCTCTTGGAACATATGCCAAATAAAATCTTTCTTCTTACTTTACTGTAACTTTGTGGTGATTTTACTCTAGGATACTGTCCACCTACAAGGTAAATGCAAGCATGATATCCTGGAATGGAAACCCCTTAATTTTCAGAGCAGCTGCTACTTTAAAATGTCAAAGAGTCTTTATAAATGAAGAAAGTGGAGAAACTTGCTCAAGTCACACAGCTAATGAGTGACTGAGCTTTAACGAGAATCCAGGTCATCTTGTTCCTCATCCAAGGCCTTATTTATTGCCTTTTTCCCCAATGGAGGCTGATGGCCGCAATTCACTTATAAGACACTGATTAATTTCAGAGCCAGTCTTAGAAGAAAACATGGACCCTAAAGAACAGCAGGCATTTGCCTGCAGAAAGATCTTTGTGGAAGGTCATTTCCATAGAGTGAGAAGTTCATTGCCAAGTATTTCTTCTACAGTATTGCCAGATTGTCAATGAATGGGCAATTAAGCACCAACCAAGACTTGGAGCCCTGGTGGCACAGTAGTTAAGAGCTCGGCTGCTATCCAAAAGGTCAGCAGTTTGAATCCACCAGCCATTCCTTGGAAACCCTATGGTTTTTGTCTTATAGGGTCGCTATCAGTCGGAATCACCCCAAAGGCAACAGGTAAGACTCTGAGGTCAGTATCTTGTTTAGCCCGGTCCACCTCCTTCCTGTGTCCCGTGAAATATGAAACATGACAAAGAAAATCTACTCTCATTCCAGTGTTCTAGGTATGCAATGCCTTCTACCTCATATTTGCTCAATGATCCTGACCTGGTTTTTCTAGAAATAATTATGTCTCCTAAATGAGGTTAGAGTCTGAAGCATCTTCAGCTACTTCTACCAAGGAGAAACAAAGTCGAGAGTTAAAGTAAGCACAGGATCATTCAGGTAATGATAATAATAACGGAAAAAGATGGATGGCTGGTCTACATGAGCTGGAAGACCAATATTTTCCCAATTCCTTTAGAAATTGTTCAATCCTCCTCTCTACTTGGAAATGTGTAAATGCAACTCAAAATGGAAAAGAACTTTTAAGGCTGAGAATCTCAAATGGCTGTTGCCACAAAGTCACCATTTATGCTGCCACATAGCACCATTTAACAGTGCTATTCAGGAAGGAAAATAAAGATGAAGTTACCATGGAAACTTCTGTAACACCTGGCATCACACCTCTGACTCACACAGCTGTATCTTAAAGAAACACAGACACAAGCTGATGCCTTTATTCAATTCCCAGGGCCAACTGTGTCTTTCTGATGCACAGTAAGGGGACATTTACTGATATGCATCAACTTTTTACAAGTGAGAAGCTATGAGAGAAAAGCAGGCTTTCAAAGCTCAAATGCATTTTGATTCTACCCTAATATGTTTGCTGTGTTCCCAACTGGGGAAAATCAGTTCCTCCACCACAATTAGTTTTGTCTTTGCAGGGATTTCACAGGGAGTTGTCATAAGAAAACGGTTAACACATTTAAATATATGGAAGATCAAATTTGTAAATGTGAACTGCACAAGCACAACACATTAGAAAGTACCCCTTACCTAGACGTCAGGTATCTAAGTGTGACTCTTGGCTTCATCATTGAAAACCAGTTGTCCTTGAGTCAGTTCTGACTCATGGTGATCCCAAGTATGTCAGAGTAGAACTGTGCTCCATAGGGTTTTTGATGGCTGATTTTTCAGAAGAAGAATTCTGAGCTGAATAATTACGTGATTAAAACTGGGTCATAAAAAGGGTCCCTGAGGGTAGTGTGGAGGGGAGATGGAAACAGAGGGACTGAAGGAAGAAGAGCAGGGAGGCTATTGCAATAGTCCAGGAGAGAGATGGTGAGGTCCTAAAACTGGACTGTGGGCTGGAGTTCAGTAAAAATAAGATCTTTACTGATGCCTTTGTGAGCAAGATGACATGATGTGGTTGGATGATGGTCCCATAGAAAAATTAATATCTGCTCAAATGGTGGCATAGAGAGAGAAAAAATTCGGCCAATATTTTCTAGAAGTTCCAATAACATTACAATGATTAAGAAATGGATACAGTGGATTCTAGGGTGCACAGCCCAGATCTCCCCTTCAGGACCAAAGCACTCGCCCCCGCTACCTGGGAGTGTTGGCTGCTGAGGGTTTATCAAGGTGCCACTCTCTGGAAACTGCCATCAGCTTTAAAAAGCTGCCACTCCTAATAGCTTGTCGCCTTCCCCAAAATAGCCCACATCTAACTACTCATCTGGTCGATGTGGAGGTACAAAAATGTGGACCCCTTGCCTCAGTTCAGCACTTCTCTGTAGGGTCATCCCAGCTCCTAAGCTCCTTTGGAATTACCTGAGGCCTCCTTTGTACCTGGATGCAGCTCAACTTCTCTCTCTGCCCAGCCCAGCTTCCCTTGCTTCCTTACAAATGTTGTTCCTGACAGCGCTCCCCAATAAACCTACACACAAAGCTCCTTCTCAAAATCTGTCTCCGGGAACCCCAACCTAAGAAATCCCACAAAATGTTTCCAGCCCCACGAATGGAACTTTAGCTTTTAGCCATAGTCTCAGATTTGCATTCATAAGAACCTGGAGGGCATTCTGTAGCAATAAAATATAACCAGTATATATGAATTATAGAAAAAGATCCTTCCAGAAATGTAATTCCCACACGATTTTTAAAATGAAAAATCTGATATAAAAATAAATCTAGTTCCACCTACATTAAAAGACTATTAAAAAATGCATGTCACATTTGAGTCTG
Organism: Trichechus manatus latirostris; assembly: GCF_000243295.1. Lineage (NCBI taxonomy): Eukaryota > Metazoa > Chordata > Mammalia > Sirenia > Trichechidae > Trichechus > Trichechus manatus. The sequence continues at coordinate 3,671,396 of NW_004443947.1, read as the reverse complement.
GGGCATGGAGTAATCCTGCAAGCTGCAATATTTTATCCCCCAAACCACCATCATTAGCAGAGGTCATCATAATCAATTGCAGACCTATGGAGAGATGACCCAGGCCAACCAGAAGAGGCTGCAGTAACTGGAATTTACAATGATAATGAAAACCATCCTAGTGCCAATGAAAAAAAGAAAAAGTTTATTAAAGTTCCAAGGACAAATAAAATTTAAACCATTCAAGGGACTGGAGGCAAAAAGATATGAAGAAATGTATTAGCTCTATTCATCTGGACTGAGTCACCAAATCTCTTTATCAAAAAGAATTTGATTTTAGAGGAAAAAGATAAGAAGAGTACACTCTGAAGTCAGGATTTGGCCTTTTAATTTAAAAAATTCCAAGTACCTGTATCCACATTCAGCCCAAATCGATTGTAACTTTTGTATGCAAAATTGTAATTGCAACTGTTTATTGAGAAGTTAATGTGTAGGGACTGTACTCAACATTTTCCATGGATTCACTCATTGATTTCTACAAGAACTCTATGATTTGGGTTCCCATTTTGCAGAGGCCATAATGAAGTAGAGGAATGTTAAGTAACTTGTCCAGGGTCTTGCCTCCCACCCAGACCCCGCTGCTAATGAGGGGGGCTGAGACTGGGCTCAGGGGCAGCCTGGGTCCTGCGCTCTTCCTCGTAACCTCCAAGTTCTACTCACTCGAAAATCTCTAATTCTTTCTTTTCTCTACATTGTCCTTCTCCTCTTTCCTGTGCAGCCCCAGTGTACACCTCCTGACTGGTCTGCCTTCTCCCTCTCTGTCTTCTTCCAATCCATCTTGGACCTTGAGCAAGTCAATGAAGAAAGCTCTCTTCTTCCTCCACTAATATGTTGCTGTTAACTGCCATCAAGTCAAACCCTGATGCATGGCAACCCTATGCATAATGGAACGAAATGCTGCCTGGTCCTGCGCCACCCCCATGATTAATTGCAGATCAGACCATTGTGATTCGTAGGGTTTTCATTGGCTGATTTTTAGAAGTCAATCACCAGGCCTTTCTTCCTAGTCCATCTTAGTCTGAAAGCTCCAGTGGAATCTGTTCAGCATCACAGCAACATGACAAACAAGTGGTGGCTGGCATCGAGGTGCATTGGCCAAGAATCGAACCTGGGTCTCCCTCACAGAAAGCGAAAATTCTACCACTGAAGTTAGAAACCAATTCATTGAGAAAAAGTTCCGGAATCAGATGGAGATGAATACATCCGCTTTGTTCATGATAAAAGCTGGGCTGGAGAAAGTAGCTTAGATCAGGGGGCAAGTGGGCTTGACAATAATCCTCTGAATTGCATCTGCCCTAAACTGCAGGGTAAATGGTGAGATGGCAGAGTCTTTCCTGTTAAATTCACCAAAAAAGCATACAGCAGATAAAAAGTACTCTTTCTCTGCTGGCAGACAGATCTGAAAAGCAGAAAGAGAGAGAAAGGCTCTAAAAAGCAGAAAGAGAGAGAACGGCTCTACTGGGTAAGGGAGTAAGTGTAATTGTCTCCCACTTAAAGACCTTGCCTGGTTCCCCTGTGCTTTCATGATCAAATCCAAACTCCCTAGTGAGACACTTAAATGTCTTCCTCCTTGTAGTAGTCATTAGAGCTATTTATCCTGTCTTTTCCTTCTGGGCCACTGTGAGGGTTATATTTTCCATGACCCCACTCAGTCATTCATCAAATGTTTTCTGAGCTGAGCCCAAAGGAGAGGGCATCTATTTCTCCCTACAGGAGACAGAGTTGCCTTCGTGGAGGAGGTGATGTCTGATCTGGGTTTGGAAGAGGTGATGGAGCTTGGCTGGATGTTGGAAAACATGTGGATGAAAGCAAACAGACCGACCAGTATGAGCAAAAGTACGGAGATGAAGTCACACCGTGTGTTTAGAAACTACATCATGTGGAAAAGGGATCGAAGGGCTAGTAGTGCATGAGTCAGGATGGGTTAGGTTATGCTGCAGTAATTATCAATCTCCAAATCACAGGGGGATTGGTGGTTCAGTTTCACATTTCCTTGGCCTAAGCAGCTATGTAGAGTACCCCATGTACCATGGAATGAAGTGCTCCCTAGTCCTGCACCATCCCCATGATGGGTTGGGGATCAGACCATTGTCATCCATAGGGTTTTCATTGGCCAATTTTCAGAAGGAGGTCACAAGGCCTTTCTTCCCGGTCTGGAAGTTCCACTGAAACCTGTTCAGCATCATAGCAACATGCAAACCTCCACTGACAGAGGAGTGGTGGCTGGGCATGAGATGCGTTGGCCAGGAATCAAACTTCAGTCTTCTGCATGGAAGGCAATCATTCTACCACTGAGCCACCACTGCCCTCGTTTACTATCCTCACTATTGCAGATAAATATCCACCATGAACCTTAAATTTAAAGCTTCGGTCCAATATGCAAAACACAGTCAGTCTGACAGCTTTGAAACTCACAAGAACTGTCATTATTTTAAAAATTAAATCACGATATAAAATACCAAATAATGGCGATTCTAAATTCACCTAAGGATCTATTCATTGGCTTCCTCCAAATCACACACTGGAAATTAAGAAATGTCAATATGTTGCTAGTGATTTAATTTTGAAACAGAAATTGTGCATTATGGCTTCAAGCTGCTTGATCAGCTTAATTGACAAATATGCTAAGAATAGTCAGCTGTTAGAAACAGTCTGCCACTTGCAGCTACTTTTCCATGTGAATCAAAACTCTGTCAACACTGAGCAGCATAAACAAAATACAGGACTAAGGAGGATGCTGAGGCTACTGTAAGACTGCCGCTCATAGGCCTCAGTTTCCAATTGTGAGTCCACTGGAACTGCCTCACTAAGCTCATTGACTGACCTTAGCATAAGCAATTGTCATCATTTGAACTTGACAAAGTACTACATGTGTGTTTTACATATGAGCACTTCTTCTATATAAGCTTTCATTTTCTTTAAAGAGCTTTGAAAATTTAAAAATCACTGCCCTAAGTTAGGCTGCCTCCCAAACAAAAATATTAATGAAGGAGAATTGAAACTAACCCTATGGGAAAAAAAGGGAACGGTTAATTAAGCAGTTAAATTGTGAGTGTGTGTATGAGGTAGGTGGGGAGAAAACATATACCAACTCCCATGCACCAAATTACAAATGATGTCTGTTGTTAGCTGCCACTGCATTGGCCCCTGACTCATAGCGACCTCATGAATAATGCAATCAAACACTGCCAGGTCCTGCGCCATCCCCATGATCTGTTGGGGATCAGGCAGTCTTTCGTTGTGATCCACAGTGTTTTCATTGGCTGATTTTTGGAAGTAGATTGTCAAGCCTTTCTTTCTAGTCCATTTTAGTCTGGAAGCTCCACTGAAACCTGTTCAGCATCATAACAACACTCAAGCCTCAACTGACAGACAGGTGGTGGCTGTACATGAGGTGTGCTGGCCAGGAATCAAACCCGGGTATCTGGTGTGAAAGGCGAGAATTCTACCATTGAATCACCAATGCTTCATACCAGTTGCTGTTGAGTCGATTCCAACTCATGGTGACCCCATGTATGTCAGAGTAGAACTCTGTTCCCTAGGGTTTTCAATAGCTGATTTTTAGAAGTAGATTGCCAGGCCTTTCTTCCAAGGTGCCGCTGAGTGGACTCAAACCTCCAGCCTTTTTGTTAGCAGCTGAGTATGTTAAGCATTTGTGCCACTCAGGCACTCTCAATGCCTCATAAATAAGGCTGAATACTACCTAAATATAACCAAACCCTTCTCAAGGGAGTGTTGATAAAGTGAGGCACTTAATGTTAAGCAGGAGGACCTAGGGTACCACCAAAGCTCTTGTTCCAACCTCTTTTCTTTGCCTGATTCTGACATCCTCTGATCCACTTCTGCATTCCACTCTGGTCCATGTCCCACACCTACCCACCCCAGACCAATCACTTCCTTGGTGGGAGCTGATGAATTAATTGAATGGAATTCTCAGTCTCTCTAGTTTTAAGACTTTAAATTCTTCCTCAATACCATCTGCCTTTAACAATAGAGTATTCTTTCCATGATATTTGCACTGCTCTATCTATATCTGTCCCTGAATGTTATTGCACAGGTCCATGCAAATGAGGACTTCCAGGTGCAGCTCTTCTCCATGCCATCTCATCCTGATAATGCAATCTCAGAACCCACACTACAGACCTAGAGCTAAGGGCTCTGTCTATCCCATGTAGCTCATGAAACTTTTGACACAAATCAGTGGCCTGGTGAAGGGGGTTTCACAGACCCGCCCTGCCACTTATTAACCATGTGCCCTTGGACAAATCAATTCACGTTTTATAATGACAGTGTCCTCAACTCTAAAACAGAGGCAAGAATCCTTATTTTGCAAGATTGTTGTGAACATCAAGTGGGTTATGCAGACAATGTGCTGGAATATAGACTCGCATATTTAAAAAAATGTGTCTTTTTTTTTTTTTAAATCTGAGCTCTTTTTATTTCAAACATTGTCAAATCAGCTGGGATGTTTTGTGTCCTCTTCAAAGCCTTCACTTTCTACCTAAAAAGGCAAGAAAAAAACATTCTATGATTACTTACTAAAAGTTTTGTAATTTCATTCCTGACAGATACATTATCTAATGTCTGCTGTTCTTGATGCAATGTATACAGCACCTGGTATTTTTTCCACCTCGAAGAGTAAATTTAAGGTATTTTTCAAACTTTTATCATCCATTCTCCTTCTTACTATTTTTAAAACTCTTTAAAATTAAAAATTTGTTTTTCCTCCCTTTTTCATGTTTCTTATCTTCCAACTTGAACACGTATTAGTTTCCTATGAGTGTGCCATAAACAAAGTACTACAAACTAGATGGCTTCAAACAACAGAATTCGTTCTCTCACAGTTCTGGAGACTAGGTGTCTGAAATCAAGGTGTCAGCAGAACCATGCTCCGTCTGCAACCTTTAGTGGATGATCCTTCCTTGCCTCTTCCAGCTCTCAGAAACTTTAGGCATTTCTTGGCTGTGGTTAAGCCATTCCAATCTCTGCCTTCTGTGCTCACATAGCCTCCTCCTCAGTGTCTGTGTCTCTTCTCCCCTTCTTAAAAGGACACCAGTCACGTTGGATTAGGAGTCCCTGGTGGTGCAATGGTTAGTGCTCTTAGCTGCTAACCCAAAGGTTGGATGTTTGAGTCCACTCAGAGGCAACTTGGAAGAAAGGCCTGGCAATCTACTTCTGAAAAATCAGCCACTGAAAACTTTCTTGAGCACAGTTCTGCTCTGACCCCATGAGTTAGAATTGACTCAACAGGAACTGGTTGGTGGTCAAATTGGATTAGGCTCCATCCTACTCTAGTATGATCTCATCCTAAATTGATTACATCTGCAAAGACCCTACTTCCAAACATGGTCATGGTCAAAAGTACCAGGAGTTAGGACTTCAACATATCATTTTGTGGGACACAATTCAATCCTTAATATGCACTTAAAGATTTTCATCCCATCTCATGCCACAAGATGTACATTAAAGTGGGAAAACATAGGATTTGGAGTCACCATCTACTTGCTTTGTGGCATGGGCAAGTGACCTAACCCTCTGATGCTGTAAAATGAGTACAAACACTCCCTACCTCCCAGGGTTGGGATGAGAGCCAATGAAATGCTGGAGGAGAAAATGAAGTTTGGAGACTGTAAATGTTCTACGCTCGTAGTTCCCTGTACTTACTGATCTCCTCAGGAGGCCAGAGTCCTGGCAGGGTTTTTCTCAGAAGCGCAAGGTAAGAAATGCAGGGCCTGCATGCCCAGTGGTTGTTTATAGGTGTACCTCTAAGATTGACATGTTGGTTCTTCTTCAGAGGTGAAATGTCAGGCCCAACACCTCTCCAGCCCCACAGACCTTTGTGGAGAAGCAGTAAGGAACCAGAAAGGACCAATAAGGATGCAAATGTAGTGGATACCACACAACAAGAATTTCATTCCACAAACTTTCTGAACCCCTGCTCTGGACTGAACCCTGTGCCTGGCACAGGAGCTAAAGAGAGGAAAAAGACACAGGCCTTCAATAATCTCATCCCCCAAATATTTGTGGGGCACCTACACATGCCAGGCACCATTCAGGTGCTGGGGACATAGCAGAGACTAAAAGACACAGGTCTCTGATGTCATGAAGCTCACATTTTCAGAGCGAGACAGACAACAAAAAGGAAAAAAATTAAAGATAATTTAGAAAGTGATAAGTGCTATGAAGAAAACCAAATGGAAATGGAGTACTACGCAACGACAAAGAACAATGATGAATCTGCAAAGCACCTCACAACATGGATGAATCTGGAGGGCATCATGCTGAGTGAAATAAGACAATCACAAAATGACAAATATTGTACAAGACCACTACTATAAAAACTCGTGAAAAGGTTTACACACAAAAAGACATGATCTTCGATGGTTACAAGGAAAGGGAGAGGTGGGGATGGAAAAAAAAGAGAGAGAAAAAAGGAAACAAAATGGGGTGATAAGATAAAGAACAATGGCAGGCTATTTAGGTAGGATTACCAGGGATGGCCTCTCTCGGGAGGTGACATTTGAAGGATGAGAATAACTATGAAAATGAGCTAGGGTTGTAGTTAAGACTTTGAGATATTCACACTGACAGATGAATAGTATGTGGGAAAGGAATCTACCCTTTCTGAGCAGCTGGTACAACTGTTCTGTAGTGGTACACTTCCACTTATTTAATCTTCAAAAGACACCATGGCGGAGACTGTGTTGACTTTGGTCACCAGGAGTCAGAATCAACTCAACAGTAACTAGTTTAATTTTGGTTTGTGATAGTTAATTTTATGTGTCAGCTTGGCTTGGTTATGGTTCCCAGTCGTTTGGCCAAACTCTAGCCTACTCGCTCTTCCACGATGTGGTCTAATGTAATGTAAGGCAATCGCCTTCCATAATGTGATCTAATGTAATATAACCAATCAGTTGAAAGGGGAATTTCCTTAGGGTGTGGTCTACCTCCAGACTATAAATAGATATTTTAGAAGAACTCACTCTCTCTCTACACTCGGCACTCTTTCCCTTGTCTGATCTGTGGATCTTGGGATACTGCCTGCAGAAGTCTCAAGCCTCCCATCTCACCTACAGATTTTGGATTTGCCAGCCCCTAGAATCCCGTGAGCCAATCCCTTGAAGTAAATCAAGTAAATCAATCTCCCTCTCTCTCTCTGTCTCCCCCCAAACCCTTGGGAGAAAGACCTGGCAATCCATTCCTGTAAAAATTGCAGCCTAGAAAACCATATGAGGCAGTTTTACTACGTCATGAGGGGTTGCTACAAGTCTAAATCAACTTGATGGCATCTAACAGTAATAATCACAACACTGGTTCTGTTCCTCTAGAGAACCTTGACTAAGACAGTAATGCCAAGGACAATACATGTCGCACAACAAGAACTCCAATAAAAACAGTGGAGAAAATATGGATGAATGAAATAGAATTTATCAATCCCATTTTATAACTGAAGAGACTGGAATGATAAAGAGAAATCAGAAAAGAAGATTGGGAAGGAGTGGCCAGTGAAGAAGGAGAAAAATCAAAACACTGGGAAGCAAAGTGAACAAAGGATTTCAAGGCAGAAGTAATCAACTGAGTCAAATTCTGCTGATAGGTCAAGAAGGTGAAGACTGAGAATTAACCATCGAATTTCTCAATATAGAGATCTTTCGTGTGACAGGGAAAAGAGCAGTTTCATTACATTTGTAGAGGGAAAGTCTGATTAAAGTAGCTTCAAGAGACTTCAGGCAAAATGGCGCTCTAGGCAGAAGCCCCATGCCGTCCCTCCACAGAAAAGATCCGAAAAACTAAGCCAAACAGAGAAAACAATAATCCTGAAACCCTAAAACATGAAATGAAGAGATAAAGAACTCAGCCAAGCACCAAATGGAGTGAGAAAACTGACAGAGAAGGGAGAGCGAGGAGAGATTCATGCAGAGGTCCCCTATTAGCTAATGCAGGGCAGATCCGCCATCTTGGACTCCTATCAGAGACCAGCAAACAGGGGGTATGAGAAAGCAGCTTCACGGAGCTTCCAGCAGGAGACAAAACAACCGGTAATTTATGACATATGCTTTCCCACCCCCCACCCTTTTTCTCCCCAGTTTGGCCTCCTCTGCTTCCCGCAGCCACAATCTCTTGTCCAGGAAGCACCGGCTGCTTAGATTCCTCCCACCCGCATGGGCCGGCTCTCTGAGTGCCATTTGTTGGCTACTGTTGTTGCTTTTTTTCTGCTTCTTTTGATTTCTTCCTTACCTCTCACCAACTCCCCCTCCTTTCGCTCAAATACCTGGCTCCATGCGCCATCTTTGCTTCTTCTTGAGGGGCTGCGGAGCTCCGTTTGAGTGTGGAGCTGCTTCGGTCTGGGCTGCTGTACTGGTGGGATCCTGGGGCTTTTGTTCGTTTGTTTGTTTTCTTTTCCTTTTCTTGAGATGGGAACACATTCTGGCCAGGCGGTATTGCGTGGCTTGGAACCTACCCCCTCAGCTTGCAAGGATGTGCAGAGGGATCCCTGAGGGCATTTCTTTTTTTGTTGGTATTTTTTTTGTTTGTTTTTTGGGGGGCTTACCTTGTTCTTTTTTTTTAATTTATTTTGTTTTCTTTTCCCTCTTTTTCCCTTTTTGCCATTCTTCGTTACTCAGTTTCTCATCTCTCTATATCTTCCTTCTCTTTCTGTTCTCGGAATACCTAGCATTGTATACCTCTACGCCTTCTAGTCAGGCTGTACTGCAACACCTGAGAACAACTTCCCCAGACCTCACAGCCGCACCGGTGGGATCCCTGAGAAATTTGCTGTTCTTTTCCCTTTCTGATTTTTATATACTCATTCTTTTCTTTTCTTTTCTTTTTTTCTTCCTCTTCCCCTTTTTGTTTTTCTCCATTACATAGTCTCTCATCTCTCCACTCCAATGGCAAGCTCCCCTAGCATTCCTTTTTGTTTGTTTGTATGTTTTTGGCTCTGGTTCCTCTCTCCTCTCTCCCATATCCATCTTAGCTCCACATATAACAATCTCCCCACTACATCCTGCCTACCTGCACCATGCGCTTAACATCACACCACCAAGCAGCACAGGCACGGCCTACTGGAACCTACCCTACACTGATTACTGACCCGCCCTGCTGGCAGTAGTAAGTGCCACAAACAACCCATCCCAGTAACTCCTCTTCAGCTAGACCTGCCCTGCCGTACCATATCAGAGTGACTGACCCTGCCAATTGGAGAAGGAGGCGAAAAGTATTGTGCCCACAGACAAGCAAAAAATGAAGAACACACAGCCTGTCTGCTCAGACATAGCCAAATTTAAAAAAAAAAACAGGGACAAAACAAACAAATCTACAATCAATAAACGAGAAAAATAACTACAAATGCCCCAAAGACAGCAGACAATATCAAAACATTTACAAAAACAGGACAGGATGGTTCCAGTAGGTGTCCAAAATAAAACACCAGATGACTTTCCAGTGGAAGAAAAGGCACTAGAACTACCTGATAGGGAATTCAAATCTCTAATACTCGGAATTCTCCAAAAGCTGAAGCAAAAAGAAGGCAAAAATGAGGAAAAATAGACAAATTCATGGAAAATACAGACAAAAAGATGGAAGAATTCAGGAAAATAATGCAGGAACAAAATGTCAAAATAAATGCACAACTAGGAATTATACAAAAACGACAATTAGAAATCCAAAAGATAAACAACAAGATTTCACAAATGGACAGTGTCATAGAAGGGCTGAGAAGCAGATTTGAAATAGTGGAAGACAGGATCAGTGGTATTGAAGACAAACACTTGGCTATAACTCTGTTTGAGGAAAACTCAGAAAAAAGAACAAAGAAAAATGAAGAGTCCCTGAGAGTTATGTGGGATAAAATCAACAGCAAAAATTTGCAAGTGAACGGTGTTCCAGAACAAGGGGACAAAACAGAAAACACAGAGAGGATC
>NW_004443947.1:3639984-3656040 GCF_000243295.1 Trichechus manatus latirostris | reverse complement strand
GGATCACAACAGAGGGTCCTGGACAGAGCTGGAAAAGGATGTAGAACAAAATTCCAACTCACAAAAAAAGACCAGATTTACTGGCCTGACAGACTGGAGAAACCCCGAGAGTATGCCCCTGGACACCCTTTTAGCTCAGTGGTGAAGTCACTCCTGAAGTTCACCTTTCAGCCAGGGTTTGGACAACCTCATAAAACTAAATGGGACTAATAAAGCACAGCCGTCCATGGACAAGGACTAGAAGGCAGGAGGGGACAGGAAAGCTGGTGATAGGGAACCCAAGCTTGAGGAGGGACAGTGTTCACATGTCGTGGGGTTGTTAACCATTGTCATAGGGCAACATGTGTACTAACTGTTTAATGAGAAACTATTTGTTCTGCAAACCTTCATCTAAGGTACAAAAAAAAAGAAATATCTATGTGAGATTAAATTGACAACAGCAACTCAAAAGGTTTGATAGGAAGCCTAGTGGGCAGTGAGTTGAAGAGAATGGTGATTTAATAATTTGGAAAAGGATAGTGAGAATGGCAGCACAACTGGAAGAATGTAATTGATGTCACTGAATTGTATATGTAGAAATTTTGGATATGGTGTAACTTCAGCTATATATATTTTCACCAAAAAAAGGTCCTCCAAAGTCGAGAAGGGAGAAGGTTGACATGTCATGGGGTTGTTAGCCAATGTCATAAAACAGTATGTGTACTGAATGTTTAATGAGAAACTATTTGTTCTGTAAACCTTCATCTAACATACATAAAAATTTAAAAAAAAAGTAATAAAGTAGCTTCAAGAGATAATGGGAGAAGAGGAACTAACTTTTATGGGGGTGTGAAAAGATCCATAATTTCTCTCCACAAGGAAACAAATATAAATTGGACAAAACCATCAAAAGCAAATATTTTAGGGCAGTGTAAATTAACCATAGGCAGGAAAAAAGTTGAGAACTGTGTATTCTTGGAAAACTGCTAGAGTTTCAGGTCAGAACAGTAGGAGTCTGTGACCTTCATGTCTAGAGCTGTTTATATCCTCCACCCACCAGCTCAGACAACAAGAACAGTGGTTTTACCAACACGCAGCTGGCATTGAAAACCAGCAGTTTTGCTGCCAGAGAGGCAGACTCAGTTTGGGGTGGGCAGGGGGTAAAAAGCTTGTGGTTTTGCCAGGTAAAAGTAGCAAAATTGGTTGGGAATGAAGAGAGAAAACCTTCAGCTTTGCCAGTCCAAGGCTGTGATCCAACATGGGATGAGTGCTATACCAGCCAGAAATCTAACAGGAAAATACTGTAAATGAAAAAGCCATAGAAGGCTTGAGATAAGCTTTAAATACATCCATGAAAAACTACACATATGTGCAGGGGAAACTCAAAGGGCACAGCAGAAAGTAAATGGCAAAGGAAACTTGAGAATTGTCTGCAACTTTGAGTGTATTTCCCAACCCTCACACAGATCAGTCAGAAGACAGTGGGCATGGAAGCTCCATAGACACATCTAAACTCCCGGAGGGACTGAATTGCTGGGTGGAGGGCTGTGAGGACCATGGTCTCAGGGAATATCTACCTCTATTGGAATAACACAGTTTATAAAGAAAATGTTCTACATTCTACCTTGGTGAGTAGTGTCTGGGGTCTTAAAAGCCTGTGAGCAGCCATCTAAGATACTCCAGTGGTCTCACCCCTTCGGGAGCAAGGGAGAATGAAGAAAATAAGATACATGGAAAAGATTATTCCAAAGGACTAAAGGACCACAACTGCTATGGCCTCCACCAGACTGAGTCCAGTACTAGATGGTGCCCGGCTACCGCCACTGACTGCTGTGACCAGGATCACAATAGAGGGTCCTGGACAGAGCTAGAGAAAAATGTAGAAGAAAATTCTAACTCACAAAAAAAGATCAGATTTACTGGCCTGACACTACTGGAGAAACCCCAAGAGTATGGACCCCGGACACCCTTTTAGCTAAGTAATGAAGTCGCTCCCAAGGTTCACCATTCAGCCAAAGATTAGACAGCCCCATAAAACAAAATGAGACTAATGGGGCACAACAGTCCAGGTACAAGGACTAGAAGGTAGGAGGGGACAGGAAAGCTGGTAATAGGGAACCCAAAGCTGAGGAGGGACAGTGTTGACATGTTGTGGGGTTGTTAACCATTGTCATAAGGCAATACGTGTACTAACTATTTAATGAGAAACTATTTGTTCTGTAAACCTTCATCTAAAGTACAATAAAATAAATTAAAATAAATAAATAAATGAAAAGAAGATAGCGGGAGGCATAGGGGCTCAAGGTGTGTGAGCTGAGCTTCTGCCCAGATCATTGGATGGTCATTCAGCTATGCAGACAGAAAAGCAACTCCTAGCAAGGAAGGCTAAAAATTAAAAACAAGAATAAAAAACTAAGCAGAGACATCAGTGACTATAGAATGCAGTAGAGATAGATTCCACAATTTAAGTTCATGCAAGTTACTTTAAAAACAAATTAACTCCCCAGAAAATAATATAAAGTCCTGAGTTGTGCAGTACAGTATCTAAAATGTTGAGGTCTCAACCTAAAATTATGAGGCATGCAAAGAAACAGAAAAGTGTGAACTGTATTCAAGAAAAGTGTCCCTGGGTGGTACAAATGGTTAAACACTCAGCTACTAGCAAAAGTCTGGAGATTCAAACCCATCCATAGATACCACAGAAGATGGGCCTGGCAAACCTCTTCTGAAAAGTCACAGCCTTGAAAATTCTATGGAGCTGTTCTACTCTGCACACAGGGTTTCCATGAGTTGGAATCAACTCGATGGCAACTATCAACAATACACCCAAGGAAAATATGCAGTCAATAGAAATGCACTCTGATTTGGCTTAGATTTTGGATTTATCAGACAAAGACTTCAAGATTTCAAGGCAATTATAAATATCTCCAAAGAACTAAATGAAGCTATTTTTTTAATTAAAGGGAAACATGATGACAATGATTCAAAAAATAAAGAGTCCCAATAGAGAACTAGAAACTGTAAAAAAGAACCAATAGAAATTCTAGAATTGAAAACTACAATAATCAAAAAATTTATTAGGTGGGTTAAGCAACTAGATTTGAAATGGCAGAAGAAAGAATTGGTGAACTTGAAGATAGATCAGTCGAATCCAATCTGAAAAATAGAAAGTAAAAAGATTGACAAAAATGACTAGAGTCTCAAAGATTTGTGGGAAAACACCAAGTATCCCAAAATATGTGTAATGACAATTCCAGAAGAATAGAGAGAATGGAACAGAAAAAAAAAAAAAATGTGTGAAGAAATAACACACCCCAAAATCCCAAATTTGATGAAAAATGTTAATATACAGGTCCAGGAAGCTTAATGAATTTCTAGGTATATAAACACAAAGAAACCACATCTAGATACATTTTAGTTGAACTGCCAATAGTCAAAGACAAAGAGAAAACCTTGAAAGCAGCTAAAGAACTGAATAACAGTACAATTAATGATTGACTTTTTATCAAAAACAATGGCAACCAAAAGGCAGTAGAATGACATATGCAAAGTTCTGACAGAAAAATCTATCAACCAAGTATTGTATACCCAGTGGAACTATCCTCCAAAAATGAAGATGTAATAAAGACACGCCCAAATAAAAACAGACAGATTTCACTGCTAGCTGACCTGCCCTTCAAGAAATATTAAAGGAAGTTCTTCAGTCTAAAATAAACTAATACTAGATTGTAACTTGGGTCTAGAGGAAGTAGTGAAGAACACTGGAAAAGGTAAATATGACAGTCAATGTAAAAGAATTTGTGCATGTATTCTCTTTTCTTCTCTTAATTTCCTTAAATCATATAAGTAAGCTTAAAGTAGTAATTATAACACTATATTTTTGGTTTTATAACATATATAGACTTAACATGTATGGAAATAAGTAGCACAAAGGAGGATGAAGAAAATGGAGCTATTTGGAGCAAAATTAAGTTAATATTAAGCAGAAATAGATTATGATGATTTAAAGATTCATATTGCAATCCCTATAGCAACCCCTTAAAAATAACTCAAAAATGTTCCTTAAAAAGTAAGAGAGGAATTAAAATGGTACACACACACATAAAATGGACATAAAATGCAGTACAGTACAGGTGAAAATGATAAATAAAAAAGACTGGAGACATAGAGAAAACAAATTGCCATATGTAAATCCAAACCATATCAGTAATTATACTACATTGTGGCTAAAAATTCCAAACACAAGGCAGAGATTTTTAGACTGAAAAAAAACCTATATGCTGTCTATATCTTTTAGGTGCAAAAATTGAATACTTTTTTCAATTGAAAGTAAAAGGGTGGGTGTCTTGGTCATCTAGTACTGCTTTAACAGAAATACCACAAGTGGATGGCTTTAACAAAGAGAATTTTATTCTCTTACAGTCCAGTAGGCTAGAAGTCCTACTTCAGGGTGCCAGCTCCAGGGGAAGGCTTTCTCTCTCTTCCAGCTCTGGAAAGGTCCTTGTGATGCATCAGTCTTCCCTCGGTCTGGGAACATCTCAGCGCAGGAACCTCAGGTCCAAAGGATGTGCTCTGCTCCCAGCACCACTTTCTTGGTGGTATGAGATCCCCCACTCTCTGCTTGCTTCCCTTTCCTTTTATCTCTTGTAAGATAAAAGGTGGTGTAGGCCACACCCCAGGGAAACTCCCTTTACACTGGATCAGGGATGTGACCTTAGTAAGGGTGTTACAATCCCACCGTAATCCTCTTTAACATAAAATTACAACCATGAAATGGAGGACAATTACACAATACTGGAAATTATGGCCTAGCCAAATTGATACACACATTTTTGGGAGGGACATAATTTAATCCATGATAGTGGGAAAAGATTTATCATGAAAAAAGTAACCTTAAGAGAACTAGAGTGACTATAATAATGTCAGGTGAAATAGATTTTAAGACAAAGAATATTACTGGAGATGAAAAGATACATCTCATAATGACAAAAGGGTTACTGCATCAGGGCAATATACCAATGTATAGGCATCTTAAACAGAGGCAAAAGATACAGAAGAAAAAACTGAAAGATTTGAAAAGAGATACAGACAAATCAACAAATTTAGTTGGAGCTTTCAATAGTCTTCACTCAATAATTGATAGAACAACAAGACAAAAAAAATCAGTAAGGATATTGAAGACTTGAACAATAGTATCAACCAACTCGTCCTGTCATATATAGAATACACCACCCAGAAACAACAGAATATATATTCTTCTCAATTTCACACAGCATATTCTTCAGGGTAGACTGTAAGCTAGCCCATAAAATAAGTTTCAATAAATTTTAAAAATGGAACTTTCACCTAAATTACAATAAATTTTTAATTGAAATCATGCAAATTATGTTTTCTGATCATAATGAAAATAAATTAGAAATCAACAACAGAATGAAATCTAGAAAATGCTCAAATACTTGGAAATTAAACAATTCCCTTCTAAATAGTCTATGGGGCAATGAAGAAATTGTAACATAAAATGAATAAAAATAAAAACATACATATCAAAATTCATAGGATGCAGCTAAAGCAATGTCTAGAGGAAAACGTACAACTTTAAATACTTATATTAAAAGGAAATAATATTAAAAATCAGTTATATAAGGTTCCACCTCATGAATCTAGAAAAGGAAGAACAAATCAAAGACAGAGTAAGTAGAAAGATGAAAATAATACAGATCCGAGCAGCAATAAATAAAATAAAAAATAGAAAAAAATCGATGAATCCAAAATTCAGTTATCTGAAAAAAACCAACAATATGATATACCATTAATTAGAAAGAGTAAGAAAATAAAAAAAAAAAGAAAGAAAACACAAATTATCAACATCAGAAATTAACAGAGGGTCATCACTACAGACCTACAGAAATTTTAAAAACTGTGTGGAATATTATAAACAACTTTATGGAAAATATTATATGGCTTAGAAAAAAAAAGGACAAATTCCTAGATAGTCACAGGCATAGGACAGACACAGGAATAGAAAAATCTGAATAAACATATATTAAGCAGGGAAATTGAATTAGTAATTAAAAATCTTCCACACACACACACACACACAAAAACCCAGGCCCAGATGGCTTCACTGGTGAATTCTATCAAACATTTAAGGAATAAAATATTAAGCACACTCTTTCTGAAAATAAACAAGAAGAGAATACTCTCAAACTGATTTTATGAAGCTCGTGTTTCCCTGATTCCAAAGCAAGACAAAGACATCACAAGAAAGCAAAACTACAGGTCAATATCACTCATAAACACAGATGCAAAAAATTCTTAATAAAATATTAACAAACTGAATTAAGCAACAAATAAAAGTGAATGTTCTGTAGGTTGGGGCTTCCCTCCTGCCTACAAGCCTAGCAGGACTCTCAGTATTGACCACCTGAGTACCTTTTAGCAGATGTTGTCGATGTTCCACCATATTCCTATGTCACTCACCTTTCCCATACACACTGGTGGGCTTTTCTCTGTAAGCATTTACAACTGAAAATGCACCTGTAACCTTCTGCTTGCCCTATATGTAAGCCACAAGAACACGGAAAATAACACCCTGAAGACTTGCCTTAAACATTGATGGACAAGAATTGGTGATAAATACCCTTGCTTTCTAGCTTTTTGATTGGGACTACTCTGAAGTATGTCGCACATAGTCTCCCAGGGGTCCCTAGTGGGATTTTGCCTGAGTAGCATACAGTGGTAACCAGCTCATAAACACTCTGTATAAACTTCCTTCTCGTCCCTGTCTCACTCCCCCACTCCTCTACTAGTGCTTCCCAAGATCACCTCCCAAAAACTAAGTGCACTCAAATCCTTGTCTCAGGTTCTGCTTCCAAGACCCAGCCTAAGACCCTTCCTTGCCAGCCCCTTCCTTTCTGCTATGGCATAAGCTAAAAACATAGCTGAAAACTCTCCCACACTTTTTAATGAAGTTGTTTGGCATGAGGCCAGAGACACAGATGGCACCTCAGATTATAAATGACTTTCCCAGGAAAAGGATAAAAAGAAAAAAAAATCTTTTGAGTAGAAAAGGGGAAAACTCAGCAACAGAAGGAATTGGATTGCCCTTGGCATTTGGGCTTTCATATCTCAATAAGCAGGGCTGATGCAGTAATTGTGGAAATCCAATCCAATCATCATCTTCATTACAGTAATGGTGCTGACTTTACGCAGCACCGTAATATTAGAAGACTTCCTCCAGGACCTTGGCACTTACCTGAGTAGGATAACGTCATTTTGCTTTGCAAGGCAGTCTGCATCCCCACATATCTCACCCTGGGACCTGACTGCCGAATACCACGCATGATCAGCCTATATTCAGGGAGAGATACAGGATGAGCATTAGGATCCAAGAAAGTAAGAACCTTTTTCCTATGATCTCACTTTTAAACAAACTCACATGCCCCTATGAATGAACACTGGGAAGACGTGAAAATCAAAAGCCCTGTCTGGGGAGTTTTCCCAGAATTTGTTCCACTATTTTCATTCTTTCTCACTCATTTCTTCAACAAATATTCATTGTGCATCTACCGTGTTCCATTCCTGTGACAGAGTGTAGTGGACACACCCAAAGGTAAGCCCCCTTGTATGATCCCTTGAGTCATGCCCTTGTATGATCCCTCCCTTGAATATGGCAGAAATTTTGACTCACTTCTGACCACTAGAATATGCCAAAGGTGATGGGATGTCACTCTTGTGATTATATAAGACTCTATTTTGGCATATGAGAGTGGGAGAGACTCTTCCCGGCTAGAACTGAAGAAGTAAATTGCCACGTTGTGAAGGGGGACACATACAAGGAACTACAGTGGCCTCTAGGATCTGGGCATGGTGCCTGTTTGACAGCGAGAAAGCAGGGACCTCAGTCCTATAGCCATAAGGACATTGATTCTGCCAACAACATGAGTGGGTTTGGAAGTGAATTTTTTCCCCAGTCAAGCTTTCGGATGAGAATGCAGCCTGGCCAACACCTTGATTGCAGTCTTGTGAGACCCTCAAAAGAGGAGCCAGCTAAGCCATTCTTGAACTCCTGACCCAGGGAAACTCTGAGATAGTAAATGTGCATTGTTCAAAGATGCTAAGTGTGTGGTAATCTGTTATGCAGCATAGAAAACTAATACACAGAGCTAGAGATACTTCATGATTCTTTAACAGCCTTTGGCTCTGCACCTAGTTCCTCCATATTCAACCTCAGTCCTCTAGTTTGATGCCCTGAATTGGATGCACGGCGCAGGCTCCACCTGTGCATGATTTGGGTCTCACAGACAATTGGTAAAAGGAATCCAACCCATGGCATGGAATGACCAAGGTGACTTGCAGCTGAACTGCACCAAAGGAAGGGGGAGGGACTAGTGCACTAGACACAATACCTAATGAAAGAGCAATGCTGAAGCTCTGCAAAGCTATTCACATTCTCTGAAAATAAGCAGACTGAAAAGGGCATCTTCAGCTTCTGTGACTTGGAAAGAAAGACAATCAGTACTGTGTGGTTATTTAGAGGGGCAGCAATCGTTAAGAACATGAGGGCAAAGCAAAATTATGCAAAGGCCGTCAAGAAATTCAGGAGGGATATTTTTTCTCTCCTCAGATGAAGTTGTAAAAATCCAGAATATATTATCAAGGGCAATCAGAAAACTGCTGTTAATAATTTTAAATGGAACTTCAGCAAGCGAAGTGTTGAAAGAAGAAAAATCACCCTGCAAAGCTCCCAGTAACCTCTGGTATGTTTTCTAGTGTGCCAGGCTGAGGGACCTGTATCAGGCACTGGCTCTGACTAATTTAGCAGAAAAAATAATTTTCTGTAGAGATATTGGATAGCTCTTTCATGCTAGAGAGGACAGGAAACCTGAGTTCAGATACTATGCAGCTGAGGACGATGTCTTCAAGTCACTGTGCTTTAATGGCCCAGCAATACACTAACTCAGAAGTGTGGCTGCTGCAGACAGACCCTGAAGCTTATGCTGCCAATGTTATGGGTAATGCCAATGGAAGAGTAACTTGGATGAAGCTGCCACCATTGCCACAACCCATCAGCAAAAAAGATTTAGCGTGGTCTTTTCTGCCATTTTTGTGTCACTAGTCTGTCATTCAAAGTCTGGGGTGAGTGCACCTGAAGGATAAATTTAGTGTCATGTACAATTGAACTTAGAAAAAGAAGATCTGACATTTTCAGTTTTAATAGTGAGAGGTGTATTTTTTTCTGAAAGGTAGGAGAGTCTCCAAGCAGAGGAAGGGGATTCAAATGTTGGGGGAACAAGCAAAATGACAGACATTCACTCTAACACCACAGCCTCTTACATGGAGAGACAATGAGGTGCAGTGAAAAGGACACAGACTTTGATTAAGTCCCTGCCATTCCCTTTTGTTGTGAACCTTCTTATCTCTGAGCCTCAGTTTTTCATCCATAAAATGGGTGATTATCCCAAGGACATTGCTGGATCAGGTCTGCCACAAGTCACAAACAGTGGCTGTAGACCAGCAGTGGCCACAGATATGTTTTTGAATTGGTCCACTGTGCTTCTGAAATATTTGAATTGTCAACCCTTAATAATGGGGCTTGGAAACCTTATGGGGCAGTTCTACTCTGTCCTATAGGATTGCTATGAGTCAGAATTGACTCCACAGCAATGGGTTTTGGAATATTGGGGCATATTGTAAAATACCTATATTTACATTTGTTTTAGAAATTAAAATCATATATTTGGAATATTTTTTCTCATAGATAGAAACGGCATCAACTTTCACCACACAATCCTCATCCGGCTTCCCTAAAACCATTTCCCTGCTTTTCTTATCTGCCAGTGAAATTTTCATATCTAGTCTCTGTGACAAAGAAGGAAGCATGCTGGGCTTGAATCAAGGGGACTCGAGTTTGATTCCCAGCTCTGCCATTTTCCAGCTATATGACTTTGGGGCAGTGACTTAATGTTTTCAAAATTCAATTTCCCCCCACCTTGTAGAATGACTATGAATAGCCTTTGTAACTGAGCACTGTACAAAGGGAAGGACACCAAAAGCTCTTTATTAATAAACCCTCAGTTGTCTCACTTATGGCCACCACTCCCCTCCTCACAGTTTATGTTTTAACAACGGTCAACTACATCCATGCTCTCTCTCATGGCCATTCTTTTACATATGCTGTTCCTGCCATCTGGGTTGTCCCTTCCTGTCTCTCCCCAACTTTATTCAAGTGGTACCTTCTCCATGAAGCCCTCTAGGATGAGCTGGTTGCTCTTAGGGCTGTCAGGGCTCTCTGACTCTTTATGTTATACTATCATTTATCTCACAGTTCTATAAGTTACCTTTCTGTTTCCCTACTAGACTGAGAACTTTTGAAGGTGGGGGTTTGCAGTAAGATCATGAGGAAAAATAAATGGACTAGAGCTACTTGGGAGAATCTTAAAATGATTGGAAAATTATGTTACAGAAGAATACACACAGAACCAGCAGCATTTTTACGAAGTGTTAAAACACTGTTATGTATTGAATTGTGTCTCCCCAGAACATGTGCTGTAAATCCTAACCCCTATAAGCGTGTTTATAATCCCATTTGGGAGTGGATTTTCTTTGTTAGGTTAATGAGGCAGTATTAGTGTAAGGTGTGTCTTACATCAGTCTCTTTTGAGATACAAGAAAGAGCAGATTAAGTAAACAAGCAGAGATGGAGGAAGATAGATGTCACAACACATGAGATCTCCAAGGAACCAAGAAACAGCAGCTGAAAAGAGACAAGGACTTCTCCCTAGAGCCAACAGAGAGAGAAAGCCTTCCCCTAGAGCCTCCTACACTGCAAGAAAATAAATTTATGTTCGTTAAAGCCATCGATTTATGGTATTTCTATTATAGCAGCACTAGATAACTAAGACAAACATGGAAAAATACTATACATGTTTTAGGCACACACATATGTGGTAAGATTAAAAAGATATGTATGGGAGTATAAGCACAAAATGCATAATAATGGTATCCTGACCATTTGCCATCAAATTGATTCCAACTCATAACAACCCTATAGGATAGAGTAGAACTGCCCCATAGTATTTCCAAGGCTGTAAATCTTTACAGAAGCATACTTCCACATCTTTCTCCTATGGAGTAGTTGGTAGGTTTGAACCATTGACCTTTTAGTTAGTAGCCCGGTGCTTAGCCACTGTGCCACCAGGGCTCCTTAATGGTTTCCTGAGGAAGGGATATGGGATATGCAATGGGGAGAGTGGTGTTCTACTAAGAAGGCTTTATCTTTATTTGTAATAAAGATAAATCTGTACTGTATATTTTTATTTATACCTTTGTATGTGTTAAATATTTAAAAAATAAAATTTAAAGGAAAAATAAAGAGCATGGGATTTAGAGTTAGAAAGTTATGGATTCAAATCTTGTCTCTGTAACAGTTGGTGAGATCTTGGGTAAGATATCTGTTATTGATTGAATTGTGTCCCCCAAAAATGTATGTCAACCTGGCTAAGCCATGATTCCCAGTATTGTGTGATTTTCCACCATTTTGTGATCTGATGTGATTATCTTATGTGTTGTAAATCCTAACCTCTATGATGTTAATGAGGCAGGATTAAAGTTAGTTACACTAATGAGGCAGGAGTCAATCTACAGGATTGGGTTGTATCTTTAATCAATGTCTTTTGAGATATAAAAGAGAGTCGAGCAGAGAGGAGAGGTGACCTCATTACCACCAAGCGAGAAGAGCTAGGAGTGGAGTGCATCATTTGGACTCAGAGTTCCTGTGCTGCGAAGCTCCTAGACCCAGGGGAAGATCAATGACAAGGACCTTCCCCCAGAGCTGACAGAGAGAGAAAGACTTCCCTAGAATTGGCTCCCTGAATCTGAACTGCTACCCTCTGAAACTGTGAGAGAATAAACTTCTGTTTGTTAAAGCCATCTACTTGTGGTATTTCTGTGACAGCAGCACTAAATAACTAACACAAAATTTGGTACTAGGCGTAGAGTGCTGCTTTAACAGATACCTAAAACGTGAAAACGGTTTTGAAACTGTGAATGGGTAGTGCCTAAAAGAAAAAACCTAGATTGCCTTGAAGAGACTGTTGGTAGAATTATGGACATCAACGACAATTCTTGTGAGGGCTCAGATGGTTCCCCATAAGTGAGGAGAGCTGCAACACTGGAGACGGCTCAGACGGTGGAAAGCAGCAGCAGAGAAACTACAGCAGCAGAACTAGGAGACCAGCGTGAGACAGTGCAGGAGCCAACTTATGGAGCAAGGGGGTTAATTGCCTCAGGCAGGAGACTTCCTGGTGGAGTTGAGTACCTCCAGGCACTTATCAGTGGAGCTAGGCTTGCCGACGCACGGAGCAAGAGAGCTGAGTGCCTTCCAGCCAAGTTTTACTCTCCAACTGGTGTACATCTAGGCACTTATTAGTAGAGCTAAAGAGCTTTGGAACACTTGCCCACGCAGGGCAGACTCTGGGCCAGCCCAAGAGGCCCAAGGGGTGGAGGAGCTGAGAGGCCAAGGAACCAGGAAGCAGAAGCTGAAGAGATGAAGAGCACAGGAAGCAGAGCTGCCTCAGTCTCAGTGGGTAGGGCCACAACCTCTGGGGTCTCGAAGGGTGGAACAATGGCCTGCTGGGTCTCAAAGGGTGGAGCTGTGGCCTCCTAGGTTTCAAAGAGTCAGGTCTTCACCAACTTGGTTCCAGAGTGTTGGGCTGTCATTCACAAGTGCCAGTGGGATGGGGCCGGATCTGCTGCTGAAACTAGGGGAGGGACTGCCATGCTCAAGAGACAGAAGAATAGGGCCTGCCAGGGCCAAGGGGGTAAGGTCGCCACTCAGACAGACTAGGAAAATGGGGCCACCCAAATCCAAGACAGCAAAGTTGCTGTCCCAGTGGGCCTGGAATGTGGAGCTAAAGCCCAGGGCCAAGAGGCCTCCACCCAGAATCCAGAGAGTGTGGTCAGTATCCAGAGTTTGGAGGGCAAGGCCATTGCCTAAATGATCTCAGAGAACAGAGGATTATTTTCTAGCCTTGAGAGCTAATGTAATGTGTTCTGCTGACTTGCTTGGTACCTGTTATCCCTTCTTTCCCTCCAATTTCTCCCATTTGTAATGGAAATGTCTAGCTTGTGCCTGTTCTACCCTTGTTCTTCGGAAGCAGATAACTTGTATTCTAGATATCACAGATGAAGAGGAATTTTTGGAATTTGGAAATTGGAGTTCATTTAAGACTTTTGGGATGATATGATGGGGTGAATATGTTTTACATGTAGCAAGGACAGGAATTTTGGGGTGCCAAGAATGTTATGGATTGAATTGTGTCCCCCCCAAATGTATGTCAACTGGCTAGGCCACGATTCCCAGTATTGTGTGGTTGTCCACCATTTCATGATCTGATATGATTATCTTATGTGTTGTAAATCCTAAACTGAGACGTTCCAACAAACAGATGCAGCACAGGAAGTGCTCAGTCGTCTATGCCAAGAAATTTGGAAGACAGCTACCTGGCCAACCAACTGGAAGAGATCCATATTTATGCCTATGCCCAAGAAAGATGATCCAACTGAATGTGGAAATTATCTAACAATATCAATAATATCACAAGTAAGTAAAGTTTTGCTAAAGATCATTCAAAAGCAGCTGCAGCAGAATGTCGACAGGGAACTACCAGAAATTCAGGCCGGATTCAGAAGAGGACGTGGAACCACAGATATCATTGCTGATGTCAGATGGATCCTGGATAAAAGCAGAGAATACCAGGAAGATGTTTACCTGTGTTTTGTTTACTATGCAAAGGCATTCGAATGTGTGGATCATAACAAATTATGGATAACATTGCGAAGAATGGGAATTCCAGAACACTTAATTGTGCTCATGAGCAACCTGTACACAGATCAAGAGGCAGTTGTTTGGACAGAACAAGATGATACTGCATGGTTTAAAGTCAGGAATGGTGTGTGTCAGGGTTGCATCCTTTTGCCATATCTGTTCAATCTGTATGCTGAGCAAATAATCCGAGAAGCTGGACTATATGCAGAGGAAACGGGCATCAGGATTGAAGGAAGACTCATTAACAACCTGCAATATGCAGATGACACAACCTTGCTTGCTGAAAGTGAAGAGGACTTGAAGCACTTACTGGTGAAGATCAAAGACCCCAGCCTTCAGTATAGATTACACCTCAACATAAAGAAAACAAAAATCCTTACAACTGGACCAATAAGCAACATCATGGTAAACAGAAAATGTTGAAGTTGTCAAGGATTTCATTTTACTTGGTTCCACAATCAACACCCATGGAAGCAGCAGTCAGGAAATCAAAAGACGCATTGCACTGGGCAAATTTGCTGCAAAAGACCTCTTTAAAGTGTTGAAAAGCAAAGATGTCATCTTGAAGGCTAAGGTACACCTGACCCAAGCCATGGTATTTTCTTTGTGTGTGTTATTACATTTTTTTTTTTTATTGTTTGCTTTAAGTGAAAGTTTACGATTCAAGTTAGTCTCCCATACAAAAAATTATACATACATTGTTTTGTTATCCTAATTGCTCTCCCTATACTGTGACAGAACACTCTTCCTTTTCACCCTGGATTTCCCGTGCCCATTCAACCAGCTTCTGCCCCTCTCTGCCTTCTCATCTTGCCTCCAGATGAGAGCTGCTCATTTAATCTCATGTATCTACTTGAACTAAGAAACACACTCTTCACCAGTATCATTTTATGTCCCATAGTCCAGTCTAATCTTTTTTTAAGAGCTGGCCTTGGGAATGGTTTTAGTTTTGGGCTAACAAAGAGCCTAGGGGCCATGTCTTCCAGGGTCCCTCCAGTCTCAATCGAACCATTAAGTCTGGTCTTTTTACAAGAATTTGAGTTTGAGTTCTGCACCCCACTTTTCTCCTGCTCCGTGGGGGACTTTCTGTTGTGTTCCCTGTTAGGGTGGTCATTGTGGTAGCCAGGCACCATCTAGATCTTCTGGTCTCAGGCTGATGAAATCTCTGGTTTAGGTGGCCCTTTCTGTCTCTTGGGCTAATACTTTCCTTGTGTCCATAGCGTTCATCATTCTCCTTTACTCCAGGTAGGCTGGGACAAATTGATGCATCTTACATGGCCACTGGCTAGCTTTTAAGAACCAGACACCACTCACCAAAGTGGGATGCAGAACATTTTCTTAAAAAACTCCGTTATACCAATAGACCTAGATGTCCCCTGAAAGCATGGTCCCCAGACCCCCACCCCTTCTACTCTGTCCTTCGAAGTGATTGGTTGTATTCAGGAAACTTCTTAGCTTTGGTTTAGTCCAGTTGTGCTGACTTCCCCTGTAGTGTGTGCTGTCCTTCCCTTCACCTAAGATAAATCTTATCTACTATATAGTTAGTGAATAACCCTCTCCCTCCCTCACCACCCACGTAACCATCAAAGAATGTTGTCTTCTGGGTTTAAACCTTTTCTTGGGTGCTTATAATAGTGGTCTTATACAATATTTGTGATTTCGTGACTAAGTTCACTCAGAAAAATGTTATCTAGATTCCTCTATGTTATAAGATGTTTCACGAATTCATAATTGTACTTTATTGTTGCATAGTGTTCCACTGTGTGAATATACCATAATTTGTTCATCCATTCGTTTGTTGTTTCCATCTTTTTGCTATCGTGAACAGTGTTGCAATGAACATGGGTGTGCATATATCTATTCATGTGATGGCTCTTATTTCTCTAGGATATATTCCAAGGAGTGGGACTGCTGGATCATATGGTACTTCTATTTCTAGCTCTTTAAGGAAGTGACAAATCGATTTCCGAAGTGGTTGTACCATTTTATATTCCCACCAACAGTGTATATGTGTTCCAGTCTCTCCACAACCTCTCCAACATTTATTATTTTGTGTTTTTTCGATTAATGCTAGCCTTGCTGGGGTGAGATGGTATCTCACTGTAGTTTTGATTTGCATTTCTCTAATGGCTAATGACAGTGAGCATTTCCTCATGTGTCTGTTAGCTACCTGAATGTCTTCTTTGGTGAAGTGTCAGTTCATATCCTTTGTCCATTTTTTATTGGGTTGTTTATCTTGTTGTTGAGGT
>NW_004443947.1:3637925-3639111 GCF_000243295.1 Trichechus manatus latirostris | reverse complement strand
GTCTCTGGTTAGATTTACTCCTAAGTATTTTATCTTCTTGGGGGCTATTGTAAATGGTATTGATTTGGTGATTTCATCTTGGAGGTTCTCTTTGTTGGTGTAGAGGAATCCAACTGATTTTTGTATGTTTATCTTGTATCCTGATACATTGATGAAATCTTCTTTTAGTGCCAGTAGTTTTCTTGTGGAATCTTTGGGGTTTTCTGTGTATAAGATCAGATCATCTGCGAATAGAGATATTTTGACTTCTTCTCCACCAATTTGGATGCCTTTTTTTTTTCTTTTTCTAGCCTAACCGCTCTGGCTAGGACCTCCAGCACAATGCTGAGTAAGTGTGGTGATAAAGGGCATGCTTGTCCGGTTCCCGTTCTCAATGGGAATGCTTTCCAACTCTCTCCATTAGGATGATGTCGGTTGTTAGCTTTGTATAAATGCCCTTCATTATGGTGAGGAATTTCCCTTCTATTCGTATTTTGCTGAGAGTTTTTATCATGAATGGGTGTTGGACCTTTTCAAATGGGTTTTCTGCACCAATTGATAAGATCATGTGGTTCTTGTCTTTTGTTTTATTTATGCGATGATTTATATTGATTGTTTTTCTAATGTCGAACCATCCCTGCATACCTAGTATAAATCCCACTTGATCATGGCGAATTATTTTTTTGATATGTTGTTGAATTCTATTGGCTAGAATTTTGTGGAGGATTTTTGCGTCAATGTTCATGAGGAATATTGGTACGTAATTTTCTTCTTTTGTGGTATCTTTACCTGGTTTTGGTATCAGGGTTATGCTGGCTTCATAGAATGAGTTTGGGAGTATTCCATCATTTCCTATGCTCTGAATTACCTTTAGTAGTAGTGGTGTTAACTCTTCTCTGAAAGTTTGGTAGAATTCTCCAGCGAAACTGTCCAGGCCATGGCTGTTTTTGTTGTGGGAGTTTTTTAATTACCTCTTCAATCTCTTCTTTTGTTATAGGTTTATTTAGTTGTTCTACCTCTGATTGTGTTAGTTTAGGTAGGTAGTGAGTTTCTAGAAATTTGTTCATTTTCTATAGGTTTTCAAATTTGTTAGAGTACAGTTTTTCATAGTATTGTTATGATTCTTTTAATTTCAGTTGGGTCTGTTGTGATATCACCCATCTCATTTCTTATATGGGTTATTTGCTTCCTCTCCTGTTTTTCTTTT
>NW_004443947.1:3634596-3635898 GCF_000243295.1 Trichechus manatus latirostris | reverse complement strand
ATGATATCAGGGAAGTTTTCTGTCAACAAATCTTCAACAATTTTCTCTTATCCCCTATGTTATGGTACCTTCAGTTGTAGGTTATTTCTCTTGATAGAGTCCCACATATCTCTTAGGGTTTCTTCATTTTTCAAAATTCTTTTATCTGATTTTTCCTCAAATAAGTTGGTGTCAAGTGCTTTATCTTCAAGGTCACTAATTCTGACTTCTACTGTCACAATTCTCCTCCTAGGACTTTCTATTGAGTTGTCTAATTCTGAAATTTTATTGTTTATCTTCTGGATTTCCGATTGCTGTCTGTCTATGGTTTCTTGCCGCCTATTAAATTTGTCATTATGCTCTTGAATAACCTTTTTAGTTCTGTTACTGCTTTGTCTATATGTTCTTTGGCTTCCTCTACATTTTGTAGGATTTCCTTCCTAATTTGTTGAAGAGTTCTGTATATTAATCTTTTGTATTCTGCCTCTAGTAACTCCAAGAAATTCTATTCCTCCAGAAAATTTATTGATTCTTTATTTTGGGAGCTTACTGAAGCCATCATGGTCTGCCTCTTTTTGTGATTTGATATTGATTGTTGTCTCTGAGCCATCAATAAGCTATTATAATTTATTTATTTTATATTTGCTTACTGTGCTCTAGCTTCTTGTTTTGTTTTGTTTTGATATTCCCAAATAAGCTGCTCATGTGGGCTAGTTTGATTATTGGTGACTTTGAAGGTCTAATGTCTTGTCAACAGGTAGTTAGAGCTGTTACTATGTATATGAGACCAGTAATCCATTAACTTTTCTTGTATGGATTTGGCTCAGGTGTCCAGGTAGTCAGTCACCAAGTGTGTGGTGCAGGCTCTCACCTACAGTCCTAGGCAGGCATGGGTGATTGGTGTAAGCACAGGTATCTGGCTGCAGTAGGGGGTCATGTGCTGAGCAAGGCAGGGGCTGACGACTGCCCCTGGGTGTCTGAAAGCAAAATGTGTCTCTGTTCCTTAGAGTGAGTAGGTAGGTGGGTTTTTGCAGCTGGACTATGAGCACTCAGTGCTGTTGGCTGTAAGGACTGGGGGGCACCACTTATTCTTGGATGCCTGTTGCAGGTGGCTAGGTGGCGTGGGTGGAGCCACCAGTCCTCAAGCCCTTAATGTGGGCAGGTGAGGAAAACTGCTTAATGGGCAGAGCAGTGTCAAATGTCACAAACCTGCTATTTCACAGCTGAAACAGTTGAAGTTAGACTTCAGGTATATACCCTGTTGTACCATGGTGGTAGGACTTACACTGTTGAAATGGGCCCACACAAGTCTGTGCAGGGGTG
>NW_004443947.1:3612612-3624949 GCF_000243295.1 Trichechus manatus latirostris | reverse complement strand
AAAAAAAAAAAAAAAAAAGAATGAACAAATCTGTTTTGGAAGAAGTACAACCAGAATGCTCTTTAGAGGCAAGGATGGCACGATTACATCTTACATACTTTGGATATGTTTTCAGGAGGGATCAGTCCCTGGAGAGGACATCATTCTTGGTAAAGTACAGGGTCAGCAAGAAAGAGAAAGACCCTCAATGAGATGAATTGACACAGTGGGTTCAACAATGGGCTCAAGCATAACAATGATTGTGGGCATGGCGCAGGACCAGGCAGTGTTTCATTCTGTGGTGCATAGGGTCACTATGAGTTGGAACTGACTTGACAACACTTAACAACAACAACATGATGTTAATGAAGCAAGATTAGAGGCAGTTATGTTAATGAGGTAGGACTTAATCTTCAGGATTAGGTTGTATCTTGAGTCATTGTCTTTTGAGATATAAAAGGAAGAATTAAGCAGAGAGAAGGACCTCATACCACCAAGCAAGAAGAGTTGGGAAAGGAGTGCATCTTTTGGACTTGAGATCCCTGTGCTAAGAAGCTCCTAGACCCAGGAGAAGATTGATAACAAGAACTTTCCCTCAGAGCCAACAGAGAGAAAGCCTTCTCCTGGAGCTGGTTTCCTGAATTCGGACTTCTAGCCTACTAAACTGTGAGAGAATAACCTTCTGTTTGTTAAAGCCATCAACTTGTGGTATTTCTGTTATAGCAGCACTAGATAACTATGACAATACCTTTCTGAGCCTCAGTTTCCTCAAAAGGAAATAATGAATTTTTCTGAAAGGTTTTGTGGAAATTATAGGAGATTGCATGTATGAAGTGATTGCCCAGTTCAGGGTCTGGCACAAATCAAGTGCTCAGAAAGTGTATGTTGAATAAATGAACAAATATTAATAACTGAAGGTTGTTGTTGTCTGCCATTGAGTCAATTCCGACTCATAGAGACCATATATGACAGAGTAAAATTGCCCTGTAGGGTTTCCTAGGCTGTAATCTTTATGGGAGAAGATTGCCAGGTCTTTTTTCCTGCAGAGCGACTGGTGGGTTTGAACTGTCAACATTTCAGTTAGCAGCTGAGCACTTAACCGTTCTTGACTAAGGCTCTTTAATAACTGCATAATATGCTTTAAGATGAATCCAAGGAAGCTTACTTATTCTGCACCTTGATGTCTTTAAAGTAGAAGCATCTTAACCCTCTCATTAGTAAATAATTGATGGTTGACAGTGGAACAAATGTTAAGATCCTGCAAGTTTTTTTTTTTTCCTCTCAAGGGATCATCCTGAATATTTAAATGTCTTGAAGATAAAACATGAGCCCTTCAGCAGAGGGATCACAGTGTAAGGAAAAGCGTCTTCAAATAGGAGGCATTGCCTCCTTGGAGTCCCCTCCTGCTGCCAATCACTTCCCTGCCTTGACACCAACGTCTTCAGAAACCATAAAACTGCAGGCAGTCAGGATTCACCTTATCTGATGGGCAGGGACTTAGACAGACCCAGCTGCAGCACCTTCCATGCATTCTTCGCTGAACTCATCCCTCTCAGCACTAAGGACAGCTCCCAGGCGCACCTAACCTGTGGTATGAAAACTGTGACCAGCTCCCAAGTGCTTTTTTTTTCCTTCTTTAATTGTGGTGTGTGTGTGTGCACACACATATATATATATATATATATATATATATGCATGCATATATATGTATACATATATAGTCACCAAATATATATATGACAATGATGGTTCAGTGGTAGAATTCTCACCTTCCACGTGGGAGACCCATGTTTGATTTCCAGCCAATGCACCTCATGCCTCATACACAATAGCCACTGTCCATCAGTGGAGGCTTGCATGTTGCTATGATGCTGAACAGGTTTCAGTGGAGCTTCCGGACTAAGATGGACTAGTAAGAAAGGCCTGATGATCTACTTACGAAAATCAGTCAATGAAAACCCTATGGATCACAATGGTCTGATCTGCAACAGATCGTGGGGATAGTGCAGGATTGGGTAGCATTTCCTATCATTGTTCATGGGGTTACCATGAGTTGGGTGCTGACTTGACAGCAGCTAACAACTGTAGGTAAATACAGATACAGATGTAGATGTAGATACAGACATAGATGTAGATATAGATGATATAGATGTGGATGATATATAGTTGATATAGATCTAGATTATATAGATATAGATGATATAGATATAGATAATATATAGACATAGACATAGATATGGGCATATAGATTTAACACTAAACATTTGCCATTTCAACATTTTTACATGTGCAATTCAGTGACAGTAATTACACTAATCACTTTGTGCAACTATTATCATTATCCATTTCCAAATTTGTCCATCAAATGCACTTGAGGGATAATTGGTCATGAAAATCAAATTGAGGCAGCTGGAGCTAACCTCTGCAGTTCTCTGCTAACTTCAATAACAGGGTCTTCTGAGTGAAACTGCTAATAACTGTAAGCCATTTCTCTACGGTTTCTCCTTGGAAACACCATGGAATCTTGAATCCCAGCCATACTGAGCAGTTCATTTAAAACATTTTTCAAGAGAAGTTATATTCCAGGCAATGTTCTAGAGGGGAATAAAGATTGAAAAAGAAAGCATCTGAATATATGAATACATATTTTATAATTTAAATGAAAAAAAAAAAAAAAGTCCTGAGACAGTATAACAGAGTTAGAGAAGCAATTTACGATTGGCTGCCCAGGGAAAGCTCTGAGTAGGTTACATTTAACCTGGATCAAGGGGAGCTGGCCATGCAAAGAGCAAGGGAGCATATCTACTGAAGGGAAGCACTGTGTGCAAAGGCCTAGGGACAGGAAGAAACTGGGCCCTGGGGAAAAGCATTTCCATAAAAGGTCACAGAAAGCACAAAAGCTCTGAAACAAGAATAAGGTTGACTTGTTTGAGGAACAGAAAAAAACATCAACGTGGCCTCAGGGTTTTCAGTAAGATAGAGGGTAAGGGCCAGAACAAGTAAGGCCTTGAAGGTCATGGTAAAGAGTTGGGATTTTATTCAACAAATGAAGAGAAGTGGTTGAAATGACCTAACCAGGGAAGTGACATGATGAAATTTATGCTTTAAAAAGACCATTTTTGCTGTTGTTTGGCAAATGTATTGAAAGGAAATAAAAAAAGTTAAAAAGACAAGTAGAATTGTCTGGCTGAGAGATGAGGCTGACCTAGTAGGGAGAAGGGGTCGAGATGAAGAAAGATGGATGGATTCCTGAAATATTTTGGAGACTGAACAAACAGATCTTGTTGATATATTGGATGTGAGGGTAAGAAAAAATGAAGAAATTAAAGATGAATTTGAGGTTTCTTGTTTGAGTGACTGAGTGAATGGAAATGTCTTCAACTGACTTGGGCAAAATTGATGCAAGGGGAACATACTGATGAGGGACCATGAGTTGTGTTTTGAGCATGTTAAGTTTGAGAGAACTGAGAAGCATCCAAGCAAAAGTGTTAAGTAGCCAGGTATGTACACCTTGTGCTCTGAATAGTTTAGGTTGGAGATTTATTCAAGCATCATTCATATATAAATGCTATCTAGGGTAATGGTTCTCATAGGGAGTGACTTTGTCTCCCACATGACATTTTCCAATTTCTGGAGACATTTTAGAGGGAGGAGTGCTACTGTCATTTAGTGAGTAGAGACAGAGATGTTGTTAAACCTCCTCCAACACACAGGACAGCCCCCACCACAAATAGTTATCCAGAGAAGAATGTCCATAGTGCTGAGGTTGAGAAATCCTGATTTAGACCCATGGAGATGGATTGTATCTCCAAGGATGGAAGTGTTAATAGACAAGAGTAGATAACACAGGACTACTCAAGATTCCCCTAGAGGCCATTTCTGCCCTTTTGTGCCTATTAGAACCTGTGCCTCTCCATCTCCTATTCACCATCTGATATTAAAGAAAACACCCACTCTTAAGAGTCAGATGAACCTGAGCTTAAATCTCAGCTCTACCGCTAATGGTGTGAGCTTGAGCAAGTAACCTGACCTCTCTAAGTCTCAGAGAATATTACTGTCAACCCGAGTTTGGGCAAGGGAAATGAGATGATATTTCTAAAGCATCTAGCATATAGTCTGGCACAAGTAGATGCTTGACTGGTGATGACTACTCTTATGTAAGGCCTAGCTTTACTTTTGTGTTTTTCTGAGGCCTCTATGACTCCCAAGGAGCCCTGGGGTTCAGTGATTAAGCACTTGGTTAGAATTACAGCTGTGAAAACTGCTGTCCTACAGGGTAGCTATGAGTAGGAATCGACTTGATGGCAACAGGTTTGGTTTTTGGTTCTATGACCCTCAAGCCACTCTCTCAACCCAGATTCCATCTCTGAGCTCTTCAGTGCCCTGTTGAGGCCTTTCTTATGGCACTTTGCACACTGAAAGCGTCTGTCTGTTTATGTGTGCTCACCCCTGTGAGGTAGTGAGCATGAAGCAGATTCAGCTCGCATTGGCTGTTGTTGGTAGCTGCCACTGAGTTGACCCCTGACTTATGGTAACCCCATGCACAACTAAACAAAAAGCTGTCTAATCCTGCATCATCCCTATGATCAGTTGTGCATTAGACTGTTGTGATCCATATGATTTTCACTGGCTAATTTTCAGAAGTAGATTACCATGCCCATCTTCCTAACCCGTCTTAGTCTGGAAGCTCTGCTGAAACCTGTCAGCATCATAGCAACACACAAGCCTCAACTGGCAGATGGAGGGTGACTGCACATGAGATGTTGGCCAGGAATAGAACTAGGTCTCCTGCATGGAAGGTGAGGATTCTACTACTAAACCACCACGGCTCCCTGCTCACATTTACTGAGCCCCTATAATTTGCCCAGACACCCAGTCAGACCCTTGACATCAACTCACCCCTCAAGCCCTCACATCAGTCCTGGAAAGCACGGTTCAAAGATCCCAAGTTACAACAGCAGTCAACAGGGCTCGATTTAGATAATACACAAAACAACCCCAAACATCTCCCTTCTTCATGAAGCTAAATCAGGGTACCATACTCAACTTCATATAGACTTAAAGATTGCTTGGCACCAGCCCTGGAAACCCAAACAACAGTACAATCTCCCACCCCAGTCAACTACTTTTTGCCGACCCAGGGTTTTGTGGGGTGAGGGTTGGCCAGCTCTGGGTCTCCTGCTCTGTCCTCCCACCATGCCCAGCCTCAGGCAAGCTCCCTTCAAAAACCAGGTGCTATACTCACAGGCCTTTCCATGTCTCGGCTCTTTTCGCTGAGACAGGTTCAGCCAAAGGCTGGGACCGTGGCCTCTGGCTCAGCAGGCCTTAGTGATGCCATCCAAGCTGAGCACAGAGGAGCTGAGCCCCTGATGCTGCAAAAACCTCTTCCCAGGGGGCTGAGGGCAAGAGACAGGGGCTTTCCAGAGCACTGACGGCTCAACAAGAAAGAGAGAGGCCCAGAGAGTTCATCAGGTGGGCCCCTAATGAAAGATCTAAGAAAGATCTTAAAGGAGTCATTCCAGGACTCTGAATTTGGAAAAGAACTTGTGGTAGCCTTTTTGAAGAGAAAATAAATAACCCTTATTCTCGAGCTTCTCTAAGAGTTGTTTTCCACTTTAAACGCACGGAAGTAGTAGTCACTTTCTTGCAGAGTAGCTAACACAGAAAAGTTAACACATACAAGAAGCATTTTATATCATGTCCAGTACATAAAAAACGGAGTTGGTAAAAAGCCATTTTATTTTAATTTCACTTTATTAAACAATATTCATTGAAGAAAATTTAGATGATGCAGATAATTTTTTTAAAAAAAGCCAACATAAGCCCACCACACTAAGATAATCATAATTAACCTATTCAAGAGGATCTATCAAACTTTTGTCCTATGCATGAGTATGTGTGTACCTGTGTTGTGCATGGCACATTGGTTAAGCATTTGGCTGCTAACCAAAGGGTTGGCAGTTTGAATCCACCAGCCACTCCTTGGAAACGCTATGGGGCAGTTCTACTCTGTCCTATAGGGTGGCTATGAGTCAGAATTGACTCGAAAGCAAAGGGTTTGGTGTGTGTGTGTGTGTGTGTGTTGTGTGTAGGAGCCCTGGTAGTGCAGTGTTAAGCACTCGGTTGCTACACAAAAGCTTAGCTCTGTGGGAGAAAGATGTGGCAGTATGCTTCCACAAACATTAAAGCCTTGGAAACTCTGTGGGGCAGTTCTACTCTGTCTTACAGGGTTGCTATGAGTCTGAATCCACTCAACTGCAGTGGGCTGTGGTTTTTGGTTTGGTGTTGTGTGCGTCTGCATTTACAAAAACTAGATCACATCTGTTACCCACCAGCTTCACTCTGGGTTCAAACACTTGTGCATGAGCCTGACTTTGACCTGCACCCCTCTGTGAGTGGGCATTAAACAAAAACAGTTCAGTATCCTCAAGACAAAGACAAAACCTTCGCAAGTGAATGTACCTAAACTGCAAGGTGAATGCCACGTGAGCTGCAATTCTAATGACTCTTGGGAGCTTGCTTATACTGAGGCACTAAGTTCCTTTGGAAGCAGGTCATTTTGCAGTGCAAGGTCACCTCACCATGCGGTGCCCAGGGAGAGGTGGAAGGGCACTGATGTCCCCTGGGAGAGAGCTTCATGCATCAGCATCAGAGCAGTCAGAGAAGCTCAACATTAAGTACTTACTAGGTGGGGGAACCCTAGTGGCACAATGGTTAAGAGCTCACTTGCTAACCAAAAGGTTGGCAGTTTGAATCCACCAGCTGCTCCTTGGAAACCTATGGGGCAGTGCTTCTCTTTCCCATGGGTTTGCTATGAGTCAGAATCAACTCAGCAGCAATGGGTTTGGTTTGGTTTTTGGTATTAGGTGGGAGGCACTTTCCTTAGTGCTTTATGTGACATTAGCTTATTTAATCTTTCCAGCTTTATGAGGCTGGTAATATTAGTGCTACATTTTACAGATGGGAAAACTGAGACGAAGAGCATACAAGGAGCCCTAATGCCTGCTTCCTCCAGGAACTGACCAAAGGAACTTCAGCAACTCATTTAACCTTTCTGAGCCTCCATTTGCTTCTCTTGCAAAGGGAGGTGGTAACACCAACTGAGAAGAGCTGGTTTGATGGCTGAAAGACATAATGTATAAAAGCTCCCAGCACAGAAAAAGAAAAAAAAAAAAAACCATTGCTATCGAGTCCATTTTGACTCTTAGTGACCCTACAGGACAGAGTAGAACTGTTCCATAGGATTTCTAAAGAGTAGCTGGTAGTCTTGAACTGCTGACCTTTCTGGATAGCAGCCTTAGCACGCTGTAGCTCTTAACCACTGCACCACCAGGGCCCCCAGAACAGAAGAGGAGCTCAAAATGTATTTGCTTATTTCATTTGTCTTTTTCAAAAAGCCCTTGGAGAAGTCTTAACTTTCTCCCCCCACCCTGGCTTCCAGGACTACAAATGCAATTTGATTAATTTAATCAAGCCTGTCATTATTTTGTTACCTGGCCACAAGTGAGTATCTCTGTCTCTTGCAGCCTCATTAGGAGGTAAGTGGTGCCCATGTGGGGGCCATGCCAAGAGCTGCCAAATACAACAGGCCACATTCCCCATGGCTCTGGGACAGACTATTTCCTGTTTAACTTCTGCATGTCCAAGGAGGCTGTCCAGTACTGGATAAGCAGAAAAATCACAGAGTTCTAGAAAATCAGAGATTGGAAGCAATTGAGGGCTCATTCATGTCAACTATTCATTTCACAAATGGGGAAACTGAGGCCCAGAGACAGGAAGGACCTTATCCTATTACTTTAACACTGAGAATTTGGGGATGTTATTTATTGAATAAGTGTTTTCCCCCTTATTCCTTGATTCATACTTTGTACATTCTAACTTCAAATTACTAATGGTTGTTTGCGTCTATTACTTCTCATTTTGAGTTGTGTCACATCAGCAAATGAAGGTCCTGAAAGCTTTACTCCATCCACATCATTAAGTTTGACTCTACTTTGAAGAGGCAGTTCTTCCCTAGTTATATTTTGAGTGCCTTCCAACCTGAGTGGCTCATCTTCCAGCACTGTACTGAACAATATTCTACTGTTATCCATAAGGTTTTCACTGGATCATTTTTTTTCTTAAAAGTAGATCACCAGGCCTTTCTTCCTAGTCTGTTTTGGTCTGAAAGCTCCGCTGAAACCTGTCCAGCATGGGTGGCTCTGCTGGTATTTGAAATACCAGTGGCACATCTTCCATCATCACAGCAACCCACAAGCCACCACAGTATGACAACCTGGGAAATTCTGCTTCAAAAGTGCTCTTTAATATCATAAAAAGCAAAGATTTCACTTTGATGACTAAGGTGCAC
The DNA here is from genome assembly GCF_000243295.1 of Trichechus manatus latirostris. Classification (NCBI taxonomy): domain Eukaryota; kingdom Metazoa; phylum Chordata; class Mammalia; order Sirenia; family Trichechidae; genus Trichechus; species Trichechus manatus. Next base: position 3,616,620 of record NW_004443947.1, on the reverse strand, counting down.
CTGACCCAAGTCATGATATTTTCAATCACCTCATTTACACATGAAAGCTGGACAATGAAAATGAAGATCTAAAGAAAAAAATGACTTATTTGAAATATGGTATTGGTAAAGAATATTGAATATACCAAGGACTGCTAGGAAAAAAAAAAAAAACTGTCTTGTAGGAAGTATAGCCAGAATGCTCCTCAGCAGTGAGGATGGCGAGTCTTTGTCTCGCTTACTTTGGACACATTATCAGGAGGGACCAACTCCTGGAGGACATTATGCTTAGAAAAGCAGAGGGTCAGCCAAAAAGAGGAAGATCCTCAGTGAGGTGGATTGAAGCAGTGGCTGCCAAAAATAGGCTCAAACATACCAACTATTTGAGGACAGTGTAGGATCAGGCAACGTTTCATTCTGTTATATATGGAGTTGCTATAAGTTGCAGCTGACTCAACAGCACCTAACAACATATTCCCCTTATAGGTTCCCAGAAGTTCTGGACTAATAATCAGACCAAGGAGCAGTGGAATATCCATAGCTTTGTGGATATTCACCTTTCTCAGCTCCAAGCTGGAGAGGACCCCAGAGCTCATATGGTGGGATTCTTGCTTTCCTCCATGCTCTGCACCATCACGGAATAGTGAGACAGGAGTGGGGACTATGAAGGGTCAATGGAAACCCAATATGCAGTCCCATCCTCTGCAAGTGAAGGGCCCTGTTATCATTATTTGTACTTCTCCATCAGATGAATGTTCTGAGTGTATGAAGCTCTGATCATGTGGAAGGTCTGCCAGACTGGAAATACCCATGCAGAGGCTTTTGCTCTACTTGGATCAACAATCAACGTCCATGGAAGCAGCAGACAAAAAATCAAACAACACATTTCATTGGGCAAATCTGCTGCAAAAGATCTCTTGAAAGTGTCAAAAAGCAAAGATGTCACTTTGATGACTAAGGGGCACCTGACCCTAGTCATGGCCTTTTCAATCACCTTATATGCATACAAAAGCTGGATAATGCAAAAGGAAGATCAAAGGAGAATTGGTGTGCCCAAATTACGGTGTTGGTGAATAATACTGAATATACCATGGACTTCCAGAAGAGTGAGCAAATCAGTCTTAGAAGAATTACAACCAGAATGCTCCTTCAAAACAAAGATTTGGGCTGGCTTACTTTGAACACATCATCAGGTAAGACTAATTGCTAGAAAAGGACATCATGGTTGGTAAAGTAGAGGATCAGTGAAAACAAGGGAAACCCTCGATGACATGAATTGACACAATAGCCAAAGCAATGGACTCAGACATACCAACAATCATGAAGATGGCACAGAACCAGGCAACATTTCATTCTGTTATCCATAAGGTTGCTATGAGTTGGAGCTGACTCGAAGGTACCTAACAACAACAACAACATGCAGGAGCACCCTGTCAGCTGAAGGTAGACACCATTCCTGCCTCCAGTTACCTAGGGAATAAGAAGTATCTCTAGAATGAGAATAGGGAAGGTCATTCTTGAATTGTCTGCAGAAGCTGAATCTATCCCTATGAATCATGATCAGGGAGGCATCAAAGAGTCAGGGGATCAGTCCGGTGGTTCCTCAAAAAGTTAAACGTAGAATTACTATATGACTCAGCAATTCCGCTTCTAGGTATATAGCCCCAAAGAATTAAAAACAGGTATGCAAACAAATACTTGTACATAAATATTCATAGCATCACTATTCACAATAGCTAAAAGGTGAAAACAACCCATATGTCCATCAAGGGTACCCCCATCCAATGGGTTACTCAGTTATAAAAAGGAATGAAGTATTGATCCATACTACATTGTGGATGAACCTCAAAAGCATTATACTAAGTGAAAAAATTCAGGCACAAAAGATCATGTTGTATGATTCCATTTATATGAAATGTCCAGAACAGGTAAATCGATAGAGGCAGAAATCATACTATTGGTTGCCAGGAGCTAGGGAGAGAAGGGAATGGGGAGTGACTCCTTAATGAGTACACAGTTTCCTTTGGAGGTGACAGAAAAGTTTTGGAACTAGATAGAAAATGATGGTTACAAAACATTGCGAATAAACTAAATATCACTGAAATGTAGTTTTAAACAGTTAATTCTATGTTATGTGACATTCACCTTAACAGAAGAAGGAGGAGGAAGAGGAATAAGAGGAGGAAGTGGTGGAGAGGGAAGTTGTCTTTAGGACAAAAGCTCCTGGTTGGCAGGAGTGAAGAGGTAGGGGAGGGGAAAATAGTAGCCAACATGGCCCAACCATGGGAATCACACAGGGACCTGGAAAGTAGGGCATCCAGGCAAGGTCCTGCATGCCCTAGGAGGTGATATTCAGTTATCTCAGGAAGTCCCTGGAAAGGACAGACCCTGGGCCTGGAAAGGAGGGTCAGAAATAAACGGTATGGGCAGGACCAAGGCAGAGTAGTCAGATGCTTCCTGCAGTCCCTCTTACAGCAAAGACCCCAAAAAACAAGTGGATCAATTGTATATGACTATCTAGGAGCCCTGAACATCAAAGGGAAAGTTGAGGAATCAGACTGAGTGGCAGGGGGAGGGAGAGATGGTTCAGAAGCAGCAAGGAGTTGCCAGACCTGACCCAGCAGGAATCTGAGCCCTTCAGGCCAGATCAGCTCCTGTGCATGGTAAGGCTAGCAGTGGCACTCCGGAGGTGTTTTCCACATTGGGAGAGGCCCAGTGGTAGAGAGTCTACTCGGCCATCCAGAACCAGTGAAAAGCGGCACTCAATCGGCTAAAGATATGTACTTGCATGTGGCCTACAGCAGGGATTTAAAAAAAAAAGAAAAAACCCATTTGGGAAAAACCTCTCTCCCATTTACCTCACCCCTCCCCACTCTGCACTGGGTCCTAGGCCAGCTTCAGGAATTGCTGAGTCCCTTGGGCCGGAAGTAGGACCCATCACGTGCCCTGAGCTATTCTCCAGGCCTTGAAGAGGGAACAAATTAACAAACAGGGAAAAAATAAGCTGCCAGCTCCCCTAAGCCAGTACCTCAGGGTTGGCACATATCATTTGCCTAGGTACAGACATAAGGGGTCCACAGACTCTGAATGCCTTTCACCGCTGCATAGACTTGTGTGGGCCCGTTTCAACAGTGTAAGTCCTCACCACCACAGTACAACAGGGTATATACCTGAAGTCTAAATTCAACTGTTTCAGCTGTGAAGTGGCAGGTTTGTGACATTTGACACTGCTTTACCCATTAAGCAGTTTCCTCACCTGCCCACATCAGGGGCTTGAGGACTGGTGGCTCCACCCATGCCACCTAGCCACCTGCAACAGGGGTCCAAGAATAAGTGGTGCCCCCAAGTCCTTATAGCCAACAGCATAGGTGTCTCATAGTCCGGCTGCAAAACTCACCTACCTACTCACTCTAGGGAACAGGGACAAGCTTTCCTTTCAGACACTCAGGAGCAGCCGTCAGCCTCTTGCCCTGCTCAGCACATGACCCCCTACTGCAGCCAGATACTTGTGCTTACACTAATCACCCTTGCCTGTCTAGCACTGTAGGTGAGAGCCTGCACCACACACTTGGTGACTGACTACCTGGACATCTGAGCTGAATCAATACAAGAAAATTTAACGGACTCCTGGGCTCACATACATAGTAACAGATCTAATTACCTGGTGACAAGATGTTAGAGCTTCAAAGGAATGAATAATCAAATTAGAGCATACAAGCAGCCTATTTGGGAATATCAAAACAAAACAAGAAGCTAGGACACAGTAAGCAAATATAAAATAAAAAAAATTATAAAAACTTATTGATGGCTCGGAGACAAGAGTCAATATCAAATCACATAAAGAGGCAGACCATGATGGCTTCAGCAAGCTCCCAAAATAAAGAATCAATAAATTTCCTGTAGAAAGAGAATTTCTTGGAATTACCAGAGGCAGAATACAAAAGACTAATATACAGAACTCTTCAACAAATTAGGAAGAAAATCTTACAAAATGCAGGGTAAGCCAAAGAACATACAGACAAAGCAGTA
>NW_004443947.1:3599738-3607857 GCF_000243295.1 Trichechus manatus latirostris | reverse complement strand
CACATTGCTTGCTCACTCACACACCCCAGCTCTGACTTGTCAGACGACTGTGGGCGTTGGCAAGTGCGCTGCAAACTACAGAACAGTACTTATGCTTCCTCCACTCAAAACCCAGCACTGACAACCCCTGGCATTTTGCTTTTTTTTTTTGCAAGCTCAACAGAAGCATTTTTGGTAATGAATTCTTGCCACCTGCGGAGGTCCTGAGAGGGAAGCAGATCAAGAAAAGGGCTGGCCACAGGACCAACCTGGTCCAGCTCACTGGCCCAAGTCCAGCCCAGTCAACCACATCCTGCGCTACAACCTCTAGAGATTTGCCATGTCTCAGAGATCACGCCTGGGGCTTAGACCACAGAATCCCAACGGCTTCCTGCTGGGAAAGTTGAAGCCTCTTTATTACAACAGCTGGGGAATCTAAGTCTTATTCCCCTGTCCCACAGAAGTGGTAATGTGATCAGAATGCAGACTTTTTGGCAGACAAGCCTGCTTGTAATCTCAGCTTCATTTTTAACCAGCTGTGTGGTCTTGGGAAAACTACTTCAACTCTCTTACCAGCCATTTCCTTAGCTGCAAAATGAGGATGACAATAATTACACCTAACAAAAAATGGTGTTCTGTAGGGATTAACTGAGTTGATGTTTGGCACATAGTGTTGTTGTTGTTACTTGCTATCGAGTCAACTGTGACTCATGGCGACCCCATGTACAAACAGAACAAAACATTGCCCGGTCCTGTGCCATCTTCACAATCATTGGTGTGCTCTAGTTTATTGTTATAGTCACTGTTTATTTTCAGTGTCTTCCAACCTAGAGGGCTCGTCTTCCAGCACTATACTGTACAATATTCTGTTGTGATTCATAGGATTTTCACTGGCTAATTTTTGGAAGAAGATCGCCAGGCCTTTCTTCCTATTCTGTTTTAGTCTGGAAGCCCCACTGAAACCTATCCACCATAGGTAACCCTGCTGGTATTTGAAATACCAGTGGTATAGCTTCCAGCATCATAGCAACATGCAAGCCACCACAGTACAACAAACTGACAGATGGGTGGTGGTTAGCACATAGCAGGACTCGTTAATTATTAAGTCACTTATTCCTTCCTGAGCCTTTTTTTCTTAAAAAATCTAACATTCCTTCCAAATCTGCTATCCAATTGCCTGCTAGGAAGCAAGAGCCCTACTGCACGGGGCTGTTGTAGAGATGAAGTGAAGCAATGAAGGCATGTGAAGTACCTACTACAGTGGCTCACATACACCAGGGATGCAAAAAGCACGTTAGCACCACTGAAGGAAGCATCATTAGCAGTTAAGTGTTTGTGCTATGAAGGGAATCAGTCTGATGAACCACTTAGATCTGGGTCACTTAACCTCTTTGTGCCTCTATTTCCTTATCACATGGACAATTAGAGTGCCTACCCTGTAGAGCTATCTAGAACGGTGCAGGCATACCATAAATGCTCAAAAAACTTTATCTATTCTGCTTATTCCTCAGTCTCCACCATCAACCCATTCTCACCTCTTTCCATCACTGTAGCTGCTGTCACCCTGGCTTCCAGGTGCCATCCCTTCCTTTCCACTAGCTGCTCCTGCACACTAGGGTCTTCCTGCTGTCTGCTGTTCTTGTCTGCATACAGATCTATCCTTACTTAGCTGCTGGGGTTGGCGGACATTCATGGCCTTCTATTTTCTTTTTCTTTAGCTATTTTTGATAATGCTGCAATGAGCTTCTTTGTGCACATAACTTTTCCTTTCCATTAAGTGATTTCCTTGGAAACTAAAATTATTAAGCCAAAGGAAGCAACATTGTTTTGACTCTTCATTGTTGTTACTGTTAGATCCCATTGAGTCAATTTTTGACTCATAGCCACCCCATGTGCAGAATAGAACTGCCCCATAGTGTTTTCTAGACTGTAATCTTTACAGGAGCAGATTACCAGGTCTTTCTCCCAAGGACTCAATGGGTGGGTTTGAACTGCCAACATTTCTGTTAGCCGCCGAATGTTTAAACATTGCACCACCAGGGCTCTTCATAAACCAAAAAAACCAAACCCATTGCCGGCGAGTCGATTCTGACTCATAGGGACTCTATAGGACAGAACTCCCCCATAGCTTTTCCAAGGAGTGCCTGGTGGATTCAAACTGCTGACCTTTTGGTTAGCAGCCATAGCTCTTAACCATTACGCCACCAGGCTCTTCATATATGCTGTCAAATTACCTTCCAAAATGTTCTGTGTCTCTTCACACCATTAGCCTCAGGACATGGGTGTATCAGTTTTACCATATCCTGACCAGCACTGGGATACAATCGCTACAGGAGACATCATATTTTGTGAAGTAGAGGGACAGCAAAGGCTTGGGAGACCCTTGGTGAGATGGATTGGCACAATAGTCATAATGATGGACTCAAACATGCTGGCAATTGTGAGGATGATGCAGGACTGGGCAATGTTTTGTTCTGTTGTACATAAGGTTGCCATGAGTCAGAGTTGGGTGGGCGGCTGCTATCTGTCTATCTGTCTATCTGATGAAGATCAAAGACTACAGCCTTCAGGATGGATTACTCCTCAACGTAAAGAAAACAAAAATCCTCACAACTGGAACAATAAGCAACATTATGATAAACAGAGAAAATATTAAAGTTGTCAAGGATTTCATTTTACTTGAATCCACAATCAACACCCACAGAAGCAGCAGTCAAAACAACAAACTACATATTGCATTGGACAAATCAGCTTCAAAAGACCTCTTTAAAGTGTTAAAGAGCAAAGATGTCACTTTGAAGACTAAGGGATGCCTGGCCCAAGCCATGGTATTTTCAATCACCGCATATGCATGTGAAAGCCAGACAACAATAAGGAAGACCAAAGAAGCATTGATGCCTTTGAATTACGGTGTTGGCGAAGAATATTGAATATACCGTGGACTGCTAGAAAGAACACATCTATCTTGGAAGAAGTACAGCCAGAATGCTCCTTAGAAGTGAGGGTGGCGAGACTTTGTCTCAAGTACTTTGGACATGTTATCAGGAGGGACCAGTCCCTGGAGAAGGACATCATGCTTGGTAAAGTAGAGGGTCAGTGAAAAGGAGGAAGACCCTCAATGAGATGGATTGACACATTGACTGCAATGATAGGCTCAAACATAACAATGATTGCAGGACTGGGCAGTGTTTCGTTCTGTTGTACCTAGGGTCGCTATAAGTCAGAACCAACTCGACTGCACCTAACAACAACATCTAAAGAGGGGTAGCCATGAGCCACAAAGAGGAAGGAGTTTCTGCAACTGACCAGTGGCAGGGACAGACATGAAACATGTGGGGAAAGGAAGAGAAATCCCGGAGTCCTGGGATTCCTAGTCCATCATGTACATAGACTGCAAGGTGGGCAAAGCTGTAAGTGGAGCAAAGGAAGCACTTGTCCAGTTCTTCCCTCTGCAGAAGCCCAAAGCCTGCTTTGATGATGAATGTCGAGGAAAATGAGTTCATTGTGGTTGTCTGAATGCTTTGAGGAAAGATAAGATTATTTCCCCATGGCATATATCATTTATTTTGCTAACTTTTGCTGAAAACCAAACATACATCAGGCCCTTTAGCACAGGGAATTTCATGCAATTCTAGAAGGCATGAATAGTGGCCCTTGTTCTAGGAATGGGGAAGTTGAGGCTCAGGAATACAATAAATTGCCAGGAAAGCATAGTTGTTATGGGTATGGAGTCTGGAGCAGTCAACTGAGTTCATAACCTGCTTCACTACTTGCCAGCTGGGTGACTATTAACAGGAAAGATTCACTTAACCTCAGTTTCCTCATCTGTAATATGGGGGTAATAGTAGCATCTCCTCATAGATTTGTTGGGAGGACTACGTGAGTTAATGTATCTAAATGGCTTAGAATAGTGCTGACATACAAGTTCTATATTAGTGTAAGCTACCATGACTAACAGAGTCCCTGGTTGGTACAAAACTGTTAACACACTTTGCTAGTAACCAAAAGGTTGGAGGTTCAAGTTCACTCAGAGGTGCATCAGAAGAAAGGGCTGGTAATCTACTTCCAAAAGATCAGCCACTGAAAACTTTTTGGAGCATAGTTCTACTCTGACACCATGTTGTCTCCATGAGTTGGAGTTGACTCAACGACACCTGTTACCATGATTAACCATGCAAGTACAACCCTGAGAGTTAGCTTTTTCTTGTTCCTGCTTTTCAGATTAGTAGGCTGGAGAGGTGAAGCATTTGCCTAAGGTCACCCAGCTGGCAAGTGTCAGTGCATCTGACCTCAAAGCCCGTGTGTCTTCCTCTTATGCCCCAGCGTCTGCATCGAGACATCAGAAAAGACCATTTGGGAGAGGCCATCTGGAGGTGGGCATAAGAGCATATGACTGTGGGGTTAGAATCTCACTCTGCCATTTCTCAGCTGGGTGATCTTGGGCACGCTAATTTCTCCTGCCACAGTGTCCTCATTTCTAGAAGAGGAATTACAATATGGCTTACCTGGAAGAGTTGCCTGAGGATTAAAACAGCTAAGACATGTGTACTACTTCAAGCAGCGTTGGCAAGGAAAAGTACTATTCTGGTGGTGGTGGTTGTTAGCTGCCATTGAGTAAATTCCCAACTCATGGTGACCCCATGCACAACAGAATGAAATGCTGCCCAGTCCTGCCCCATCCCCGTGATTGGACTATTACAATCTGGGCAGTTTCAGAAACTGACCGAATGCTGTGTGGCTGGTGAGCCTTCTCCAAAAGTGTGAAAAACTTGTATTCAACTAGGTTGTCTTCTTGGCATGTGGTGAGTGCTTGGTATTTTTCTTTTTCTTTATTGCATTGTTGTTGTTGTTAGGTGCAGTCAAGTCAGTTCCAACTCAGCACTGAACAACTCTCAGCTGTAACCTGTGAATAATAGATGCCATTTCCATTAAAATCAACAGCAACAGATTTATAAAGTTAGAACAGACTCACAAAGTCAACTCCACTCTTATGAATGTAGCTGAGCACATGTTAAGGCACCTCTGACCTTGCCCCCCTCTCACATCACTTCCGGTCCCCACCCCCACCCCGACCAGACTCAAGTGCTCCACCCTTCAAACTCATGTCACACTTTCCTACCTCTGAGCCTCTGCTCCTGCTATTCTCCCTACTAGGACTGCCTTTCCTCTTTTAACTCTAATACTTACTGCCCTCCAAGGCCCAACTCCAAGGGCACCTTCTCTTTCCATCCTTCCCTGACCTGGCCTCTATTCCTTCTCCTTCTCTTTACCTGGCAAACTCTGATCCACCAACTTTCAGCTCTATGCTCCAGAGGACTTCCCTGGAGCATCAGAGCTATATTAGGCTTCCGCCTTTAATCTTTCTAAAAGTACTGCATCATTTCCCTCTGTCACACTGGCCACAATCAGCAGTTATACACTGATATGTGTGCTCATTCCTCTAAGCCTGTCTTCTCCCTGAGACTGTAAACTCCAGGCACTGGGTGACCTGTGTTGACTACTGGGTCCCACACAGGACTTGGCACCTGCAGGGCTCAAAAAGTAAATTTTTCTCCTGTTTCATTGTTGTTGTTAGCTCCCATTGAGTCGATCCCCAACTCCTGGTGACCCCATGCACAACAGACAAAATACTACCCAGTACTGCACCATCCTCATGATTGGTTACAGATCAGAACGTTTGTGATTCACAGGGCTGTCATTGGCTGATGTTTGGAAGTAGATGGCCAGACTTTTCTTCCTAGTCTGTCTTAGTTTCTGGAAGCCCTGGTGAAATCTGCTTAGCGTCATAGCAACAGGCAAACCTCCACTGACAGACAGGTGATGGCTGCACATGAGGCTGGGAGTGGAACCCAGGTCTTCTGGGTCTTCCTCTGCATTGCAATCTTTCCTCCTGCTGACGTTCTGGGAAGATTTTAACGTGGTTTGAGCAGTAGCATGTACCCTGTGAAGGAGATTTTTTTTTTAATCTCCTTTAAAAAATTCTCAATTTCTGATAAAAACTCTCAATAAAATAGGAATAGAAAGGAAATTCTACAGCGTAATAAAATGCTTCTATATAAAGGGTAACGGCCAACATCATTCTCAACAGAGAGAGCCTGAAAGCATTTCCGCTGAGAATGGGAACAAGACAAGGCTGCCCTTTATCACCACTCCTATTTAACATTGTGCTGGAAGTCCTAGCTAGAGTAATAAGGCAAGAAAGAGAAATAAAGGGCATCCAAATTGGAAAGGAAGAAGTAAAACTGTCCTTATTTGCAGATGATATGACCCTATACATAGAGAACCTCGAAGATTTCACAAGAAAACTACTGAAACTCATAGAAAGATTCAGCAGAGTAGCAGGATACAGGATGAACAATCAAAATCAGTTAGATTCCTATACACCAACAAAGAGAACTTCAAAAGGGAAATCAGGAAAACAATACCATTTATAATAGCCCCTAAAAAGATAAAATACTTATGAATAAATCTAACCAGGTACATAAAAGACCTATACAACTATACAGCTTTTCACTTTTTATGATATTTGGAAAGTTTTCTGCCAGCAAATCTTCAACAATCTTCTCTGTGTTTGCCATTTTCTCCCCCTGTTCTGTTACTCTGATCATGTGCAAATTTTCACTCTTGATCATGTCCCACATAGTTTTTTGGCTTATTCTTTTCTCTGATTTTTCCTCAAACAAAATGACATCCATGGATTTGTCTTCAATCTCTCTGATTCTGTCTTCCATTGTTTCAAATTTGCCCCTAAAACCTTCTATCGAGTTGCCCATTTCTGAAATTTTGTTGGCAGCTCCTTGAAGTTGGCTTCTTGTATTCATTGTCTAGGATCGTTGCAGGCAGTGCTCCAAGATGGTGATACTGTGCCGTGTTAGTTGGCAGGGGACCTCCATTCCATCTCTCTCCTCATTCTGTTTTCCTTCAGTTTCTTCTTCCATTTGGTGTTTGATCTGGTTATTTATCCCTTCATTTGATGCTTACGGTTTCATGATTGACATTCATATATGTTTTACTTAGTTTTTTTAGGTCTTTGCTGCAGAGGGATGGCATGATGCATCTGTCTAGCGTGCCACGTATGTTCTGCTTCTCTCAGTCAACACTTTTGATAAGCACAGTTTGAGGTGTTAGGTGGTAAATGTGATGTAGGAGCCAGAGTATGGGCTTAGGGGTCAAGCAGACACAGGATCATATCTCAGCTCCTTCACCTGCCACCTGTATGACAAACGACTTCACCTCTGCACTTCAGTTTCTTCATCTGTAAAATGGAAATAATAGTTTTACCCACCTCACAAGATTCCTATGAAGGTTGCACATGGTAGGTATTCTCCTCCTAGTGGTCACTTCAGCTCCACGCCAGCCGGAGTGGAAAGTCCTGGCTACAGGTGTCCCATATGGAGCACCAAACCAAAAAAACCTATTGCTGTTGCATTGATTCTGACTCATTGTGACCTTAAAGGACAGAGTAGAACTGCCCCATAGGGTTTTCAAGGCTGTAAATCTTTACAGAAGCCACTTCCACATCTTTCTCCCATGAAGCAGCTGGTGAGTTCAAACCACCAAACTTTCAGTTAGCAGCCAAGAGTTTTAACCACTGTGCCACTAAGACACATGGAGCACAGGGTCTTGGTATTCTCAACTTTAAAGAGCCATTAAAACGGGCTGGACTGAGGTGTATCTCCCAGCCTGCCCTTCCACAGGCTGATGAAAGGCCACTTGGCTCAGAACAGAGACCAGCTTCAGTGCCCATGAAAAGCAGGACTTGGGGATAAGCCATCTGACAGTTGTGTCCTTGAAGCCGGGATAGGCTGCGTCACCTACATCCACCTTGAGAATCCTAAGGAGGCAGAAATATGTGATTTTCACCTGCCCAGCAACTGCCCGTCCTTTTTTTGGTAACAGTGTCTTGATTTTCCTTTGGGTAACCTCCATGTCCAACTCTCATGTCCTGTGGTTTTCATATAGTGATTGATTTAGTGATGGACACAGGAGCCAAGATGGTTCAGCTGGACTCCGTCTCACTTTTGTTAGACTTTTATTGGATTTAATGGAAATGAAAACCCTCTTTTCCACTGGGATTGTTAACTATAAAGATGATGCAAGACAGGAGTTTCTAGGAGCCATCTCGTGGGGAGAACCTAAG
>NW_004443947.1:3593351-3599638 GCF_000243295.1 Trichechus manatus latirostris | reverse complement strand
GTGAAAGTTTACACAGCAAATTATGTTACCATTTAACAATTTCTACACATATTGTGCAGTGACATTAGTTACATTTTTCACAATGGGTCAACATTCTTATTACTTCCATTCTGTTTTTTCTGTTTCCGTTAGTCTAGCTTCCCTGGCCCCTCCCCCGCCCCTTACCATCTCATCTTTGCTTTAGAGTAACTGTTGACTATTTTGTCTCACATAGTTTTTTTTTTTTTTTTTTTTTATTAACGTACTTTTTTTTTTTTTTTTTTTGAGAAGAACAGCATTCTGTTATTTAGCTGAAAGGTGACCTCCGGGAGTGGTTTCAGTTCCAAGTTTAAATGGTATCTCAGGGTGACAGTCTAAAAGGTTTCTCTAGTCCCTATCAGTCAAGTTAAGTCTGGTATTTTTTAAGAATTTGACTTTTGTTTTACATTTTTGTCCCATTATATCCAGAACCATCTATTGTGTCTCTGGTCAGAATGGTCAGTAGTGGTAGCCAGGCACCATCTAGTTCTGGTCTCAGGATAGATGAGGCCATGGTTTGTGTGGGCTATTAGTCCTGTGGACTAGTTTCTTCTCTGAGTCTTTGGTTTTCTTCTTTCTCTTTTGCTCCAGATGAGTAGAGACCAATAATTGTATCTTAGATGGCTGCTCACAAGCTTTTAAGACTCCAGCCACTATTCATCAAACTAGCATGTAAAACATAAACTTTATGAATTATGTTATGCCAGTTGCTGAGTTGTCCCACAAGACTATGGTCCTAAGCCTTTAAATCCAGTAAACCAGTCCCACAAGGTATTTGGTTATGTCTATGTTGCTTACTTTTAAAAAAAAAGTAAAAAAATAGATCTAACCTGGAGAACAGGGCCCAGTGCTTAATATATAGAGTGACCATATAATTTATCATTCGAACTGGGACTGTCCCTAGCAAACCAGACATGGTACCCCTATTAAAACACGGTACAAAGACAAGTAGAACCAGGAGGGATCAAAGAAACTCAGCCTCTGTGGGAATCTGACATATGAACTGATCATTATATGAAAGTATATTTATATGTATGTATGATCACTTGTTCAACCAACACTGTTGACACCTACTCTGTTCTAGATACTAGGGCTACAGACAGGAACAATCAAAGGGACAGACAAGGAGCTCACAGTCTTGCAGAGGAGGCAGATCGGTAAGTAGACTATTATCATATGTGCAGAATCACATGGGTAGAGAGAAGTTGGGATAGCTTGGGAACACAGAGGAAGGGAACCATGGATGGGTTGCTAAGTGCCCCAGAGTATTCCAACTGGAAGCCAGGCACACAACCACCCAGAATAAAGGTAGAGTACTCCAAGCCTCTCTTGCAGCTAACCGTGGCTTTGTGACTAATTCTGACCATTGGAAGATGAACTTAAATAATGTGTATAATTTTCAGGTTGTTGCCTTAATAAAAACTAGTTGCCATCAAGCCGATTTGGACTCATGGTGGCCCCATCTGTGTCAGAGTAGAATTGTGCTCCACAAGGTTTTCAATTGCTAATTTTTTGGAAGTAGGTTGCCAAGTCTTTCTACTGAGGCACCTCTGGGTGGACTCAAACCTTTAACCTTTTGGTTAGCAGCTGAGCACATCACCCAGAGACTCCAAACAGTTGCCATCAAGTAGATTCTGACTTATGATGACCCTTTATAAAAAAAGTCTACAGCCTTCCTTTTCTTTCTCTGTGTTCCCAATGGTTGGAATTGGATGATGGTGGGCCATCTTGGACCATGCCAACAGGGGCAGTAGTCTAGGGATAAGAAAGCAACAAAAAAGAAAGAAGACCTGGCCCCTGGCAATATCAAAAGGCAGACCTGCCTCCTTGAGTCAGACTTTTATTAGAGAAGGTAACACTATTAAGTTTGGAGCACTGGAATTTGGGGTCTCTTTTGCCTGCAGGAGAACTTACATGCTAACTAATGGAAACCAACCAGTTGCCATCAAGTAGACCCCAACTCATGGCAACCTCATGTGTGTCAGAGTAGAACTTTGCTCCATAGGGTTTTCATTGGCTGATTTTTCAGAAGTAGATCACCATGGCTTTCTTCCAAGACACCTCTGGGTGGACTCAAACCTCCAACATTTTGGTAAGCAGCTGAGTACATTAACTGTCTGCACCACCCAGGGTTTCCATGCTACCTAGTATGAGCATTTAACCTCCTGGGGTAGATCAGGGAAGTGTCTCAAAGGAGTTGACTCTTGAAAGGATGTAAAGATCAGTAGAAGGAGCATTCTAGACAGAAGAAACAGCACATGCAAAGGCACCTAGATATGAAGGAACAAAATACGTTGGATCTCCCAGTGTGGGAAGAAGGAGGGGTGCCCAGTGGAATTAGGGGTAGAGCCAGGAATAGACCATTTTTGCCAAACATCCTGAAATGTAACTAATAAAAGAAAACACGGACTGTCTGGCTCTCTACCAAACTTCCTGGAGAAAAGTAAAAAGGAAAGCCACATGTGCAGAAATGTGCCTTCCAAAGGTGTCTGCAGAAGAAGCTGGAAGCTGTGAGCAGAACCTGGGAGAAGCAGTCCTCCGAGGTAGGGATGCCCCAAGGCCTGGTCCAAGCCCGTTGCTGGTTCAGTGGCCAGAACCTCAGGGCAGAAACTGCACATTTGTCCCGCATCTTCCTGCTTGTTCACCATTTTAGCTGCAAATGTCTGACAACATGGCTCAGTCATGCGGGGCAGGCTGGTGTGCCTGAGTGTTATGGTTTGGAATGTACAGTGTTTAAACCCTGCACAGTCTAAGGTGACAAGATTCTTATAGGGAGCAGGCATATCCTGAGTTTGAACCTGGGTTTGTTCACTTTTCAGTAACTACACTGGGAAGAAGGGCAGAGGAACAGACTAGAGTCAGGCACATCTGGGCTCAGGCCCCTGTTACTTACAGTGTGACCTTGAGCATGCCCTCTACCTTTCTGAGCCCAGTTTCCTCATCTCTAAAATAGAAATAAGAACATCTATCTTCTAGGACTGTGGGGAATTCATTGAGATAAATGGTGTTCAATATAGTGGTTAAGAACTTGGCTGCTAAACAAAAGGTCGGCAGTTCGGATCCACCAGCATCTCCTTGGAAACCCTGTGGAGCAGTTCTGCTCTGTCGTATAGGGTCACTAGGAATCGACTCAATGGCAGTGGGTTTGGTTTTGGTTTGATTATTCTATTTATCTTAATATAAATTAGAAAAATGTGTAAATAGAAAACCAAACCCATGATTTTACAGATATTATTGCATAAGATAAAGTAGAGGGTCAGCAAAAAGAGGGAAGCCCTCAATGAGATAGACTGACACAATAAACAAAACAATGGACTCAAACCTGCCAAGGGTGGTGAAGACGGCGCAGGACTGGGCAACATTTCATTCTGTTGTACATGAGGTCTCCATGAGTCGGAGCCAACTTACCTGCAACTAACAACAATAACAACATTGCATAAGACAAGGCAAAGTAAAAATATGAGTTGATTCAAAGTCAAGGGGAAGAAAATTGTTTAGCATGAGGTAGTATGCATGGCCCCTGGAATTAGGCTAAAAGGAAAAACATTATGTGAAAGCCCAACGTTTGGGAAACAGTGGTGACGAGGAGCTTTACCTGGACATGTCACACCCTACAAACTGTAGTGACATGGCTGCCTTTCTGAACCTGCATTACTTCCTCTGGAAAAGGGCTAATGAGAGAGGCTTCATGTGCTGGTTTTGAGAATTAAGTGAGGTGATTTGTATGTCAAAGCCCTTTGGAAGCTGTATGAAGTGTTAAACAAATGTAAAGCAGGTAATAAGCATGGCATATGCCCGGTGCCTAGTAGGAAGGACCCTCCCCTCCCCAACCACTACCAGCTCCACTCCCATAAAACATACCCAAATTAGGAAACAGGCACCTCATCTTTACTCTCCCTAGAAGCATCATAAAAGGCTTTGTTTTCACATTTTATCTGTCAGTTCAGCTTCCTATTGCCTCAACATTAATCAACTCTGGTTAGCTGATAAGCCCAAGAGGATTGGTTCCTTATACTGTATTTTCTCGAGCAAGCTAATAAAATTCAGCTTGATTTACAGCCCATTGGCCTCTTGTGCAGACCTGGTGAGCTTGAAGCTAAAAGAATTTCCCCAGGACCCTAAAGAGACAGTCTAATTTCTAGTGTTCTGGGGAGAAATAACAAACATTTATTTCTTTTACACCAGCTGAACAGGATGGGTCTGCCCCCAAGACACAGGGCAGAATGAGGGGGCACATGTGAACAAACTGCTGGGGCCGTGGGGACTGGGGGAAAAAAGGGTCCAGAGCCTCCAGGGTGGTACAAACAGGCACTTGGCTATTAACTGAAAGGTTTGTGGTTTGAACCCACTTAGAAGCACATAAGAAGAAAAGTCTGGCAATCCGTTACCGAAAGTTTACAACTTGAAAACCCTATGGAGCCCAGTTCTACTCTGACTCATATGGGGTTGGCATGAGTCGGAACTCAACAGTAACTGGTTTGATTTTTATTTTCTCATCAGAGGTCAAAAGCTAGTGGTGGCCATGGGCCACATCTAGCCCACAATGGCCTTCAATGGGCCAACAGGCTGTTCTTAATGTATTTGAACCAATATTTTCAAAATTGGAGATTTTACTTAAAATCTCGATTTCTGATTTCTCTTGGAAAACTGGAGGCCTTCTTGCAAAGAGTGTACTTCTAAAGAGATTCCCCACCGTCTTTCAAAGCAGACAACTTTTTCTTTGAAAGGTGTTATACTCTAATTGGGAAGCTAGATCAGGGACTTGGGCGGTGTGCATTAATTATTCAAGTCCATCAGGGGTATCAGCCAGTTTCTAGACTGTCTATTTAGGTCTCAGCTTTTTCCTCCTCCAGATCTCATCTTCCCCTTTCTTCCCCTCCCCTCCTACTGAGGTGCTGGTGTGACACCCTGGAAAGCATTTCGAACTTGGAGTCAGACACATCTGCAAGTTGCTTCACTTCTGAGCCTCAGTTTCCTTTCCTCATCTATTGTTGTCGTTGTCAGCTGCTGTCGAGTTGATCCCCAACTCATGGCAACTCCATGCACAAGGGAACTAAACTCTGCCTGGTCCTTCGTCATCCCCGTGATCAGTTGTGGATTGTAGGAATAATGCTTCACTTCTGAGCCTCAGTTTTCTCGTCTGTAAAATGAGAATAAGAATACTTACTAGGTGGAATTGAGGATTATGCAAGGTTAGATAGGAGAAGGCACCTCGCTCAGAGCCACTATGCTCAGTCTTTTCTTCTTTTCCCTTCTCTCCCTTAAGAATCTGCTTTAACCTGAGAGCTTCCAAGTCCTCAAGGTTTCTGGGGCCACCATTTCCGTAGCTGTCAAGCAAGGTAGCCCAAGAGCCCATTGTATTGTTCCACAGGAAAGCCAGCCTCCTCCCAAACACTTGGAGGATTCCCTGGGCGTGACTGTGGCTTACTCTCACCTCCCAGCTCCTGCCTCTACCCTAGGCATATGGTCTTCACTTCTCCCAGGCATGAAGAAACCCAGCCCCTTCCTAACATCCTGGACGCAGCCCCAAGACAAGGCTGCTTGGTCCTTTGATATTTGCTAAAGACTTGAGGATATTACAGGCAAATTCCAAAGCAAAACAAGAGAATTTATATTTTAAATCATTTTATCAGTGCACATATACAAAACGGTATATGGTTTAAAATTTAGGCTTTTTCACATCCCAATTTCCTACCCCCAAAGGAACCACTGCTTTTAGATCCTTGTGTGTCTTTCCAGAGATCATGTATGTACGTGATGGTTAAGGTTGTGTGTCAACTTGGCTGGGCCGTGATTCTCAGTGGTTTGGCAGTTTTGATATAGTTTGGCAGTCGTATAATGACGTGATCACCTCCATGATGAGTTTTGATATAATGTGATCACCTCCATGATGGGATCTATTGTGAGTAGCCAGTCAGTTGAAAGGGAGTTTCCTTGGGGGTGTTGCCTGCATCTAATAGAGGTGGATTTTCCAGCAAAGGTTGAGGGCTTTTACTCGTTCTGGATCCTGCAGCTGACTCCTGTTTGTCTGACCTTCGGTTCTTGGGACTTGAGCTAGCAGCTTACCCGCCATCTTGCCTGCCAATCTTGGGATTTGTTGGTCTTTGCAGCCTATGAGCGAGAGCCCAGCTGTCTGACCTGCCGATCTTGGGTTCGCCAGCCCCTGCAGCTATGTGAATCAGGAGAAGCCTCTATCCTGATCCACAGACTTGGGCATTCCCGCCTCTACAACCGTGTGAGCCATTTCCTTAATATAAGTGTCTCTCTCT
>NW_004443947.1:3590216-3592190 GCF_000243295.1 Trichechus manatus latirostris | reverse complement strand
CTCCAGTAAGTGCACGGGGGCCAGGACTGGCATCCATAGACAGCTCTGCCTCTCCCATGACCCCTGCACACCAGGACAACTTCAGCAGGTAATCAAATTGCTTCCCTCACACCCAGCTGATAAGCTTGCAAGTTGAGAAGCAGGTTGAGGTAAAAACAAAGAAGCGGAGGTAATATTGGAGGTAGGGGCATTGGGTTACCCTGAGCTTGCAGGAGCATAAGGAAGAAATCCAAGAATAGTTAAGGAGTTCCTCAAAAAGTTAAATATAGAACTACCATATGACCCAGCAATTCTGCTCCTGGATGTATGCCCAAAAGACTTGAAAACAGGAATGCAAACAGATACTTGAACATCAATCTTCATAGCAGCATTATTCACAAGTGTCCATCCACAGAAGAATGGATAAACAAAACATGGTACATACATACAGTGGAATATTAATCAGCCATAAAGGGAAATGAAGTTCTGATACATGCTATGACACAGATGAGCCTTGAAAACATTGTGTGAAATGCCAGACACAAAAGGACAAATATTATATGATCCCACTTATATGAAGTATCTAGAATGGGCAAATGCATGCAGACAAAACTTTACTAGTGGTTCCCAAAAGCAGGAGAGAGGGGTAAATGGGAAGTTGTTACTTAAGGGACACTGAGTTTCTGTTTAGGGTGATGAAATTCTTTTGGAAATAGTGGCGATGGCTTCACAACTTGGTGAATGTAATTAATGTCACTGAATTGTACACTGAAAAATGGTTAAAATGGCAAATTTTTGGTTACATATACTTGTGATGGGGAGCCCTGGTGACACAGTGGTTAAGAGCTTGGCTGCTAACCAAAAGGTCGGCAGTTTGAATCCACCAGCCGCTCCTTGGAAACCCTATGGGGCGGTTCAACTCTGTCCTATAGGGTCCTTATGAGTTGGAATCAACTCAACGGTAGTGGGTATACTTGTAATGGTTAATTTTATGTGTCCACCTGTCTAGGCTATGGTGCCTAGTTGTTTGATCAAACACTAGTCTAGAAGCTGTAGACGAAACAGTTGTTGTTGTTGTTAGCTGCCGTTGAGTCAATTCGAACTCATGACAACCCCATGTTACAGAGTAGAACTGCTCCATTGGGCTTTCTTGGTTGTGATCTTTATGGAAGCAGATTGCCAGGCCTTTTCTTCCTCAGTACCACTGAGTGCATTTGAACTCCTAACCTTTAGGTTAGGTTAGCAGTTGAACATAAACTGTTTGTGCCACCTGAGGAACTTAGATGATGTAGTTACATATGATTAAATCAGTTGGTCTTAAGTAAAGCAGAATGTTGTTGTTAGTTGCCATTGGGTCAATTGCAAATCATGGTGACTCCATGTACGCAAAGTAGAACTGCTCCATAGGGTTTTCAAGGCTGTGACCTTTTGCAAGCAGATTGCCAGACGTGTCTTTTGAGGCACCTCTGGGTGAGTTTGAATCACTAACCTTTCCAATAGTAGACAAGCTCTTGACCTTTTGTGCTACACAGAGACCCTTGTGCAGAGTTAAAATAAAAAAATTAAAAATTAAAAAAACTCACTGCTGTCGAGTCAATTCTGACTCAAAGTAACCCTATAGGACAGAGTAGAACTGCCCCATAGGGTTTCCAAGGCTGTAATCTTTACAGAAGCAGACTGCCACCCCTTTCTCCCTCGGAGCAGCTGGTGAGTTCAAACCACTGACCTTTCAGATAGCCGCTGAATGCTTAACCACTGCGCCACCAGGACTCCATTTGTGCAGCTTACCCTCCATAATGCAGATGGGCCTCATCCAATAAGTTAAAGGCCTTGAGAGCAAAAGGGGGATATTTCCCAGGATGTATTCTGCCTCCAGACTATAAATAGATATGTTGCCAGAATGCTTCACTCTTCCTGTCTCCTGACCTATAGATTCTGGGACACAAGCCTGCAGGAATCTCCAGTCTCTTCAGTCTGTATGTTGCCTCACCTCCA
>NW_004443947.1:3586126-3588227 GCF_000243295.1 Trichechus manatus latirostris | reverse complement strand
CCTGCGGCATCCCCGTGATCGGTTGTGGCTTGGACCATTATGATACACAGGGTTTTCACTGACTGATTTTCAAAAGTAGATCACCAGGCCTTTCTTCCTAGTCTGTCTTTGTCAGGAAGCTTTGCTGAAATCTGTTCAGCCTCAGAGCAACAAAAAAGCCTCCACTGACAAAAGAGTGGTGGCTGCATATGAGGTGCACTGGTGAGGAATTGAACTACTACTGAACCACCAATGCCTCAAGACTTGGTTACTGGGTAATAACTTTGCCCATCCTGGTACCTTCTTCCCTGAGGGTGAGGTCTCTGCAAGGAGACTCCTCAGCCCCTGACAAGTGGACTGCAATCAGGCAGGCCCACATTTCCCCCTACATTCCTGAGCGGCCACAAGGTGAACCAGGTGCCAACTGAGTTCTGATCAGGAGAGTCATATCAAACATTTCTATGAATAATATTTCATTAATTGAGCACCTACTCTGTGTCAGGCAGGTGGCTCAGCCCTGGGGAGGCTCAGTCCCACACATATGGCACATATCAAGTATCTTAGTTTCTTAGTGCTGCTGTAACAGAAATACCACAAGTGGGTGTCTTTAAAGAAAAGAAATTTACTTTCTCACAGTTTAGGAGGCTAAAAGTCTGAATTCAGGGCACTGGCTCTATGGGAAGGCTTTTTCTCTCTGTCATCTCTCAGGGAAAGTCCTTGTCTCTTTTCAGCTTCTGTTCCCTTGTTCCTTGGCAATCTTCATGTGGCATGTATCTTCTCCTCTGTTTGTTCTTCCTTCTCTGTGCCTAATCTGCTCCTTTTATATGTCAAAGGTGATTGGTTTAAAATACACTCTACACTGGTATGGCCTCGTTAATATAAAAGAAAATCCTGTTCCAAATGGGATTGCATTCATAGGTATAAAACCAAAAAAAAAACAAAAAAAAAAAAACACCAAACTCATTGCCACTGAGTCAATTCCTACCCATAGCGATCCTACAGGGACACTATAGGACAGAGTAGAATTGCTCCACAGAGTATTCAAGCGGCGACTGGTGGATTTGAACTGCCGACCTTTTGGTTAGCAGCTGAGCTCTTAACCACTGCATCACCAGGGATCTTCCACAGGTATAGGGGTTTAGAATGTACAACACCTATTTTGGGGGACGCAATTCAATCCATAACATCAAGGTTCAAGAGGTCTCTGGTGGCTGAGCCAGGACCTCCTCCCAGCCAGTGAAGGCAGAGCTGGGCTGAGAACTGGGCCTTCTTGACTCCCAAGGAGAGGTTCTCTCAGAATGTCAGAAAACCATGCTGCTTATAAAAGATGGATGATAGATAGGTAGATAGATTGATAGACAGACAGATAGATAGATAGACAGATAGATGCCATCGAGTCAACTTCAATTAATGGCAACTTATGTAAACAGAACGAAACAGAAAGAAATGTTGCCTGGTCCCACATTGTCCTCACTGAGTCCATCGTTGTGGCTATGGTGCCACTCCATCTCACTGAGGGTCTCCCTTGCCCTCACTGGCCCTCTGCTTCACCAAACATGATGTCCTCCTCTAACAATTGATCCATCCTGATGATGTGTCCAAAGCAAGCAAGCTGGACAATGTTCTGCTGTGATTCATAACGTTTTCATTGCCTAGTTTTTGGAAGTATATCACCAGGCCTTTCTTCCTAGTCTGTCTTAGTCTGCAAACAGTTAACATGCTCAGCTACTAACCCAGATGCGCCTCAGAAGTAAGTCCTGGATGTTTACTTCCAAAAAATCAGCCATTGAAAACCCCAGGGGGCACAGTTCTAGTCTGACATATGGGGTCACCATGAGTCAGAGTCAACTCCATGGCAACTGCTTTACAAAAGGTTTCAGCTAAACCAGAAAATTTATCTTGCTTTGCTCACCTGTGTTTTGGTTTCTGCCCAACGTCCTAAATCTAAGGGAATTCTGGGAGAATGATGACTACTTTTAGGAACTAGATGAATCAAGGAACATTTGAAAGTAAATTGCAAATTTTGGCTGAAATGCAAGTGCTCCTCTCTAATCTTTGAGGCATGAAACTTGCAAAGGAGCCCACTAGACCAGTGGAGAAGTGGGTTTAGCATTGTAAATGC
>NW_004443947.1:3582107-3584627 GCF_000243295.1 Trichechus manatus latirostris | reverse complement strand
GGTGTAAGAAGAGTTCCTGCTTGACTGGATGCTGTGAGAATAAAATGGGATAAAACCTGTGAGAGTCTAGCACAGTGCCTGGCATAGGGCAAGCTTGTGTGACAACAGCCATTGTTATTATTGAAATATTTACTCTTTAATCTTATTATAAAAGTAATCATCTTCAAAAAAGAAAATTTAGAAAATACAGACACACTGAAAGAAAAATTTAAACCATCTATAACCTCACTGATCAAAATAATACCGTGCGTATTTTTATGTTTTTCTTTCCTATCTTTTCTCTATGCCAGTATGTCTGGTATCTATAGGAGTACCAGATCCAAGCCATGGTCTTTTCAGTCACCGTTATATGCATGCAAAGTGGACAATGAAAAAGAAAGAAAGAAGAAGAATTGATGCTTTTAAATTTTGGTGTTGATGAAGAATATGGAATATACCATGGACTGCCGAAGAATGAACAAATAAATCTGTCTTAGAAGAAACACAATCAGAATGCTTCTTAGAAGCAAAGATGATGAGACTTCAGCTTGCTTACTTTGGACACGTCCTCAGGAAAGACCAATCACTAGAAAAGGATACCATATTTGGTAGCGGGTCAGCTAAAACAAAGGAATCCCTCAGTGAGATGGACTGACACAATAGCCACAACAATGGACTCAAACCTACCAATGATCATCATGAAGATCTGGACTGGGCGATACCTTATTCTGTTGTAGATAACATTGCCATGAGTTGGAGCTGACTCAATGGCAACTAACAACAACAACAACAAAGTATAGATAAAAGTTTTCAAAACGGGACCATACTGTCATACTGTATGGTGTTATGTGGGTGAGCTCTTCAGTGCAGGACTTTATGAAGACAGGGAACTAGTAAGAAGCACCATATCCACACTCTGAACTGAGTATAAACCATATGAGCAGGTGAATGACCAGGATCCTGACTTGGAAGCCCCACATCTTTCTAGACCAGCAGCCAGTCATCAGTGCAAGATCTCTGAGAAAGTGGCAAGGCCATGATTAAGAATCATCATAAATAGCAATAACTTTACAGCAGCGTTCTGGTATTAATTTCCATTTTCCTCTTACTGAGCAATTGGTGAAATCTTGTAGGCAGGTGAAGCTCAAGAATTGTTTCTGTTCAGATCTGTTCAGATTCAATCTGTGTCTTGTTTTCTTCTTGAATACCCAGTGTTTACTCCAATGCTCTGCCTACATATAACCCATCTATTTCAAGACATTTCTTTCTCCTGTTCCATTATTGCTCAGTCTTCATGGCTATTGCCTATGCCCCAAATTCCTTTAAATACAACCACCATCATTCCTTCCTAGGGAGGTTTGCTTACTCCAAGGCCTTCTGAAAATTGCCATTTGCTATTTGGTGTTGATCTAGCAATGGCTACTCCGATTTCCCGGACCTGTAGTTCTCTATCCAACTTGGAAAACGTTGCTCTGAGCCTGGTAGGGAGAGTTGTACCCCACCCTCTTCCTGACTGAGTCCCAGGTGAAATCAGATTCCCCCAGGGGATCCGGTGCAATCCAAATAAAACTGGGTTGCCCTAAACCCAGCCTCAGTATTAGGTCACATTCAAAAGAAATGTAAGTACAGCTACAAAAACCTTACAAAGTAAGCCAGGTCTGTATTCTAAAATCTCTGAAGGAGCACGCAGAGGGAAAATTATGGCAAAAAACCAAGCAGGATTTCCTTAAAAATCTCTTTACCCAACACTATCTCCAAAGTTCTTCACTCCAGGCACCTGCGTTTTCTCCTTTCTTTCTCACCCCTTCCCCCAAAATACCCCCACTGCCACTGGTCCTCCTCCTCACCTGCCCCCACATCAGGTATTTTACTTTCCAAGAATCTGGATGCCTTTTTTTGATGAAGATTTCCATGTCATTAGCTATCATTAATACCCTCAGCAGAAACACATGAAAAGATCTGGAAACCAGATACTATAAAAAGAAACAGAATAAAAATATCTCTCAGAAAAAGGAGCAATTAGAAATTCAATAGAAGGGCTGGAAGATAAAGTTGAAGAATCAAAAAGAGAGATCCAGGAAGTTCAATATTCAAATAATAAGAGCTCCAGAAAGGGAAAACAAGGGAGAAAATTTTCATCAAAGTAATTCAAAAAACTTTCCCAGACGAATGGCAGAGTCCAAATTGAGAAGGCCCACCCAGTGCCCAACACAGCAGGTAAAAACAGATTAACATCAAGGCATATAATCGTGAAATTTCAGAACACTGGAGAAAAAAAAATCTCTCGGGCTTCCAGCTAGGAAATTGTCACGACCAAAAGATCAAGTATCAGAATTGCTTTGGACTTTTCAATGATAAACTGCAAGCTAGAAAACAATGGTGAATGCCTTTAAAATTCTGAAGAAAAATAACTTACCACGTAGAATTCTAGATCCAGCCCGATTGCTCATGAGCTGTAAATGTAGATTAAGCATGTTTTCTAAAATGCAAGTTCTCAACACCCCCATGTCCTCTTTCTCAGGAGGAGGCAAGCCAAGAAAG
>NW_004443947.1:3578137-3581768 GCF_000243295.1 Trichechus manatus latirostris | reverse complement strand
CATTCCAATATAAAAGAATGGAGTAATAAAGAAAAACATAAGGAGAGAAAAGGAGGACAGATAAAATAGAAAGCAAGATATAAAACGGTAGTGGATTCAAATTTACAAATACTCCAAAATATTCTATGAAACATATTAAACTTTTCATTTAAAACACAGAGGTACTCATACTGTGTAAGAAAAAAAATCTAGCTATATTCTGTTTTATGTTCTAAGGGCACAGCAAGATTGTAAATAAGGTGGTAGTAAA
Source organism: Trichechus manatus latirostris (assembly GCF_000243295.1). Taxonomy (NCBI): domain Eukaryota; kingdom Metazoa; phylum Chordata; class Mammalia; order Sirenia; family Trichechidae; genus Trichechus; species Trichechus manatus. The sequence goes on along the minus strand of NW_004443947.1, from coordinate 3,581,518 downwards.
AGTGGGTACTGGCGGTTCGGTGGTAGAATTCTTGTCTTCCATGTGAGAGACCTGAGTTCAACTCCCATCTGTCAGTGGAGGCTTGCATGTTGCCATGATGCTGAACAAGTTTCAGTGGAGCTTCCAGACTAAGATAGACTAGGAATAAAGGCCTGGTGATCTACTTATGGAAATCAGCCAATGAAAACCCAATGATTACCACAGTCCGATCTGCACCAGTCATGGGTGCATTTTGTTCCATTGTGCATGGGGCTGCCATAAGTTGGGAGCCATCTTGATGGCAGCTAACAACAACAACGAAAGTTATACCAGTCAAATAATAATCTGAAGCAGGGGACAGGAAATTTTCCCTGTATAGGACCTGATAGTAAATATTTTAGGCTTTGCAAACCATACAGCCTCTTTCACAAACTCATCTCCCACTGTAGTGTGAAAGCAGCCATAGACAATATGTAAACAAATGAGTGTGGCTGTGTTCCAATAAAACTTTATTTACAGAAATAGTCATTGGACTGGATTTGGTTCACCAATCATAGTTTGCCCACTGATCTAGTCCATCCTGGTCATGTCTCTGGCCTCAGCCCCTACTCCTCTGCCTGCTCTGTCATCTTCAGTTCTGCACCCTTGGCTCTGGCAACTCCTAGCCTTTTTTCTGTTATTCCAACCTGTGAAGATTTTTTCCGTCTCAGGATTTTGCTTTTGCTATCCCCTCTGCCTGGAACATTCTTGCAACAGATAATCACAAGACTTGCTCCCTCATTTCATGCAGGAATCTGTGCAAATGGCATCTCCTCAAAGCAATCTTTCCTGATCCTCAGTCTAAAATATCACCCTCCCCTGGTCCCATCAAGTTTTTCTAAAAATACCAAAACCAAACCCATTGCCGTCAATTTGACTCCAACTCATGGTGACCCCATGTGAGTCAGAGTAGAACTGTGCTCCACAGGGTTTTCAAAGGCTGCAACCTTTTGGAAGTAGGTCACTAGGCCTTTCTTCCAAGGTGCCTCTGGGTGGATTCAAACCGCCAACCTTTTGGTTAGCAGCCAAGTGCTTAGCCATTTGCACCACCCAAGGATTCCCATGCTTTATCTAATTACTTTGTTTTGTTAGCGCACTTATCACCACCTGACTTATTGCATATTTAATTGTTTCCTTGTCGATGATCTCTCTTCCTACACTGGAATGTAAGGTCCGGAGCAAGGCTCTGTCTGTGTACTTTGCTCACTTGCATTCCTAGCGCCTAGCACATTACCTGGCACACATTATCAGGGCCCAGTGAATACTTGCTGAATCAGTGAAAGAACAAATAAATAAATAAATATCTTCAGCATGGTGAGTGTCAAAAAAACTTCCCTCAGTGAAGGATCCATAAGGTTCACTTTTCAGCTAGAAGAGCACATTCTATATTGCATGGCCAGTTCAATTTTTCCCGTTAGTGATGTGATGCAAAAGGGGAGAAAAAAAAAATCCACTTCCCACATTTATCAATCAGAAGCACAAAAGCTTTTCCTTACAGACTGGAGATTTCTTACACATTTTTAAGCACTATTATCAAAGAAGGGAGCCCTGGTGGCACAGTGGTTAAGCGCTCAGCTGCTAACTGAAAGGTCGGCAGTTAGAACCCACCAGCCACTCCACAGAAGAAAAGATCTGGCGATCTGCTCCTGTAAAGATCACAGCCTTGGAAACCCTACGGGGCACTTCTACTCTGTCCTCTAATCTAGGGTCGCTATGAGTCAGAATAGACTCAATGGCAATGAGAGTATCAAAGATTAATCTATTTCCAAAAATCAGCCAATAAAAACCCTTTGGATCACAGCAGTGCGATCCACAACCGATCACAGGGATGAGGCAGGACAGGGCACGTTTTCGTTCTGCTGTGCATGGGTCGCCGTGAGTCAGGGGCCAGCTCAACGGCAACTAACAACAACAACATCAAGGATTACAAAAAGCCACTTCTGATTTTTTTAAATAATTGTTTTAAAAGATTATTCTAGTTCTTTATAGAATCCTGGATCATCAGAGGTGAAAAGGCCCTAGAATCATTTTATCCAACTCTCTTTTCCCAGAAGGGGCCATGAACCCAGAGAAGAGAGGAGACTTCCTCAAGGTCACAAAGCATGAGGTGACAGCTCTGACCGGCATCTTCACAGTGAGTCAAGGGCATTTGCCTTTGCACTCTCAGATAACACTTACATTTTGAGAAACATGCCTTTTTTCATCTTGAAAGTAGCATTTATAAGAAAACCAATCCAGCTATTAAGTGTGAAGCTTTAATGTCTAATGGATTCTTCCTTATCAATCAATTATAAATACTCAGAGAATGAACACACTCCCCACACCTTTAAAAAAAAAAAAAGTTCTAGCTGCATGTGAAATTATTTTTATCTTTCAAACAAAAATGCTGGCTTTGGAGTTTAATGAGCTAATCCTCAGTATCTCACATCAAAATTAATTGTCTCTCCAATGTAGGTTTATAATCATTGCAGTGTTTACCAGGGAGTGTCTTTCATCCCTTATCAAGCCATTTTTCTCTTACTTTGAGGATGTGAAGCAGAGAGAGCTGCTTAATCCTTCCATTGCTTCCTTTCTAGCCCCTGCTGAGGCTGGAGGGCAAAACAAAATTTACGGAGAACGAACAATCTACTCTATTGTGGGCATTTTATAGACATGACCTCGTTTAATCCTCACTGCAACCCTAAGAGGGTTTTATTTTTGTTTTACAAATTAAGAAACAGGCTGGAAGAGGTAAAGATAATTTTGTCAAGGCCAGGGAAGGAAAATGAACATCAGATTTAGGACTAAACAAACAAGTTCAAATTTCAGCTCTAGATCTATCTACCTGTGTGACCCTAGGCAAGTCACTCAACTTCTCTGAGCCTCCAGGGCCAGCACTGTCCAGTAGGACTTTCTGTGATAATGCAAATGTTCTAAGTCTGCACTGTCCAAGATGGAAGCCACAAGCCAGATGTGGCTTTACCAGTCGCCATGAAGTTGATTCCAACTCATGGTGACCCCACGTGTCAAGAGTAGAAGTGTGCTCCATAAGGTTTTCAAAGGCTGATTTTTTTTTTTTTTTTCTGAAAGTAGATCACCTGGCCTTTCTTCCAAGGAGCCTCTGGGTGAACTCCAACCTCCAAACTTTCAGTTAGCAGCCAAGGACATTAATCATTTGTACCAGAGAGCTCTTAAAAATGTGGCTAATGCAACAGAGAAACTAAATTTTAGATTTTAATTAATTTAAAGTGTGTCTAATGACTACCATATTGATCAGTGCAATTTTAAGCAGTGTCCCCTTAGACCTGGGCAAGAGGAGCCCTACACTGGGCCCTGAACTTTAGAGGGCCTATAGAGGTCTGTTTTGGCACAAACCTTCCCACC
>NW_004443947.1:3572181-3577469 GCF_000243295.1 Trichechus manatus latirostris | reverse complement strand
GGCAGGACTAAGAAACTGCTCAAATAGCTCAAGTCTACTTCTGAGGCTGTGTAGGCTTCATCCCTGGTCTCATGCTTCCAAGAATAGTCTTCACCTCCAGCATGCACAGCTCTAGCCCAAGGGGTATCCAAGAAGTGACCTTTTGTGTGAAAAGTAAGCAGAGTTTAGTATCCCTGGGGGAGCATGCAAGGCCCCTTGAGACTAAATGGAGCCAGGGGTAGAAAGAGAAGAGAGGAGAGCCCAGGCTGGGAACCAGCTCTCCCTGCCACACCAATTGCCAGTGTGGAACTCCCCCAAGAGACTTCTAATACATCCCCATTGGTCTAAGCTTTGGAGCTTAAGTAACTAATTCTTGGTATCTCACATCAAAATTAGTTATTTTTCCAATGTAGGTGTATAATTGTTGCTACTGTTTACAACCAAAGAAGGACACTTTTACACTGCCCTTATCTTCCAACAATTCCCAGCCCAGAAAGTTCTTGCTGCAAGAAAGTATTGCTTCCTAGTTTTCAGAAGTCCTTGGGTTCTGCCTATTTCCAAGCCTCCCTCCAGCCTCCTATCAATGTGCTCAGGAGAATGGGTTCCCCAGTCCAAGTGGGGAATTTGGATTCTTCAATCCAAAATGGCCTCGTACCCCTCTAAATAGGTATGCTGTTGCTTACCTGTGCCCTCTTCCTGGCTCGCCTTTCCCCTTATCTACTGATAAACTCCTCTTCATCCTTCAAATCCCTGCTTGAATATTCTCCCTGTATGAATGGCCCCATCCTCTCCCACTCCCAGTCATGCAAGCCTGGAAGTTATCCTGGGCCCCTTCTTTGCCATTATCCCTCACATCTCTCATCCACGAAGTTCTGTCTATTCAACTCTATACATACATCTCAGATTCATCCCTGTATCTCTGGGAAAGATGTGGGTTCAAGTCTTGACTCTGCCATTGCTGTTGTTGTGGCTGTGGCTGCTGATATTATTATAAAAGAACAAGTAGGCATTGCAGTTGCACACCTCAAAGGCTGCACATCTGTCAAGGCCTACTCCAAGGCCAATGATTATTTCCTTTTAGGACAAAGAATGTCTTCTTAGATAGTAAGGTTAAAGGTAAAGACTAAGAAGTTGACTTGTGAAATGTTTTAATTTATCTTTCCCTCAATGTTCCCTTCTGAAAGTTCATCAAATGTTAGTTTAAGTAAAGCTTCTGCTTAAGCTGCAATTGTCTAATCACCGGCTTCTCAGAGGGGGATACATAAGACTTTCATTTTAAATCATCTATCTCTATACTTTGGGCCCTACAAAATCCAAAGGCACAGATGATTTTGAGTGAAAAAGAGCCTCAAAGGAACTCAGACAGCAACAAAATGGCCTGGTGCCACCCTGTTGTTGCCAGGTGGAAACCCCAGGTTCTACTCAGGGTGACTTGTTATAGCAAATAAACAAGAGGCTGAGGTAGGAGAGCAGAAAGATGCCTTTATTTTGTTGCGCAAAGAAAGGAGCAATCAAGGCTGCTGTCTCCAAGACTGCTCACAGGCAGCTTGGGGAGATGGGCTTTTACAGAGATCAGACAAGGAAATGCAAATTCATCATGAATACTCTGGACTGACCTTCAGGAGGGCACTCAGGGCTTGGGGATGATTACACATTTTCTCTAGACAAGGGCTCAATTCTCCAAGATGGCAGAAGAGGTGGATTTTCCTTTATTAACATGTTAAGTCTCCATCTAGAGGCAGGTCGAGGCCATCTATGACCTGTTTTGTGGTTATCTTGTCAAGGACAATTTCAGAAGAATGTGGAGCTTATTTTGCTCAGTGTAGGAGAATAAGCCAGAACAAGTGTCTCTTAGAAGAGTTGAGATCTGAGGCTGTCTGCCTCACTATTGTCTAACCTGGGTGGTACAAATGGTTAATGTGTTTGGTTGCTAACCAAAAGGTTGAAAGTTCAAGTCTACACTGAGGCACCTCAGAAGAAAAGCCTAGCAATCTACTTCTGTAAAGTCAGCTATTGAAAACTCTGTGGAGTACAGTGTTACTCTGATACATATATGGGGTCACCATGAGTCAGAGTTGACTTGATGGCAACTGCTTAACTGGTGCGCAAACTATACCCTCTTCCTGGAATACCCTTCCCCCTTTGTCTACTGATGAACTTCTCTTCACTTCTCAAAACCCTGCTTGAATGCCCTCACAGTGTGAACTCTTCCCCCACACACATATCCACAAAGTCAGGTGCTCCCTTCTGTTAGCTCCCACAGCTTCTGGTATAGACCTCTCTTATGAGACTCTTCATGCTACCTTGAAATCTATTCATTTACCTACACCAGACAGTGAGTTCCATAGAGGGTAGTAGATGTGGGAGGAAGATAGGGAAGAAAACAGTTCTCACAGTCGGTTAAATCATAGTCAAAAATGAATTCCTCTGTGAGTCCTGCTAGGTCCCTAAGAGAGTAGAGCATGGCAAAGAGGAATAGGAAGTGGGAGAAGAGAGGAGAAGGAGGGCAAGACCATCGAGGAAAGAATTAGTGACCATAAGCTTATAGGTGGCATTCAAAGCCAGAAGGAGCAGAGGGTAGGATGACCTGAGGCAGCCAGGACTCCCAGGTCCAGCAAGTAGCTCTGTGATCACATATGATCTGATAACCAGGGGCACAAGAGCTAGGTCCAGGGCCCAGGACAGTGAGTGATGAGGATGAGACCAGTGCTGAGCCTTTGTCACTGAAAACTTTAGTGACCACCCGCCCTGTCCCTGGCCTGAGCTGGACTCAAAGAAATACGGTGAATCAGACATGGTCCTCCTTAAGTCTGAGATGATTCCCCCAAAACTGATCTAGCAGGAGACAGACAGAGCCACTGTTTACAGTGGGGCATGGTCACCATTGTGATGCACAGTGGACAAGGTGTGGCAGAAGCTTCAGGAGCAGAACTCACCTGCAAGGGCAAAGGCCAGCCCTCCGAACCCATGGGGAAGCTGAGGCAGGAATGCAACTCCTGCATGCCTAATACCCCTCCCTCTCAGAGCCCTGGGCTGGCTTCTCAGAGGCAGCATCCTGACGAAGGGCTCAATCTAAAAGCTGAACTACACAAGTCATTCAGAAGGGGAGGATCAAGGCAGCATAAAGCTGACGGATGGAGACAGCGGTGTAGGTAAATGAATAGATTTCAATGCAGCATGAAGAGTGTTATAAGAGAGGTCTGTACCAGGAGCTGTGGAAGCTAACAGAAGGGAGCCTCTGCCTCAGTGAATGTGTGTGGGGAGGAGGGGGGAAGAGTTCACCCAGTGAGGGTATTCAAGCCGGGTTTTGAGGGATGAAGAGGAGGTTATCAGTAGCAAGGAGAGATTGGTACTCCAGGAAGAGCAAGCGGCCCCAAAGCAAGAGAAACACACAAAGAGTCAGAAACAAAAGCCTGGCAGGAGCAGCATCTCTTCCCCTAGTAGCCCAGCCCAGGAGGAGAGGTGGTGCTGGATTTCTAACCACGAGGACAGCGGCTTTCAATCTTGGCTGCACTTTGAAATCACCTGGAGAGTTTTTTAAATACAGATGCCAGAGTCTCTCCCAGAGAGTCTGAGTTCATTGGTCTGGCCATCAGGGCTTTGAAAAGCTTCCTAGTTGATTCTAATTCACAGTCTGGGTTGAAAATTATGGATTTAAAGGAAGATAGTGTCGGAACTTTTTCAAGAGGAAAGCGGGGAGGGAAGCACTTAGAGGAAGATATAGACTAGCTATGAAGAGCTTCTTCCCAAGCTAAATGCTGGGAAGGGGGGCTTGGTTTCCATAAGTAATGAGAGCAGATGTCCCCTCCGCTCAGAGCCCCCAAGAGGCCCCTCCCACCAACTAAGTCCATTCTGTCACGAGGAATGTTCCGGTTGCTCCAATTGGCACAGATACAATTGATAAAGGCGTAAATACAATTTAGCACAGGGTGGAAGGCCCGTTGCTTCATACTTGATTTTCCCAGCATGTTAATGATTTCTGCCACCAAGTAGCGGTAGCTGAACAGAAAACAGAGATTATGCGAGAGCAACTGAATGCAGCCCTGTTATATATTTTTAATTTTATTTTTAAAATTATCATACAGTAAAATTGACCTTTTTCTTTTAGTGTACAGTTCTATGAATTTTAACACATGTATAAATTTGCATAACCACCACCACAATCAAGATACAGAACAGTTTCACCACCCCAGAAAAACTCCTTTGAGCTAGCCCACTGAGTTATTAAAAAAAAAAAAAAGTTACTACAGAAGTAATTCATGGAAATTGTTGAAAATTAGAAAATACAGACAAGCAAAAATTATAAAATAAAAATTTACAGTTTTCATAGTCATATCTTCTCCCTCCCCCTATTCCTAGCAACCACTGACCTATTCTCTACCACTGATCTATTCACTATAGGTTTGTCTCTTCCAGAATGTCCTCTACTTGGAATCATATACTCTGTGACCTCTCAAGACTGACTTCTTTCACAAAGCATAATGCCTTTGAGTTACATCCAAGTTGTTGCCTTTATCACTAGTTCATTGCTTTTTATTGCTGAGCAGTATTCCATTGTATGGAGGTACCACAGTTTGTTTCTCCCTTCACCTGTTGAAAGGCATTTGTGTTGTTTCCACTATTTAGAAATTACGAATAGAGCCGCTATCCCATGGAACCATCAATCTTTCGGGTAGTAGCCGAAAGCAAACCATTTGTGCCACATAGGGATGCTCATATTGTAGAAGAAGAAAATCTAGCTATATTCTCTTTTACACGATGTTATAATGGCACAGTAAGATTGTAAATAAGGTGATAGGAAAATGCAGCCGTGGTGGCTCAGTCGTAGAATTCTCGCCTTCCATGCGGGAGGCCCGGTTCAATTCCCAGCCAAAGCATCTCATGTACGGTCACCACCCGTCTGTCAGTGAGGGCTTGAGTGTTGTCATGATGCTGAACAAGTTTCAGTGGAGCTTCAAGACTAAGACAGACTAAGAAGAAAGACCTGGTAATCTCCTTTCAAAAATCAGCCAATGAAAACCCTATGGATCACAACCGTCCAATCTGCAATCAATCACGGGGATGGTGCAGGACCAGGCAGCATTCTGTTCCATTGAGCATGGGTTTGCCATGAGTTGGGGCCAATTCGACAGCAGCTAACAACAGTAACGACAGGGTTAGGTACCTTAAGTCCTTTCTCTTCACTCCCTTGTGCGTCCTGACCAGCCTGGTTCCTTAGGGCAAGTCAGCCAGCCTCTTCTTTCTTCCTCTGGGTGGGACTAGGTGGAGAAGTGGACTTCCTATAGGCCCAGATCTCTCTCTCCTAGCAG
>NW_004443947.1:3568196-3571598 GCF_000243295.1 Trichechus manatus latirostris | reverse complement strand
CCAACCTATCGGTTAGCAGCCAAGCACTTAACCACTGAGCCAGCAGGGCTCCTTCCTCCATGCCTAATTAACCCAAAAAGCAACTAGAACTGCATTCCAACTAATGCAAAAGTTCTTTAATTATTACTTACCTCGGCTTCTTCAGAGAGATACCCAGGGGTCGATAAATAATGTGCAATGGAGCTCTGAATCCCCCTCTACACTGAAGGAGCATTCAACTAACGGTGCAGCCAGTCACTATCCCTTCCTTTCCTCCCCTGAGCCCCCAGAGGTCACACAGCTCATGGGCAAGGTCAAAGCCTTTGTCCTTGCAGCCACATAAGACAGATAGATTTGCCCACTGGAAAGGTTATATCATCCTTCTTTCCAGAAGGGCCCAGCATTTCTCCCTAAATAAAACAGTGTCAAGGGTCTAGGAGAAGGAGCATGGGCTTTGAAGACTGGAAGATTTGGGTTTGAATTCCAGCTCTGTTCTGTGAGGCTTAGGAGAATCACCCAAGCTCTCTGAGCCTCATTTCCATCCTCGGTAATATGTCCCAGGGTTGCTGTGAGGATTAAATGAAATGCTTTCTGTAAGTGCTGGCACGTGGTAAATGCTCAACATCATTGCTTCTCCCTTCTCTTTATCAACACCGCCTCAGTGAAATCTCTTTTAATGTTCCTAGGATTTAAAGCTGCTGTTGACATTTTTGACACTGTTTAAAAGTAAGCGCAAAGCCTTCCACGTTCACAATTTTCTAAGGAGAAAGAAAATGCATTCTCTTTTTGACTCACATGAAATATCATTTTTAGATATGACCAAGACAACTTCATTCTGTCCCTCCTTCTTCTGGGCATCCCAGATCCCGGCTTATCCTCTGTGATTGACTGGATCACACTAAGCTAATGTTCGCCTGTGTGCACTGGTCTCCGTGCTAGCCTGCGAGCTCCTGGGGAGCAGGGGTGGGTCTGAGTCATTCTCACATCCCCAATTCCTGGCATAGAACAGATAATCGTACAAGTAGCCAAATGTAGCCACAGCTATGTCCTAACCTGGGAAGATTTTGATTCCAGTCTTCTCTGTGTTACAGGCTGACAGTTCGCTGCCTTGGATTTTAACCCTTTCATGGCCGAATTATTTCTCATAAATGTTCCATTCAGAGACTACTGGGACATACAAGGCCCAGTAAATTTTGTGCTTTCATGGGCTGATAGTGTCCCACTCATAGTACATGCTGCTGTCTGATCGCTGGGAAACACAAGTCCCCTTCCATTCTCTGCATCTCGAAGTTCTGAGACTGCTACTGTCCCATCGTGGGATGCTTGTGCCGTCTAAAGGGGACATGTATAAAAAATAATTTGGCTGCGAAAGAGTTTGAATTTAACTGGGACTAGCCTGTCCCATGGGCCATAAATTAAGCTGCATTTAGAAGTTTCTTATCCCTGGGCTTCCCAGGAAAAAAATGACATCAGCTGCAAGAAATGAATATATCCAATCTACCGGCAAGCCCGTTGGAGAAAACCACTCATCGACAATATAAAAAATTCTCTTGATTAGGTCAGACCGTATCTTTCTGTTTAGAGGGCAAAGGGCATAGAAAATCTACCCCTCTGATTGCCACACTCAGGAAGGCCTGATGAGTCACAGCATCTTCCTGGTAGATTATATGCTGGGCACCACGTAATCCTAACAAGAAACAGATTTGTTCCAGAACTGAACCCAGGAATAGAGAGGAAAAAACCCTTTAATCACTCAAGTTTCCACTCTGAGCACAAGATTAAAGAAGTGCATTGTGTCCCAAGATGGATGGGGCTCCAAGGGCTGATAAACTGGGTGACGTTCATTTCAGCTACAATGGGAGATGGAACATTGTATCTGACATCCAAGTTGGTAAGATGTGGCTACAAACTCAAGGAATTGCGTATGAAAAGGACAGCCCTAATCATTACAGGCTGAAAAGGGGATGCCACTTAACTTGACCATTTTACAAAGCCCAATTCCCTTTTTTGCCCCTTTGAATAGCTCCTCATCTTTCGAGGCCCAAATCAAAATCCACCTCTTGTGACGCTTTGCACCTTTCCTGTGAATAGATTTGATCCTTCTCTCCTCTGAGATCCCACAGCCTCCTGCCTGTACCTTGCTTTTATTAGAGCAATTCTTCATTATGCCAGAAATGTTTGCATCTGTTTCCACCAGGAAAACGAGGTCTTATTCCTCTTGGATTCTCCCACACGACTTAGTTATGCTCATTATAATGACAACAGCAGTTTGCAGTCATTGAACTCTGCAGCACTCCAAGCACCTTTGTATGAACCTTGCAAGCACCATTTTATTTCATACTCAAACCTGCATGGCTCTTTTTTACTTTTCCCTCTTTCTCCTTTATTAAAAATTTTCAAACTTGCAGAAAAGTCGAAAGAATTTTACAGTGCAACACCCAGATACCCACTACCTAGATTCTACAATGAGCATTTAACAATGCTTATTTTATCACATATCTCTCCATTTACACATTCCTCTATACATCCGTCAATCTACCTTATTTTTCAATGCATTTTAAAGTAAGTGCAAGCGTGTTTTACAGATTCACAATCTGTTTTGCAGATTCACAGCACTTTGGAGAGGTTAAAATTTTTTCACAAGGCCACACAGCAAATAAGTCGTACAGCCAGGATTTAATTCTCCACCTGCTGACTTAGAATCTATGCTCTTCCTACTCTACCATCCTGCATCTGATAGATATTTGTTGAGTGAATGTATGAGGGATGTCATTTATAGATAAAGTAGGTTAAAAAAAAAAAAAGAACTGCTGTCGTCAAGTCAATTTCAACTTATGGCGATCCCATGTGTTACAAGGTAGAACTGCTCCATAGGGTTTTCTTGGTTGTAATCTTTATGTAAGCAGATTTCCAAGCCTTTCTTCCGTGGTGCTCCTAAGTGGGTTCAAATCACCAACCTTTAGGTTAGTTGTCTAGTGGAAACCATTTGCACCACACGAGGACCTCAGAGTATGTTAAGAGATGTTAATTTATTCATAAATAATAAATTGCATTGAAGTTTGCTGTGTCCATATTTTGAAGACATTTTTCTTTAGTAATTAAATAAATATCTATTTATTGGGTTATGAACTTTTATTAGGGTTTCCATTATTGTGAGGGAGGTAGATAATAAGAAACGATGCAAATTTAAAAATTGGAAAAATTCATATAATGACTGTGGTGGCTAATTTGATGTGTCAGCTTGGCTAGGCTATAGTACCAGCTATTTAATCAAACATTAATCTAGGTGTTTCTGTGAAGGTGTTTTGTGTATTTGCTTAACATCTACAACAGTTGACTTTAAGTAAAGGAGATTACCCTCAATAATGTAGGCAAGCCTTATCCAATCACTTGAAGAACTTAAAAGGAAAATCTGAAGTTTCA
>NW_004443947.1:3566188-3567592 GCF_000243295.1 Trichechus manatus latirostris | reverse complement strand
CTTAGGAATACACTTCTCTAGTGGTCAAAGTTAGACAAATTCTTGACCAGAGCTGCAATGACATAATAAATTCCCAGGGCATTTCTAGGGCCAGGCGCATGTGACGCTTGTCTGAGTAAGAGTCAAGGATGTAAATCTGCCTACATATTCGTGTTAAATGATCAGAAATTAACTGAACATGTTTTTGTTAAGATGATTTCATTTGTCTGGTAAGGTGCATTCTTAGAACAAAGGGAGTCAGGGACAGAAATATATTATGAGATTAGTTCCACCTTCAGACTCAACCTACGCGAGTCAAAGCAAAAAGCTGGATTATCCCTGAGTTCATGAACAAATGGTTCTTGACATGCTTGGAAATGGTTGGGAAGGGCAATGTAGGCCTCTGATTGTTTTCTTTGGAACAGAGAAGCAGAAATTCATACTGTCCTTGTAGCTTGCTGTATGCTTCAGAAACATGGACAACATGTGTCTGCTCCCTGGAGTAGGACTGGTTCTTGGGCAGAGGCACAGCCAGGGGCTCAGCTCCATTTTCTCCTTTTTATTCCTCATGGTTAATATTTGGTATCCTTCTCCCAGTTTTTGCCAATGTCTTTTTTTTGTTAGAGCATGTTGAACATATAATTTTTCCTCTGCCCAACATGTTATGGTGAACATTTTTCATATCATGAATACTTCTTTGACATTACATATTAATGGTCAGATGACATTCCATGGACATATACTAAGCTTAAGTGAGTCCCTAAGGTTCGCCATCCAGATTGTTACAAATCATTTCCTTTCAAACGTAATGGTGCAATTAGTGACTGCAATACTAATTTTCATGTTTGTCTAATCTGCTGAATATTGCTATTTTTACTGACATAGCAGTATCTTCGGGGGCATAAGGCTAACCATGTGTCTGAATTCTACTCACCAATGTTGGCCATGTCTACAATCCCTCTTCCTTTCCCTTCCCTCCTTCAGTTCTTCTCTTGTATCTGGAGGAGCCACTCTGAAGCCCCTCTTTAGCATTCAGTATCTGCAACTTCTCTTCAAAACCCACCACTTACTGTCCTTCAAAACAGTGCTGTCATGCACCCAGCCTGAGGAGGAATTGGAGGAACTCTCTAAAGGGGTGGATCTCTAGACTGGGAAGAGGACACCTTAAATTTTGATCATGGTCACCCTTCCAGGTGGGTAGGGAAAGAAATCAACCTAGAACCCCTAGTCAGAAGTGGTTTGTTGACAACCTAGAACCCCCGCCCCCACACCCACCAAGTCAGAAGTGATTTTCCTGAAAGCTCAACTCGGGAACAAAAACCAGCAGGAAGATACAAATGCCCAATTGCACCATTACCTCTCCACCATCAGTGAAGAGGGCTGATATTCCAGAAAGCAGCAGAGCCAGTACCACCTAATAATTTA
>NW_004443947.1:3561812-3564803 GCF_000243295.1 Trichechus manatus latirostris | reverse complement strand
TGTTCAATAATTTCTGCATTCAGTTGGATCACCTTTCTTGGGAATAGTCATAAATATGGATCTCTTCCAGTTGTTCAGCCAGGTAGCTGTCTTCCAAATTTCTTGGCATAGATGAGTGAGCACTTCCAGTGCTGCATCCATTTGTTGAAATATCTCAATTGATATTCCGTCAATTTCTGAAGCCTTGTTTATGATCAATGCCTTCAGTTAAGCTTGGACGTCTTCCTTTAGTACCATCAGTTCTTGATCATATGCTACCTCCAGAAATGGTTGAACATTGACTAATTCTTTTTGGTATAATGACTGTGTATTCCTTCCATCTTCTTTTGGTGCTTCCTGTGTCATTTAATATTTTTCCCATAGAATCCTTCACTATTGCAACTGGAGGCTTGAATTTTTTCCTCAGTTTTTTCAGCTTGAGAAACACTGAACGTGTTCTCCCTTTTTGGTTTTCTATATCAAGCTCTTTGCACACGCCATTATAATACTTTACTTTGCCTTCTCGAGCCTCCCTTTGAAATCTTCTGTTCAGCTATTTTACTTCATCATTTTTTCCTTTTGCTTTAGCTACTCAACATTCAAGGGCAAGTTTCAGAGTATCTTCCGACATCCATTTTGGTCTTTTCTTTCTTTCCTGTCTTTTTAATGACCTCTTGCTTTCTTCATGTATAATGTTCTTGATGTCATTCCACAACTGGTCTGGTCTTCAGTCATTAGTGTTCAATGACTCAAATCTTTTTTTGAGGCGGTCTCTTAATTCAGGTGGGATATACTCAAGGTTGTACTTTGGCTCTTGTGGACTTATTCTAATTTTCTTCAGTTTCAACTTGAACTTGCATATGAGCAATTAATGGCCTGTTCTGTAGTCGACCCCTGGCCTTGTTCTGACTGATGATATTGAGCTTTTCCATTGTTTCTTTCCATAGATGTAGTCGATTTGATTCCAATTTTTATTATTATAATAATTAATATTCCAATAATTAAATTTTAATTAATTATTGATTAAGTTAGTAAAACCACATAATTCGGTATTACATGAAATAAATACAAAAATACCAGTATTTTCATCTTATGCCAGTATTGCAATCAATAGCTGTGATGAACAGTTTTGTACATAAATCTTTCCACAAAATTATATGGAGTTCAATACCACAATGTAAAGAGTCAGTGACAAATTCTCCTATAGTTTGGGGCTATAATTCCTAATGCTTCACTAGCCTTCCTTCCACCAGATTGTGATTGTGTGAGCTATGTCACCCTTAACATTTCCTTCTTTATCTAAGTTGTCAGGAAGCTGAAAACTAAGCTTTGCATGCAAATGCTGTAGCCTCTTTAACCACAGATTTATTTTTCCATATTTTTTTTCCAGTCCCTCCCATTAGGTTCTTTATTCTACCTTATTTTACCTTTGATTTGATTGTAAAACACCTCATATCTTTTTTTTCTAATGATAATTTTGAGAAGAATATGAAATCAGAATATCAGAATCATGGTGTTTAAATGGCAAGTGTCTGAATTTAAATCATCTTTGGTGAGTTGACTGAGCAATGGCAGAGCTTTCTCATCTGCATTTTCTTATCTTCTAAGAGAGCCACTGGGTAATAATCTGCACCAAGATCCCACTTTCACGGAAGTTGCCTCACTTTTCCCCTAGTTGACATGTGGGGATTATGACATTTTGATGTTTATATTTGATGGTGGACTACCTGGCCTACCAACTGGAAGAGATGCATATTGATGTCCATTCCAAAGAAAGGTGATGCAAGGGAATGGAGAAATTATTGAACAATATCATTAATATCACACACAAGTAAAATTTTGCTGAAGATTATTCAAAAACGTTTGCAGCAGCACATCTATAATAACTGCCAGAAATTCAAGGTGGATTCAGAAGAGGACATGTGCCTTAGTCATCTAGTGATGCTGTAACAGAAATACCACAAGTGGATGTCTTCAAACAGAAGTTTATTCTTTCACAGTCTAGTAGGCTAGACATCCAAATTCAGGGCATCAACCCCAGGGGAAGTCTTTCTCTCTCTGTCAGCTCTGGAGGAAGATCTTTGTCATCAATCTTCCCTTGGACTAGGGCCTTCTCAGTGCAGGGACCCTGGGTCCAAAGGACGCACTATGCTCCCAGTGCTTCTTTCTTTGCAGCATGAGGTCCCCATGTCTTTCTGTTTGCTTCTCTTTTTTATATCTCAAAAGAGATTAGCTTAAGACACAATCTAGTCTTGTAGATCTCATCAACATAACTGCCGCTAATCCATCTCATTAACATCATAGTGATAGGACTTACAACACATAGGAAAATCACATCAGATGACAAAACGTTAGACAATCACATGACACTGGGAATCATGGCCTAGCCAAATCGATACATATATTTTTGGAGGACACAAGTCAATCCAGGACAACGTGGAACCAGGGATATCATTGGTGATGTCAGACGGATCCTCGCTGAAAGCAGAGAATACCAGAAAAATGTTTACCTGTGTTTTATTGACTGTACAAAGTCATTCGACTGTGTGGATTGTAACAAATTATGGATAACATTGCAAAGAATGGGAATTCCCAAACACTTAATTGTGCTCATGAGAACCCTGTATGCAGACCAAGAGGCAGTCCTTTGAACAGAACAAGGGGATACTGCATGATTTAAAGTCAGGAAAGGTGTGCATCAGGGTTGTATTCTTTCACCATACTTATTCAATCTGTATGCTGAGCAAATAATCCAAGAAGCTTGACTATATGAAGAAGAACATGGCATTAGGATTGGAGGAAGACTCATTAACAACCTGCAATAGGCAGATGACACAACCTTACTTGCTGAAAGCGAAGAGAACTTGAAGCACTTACAGAAGATGATCAAAGACTTACCCTTCATTATGGATTACACCTCAGTATAAGAAACAAAATTCCTCACAACTGGACTAATAAGCAATATCATGATAAACGGAGAAAAGTTTGAAGTTGTCAAGGATTTCATTTTAC
>NW_004443947.1:3559335-3561409 GCF_000243295.1 Trichechus manatus latirostris | reverse complement strand
TAGAGAGTCAGCAAAAAAGAGGAAGACCCTCAGTGAGACAGACTGACAGAGTGCCTACAAAAATGGGCTCAAACATATCAACGATTGTGAGGATGTCACAGGACCAGGCAGTGTTTCGTTTTGTTGTACATAGGGTTGCTATGAGATGGTTCTGACTCAGTGTCACCCAAAAACAACAACAATTGATGGTGGAGGACCTTGGTGACCCTTGTTGTGTGCCATGATGTCTAGAGAGTCCAGATACATCTGAGAACTGCTCAGTATTCATAGACTGAAGCTGTAGAATGTACTTCAACTTGGAAAGAGCTTGTGAGCTTCCCCGTCTCCCCATCATCTCCAATTACTTCTCAACTGCTTGTCACGTGATATGAGTTGTTATGGTGATACAAGGATATTTAATTTGGTGGGGATTTTGTAATGTGGTAAAGATCACAATATATACACATGAAAATTGAAAATTTTTGTTCTTTGAGCTAAGCTTGGGACATAGTCTGGTACATAATAGGTTAGTTAATAAATAGTGTTGAATGAATGAATGAAAAATTCCAGCAAGATTAATGTTGTCAATAAACCCTCTTGCAATTTTGGGATCCAGATAAGTTTACATCTTCTTCATGGCTTCCTTCTACCTGAAAGAGCCAGAGCTATTAAATTTGGATCTGGGGAATTATAAAAGGGAAGAAGGATCCTTTCCCCAATAAACATTAGGGGGAAGAAAAGTAACCCCAATGTCATCCTTTGTGGTCTGGAAATGGCCTAGGTTATTATTTTTAAGAATTTCTCACATTGCTTGCATGTGGTATACCTAGAAACATTTATAAGCCTGAACAGATAGTATCGTCTTTCTACCTCTTGCCTACCCCGACCTTGCAAGCAGTCTGAACACAGTGCTTCAGAAGTGACAAAAAAAAAAAAAATTAGAATCTTCAAATCATCCATTGTACACTGAAGAGCCATCCTCCACAGTTCTCCTTCTTCTTGGTGGCTACAGAAATCTAGTGGATGGTTCCTTCTGTTCTCCCAGGCTCTCTGAAGTGGGTACCCGCATAGCTGGCTGGGGTCTACCCCGTCTCTTTTCCTAAGTTTTGGCCCTTGTGCCACTTCAAGCATCTGAGAATCTACACTCAGTTCTTCTGCCATCTTAGTCTTGTGCTCTTCCCCGTTCATGATCCTGACACCTGCAGCTCACAATCCCATCCCCTAAAGTAAAAAAAAAAATTAAAAAAGAAACTTCAACCTCAAAAGAGAAGAAAGGAAAAAACACCTTTCTGCAACTTTGTCTGAGTTTGCCATCTGTTTTTCTCTTTATCCTCTCATAGAAACCAGAAGAAAATAAATGTATGGGGTGAGGTGGAGGGTACTTCTCATCTCATGAAGTGACCAACAAAATTACAGCACCAAGCCCTTC
The DNA here is from genome assembly GCF_000243295.1 of Trichechus manatus latirostris. Lineage (NCBI taxonomy): Eukaryota > Metazoa > Chordata > Mammalia > Sirenia > Trichechidae > Trichechus > Trichechus manatus. The sequence goes on along the minus strand of NW_004443947.1, from coordinate 3,560,001 downwards.
TGTCCCAAAGTCTAACCAACACTAGATCAAAATGTAGCAGAAATGGGAAAGGCAAATATAAAATCCTGGCTCCACCACTTATGAGCTGAGTGGACTTGCCAAGTTATATCATCTCTCAGAGCTGTCCTTTCTTGCTCTATAAAATACTGTAATAATAGCTATTTTACAGGATTGTTGTGAGTACTCAAGATAATATATGTAAGCAACTGGCATATGCCAAGCATCAACGAATGGTAACTGTTATTAGCACACATGCTTCTATCACTGTTCCAATCACTGAGTTGTAGAAGGGATGTGGTTGTGTCAGGCAAGAAAGCACACTTCCCTGACCTAAGAGAGCATACCGAGAGCACTTCAAAGGAAACATTTATTGACCCAGGGCCATTACTAGAACTAACAAACATTCACTGGAAATTCCCTTGGTGCCCATAAGCCATTACCAATATACCAAACTTGAGTTTGTCTAAGCAAATGTTGAAACAATTTATATTTTCAGCTCATAAAACCCCTGGGGGTAACAAGTTCCACCTGTTAGTCATAGTACATAAATCACTTCCTCACTAAAGCAACAGCCTTCAGTGGAGGCAATGAGACCCAGGGGAAGGAGCTCAGTCTCTGCTTTCAGACGTGGGTTGAGTCTGCCATGTTCTAGCTGTGAGTTCTTAT
>NW_004443947.1:3556960-3558874 GCF_000243295.1 Trichechus manatus latirostris | reverse complement strand
GAAAAGAAAATATATATAATCAACTCATAGAACATTAAAACATATTTGAGAGAATTAAACATCTATGATTTAAAAACAACAACAACAACTTTGCGAACACTACGAATAACAAGGAACTTCCTCAACCTGATAAGGGAAGTCTACAAAAAAACTCACAGTTAATATCATACTTAATGATAAAAAACTGAATTCTTTCCCTTTAGAAAGGGATTAGGCAATGCTATCCACTGTCATCACTTCTACTCAACAACTTATTAGAGATCTTGGCCAATGCAATAAGATAATAAAAAAATAAAAGAAATAGAGATTGGAAAGAAAGAAGTAAAACTACTTCTATTCTCAGATGATATTATGTACATAGAAAATTATAAGAAATCTATAAAAAAAAAAGTTACTAGAACTAATCCGTGAATTTAGCAAAATCATAGTAGACAGGGTAAAAAAAAATCAATTGTAATTCTGTTTACAAGCAACACTTTGGAAATTTTTAAAATGCCATTTGTAATAGCATCAACAAACACAAAATACTCAGGGATAAATTTAATAAAATATGTGCAAGACCCAGACACAGAAAATTACAAAATATTACTGACAGAAGTTAAAGGAGACCTAAATAAATAGAGAGATATTGCATATTTATAGACTGGAAGATTCTATTTTTAAGATATCAATTATTCTCAAGCTAATCTAGAGATTTGATTTTTGACAAAGGTGTTAAATCCATTTGATGTGAAAAGAAGAGCCTCTTCAATAAACGGTGTTGGGAAAACTGGATTTCTACATGCAGAAAAATGAAACAGGATCCATGCCTGACACCATACCCAAAAAACAAATTCAAAATGGATTAAGGACCTAAATATGCAATCTGAATCCATAAAATTCTTAGACGAAAATGCAAGGGCAATTCTGTCAGGTCTATCTTTCAACAATGGATTATCTAATATAATAACAACAACACAAACAGCAAAAGACAAAATAAATAAACCTCATAAAAATTAAAATTTTTTGTATATCAAAAGACGTTACCAAAAAAGTGAAAAGACAAGCTACCAACTGGGAAAATATCTTCAGAAACAAGATATCCAATAAGAATCTAATAACCAAAATATGTATAAAACTTCAACAACTTAACAAAAAGATAAATAAGCCAGTCATAAAGTGGGCGAAGGACTTGAACAGACATTTCATCAAAGAGGACATTCAAATGACCACCGAACACATGAAAACACAAAGACATGCAAATCAAAACCACAATGAGATAACATTTCACTCCCACTAGGATAGCTAAAATTAAAAATTAAAAAAGCAGAAAATAATGAATATTACTGAGGATATGGGGAAATTGGAACCCTTATCCATTGCTGGTAGGATTACAAAATGGTATGACCATTGCTCAAAAAACAATTCCACTCCTAGGTATACACCCACAAAACTTGAAAGCGGAGACTGAAACAGAGACTTGTACACCAATGTTCATTGAGTACTATTCACAATAGCCAAAAGGTGGGAATAACTTAAATGCCCATTAACAGATGAATGGATAAACAAAATGTGGTACATACATACAATGGATTACTACTCAGCCAGTAGGAGAAATGTAAGTATTGATGCATGCTACAATATGGATGAAGCTTGAAGACGTTATGCCGAGTGAAATAAGTCAGTCACAAAAGGACAAATAATTCCAAAACACACAAAATAATAAATGCTGGAAAGGTTGTGGAGAGATCAGAACACTTACACTGTGCTGGTGGGAATGTAAAATGGTACAATCACTTTGGAAAATGATTTAGCACTTCCTTAATAAGCTAGAAATAGAAATACCATATGATCCAGCAATCTCACTCCTAGGAATATATCCTAGAGAAATAAGAGCCATCACACAAATAGACATATGAACACCCATGTTCATTG
>NW_004443947.1:3550855-3555228 GCF_000243295.1 Trichechus manatus latirostris | reverse complement strand
TGGGCTATTTCCTTGATATAAATCTCTTTATATAGATATTTATACGCTTTACTGGTTTTGCTTCTCTATAGAATTCAGCCTAAGACAATGCTGGTTTTCATGTAACAACCTAGTCTTTGGAACCTAACCATGATGATAAGTGAGGAGTAGGTATATTCTGTTTAAAACATTGAACTGGAGACAGTTAAGAAGGTTAAATGCCTGAATCAAAAATGATTAGTTATTGCTCCTATTGAAGATTTGTAAAACCATGAAATGAAAACTCTTGGCTCTCTAAATTATGTCTCTAGCAAGAGCTGCTTTCAAGATGGCACCCACCTATCTCCCTGTCAGCACCGTGTAGGCCACAGAGTACTGTCTCCCTATAGTTGGGCAGCCCTATGACATTTCTGGTCAATAATTTAAATTAGCTTCCTGGGCACTTCAAATCTCAGTTCTCTTTAAGTACCAAAACACCTTCTCAATTCATTAATTTAAACATTTAATGCCATGTCATAGTGTTGTAATTTTAAAAAATTCCTTGAGAAGGGGAATTTTTGACCTCTTCTTCATAGGAATGTCCTTGCTTAGGGAATAATAAACTTCTGTTAAGGGCAATGGAAAAACCTGGAAGTCGATAATGGTGATGATTGAACAACATGATAAACATAATTAATGACACTGAATTGTAAAAGTGAAGAATGTTGAATGGCAAATGTTTTTCTGCATATATATTTTTAAAAATTTTTAAAAAAGCATTGTCATAGAGTCAATTTCGACTCATAGCAACCCTATAGAACAGAGTAGAACTGCCCCATAGGGTTTCCAAGGCTTTAATCTTTACGGGAGCAAACCGCCACATCTTCCTGCAGAGGAGCTGGTGGGTTTGAATCACCGACCTTTTGGTTAGCGCTGAGTGCTTATTCACTATGCCACTAGGGCTCCTGGAAGATGATTAAACCTTGTTACTTATCCAATGACCCTTCTTTGGATTCTTCAGAGACCTTCAGAGACCACATTTCCTCTCTGCCTGCCCCCCCCCCCATTGCTGGCCCACATCTGGCCCACATCCAGCCCACAGGAAGTACTCACACTTTCTCTGACCCAGTAAACTCTGGGAATGTCATTTCTTTCCAAGCCTAAGTCCTTCAAACCACTACTAAGCAGAACGTGAGGACTTTCTTCTGCAGCACGCCTGGGTAGATTCCCTCTGAGTGAATTATTAAGATATCCTCTCACAGCTGTCCTCTTCAAAGGCCACAGTTGTACCAATGGAGACCTTCACTGAGATTGCCAAGGTGATGATACCTGTCACAACTATGAGTTAAGTCATTGCCCTATAAGGTCTTACCACTACTTAGAATACTCCTAAAGAAGTCCTAATCTCTACCATGCAAAGAAATGTGCCACGCCTTATCATTATCGAAGAAGTCCTTTTTCAGAATTGGACCACTCTCTGCTTCCACCTTATAAATTACACAGACTCAACTCCATTTTCTTGGGCAATGTAGTTACTATCTTCCATAGGCCAATATATCATGAACAAAGTCCTGTTAACACTCTCCTGGAGGAAAAAAGAAGTCCAGGCCTCAAGGAAACAAAGTCTTGCTAAGAAGTAAAATGAAACATTTTTTTTCCTCTTCCATGATGAGCCTATATCTGAGAAAACAAGACCTAGTTAATTTTTTATTATGTTAGCCTGCTTCATTAATTTTTCAAAAAATTGTCTCATTATCAGAATAAATAAGAATTTTTAAAATAACCCAGGATGTCATCCCCTGGAGATAGTGAATTAATATATTTATTATGTACAGAGCTGAAAGTATTTGGTGAAACAGAAGAAAACACACATACACACATAATATGCTTTTACATAAATAGGTAGAAGAATGACCGTTAATCACAAACAAAAAGTTAAATTGGTAAACAGTTTCTTTCTCTCTTAAAGTAAAAAAAATGATAAGTAAAACAATAATGTGGTTCTAATTTTCACTTACTAAGTTAGCAACAAACAAAAATTACTGGAGAGGAATTCCGCTTCTGGGAAGATGGAGTAGACATACTTTTCCCTATTTCTCCCACTAAGTACAATTAAAAACCCTTGATGGTATATATAGCATGAACATAAAAAGACTCTGAAAGTCTTTTGACTCATAAACACATGCCAAGAGAGAAACAGGCAGATGAAATAAGAACTTTAAGACCCAAGAAAAGACACAGTGGTTAACTCACTGGGTTTTCTTTTTGTATCATGTATCCCAGAGTGAATACTGGAGAAGCTGGCTGCCTAGAAATATCAGTGAGTACAGACAAAAAAAAAAAAGCTCCAAGAAAAGTTTGTTCTTTCTATCCAAAGAACAAGAAAAGGAATAGTCTAGTAAGACAGAAAAGTTTTAGACAATAACCACAGTACTCCTAACAAATACCACAGAAAACATACCCCAGCCTACTCCCATTCCACCTGCAAAGAGCAGCCAGAAAGAAATGATTATCCATAAGGGAAAAACAATTCAAATGACAATGGCTTTTTCACTAGAAACTGTGGAAACCAGAAGGAAGTGGCACAATATTTTTAATATGCTAAAAGAAAACAACTGTCAATCTAGAATTCTATATTCAGTGAAAACATCCTTCAGGAATGAAGGTGAATCAAGACATTCTCAGATTTAAAAAAAAAGTGAAAAATTTGTTATCATAGACGTACTATAAAAGAATGGCTAAAGAAAGCTGTCCAAACAGAAATGAAATTATAAAAGAAGGAATCTTGGAACACAAATAAAGAAGAAAGAATGACAGAAAGAGAAAAAATATGGGCAAATACCATAGACTTTCCTTCTCTTCTTGAATTTTCTAAATTATGTTTCACTGTTAAAGCAAAAATCCTAACACTGTCTAATATGGTACAACATAGAGAAAATATACAGTTTTTAAACTGTATTATATATGGGTGTCATTGATTGAATTGTGTCCCCCCAAAAAGATATGTCAACTTGGGCAGACCATGATTTCCATTATTGTCTGGTTGTCCACCATTTTGTGATCTGATGTGATTATCCTATGTATTGCAAATCCTAACCTCTATGACGTTAATCTATGTTAATCATAGATGTTAGGATTCGCAGTACATAGCATAATCACAAATGGAGCCCTGGTGGCACAGTGGTTGAGACCTATGGCTGCTAACCAAAAGGTCAGTGGTTCAAATCTACCAGCTGCTCCTTGGAAACCCTATGGGGCAGTTCTACTCCATCCTATAGCGTTGCTATGAGCCGGAATCGACTTCACGGTAATTTTTTTTTTTTATGATGTTACTGAGGTAGGATTAGAGGCAGTTATATTAATGATGCAGGACTCAATCTATAGGATAAGATTGTATCTTCAGCCAATCTCTTTTGAGATATGAAAGAGAGAACTGAGCAGTGGTACAAGATAAAGATACAAAAATCAATTGTATTTCTATGTTCTAGCAATGAACATGTGGACAGCAAAATTTAAAAAGATACAATACTATTTATAATCAATCAAAAAATGAAATACTTAGTGTAGATCTTCCAGGACATGCACAGGACTTGTATGCTGAAAACTACAGGACACAGATGAAAAAAATCAAAGAAGGTCCAAATAAATGCACGGGCATGACTTGTTCATAGACTGTAAGACTCAACATAGTAAAGATGTCAGTTCTTCCCAAATTGATACACAGGTTTAATGCAGTTCCTATCATTTTGTAGATACAGACAAGATTATTCTAAAATGTATATGGAAAGGCAAAGGAACCAGAATAGCTAAAACAATTCTGAAAAAGAATTTGGTAGAAGAAATCATTCTACCTGATTTTAAGACTTATAGCTACAGCAATCAAGCCTGTGTGGTGTCGGTGAAGGGATAAGCAGAATAGGATAGAGAGCCCAGAAATAGTCCCACACAAGACCAACCAACTGATTTTGATAAATGTGCAAAAGAAATTCATTGAAGGAAGAATAATATCTTTTTTAAATAGTGCTAGAATAATTGGATAGCAATAGGCAAATGGAAGGATGGACAGATGGATGGATGGGTAGATAGGTAAACCAAACAACCTCAACCTAAGTCTCACATTTTATGCAAAAACTAATGCAAAATGGATCACAGATTTAAATGTAAAGCATAAAACTGTAAATTTTTAAGAAAAAAATAGGAGAAAACTTTTGACACAGGCGGCTTGGTGAAGAGTTATCACATATGACAACAAAAACATGATCTACAAGAGGAAAAAAATCAATACACGACTTCAACAAAATTAAAAGCTTTTGCTTTGTGAAAGATCCTGTTAAGTGAATGAAGAAACGAGTTATAGACTTCGAGAAAATATTTGCAATCCACTTGTCTGACATAGGATTCATATATAAAACATA
>NW_004443947.1:3542482-3543920 GCF_000243295.1 Trichechus manatus latirostris | reverse complement strand
AAAAAAAAAAAAAATGACCTCGCTATTGCACTCCTGGGGATTTAGCTGAGAGAAATCTACCACTCCACACAAAAACCTGTACATGATTGTTTACAGTAACTTTATTTGTAATCACCCAATACAATAAACAACAAAACGTCCTTCAATAGGTAAATGGTTACACAAACGATGGCACATTCATAACACTGAATACTAGTACCAGCTGTTGTCAAGTCAATTCCAACTCAAGACAACCCAACGTGTGTCATAGTAGAACTGTGCTCCCTAGGGTTTTCAATGGCTGATTTTCCAGAAGTAGGTTACCAGGCCTTTCTTCCACGTGGAATACTACTCAGCAATAAAAAGAAACAAACTATTAATACTTGTAACAACTTGGATGGATCTCGAGGGCATTATGCTGAGTGAAAAAAGCCAACAGATCACATGCTGTATGGTTTCATTTAAATAATATTCCCCCAAATGACAAAATTATAGAGATAAAGAATAGATTAGCTGTTGCCAGGGGTTAGGGATGGTGGAGGGGAGGGTTGTGGATGTGATGATAAAGGATCTATATAGAAGTGTGATGAAACAGTGCTACATCCTGATTGCAGAGGCGTTAACACAAATCTACCTGTGATCAAATGACATAGCACTAAACACACATTGTACCAATGTCAAATTAATGGTTTTGATATTATATAAAACCATTATTATATAAAATGTGGAGAGGGTTCATTTAAACTGACTCAATAGAATTTCTCCTAAAAAACTCCACTTAGCCAATTCTCCGTTCCCTCCACGGAACGCTTGTGGACAAATACCCACTGCATCATTATCCCTCCCCACTGTGGGCTACTCTCCAGCACACTAAAGCTAAAGCATTCTAAAGCTCCCACCAGTTGAATTATCTGTTTATCAAGAGTGAGGTGTATTTGTTCCCCGAGCCTGTTAAGACCACTTCAACAGTTTTTCTAATTACTTAATTAAAATAAACATTGTAAAAACCAATTAAATATGAGTGGGATAAGTAAGAGAGTCACTGTTTTGATGAAAACTAAATTGAAGGCTTTGGAAAGGCTCAAAAGAACTAAATCACACACGTACACAATTATGAATGTCGAATTAGATGTGGGTGAGCTGACACTAAAAGATTGGGAGGGTTGCAAGAATCCTAAAAATCCAGAAGGATGCTGCATTCAAGATTGTTTCATATGGATCTCTAAATTCTTGCTCCCTTTTACAGAATCCTAAACTGGAAATTTTAGACAATGCATTGTGGATAATTATGCAGGAAAAACAACACACAACTCAAAACAGAAGACTCATACACAAAGAAGGGCTTTGGCCCTAGAACAAAAGATTAGCAATTGAATAGATTTAGATGAACAAATTTAAATGAATGAATAAAATAGATTTATATTAAAAAGCTTAAGGTATATTTAGATAATCCTTGATT
>NW_004443947.1:3540845-3541895 GCF_000243295.1 Trichechus manatus latirostris | reverse complement strand
AGGCTAAGACAGACTAGGAAGAAAGACCTGGCAATCTACTTCCAAAAATTGGTCAATGAAAACCTTACGACAAAACGTTGACTGGCTTGCTTTGGACACAACATCAGGACGGATCAATTGCTTGAGGAGGACATCATGTTTGGTGAAGTAGAGGGCCAACTAGGACAAGGGAAACCCTCAGTGAGATGGATTGGCACAATAGTCACAACAATGGACTCAGACATGTTGGCGATCATAAGGATGATGCAGGACCAGGCAACATTTCATTCTGTTGAACATAAGGTCGCCATGAGTTTGAGTCAACTTAACAGCAGCTATCTACTGATCGATCGACTAATCAATCGACTAATCGATTGATAGATATATCTACCTAATACCAATGCCCTTATTTTCTTTGAGAGATTTACACACCTGTTCCTGCTGTGTACAGTATGGTCATGCTGTGAATCTAGATATTCATCCTTTTTCTCTTCTAGGGATGGGCACATGACCCAGGCTAGGTCAATCCCATTCTGTCTCTAGGCACTTTGTATCTTTAGTGAAATAACACAAGGGCAGGAAACCACAGAGCACATACTCATTTTACAGCAGAGCTGTAACCAATCAGACTACCAAGCGGCTCCTGCCACCCAGACCCCCAAAACTTTCCCAACTCTGGACCTTTTCACTCTTGTGGTTCTTCAGGCCTGTTGTGGACTCTGTGAGCTCATCTATGTCCTTCAAATAAATTCCTTTGCTGCCTAAGCTAGCCAGAGTTAGAATCTGTTACTCGCCAACGAAGAACCCTAACTGATTTAATTTATAAAAGTAGATAAGAAATATAAACCATCTAAATGTCAAAGAATAGGAAAACAGCAAAGTACATTACAGTTTATCCACTCAAAGATATAGTACGCGGCTGCTAAAAAATTAGTTATTAGGATCAAACCTACCAGCCACTCCACAGGAAAAAGATGTGGCAGTCTGCTTCATTTACACACATCAACTTGGTTGTTGTCATTGAAACCCTATAGGGCAGTCCTACTATGTCCTACAGGGTCGTTAGGAATC
>NW_004443947.1:3539638-3540745 GCF_000243295.1 Trichechus manatus latirostris | reverse complement strand
CTGTCTTTAGAAGGGTGCATGAGTCTTCCCTGTGGCTTTCTTCTTAACTTTGCTTTGACATGAAATGGATCTTGGCAGCACAAATCCTTGAATGCCTAGGATGTGCTAGACCTTTACATTATATCATTTCTAATCCTTAGAAGTGAGAAATGCAGTGACTGCAACAATGGGCTCAAATCTTTACAGATTCTGGCAATGATTCCTATAAACATACAAAACTAGCATTGACTGAGGCTGTTACAAGTCAATATATTTTTTGCAAATAGCATTTTGTTGTTGTTAAAAATAATTTAGGGCAAGCTCCATAATGTTAAATATTTTATAATATCTTTTCTGATATTTTTAGAGGAGAAAGATGTACCTTATACAGTCTTCAAGAATATATGAAATTATGGGGGGAAACATGGCTTTCCCCAGTACAGCTGGACTAGGGGAAGTTAAAGATCTTCCCAAAATTATTTTCCCACAAGTTGGAGATTTTTTTATTGTCCAGGTCTTTTAGAAAGCAGAGCCTGAGGCAAGGATTCAGATGCTAACAACTTACATGAGAGTTCAAGTCCAGAGCACTGATGATGAGGGAAAGGAAAACAGGATACCTTGTGGTATAGTATATTCCCCTGCTGGTTCCTGCTTTACAATATGCCAAGAGTCTCAGTACACTGCTTGGAAGGAAGGTTTACTCACCCAACACACAGATTTCTCTAGAGGGGTTGAGAAAATAGAGACTGTACCTCAGGGTAATTCACTGGAGAGACGAAGAGAGATATATCTGTCTGGCTCACTCCCTTCTTCAGTTTATGGTTCGTCAAAGTTTAAACAATGAAGAGATAACTCCCCCGCACTTCAGCTTGCATCATCTGGCCCCTTGGTGGCCGCTCAGGAAGCCAGATCCCACACCCTGTGGTATGGGAGCACATCCAAATCCATAAGTGGAGAAGTGACTTGACACAATGAGGTGTTAACCAAGAGAAAAAGAAGGAGAGTGAGAAAGCTAAAGATTTCTATCCTAATACACGTATCAACTTGGTTGTTGTCATTGTTAGCTGCCCTTGAGTTGCCCCCAACCCTGATGACTCTGTGCACAATGGAGCAAAATGCTGCTCAGTC
>NW_004443947.1:3537058-3537862 GCF_000243295.1 Trichechus manatus latirostris | reverse complement strand
CTGCACTGTAATTGCTGGTTTTCTGGTCTGTGTTTCCCTTTTGAATGAAGGGCTCTTTGTGGGCAGAACTATGCTTACTCATCTGGCTAATTCCAGGGGCACACAGTGCCTGGCACATAGTGGATGCTCAGTGGGGAGAAGGAAGGAGCAAAAGAGGGAAACAAAATGAGGGAGGAAAAGGGTTTCCAAGGAACAGTTGGTCAATTCGAACTGCAGACCTATTGTTTAGCAGCTGAGCTCTGGCACCACCAGGGCCCCCCGACATTAATACAGAAATACACAATTCATATATATAAACATATAACTATGTTAATACATAAATACATATGCAACTGGGTTAATATAATACGTATTATATAAAGTTACATGTGAGTGTATTGAGCATGAATTTAGATAAGGTACTTTTGCAAAATTATCTTGGTTTGAATCTTACTCTTTCAGATTCTCAAACAGTTGGCTAAAGAATTATAACTTTTTGTTCTTGCTAAAGAAACCAAAAGCAAGAGAGAAAATTTTATTTCACTCTATTTTCTTATTAGTCACAGCTAATAAATAGACAGAAACCCAACTCAAGCCAACTTAAGGGAATTTATTGGCTCTGACGTTTGGAAGTCCATGGAGTACATTAGCTTCAAGAATAGCTGGATCTGGGGGCTGTAAAATGGTGGGAGTAGCAGTAGCTCACAAGGAGGAATGATGAGAATTACCATTAGCACAAAGCTGATCCCTATGAGGCAGAGGTCAGACATACCTCCGCTCTCCAACCTTTTAACCAATTCTGACACCAGCCAACCCTCCCCACTT